>NC_064634.1:194510099-195135099 GCF_023864275.1 Schistocerca cancellata
CCCAGTACCTCTGTGCATATGCAATTAGTCTGGTCTTGTTCTCACGATCCCTATGGGGATTCAAAGCTAGATCCTGAAACTTATAAGTATCTCGAGACAGTTTATTTCTGTCTTCGAGAGTCTGCCAGTTCAGTTCTCTCAACATCTCCGTCCTACTCTCGTCAAATCTATGACCTCTGAATACGTTCAATATCCCGTGTCAGTACTGTCTGGTATGAGTCCCACACGCTGGTACACTACTCAAGGATAGGTCGTACGAGTGATTTCTAAGCAGCCTTCTTTGCACAGTGACTATATTTCCCTAGCATTCTACCAATAAACGGAAGTCCGCTACCTGCTTCATTAGCCGGCAGGGGTGGCCGAGCGGTTCTAGGCGCTACAGTGTGGAACCGCGCGACTGCTACGGTCGAAGGTTCGAATCTTGCCTCGCGCATGGATGTGTGTTATGTCCTTAGGTTAGTTAGGTTTGAGTAGTTCTAAATTCTAGGGGACTGATGACCTCAGAAGTTAAGTCCCATAGTGCTCAGAGCCATTTGAACCATTTGAACCTGCTTCATTCATGACTGAGCCTATAGGATCGTTCCTACAAACTTTTACATCAATGTATTTGTATGAGTCAGTCAACTTTCAGTGTATAGCCCCAAGGCTCTAAACACACATTTAAGGTATTTAAAATGTAAACGTGCATAAGAGGTCCTTTTACTGTTGCGCTTTTACTGCTGGTACAACAGTATATACCGACATTTTACTTATTGTGTGTACATGGTGTAGTAAAACGAATAAATGATTAAATTTGACGGTGATTTGGGAATATTCAGGAAGCGAAATGTAGTCTGCAGAAGCATCTCTGGAAGCAAGAGAGAGGCTAACCCGACTGAGCATAGTTTGAACTGTTTCGGCGAGATATGGGTGCTTCATTCCACGCTGCTGCAACTCTGACCCAGTGTTCATCAGACGTAGTGGATTACGACTGGCGGCGTGGCAGCCCCTCTAAGACGTGCGCATGGCATTATTGGGTGGGAGACTCCACCTAGAGTGTTCGGCCACCTGCTGCAACTCTTTTAGTTGAAGCCGCTTCAGCAATTTGTGCGTCGATGATGACGATGGAATGATCAAGGCAACGCGCGCACACACACACACACACACACACACACACACACACACACACACACACACACAGTCCGGAGCGGAGATGATGTCGGCCTGGCCGGGTATTGAACCCAGGGCCCCGCGATTACGAGAATCCGCAGCGCCAACCCCATGACCACTAACTGTTGATTGCCGGTCTCTCTGCAACCCACGAACACGTGTTACAATTGGGTGAGAGATCTGGAGTATATTTTGGTCAGGGCACCAATCTAACACCCTCTGAATTGAGGTTGGTACGACAAAACGGGCAGTATGCGGTCTTGCGTAATTCCGTTGAAATATAACTTCACGGAGACCTTGAAAATAGGGCACAGTCATCAACCTTAGCACGTTATAAATGAAATGGCCGCAGTAAAAATTGGCAGCTATACAAAGCAGAGGTGGTCGTGTTATTTACATACCGTTACTCTAGGTGCTGTGCTAATATGACAATGACGAATGTAATCTAACAATGTCTGTTCTCCTCAGAGCCTTTACACGGAATTACGTCCAGTGCGATCATGGGTGCAGAACCTGTAGGCGTCTGAAAAGACGACTGTCATTCCTATAATATCCACTGTTGTTTTCGGACACAGCACACCACTGTCCCTCCGCTTCTCAGTGCAGTCACATCAAGGAAAGCACGACAGTGGTTGTCATGATGACAGACTGTGGTGTTTCTGACTTCTTTCACAATCTCTTTCAAAATCTGTGTCACTACAAAAAAAAAAAAAATCCATTTCCTGGCACAACGCACATGAAAGAAGACTGTACGATTCTGTATCAGGTCTGTCATGTTTGGCCCTAGACACACGGGGTACTGAGATCCTCTAAGGCGCTCAAAATGGCCCTCCTGGATACTTCGATTCCATATTCGCCTGGCAGTCGTGGGATCCCGAGCAACCAGAGCGCCGACATCGCCGAACGATGAACTACAATCTAGACAAGCCGGGATCTTGTAGCTGTCAAATTCCGATTCTTGATGGTGGACTTTTCTCTTTGTGACACGAGGCGAACGCGATTTTATTACAAATAACTGTAAAATGCAATTTCTGAATGTCCATCTGTTACACAATATCTCACTACATAGAGAATGTATATGGTGTCACTTGCACACAGTTTGTGCAGCAGTCCTCAGACGCTAATCATTTGTGTAGCAAAGCATGTCCAATTCAATTTGATGTTTATTTTACAGTAGTGGAAATCAGTATAAAGAGATGAATATCTCTACGAAAATTAACATTGTCGGTTGGAATAGTTGTGCACAGTGTACATGAAACAATGTGATATCCAGTGTACAGACAAATGCAATAAAATGGTATCGCATTTGATGTTAGTAGTACAGTATGTAAGAAGATATCAACGATTCAGGTGGTGGAGGGTGGAACTCGTTATAAAGGCAGTGGACTCTGTGCAGTGCTGGTGTGTGCATATGTGACTTTACTGCAGACAGAAAACAGACACCATTAGTGACAGTGTGTGTTGTGTACATAAACCACGAATATGACATTGACACGCGGAAAACAGGTATCATGTAACGAAAAAGCAAAAAATCGTTGTTTAGAAGGAAATGGGACTCCCTAATCGTCAAACAGCCAAGAAGTTGACTGTTCAAGAACAATGATTTATAATTTCGTTAGCTTGGGCGCACGATATGGACAGAATGAACGGAAAATACGGGAAATTAAAAAATCATATGGGAAAGTGAAACCGTTAGTTTTGTGCAAATCAAGGGCCGCAAACCGTTATTCCTCTCAACGTGTTGCCGCCTTACAGTTGACAGTAACTGCCAGAGGTGTACGACAAATTTTGTCAAACGAAAAACATATTACATCCAAGATACGACTCCAGAAGCCTGCTCTAAAACACAAAGATAAACAGGTTAGATTGGAGTTTGCTGAAAAACATATGAGATTGACTTGAGAAAGGGATAATGTGATCTTCAGCGATAAGAAGTAGTTTAATTTAGGTGGTCCGGATGAATTTCAGTATGATTGACATGATGTGAGGACAGAGCAGCGCCGGCCGGAGTGGCCGAACGGTTCTAGGCGCTACAGTCTGGAACCGCGCGACCGCTGGTGTCGCAGGTTGAATCCTGCCTCGGGCATGGATGTGTGTGATGTCCTTAAATTAGTTAGGTTTAAGTAGCTCTAAGTTATAGGGGACTGATGACCTCAGAAGTTAAGTCCCATAGTGCTCAGAACCATTTGAACCATTTTGACAGAGCAGCAGGCAAGAATGAGTAGATATTTTGGCGGTGGAAGTGTTACGATTTGTGCAGCATTCTCCACTAAAGGTAAATCATTCACTGCTTCGGTCAACATTAGAATGAACTGTAATATGCACACGAAGATGACAGAGACTGGATTAGAAAGTATGAGGAACTAGGGGACGAAAGTCTGATCTTTTAACTGGATAATGCATCTGTGCATGTTTCTGCTATAACAAAACTTCGTTTGACGATAAAGATGTCGGTGTCTCGCCCTGGCCTCCAGGTAGCATGGATTTGAAATCCGTCGAAAACCTTTGGGGAATACTTGCAAGGGATGTTTATTGTTGTGAATTGGCAGGAGCCAATTCACGGGGTTTGGAGGAAGCCGAAAGGCACGCGTTTAAGCTCACGCAGGCTGGCGTGAGGTCTGGAACAGGTCAGAGAAATAAGACTAGCAAAACAGGAGGTAACTGGTAGAATACTTAACTTTAATCCACAATTGGTGAACATCTCTCTTGACTGTACATGCTTCACAAGATAACCAGCTAAAGATAAATGGCGCCTTGCTAGGTCGTAGCAATCTCTCGGCAAATGAGAGCGTAATTTGTCAGTGAACCATCGCTGGCAAAGTCGACTGTACAACTGGGGCGAGTGCTAGGAAGTCTCTCTAGACCTGCCGTGTGGCGGCGCTCGGTCTGCAATCACTGACAGTGGCGACACGCGGGTCCGACGTATACTAACGGACCGCGGCCGATTTAAAGGCTACCACCTAGCAAGTGTGGTGTCTGGCGGTGACACCACATTTATCCCAGTGTTTATCGCAATGGGAGGCAATTTGAGGTCTCATATGGGCTGAAAAGAACGATACGAGGGGAGTTGGCGACAGTTTCAGTGCAAGAACTACAAACACTAACAAAATAAATACTGAAGAGAATTTTTGAGGTAGTTGAGGAGGAACTGAGGTTAGACAACGTACTGGGCGGTAAGTGGCTTTATGCCGATTTCCAGGCAGGAAATACAAACGCCTTATTTTGTTACTTGTGTTATGAAAGATACCATGTAATTTAGTCATAGTTGTTTATATGTTACATGTATCTACCACTATCATAATAAATTCGATACATGTATGCTACAAACATTGTGTAGTACTTTCATAGAAACTCTGCCTTTATACTGATTTCCACTATGTGTATTGTCTTCTCAGTCTTGCATTATTAGTGGACAGCGACGGACACAGCGTCCGCCTCCATACGTAAGTGGTCTGCGCTACTGACAGCTATGTTAGGACCCATATTGAATTACCAGTGTTTTCTATATAAAGCTTTCCTTGGTGGGAGGTGAGCCGTACTGGCCCCGGCTTATGCGTTAGTTTAAATGTTGACTGTTACTCTGTGTTTGGTTTCCCGCGGTTGTTGCGGTTATGCCGTGGTTCTTCCTCTTTCTACGTGTGGCAGCAGCGGTGTGTATCGATATTCGCACCTTGTACTATCTTTGGTGTGGTGCTTATAGTTTCCGGCTAGCTGGTGTGCGGCAGTCAGTCTGTTGGTGTGGATCAGCCAGGGAATGTCCGCGCGGCGCAGTGGGCCGGGCCCGCTGGCGGTCTCTACGCAGTGTCGGGGTGCGTGGGAGCTGTTCAGATTGCTACGAGGTTCGTGGCTCACCGACCCAGGACATCAAAGTTGAGTGCTGATTTAATTACCGAAGTCAGTCTGTTCACAATGTGCCTTTGGTTTTTATTGTTGGCTGTTGGGGGTATTCCCGTGAGCAACAGCGAGTGTTCGAGTTGGCGAAAGTTTGGCCACCATCCGGTGGAGTTTAATTGTATTTTGGTTATTTGAAGTCCAAGTGCACCAGCGGAATTTTCTACCTTGTGGCCATTAGCGTTAGGGTTACTTGCCCTGGCCTCTGACGTAAAATTGAGGCAGTGTCCTTCCCTCACCGTGTTGTCGCTGTCCAACACCAAACGTGTAGTTTTGACAGCTTATGCATACTTGGTTGTGGGCGGCTACACTTTTTACGTTTTGGCATTGGAGTTCCTTGTGTACTGGTCGGGTGGGAAGCAAGTGGTCTTGTCGGTGGGTCCGTTGACTGTCTATTGTTTGGGTTGCCAGAGGATCGGATATAGTTTGGCCGACTACCTGTCTCCCCAAGCGAACGTTAATATTTCAAGTGCAGACTGACTCTCGGAAACTTCTGAGCGCCGCTAGCTGTGCTGCCTTTTCTTATTGGTGTTTGATTCTGTATTTTAATGGCTCATAGCCGATGGTTTTAATTTGTATGCTTTTTGTTGGCTTTTAAATAATGGGCCTTCAGCCGTTTTAAAATTGAAAGTTCCTTACTTGTCAACTCTTACATTGTTTGGGCCTTCAGCCTCATTTAAAAATTTTTTTTTGTATAAAGCTCTGGGCCTTCTGCCTTTTGAAAATTCATTGTAGTTGTATTTTTCCAATCATGGGCCTCCAGTCGTCTTAAAATTAAAATTCCTTACTTGTTAAGTCTTAGATTGTTTGGGCCTTCAGCCTCCTTTTTTAAAATTATTTAAGCATAAGCTTTGAGCCTTTTCCCTTTAAATATTTATTGTAGTTGTGTTTATAAATCATGGGCCTTCAGCAGTTTTAAAGTTAAAATTCCTTACTTGTCAAGTCTTAGATTGTTTTGGCCTTCAGCCTCATTTGAAATATCATTTAAGGATAAAACCTTGCGCTTTCTGCCTTTTGAAAATTTATTGTAATTGTATTTTAATAATGGACCTTCAGCCGTTTTAAAAATTAAAGAGATTGTGCCCTTAATCCATGAGATTTTGTGACATATTCAGTAGATAGTTAAGGTCGGAAATTTGCGCTGTAATGTCTGGGCAACTAAATAAAGTTATATGTGTTCGAGTGTAACTGACAGCCACTCATTTTTGGCCCCTTTCCACAATTCCAACTACCTGTTCTATCCTGCAGCTTTAACCAGGCGTTTCAGGTGGACTGAAATGGGCTCTAAAGGTGCGTAAAAGTGACAACGGCCGAAAGAGCGATGTGCTGGCGCCATATACCTCCATATCGCATGCAGATGATGCCATTGGCTAAGGATGACTTGACGGCCGGTCGGTACTGAATGACCCGTTAGGTTCGGTATGCGATGCTGGTATAATGTAGGGCTACACAGCTTATAACATTCAGGTTTCCGACTGTATTCTCATACACTCATGCTGGAAGTCGTGCACATCCTTCATGAGGTGCAACGAATATTTATGAACGTTACAAAACTGATAGACACTACCATGATACAGTTTTATAATGGTCAACAATAACATATTCGTTTACCGAAGCCCGAGACCAACTTCATGTTATCTGGGAACTCTTTTCGATTGAAGACAGTGAATACAGGAGACCCAATAAAAGAGAGGCTCGGTGGTTAGTTGCAGTTTTTTTGTGTCATCAGTGTTCTGTCAAGTTTGATGCGGCCCGGTACGAATTCTTCTCCTGCGATAACCTTTTCATCTCAGTGTATCATTTCCGTCCTATGGCCTCAATCATCGTATTTGTTGGATGTGTTCCAATCTCTGCCTTTCTTTACAGTTTTTACTCTCCATCACTTCCTCTGGTACGATGGAGGTTACTCCCTGATGCCTTAACAGATATCCTATCATACTGTCCTCCTTCCTTGTCAGTATTTTCCCTGTGTTCGTTTCTTCGCCGATTATGCGGAGAATCTTCTCATCCCTTACCTTATCAGCCCACCAAATTTTTCATTAACGTGTATCTAATATACTGGCAAGCATTCGAGCACACATGACCTAGAAATACAATACTCTTTGAGAACGTTACATTTTGTTAATAAATGGGGGAGCCGCGCGGGATTAGCCGAGCGGTCTTAGGCGCTGCAGTCGTGGACTGTGCGGCTGGTTCCGGCGGAGGTTCGAGTCCTCCCTCGGGCATGGGTGTGTGTGTTTGCCCTTAGGATAATTTAGGTTAAGTAGTACGTAAGCTTAGGGACTGATGACCTTAGCAGTTAAGTCCCATAAGATTTTTAAAAAAATGGGGGAAACTTTCCCGGATGACGGAAGTTGTTCATCATCACCCGCGGATTCCTATCTTATTGGACGGAGTGCTTGAGATATTTCCTTGCTGGAATAAACATTGTTCCTGAAAGCCGACCGTACATGATTCAGCTTTTCTTGTAAATGAACCGGCTCGCAAATGATGTTAGCTCTGTCCATCGAGGTTTTATGGAACCTCTTTTTCTTTCTTCAGCGATGGTTGGAATCCTTATAGAGGTATCGACCAATGTGTACAGCTTTTAAGTACACTTTGTGGCTTACTGCCCCTTCCACCCGTTTGATAAGAGATACATCCAGAAAATTAAGTTGCACATTGCTCTCTTTCTGCATCAGAAATTGATTTTTTTATGATGCTATTAATGTGTAGGGAATTATAGTTTTGAGACACTGCGAGGAGACAACAGAGATTTCCGACACTATGATTATTTTAACACAAAAGAAGATGATGTTAAATTACTCAAAATGACATCGACATTGTACCAACAGATAGACGATCGATTAGTTGTAGTCGAGAACGAAGGCGCCAGCTAGAGATAATCATGTAATTGGCATTACGTAACGAATGGTGGCTTCCTGAAGTTGTGTTTTACCTACGAAGATGTACCTCGCAGTCGGAGACGAAACGTCAGGGAATAGTTTCGCATATCGACCACAGCCCGGAAGCTTCAACTGAAGCAAACACCGCAGATGAAACGCTATATTGTGTGAGCAGATGTGCTTACGTTTAATGATATCGTATTTGCCGCTTTGCATACAGATATCACCATGCACACTAGGGGACACTTTGTGTATGGACTGCGATGGTGTGCATGACGAGATCAAACGCTAACTTGATCCCGCTTTCGCTATTTACTCTTCAACTTCTGTAGGGCGTGGAACTAATATCGAAGCCAGCCAGGGGAGTTCCTCGCTGGTCAGGCTGTGGACAGATATCGACCTCTTCGTGTATAACGTTACTGGACAGCGGGACTCTGCCTGTTGCTGCAGTGTTATCAGAAAATCGGCAGTTCACGCCACACGCGAGTAGCTCCACCAGCGTTGCCTCTTTGTACATCGACTCGGAAAAATCTTTTTGGTCATGTCTAAAGCCATTAATGAGTTCACGAGTTTCGTATTTGAATCTGTTGTAGACAACTACTGGATGGGAGGTAAAAGAAAATCTGAAGAGTAAAACGGGCCAAGTGTTCGTTTGGAAAACTAAAGAGACGTTTCAGAAAAAACTTCCGGTTGTGTGAAACAAGTAATTTACAAACAATGCATATTGTTACCTCTGATTTGTGGTAGTGAGACAAGGATTTACAGCGCGGAAAACATTCAAAAACTGAGGTTTGTACAGAGATATTGTGAACTGATAGGAGACAGAAGAAAACAAGCAAATGGGTCTGTCAACACACTAGATTTGAATACATTACTATGGATGTCATAAAAATGAAGTGGAGATAGGCAGGACATGCAGCCCGTCGAATTAATGTTAGATGAACGAATGAACTACTTTGTTGGCTCCCAAAAAGTGACGACCTAATGGAAGTGGTCAAGAGACATTAGAAACCAAGAAGAATCAATAGGAATGCATGTATCTGAGGGCCATAATGCGTGGAAAAATCAGAAGGAGGCCATTGTACAATGGTGGGCGTCAAATAGCTTATCATTACGTATGAGTCTAAAGCAACAGAAAATGTTTAAGTTCGGTAATTTCATAAAACCTGCTAATAATGTAACTCAGTTACCACACAGATGTCAATAAAGATATTTGTAATTTTTTTCATAAATAGGAACTATATTATTAGAATAATCTCATTTTACAACATTTTTAATCGCCAGGTGGCGCTGTAATGCCGTAGCAGCAACTCATCGATTTTAAAGAGATTGGTCCACTGCAAGCACGACTGGCGGAGTGAAGTTACTTTGCATAGGTCCTTTATTGGGTGGGGAGAGGGAGGGGGGGCACTGCAAATTTGGCCCACCATTGTGGAGATGATATCATGAGAAATTCAGCGCGCAGGCATATAAGACTGGGGGAAGGAGAGCAAAACTCCCGAACAGGAATATTCAGGGGCTTTTCTGGTTTTCGTATGAAGTATTAAGTCATCCTGTTTTGGGTAGGTTACGTCGTTCCATGCCATCCACTGTCATTCTGTCTCGCACTGATTCTGGAAGTTTGCCGGCCGGGGTGGCCGAGCGGTTCTTGTCGCTACAGTCTGGAACCGCGCGACCGCTACGGTCGCAGGTTCGAATCCTGCCTCAGGCATGGATGTGTGTGATGTCCTTAGGTTAGTTAGGTTTAAGTAGCTCTAAGTTCTAGGGGACTGATGACCTTAGAAGTTAAGTCCCATAGTGCTCAGAGCCATTTGAACCATCTGGAAGTTTTGCTATTCTTATTCTCAAGGGCACTGACTTTGCGTTCTGGATGTATGTCACGCTGTTTCTAACACTGCTTTCAGACTGAGTCTGATTACTGAATTCATTCTGATTTATACTGTCATTTTGTGACATCCTCAACTTACATTCTGTTTAGGATGATAGTTTTTCTGGTCCATGAACTATGTTTCCACTACCTGGCCTTCACCCTAAATATGAGTTGCACCCCGCCTACCGCTGACACTCTGGTGGTAGATTACCTGAAGGGCAACTGGAAGGAAGCCGTGAACAGGACATGGGTTGAACTACTCTGAGCAACACTTGTAAGGCTGAGGGCACTTGGAAATCGAAGCTGCTACTGTCGATCAACAGCCATGCGACTCTATAACAGCCTGCTGTAAGATGAAAACGCGGTGTCGGCATCGCACCAGCCACCGAAAGTCGTCAGACAGTGACGATACCACCATATAGTGAGATAAAATGGCTAGTTCCCTCGCCGCCCTGGATACACAATTATTGAGTAACTACTACGCCCAGTGAAATTAGCAACGAGAAACACCACACACTAAATGAAGCTTAATGGGGGCCATCAATCCCCAATTTTTTGCAGAGGTGTTTATATTTTTACATATCAGATATGAACAAAAAGCAAAGGAAATTTTTGGTTTTTGAAAAGAATTTTATTTATTCGTCCAAATCAATGTTATACCTTTCAAAATAGTCCCCATTAGATAATAACACTTATACCAGCGCTTTTTCCAGTCGACGAGACTGGAAATCGGTTTTTGGGACAGCTTTCCCAGTAATGTGTTTTTTATTTCACCTATACTTGTAAAACGTCTTTTAAGGTTTTCCTTATTTCTGAGAAGAGAAGAAAGTTACATGAAGCCACGTCTGGAGAATGTGGAGGCTGGTGCATCGGTACAGAATTGTTTTTGACCAAAAATTCACGAACAAGTAGCGAAGCTGGCCACGTATTTATTTCACCACAAATACATGCGTTGTTTTATAGGACTACTTCATCAAACAGCGTCGGACTTTTAAGCTGTACCTCTTATTGATCGTTCGATCCTGTGGCAAGAGCTGATGGTGCACTATGCTGCTAAAATCGAAGAACACAGTTAACATAATATTCACATTTGGCCGCAGTTGTAGAGTTTTTTTTCTTTTAATTTGGTCTTTGCGATTTCTAATATCTCCACTGGGACGAATGAGCCTTAGGTTTGATGTAATATCCGTATATCCATGTTTCATCACTTGTGAAGACTTGCTCTGACTCCGGGATGGTTACCCAGACATTAATCATTCAAACAAAATTGCATTAAGAATAGAAAAATCGAACTGTGATACTGATAAAGCACTAAAATGTATTGAAGACCAATTTAGCCACTAAAACAGTAATTTAACAGAATATTTAAGGTAATTTCATACATCACCCTAGTCACCTTCGAATGTACTCTCACAGCTTTTACATTTATGAAAGTTATTTGGCTTCAGGGTGCATAATTCGTGACCCCACTTTTTACATATTATACCCTGGATCAATATTTACTTAGCTTTGAGGTCAGTAAGATTTCTTTCAGGTCTCTGTGCTGAAATAAGTCGCGTTTCGCCCATGGTACAAATTTCTGAGGTTAACAATTGTTTGTGTCAAGAACTACAAAAAAGATTTGTTCCGTTCAGTCTATACGCTAGTGCTACACTGTTCGCCTGTGATTTCCGTATTGACAGAGTTGTGTGTCTTTTTTAAAAAAATCAGCAAATCATTGATCTCTGGCTCACTCATTATCCTGCCAATACAAAGGGTATTTAATAGAATCTGGAAAGCAAATACCATAAGCCAAAGTTCTGATTTATTCTGATGTTAAGTTGTAGCAAACGCTGGTAGCTTGATGAGCATATTGCTTTAATTCCTTCTCGTCATCACCAGGAAAACCTTTTTATTTGGAAAATAACGAAGGACGGTGGGAGAGCTACTGTCAGTTTCATATTGAGTGTTTGTTTCAGTGTTTTGTTAACATTCGATAACTGATTTACTAACCAGTTACAGCTTTATGAATTGGTAATCCTCCCTTCATTTGTTTCCTCACTGACGCAAGCATGATATCTGGAGAAACTTCTTCTCAGTTTTTCTTTTTTATGATTTACCAATATCTTTACTGAAACAGGCGAGAAAGCTACTAAAAACCCTGCCAAGATAGGTTCTCGCATGTGACAAACTCACCAAAATTTTTGCGACAGCTATCGGCAAACAGACATTTTCGACAAAAATCGAACTCGAAAAACTGACTTTAAACCTAACCTCGATGTTGATACACAGTAACATTGTGCAACTGTTACAAAATAATGGAAAATAGCTGAAATATAGACTTAATTAAAAGCAGAATAAATAATAATAATCAACTATGTCAATAAAGCAGCAAAAACACAAAATACGAATAAAATCCAGAAAAATGTCACTTAGACTGGAAACGGCATATACACCACTGTGGATACTGCCATCACACTGCAGTTTTAGTTTAAATCGCTAAGAAGCAGCAACGACTGAGAATTGAGATTCTGACAACTAACATGTGTCACTAACTGTTGTCGCCTCTCTTACTATTCACTGATGTAAACAAATTATTATTATTATTAAATATTTAATGTATTTTATAACAATAAACATTATTATTATATTAAAATTTTGTATATGATCCTACTATTATTCAAATCATACACAACTGCGTTACCTTAAAAATGAGGGTGGTAGTAAGTAACTGTTTTTGAGGGGTGGGGGGCAGACAGAGATAGTACTTTGATTTCCAATTCTCCCCCCCCCCCCCCTTCCTTCTTCCAACCACGTTTGTGTGTTGCCTACAAATGAATAAGCATAGTTATTGTTACACCATATCCCTATGCTTAATTTGTTATTACATTTCTGGCACCTGTCACGGGACACTTAATTTGCAGACTCGTGTTTTATTTCGTACTGTATCTTGGAGCCAAAAGTGGAG
This sequence comes from Schistocerca cancellata, assembly GCF_023864275.1. Classification (NCBI taxonomy): domain Eukaryota; kingdom Metazoa; phylum Arthropoda; class Insecta; order Orthoptera; family Acrididae; genus Schistocerca; species Schistocerca cancellata. Next base: position 194,522,842 of record NC_064634.1, read on the forward strand.
ATACCTTTGATTTGCATATATCATAATTTTCACTACATTTTGATCCCTAGCGTGGTGATAGATACAGCGGGAGAAGCATAACATTTACTGCATTACCAGTGGTGAAATATAGAGTATCTGTTTATGCAGAATGACCTGTTGGCATGTGAGTAGTGAAATCACGAATTCCTTAACAACTTGACCCACGCAGTGGCACAATCAGATCTATTCATCAAACTGCAGTGCCACCATACCAGTGACAGAAATGTTTGTTGTCTTAGTAAATATTTTCATTATTACAATAAATCACACATGTAGTGTTCACATCTATGAAAAGTATGTTATGCTTTTGGAAATATTTTCAGAATCTTAGAATTTCTCATTTTTCTTTTCCTTTATGATCATGTTATTTATTTGAAACACGCAAATTGATTCAACATTAATTCCTGATGTGCTGCAGATTACGACACATTAACTAGATTAAACGAAATATGCCGACAACATTCGTTTTATTCATACACTCAATAAATTATGTGATTCATCAACTTCTTAAATGAACATTAAAGGTATAACTATGTATTTACAAATGATTAGTGTTGAAAATTATCAATGGCCTTATACTTACTTTCTACTTCTAGCTGGACTTCACTGAATGCACAAATGCACCTCACAAGCTATAATTCCTAGCGCGAAATCTCGAAAACTTCTTGACCGATTTACTTAAAGTTTTTACATGGTACTCTCTCTCTCTCTCTCTCTCTGTTACACACACACACACACACACACACACACACACACAAATATAACGTTATATATATATATATATATATATATATATATATATATATATATATATATATATATATATATATGTGGGGAAACGTTATTAGCAGAATTCTCGAGAAGCTATTGATGTATTTACTTAAAAGTGCTCTTCAGAGTATTCTAATATGAGGTTCTGACGCATAATAATACAGGATGCTGACGCAATTATTTGGATCTGAAGATGACACAAAGTGATAGAAACATGTCATGTAAATAAAACTGTGCAACTGAGACCGAAAAATAAATGAGAATTGTTTCAAAAAGGCTGTTGTCTCTTATTTTGCAACGATTTTGACCAGTTGCTACAGAGTTATAATAAAATCCAGGAATATTAGCACAAGAGCCCTTGCACGACGACAGCATATATCCTTATAGATTCATCGTGACGATGAGAAAGCATACATACTACGAGCTTGTCTTTTATAAAATATTTAACATTCCTCTCTACCGATTTCCATATGGTGTTTATCTGTTTCCTAACATAAAAAAAAGTGAAGTGGAGTATGTCTGGACTACTTGAGGTGGTTTCAATGGAGATAATGTTGAGAACTTTTTTACATTGTTTGCAAAATACGATGTTAACTATAATTGTACGAAACTTTTCACGCCGCTCTCGTGTTCTGTATTTTTGGAAATCTGTTTTTGTTGTGATATGGCTACTGTCCTCTCAGAAACTAAATTTTTGCCTATGGTGCTTACAGGCAATCGAAAAATGAAACTGCTAACTCATCTCTTATTTTGCCGACAGTAAAAGAAATCCCTAATTGCCTGAGCACAACAGGACAATAAAACTGAAGGGAAAGGCCTGGAAAGGCGAGAAATGTCCGGGAAAAGGAAGGAGAGCACCAGACTAAAAGCTATCGTGCTTTTAGTTTCGTGACATTTAACGACGATGGAGCAGGCATAAAGAAAAGGAACGCTGTGGACTCTTTCGTCGCCAGCGGAGCGCTTAATAATGTCTGAAAGAAAAAGCCGAGCAGCAATTAGGGGGATGCGCTGCGAGGCCGGAATGTGCAGCGGGGCCGCCTCCTGCAGATGCACGGGTCGGGAGAGGAAGCTTGACGATAAGTTTCATTTTTTTGTGGACACAAGGAAATGGGGACAGCTCCAGAATAGACATATTATGACTAAGTGTAGCAGGTATATGAATACGCTAGCTAAGTGAAATGTTAAACGTGACTAACCAAGTGTTGATCAAAAAGTTTCCGTTCGAAGGCCGTGCGGTCCAGAATCGGTTATGCCAATCAGGAAAAATCGCCGTAAACAATGAGGCAATGATCCCACAGGCACACCAGGTTGAAGAATCAGTTTGGTTAAACACCGTATCTTGCTGCACGAACAAGTCCGTAACTGTAAGCTACACATCCTGTAGGCCTTGAAGGAATCGTCGACTGTTCAAGGCCTTTTTTAAGGGACGAAAGGTATGATAATCGTTTGGGGAGAGAAAAGGTCTATAGAGCGGATGCTCGAATGTCTCCCCTTGGGCAGACATAACTTCTACTTGCCTCGCAGATCAAAAGGCACGGAATTTGGTGCACCATTCCACAATGGTGGTTTCGAAAAACATGCTTCGCCACCCACATTATTCGTTCTCCGATGAATGTCTACTGGTGTTTGTTCCTCAGCAACCAAGAAAATAAACAGCAGTGCGCTGGTTCTCTTCGGATGCATCTGGCAACAATGTCACCATAGTTCACATTTCCGGATTTGCCACACACCCACACCCACCCACCCACCCACACACACACACACACACACACACACACACACACACACACACACACACACACACACACACATATATATATATATATATATATATATATATATATAGTGGTCAGAAAATTCGTGAAATGCTTGTAGGGATGTTACAGGGCAGGTTGTACTGAGACATAAATGTTAAGAAAGAAATTCGATACGTTGCGCCGTTTCCGAGTTATTTAGCATTGAAGTTAGCCAATCAGATCGTCGCATTCTCAACACCGGCGTTTTTGAGATTCCCGATTCTCGCGCAATTTGTCTGCTACTGATGTGCGGATTAGCCGCGCCAGCAGCTAAAACACCTACTTGGGCATTATCATTTGTTGCAGGTCGTGGTTGACATTTCACAGGTGGCTGAACACTTCCTGTTTCCTTAAATAACGTAACTATCCGGCGAACGGTCGAGACACTTGGATGATGTCGTCCAGGATACCGAGCAGCATACACAATAGCCATACATCAACACGATATCTATCTTTTCCGCAATTTGTAAACGGTCCATTTTAACACGGGTAACGTAACACGAAACAAATACCGTTCGCACTGGCGGAATGTTACGTGATACCACGTACTTATACGTTTGTGACTATTACAGCGCCATGTATCACAAAGCGAAAAAAGTGGTCCAACTAAAACATTCATATTTCCTTACGTACTACACGAGTATGTAATAAAAATGTGGTTTCCTATTTAAAAAACGCAGTTGATATCCGTTTGACCTATGGCAGCGCAAACAAGCGGGCCAACCATAGCGCCGTCTGGTTTCGCCCTTCAAGCTAGGCAAGTTTCGTTCTTTGTAGTTTTTTCGTTTGATGGTTATTTCATGAGATATTTGGCCCGTTCATGATCACACTAGTCCCTCGCCTATACGTCGGTTCTCATATACCCGCATCGCAGTCGCGTCACGTTGCATATCCGCTAGAGCAACGCTCTCAGACGGCAACTTTTTGATCGCCCTCTTACACTTGTGTAAGCTGCAGACGTGACGCGTGTCACTGCTCGCTATTGTAAATGCTGAAACGACTTTCTTCTTTTGATACCTTGTGAATGCAGAATGACGCCAGTACTGTGCTCTACGAACGGCCAGCTCTTCCGGCAGACATTACTTCCTATCCTGTTCTTGAGTACAACTATTTTCTTTCTTACCCCCAGCGAAATCCTCATGTGTATAAGATCTTAAATCTACAAATATAATGTCTTTTTCCGGCTCAGTAGACTGTTTGATAACGTCAGGGATTTCACCTATGAGGAGAAAACTCTAATTATCCATGAACCTGTCGGAAATCAGGTTTAAGCATACCCTCCTCCCTCTCTTTCCCTGGAAAAGAAAATAAGTTAACTGAACATAAATTTAAGTGGTTAAGAAGTGTTCTCTGACGCCGTCTGTGTGGAATTCACCCTTACACGAAAACAAAACATGTACTACAAACAATATAGTCTGGAAGCAAACAGAAGCTTTTGAGATGAGGTATTACAGAGGAATACTGAAGATTAGTTCGGATAGTTCGGTTAACAAACGAGGAGGCACTAAATCTATCTGGGGAAAAAAGATCTTTATGGTACAACTTGACTAGACGAAAGACTAGATCGACACAACACATTCTAAGGCCTCAAGAAATGGTTCATTTCATGATGGAGAGAAGTGTGTTGTGTGTGTGTGGGGGGGGGGGAAGAGGGTAAAAATAGTAGAGGGAAACCAAGGCTCGAATGCAGTGAGCAGGTTCAGTTGACTGTAGGTTCTAATTGGTTCAAATGGCTCTGAGCACTATGGGACTTAAGTTCTGAGGTCATCAGTTCCCTAGAACTTAGAACTACTTAAACTTAACTAACCTAAGGACATCACACACATCCATGCCCGAGGCAGGATTCGAACCTGCGACCGGAGCGGTAGCGCGGTTCCAGACTGTAGCGCCTAGAACCGCTCGGCCACTCCGGTCGGCTTGACTGTAGGTTGCAACAGTTATACAGATATGAAGAAATTGACATAGAATGAACCAGTCTGGGGAGCTGCGTCAAACCAGTCTTCAGACAAAGATCACAGGACCAACTCCAACAATTTTTTAAAAAGATTTATATAGTCTTCAAGATCATATTTAGGTGGAAAAGAAGGCCAATACTGGTGGTGGAGGAAACATCCCTGCCAATGTTCCACCTATAGCATCAGGAAAAATTGAATATGAAATTAACGACTCTAAGAATAGAAAAATGTGGACTAGGTTTAATAACAACATATTTTACAAGTATGCCATTCAGTATCACTTCTTAATTGAATTGTGCTGTACAGCGTGTTTCATATAACACATGTACTTCCTTCTCTGTAATTTTTGTCTAATATATTACCAGAAAAAGACAATAAATCTGACACAAATTTGATTTCAAAAAGCTGTACATTATTAATCAAAATAGTGAATAAGGGAATCTCTGTTACTGTAGATGAAACCAGGTACCAGAACAAGTTACATCAAGGAAGGGCTTTCCAGAACTGGCCATCAACACCCTTGAGTACAATAATATATAATCTTCATTGACTATGCAATAACCTTCAAGGAACTGCTCCATAAAGTAATACTGAATAAAATGTATTCGGAAGTTATATCACTTTTTATTAAGTATGTTCACAGTAGCACAGCCCAAATTAATTGAAAAAAGGAATATTTGGAAAAAGTCTCCTGATGAAGAGTCAACTGAGGAGTTGTAACATCATCAAAATTAATTACATGACTTCTATATACTAAAATTATAAGAGTCTAATGGAATGTCAAGGAATATCCATACTGTGAAAGAAACGAAATTTTACAAACAACTGGAGTTGTTTACGAGGGAAGTAACGAAGTAAATATACATTGTGGTCTACATATTAACTTAAAAAGGCGGTGAGATAACTGAACTGAAAGAAACATTGAAAAAGCTAAAGAGTGTATAACTTGAATATGCAATATAATTATGATATTTTGAAGAGAATATACAGAGTGAGTCACTAACTATTGCCATCAAGAGAAACTGCGAAAGTATGATAGGAGCTGAAAAGCTTGTGGGACAAATTTTGCATGGGACAACGGGGGCCACAATGTGAAGTAGGTTTTTTGTTGCTAGATGGGGTCGCTTCAGAGATATGAAGGTTAACTTTGCTTTTTTTGGATGGGATGCTCTAGTTTGGTACTTATTTTCTGATACCGGCTAGAATCCAATGATGCGTAACAGGTCAACGAAGGTAACATGAACGTCCATTTAGAGAAGGTGTTCGAAGTGATGACCATTGATATAAATGCAGTGCTGCAATCTCCTTATCATGGATTGAGTGGTATTCCTTATCACATCGGCACTTATCGAAGCACATGCTCAGACAATTTTCGCGACATGGTAACATGGCGCATTGCCATCCATAAAAACTCCATCGTTATTTGGGAACATGAAGTGTCCAGATAGCCGAACACTACCATTTTCAGACAGTTATCGGTTCGGTTGAGCCAGAGGACTCATTCCACGTAAACACAGCCCACATATTATGGAGCCACCACCAGCTTCCACAGTGCCTTGTTGACAACTTGGGTCCACAGGGTCTGCGCCACACTGGAACCCTACCATCAACTTTTACCATCTGAAATCGTGGCTCATCTGACCAGACCACGTTTTGCCAGTCGTTTAGGATCCAACCGATATGGTCAGGAAACCAGGAGAGGCGCTGCAGGCGATGTCGTGCTTTTAGCAAAGGCAATCGCGTCGGTCGTCTGCTGCCATAGTCCATTAACGCCAAATTTCGCCGCACTGTCCTAACAGATACGGTACGTGTACGTCACACGTTGACTTCTGCAAAACAAATGCTGCAGCTCTTGGGCGTTAAGTAAAGACCGTAGGCCACTGCGTTGTCGGTTGTGAGAGGTTATTCCTGAAATTTGGTATTCCCGGCGAGCTCTTGACACTGATCTCGGAATACTGAATTACCCAACGATTTTCGAGATGCGTCTAGATCCAACTATCATTCCGCGTTCGAAGTATGTTAATTGCCGACGTGCGACTATAATCACATCGAAAAATATTTTCACGTGAATCACCTGAATACAAATGACAGCTCTGCCAATGCACTGCTCTCTCATACCTTGTGTACGTGATACTGCCGCATTTGTATATGTGCGTATCGCTATTCCATGAATTTGTCGCCTCAGTGTATACCTCACTTCACCGTATGTCGGTAAGTAGAATGCTGTCATTATTCCAGTGTTCACTGCATCAGTATTGTGATTTGCTCGTTTTCTGGTGACCATTTAAGTGCGAATGGGAGGGGGTTTAGATTATTTTTCTGTCTTGGAGAGTATCGCCTTACTAATTGCCAGCAAATCCTAAACTACCCTGGTGTTGTGATTTGCAGTCAAAGCAGAGTTATGGCTGCTTAGAATAGTAAACTCATGCACGTGTAACATTTTCTTTAGTATCGGTAGCGTCCAGTCATGAGTAGGGAGTTACAGTCGTGTGAGCTCCATCATTCTGACAAAAACACTTATAACATTGTGCAATTGATGTCACGACTGTACAACAACTAATTGGCAGGATACTGGCCCTGAACAAGATATTAGGATTTTATGAGCTTTATCTGCTAATCATTTACAGTTGTGTCAACCTCTCCTAGTGTTTTGTTGTCTTAGAATGATTTTTCATCAAAATTCATATGTTGGGAGTGCAACGGTCTATCAGCTGCACTGAGAAAGTTTAACATCAAAGACGCAGGACTAATAGATACGTCTGCGATTCACTTGAACCAAGCATCCTTTTATGCTTTCACTTCCTGATAAAGGAAGTTCGTTCATGCCACGATGCTTGTTGGTGTTTGGACATCAGTTAAATTCTCTCATTGGAAACCGACGTGTTTTGTTTCGATTGGAACCGAAAAGGCAAATCAAATTAATTTCAAATGTGAGAGAAAGTAACAGATTTTTTTAATCGAGCTTGTTACCCAAAAATAATGCCTGGAAAAGACTGAGCCATCGGATTATACATGAAAGAAGATCTTTCTGTGTAGAGGTACACTACGCGATCAAAAGTATCCGTACACTTGGCTGAAAATAACTTACAAGTCGTGGCACCCTCCATCGGTAATTCTGGAACTCAATATGGTGTTGTCCCACCCTTAGCCTTGATTACAGCTTCCAATCTCGCAGGCATACATTCAATCAGGTGTTGGAAGGTTTCTTGGCGAATCGTAGCCCATTCTTCACGGAGTGCTGCACTGAGGAGAGGTATCGATGTCGGTCGGTGAGGCCTGGCACGAAGTCGGCGTTCCAAAACATCCCAAAAGTGATCTATAGGATTCAGGTCAGGACTCTGAGCAGGTCAGTCCATTACAGGGGTATTATTGTCATGTAACCACTCCACCACATGCCGTGCATTATGAACAGGAGCTCGATCGTGTTGAAAGATGCAATAGTCGTCCCCGAATTGCTCCTCAACAGTGGGAAGCAAGAAGGTGCTTAAAACATCAATGTAGGCCTGTGCTGTGATAGTGCCACGCAAAACAACAAAGGGTGAAAGACCCATCCATGAAAAAAACGACCACACCATAACACCACGACCTCCGAATTTTACTGTTGCCACTACACACGCTGGCAGATGATGTTCACCGGGCATTCGCCATACCAACACCCTGCCATCGGATCGCCACATTGTATACCATGATTCGTCACTGCACACATCGTTTTTCCGCTGTTCAATAGTCCACTGTTTACGCTACTTACACCAAGCGAGGCGTCGTTTAGCATTTACCGGCGTGATGTATGGCTTATGAGCAGCCGCTCGACCATGAATTTCAATTTATTTCACCTCTCACCTAACTGTCATAGTACTTGCAGTGGATCCTATTGCAGTCTGGAATTCCTGTTTGATGGTCTGGATAGATGACTGCCTATTACACATTACGACCCTCTTCAACTGTCGGCGGTCTCTGTCAGTCAACAGAGGAAATCGGCCTGTACGCTTTTGTGCTGCACGTGTCCCTTCACGTTTCCACCTCAGTATCACATCGGAAACAGTGGATCTAGGGATTTTTAGGAGTGTGGAAATCTCGCGTACAGACATATGACACAAGTGTCACCCAATCATCTTTCCACGTTCGAAGCTGTGAGTTCCACGGTACGCCCCATTCTGCTCTCTCACGATGTCTAATGACTACTGAAGTTGCTGATATAGAGTACCTGGCAGTAGGTGGCAGCACAATGCACCTAATACGAAAAATGTATGCTTCTGGGAGTGTCCAGATACTTTTGATCACGTAGTGTAGCTCTTTAACTCCTCAAAAATTAAAAAAAATATCATCGTTATCGCCTCAAATCGCTGATAAAATTGTTTATTTAACAACTAGTTTCGGTCGATAGATTGTCATCAGTTTGTGCAAAGCATTTATAACATCACATTAGATGAAAATAAAATCACTGACGTCAGATAATAAAACCATGCATATGTTTTCGGATAGTGTCCTCCTGTAGCAAAACACAATTCTGTTTTTTAACCCAAACATGTTTCACCGCAGTTGCAGCATCTTCAGTGGGGTTTTATTTTATGGTTGTTAAAGATAAAGAATGTTCTTTACTGTTTGTAATTACGATTTAAAAACTAATAATTACATGTATACAAACAATAAAGAACATTCTTTAACAGCCATAAAATAAAAGCCCCCTGAAGATGCTGCAGCTTCAGTGAAACGTGTTTGGGTTAAAAAACAAAATTTTGTTTTTCTAAAGGCGGACACTATCCAAAACAATATGTATTGTTAAAGCAAACACGGAAAAAAGAGCTTCAACTCCAAGATGAAAAAAACCGTGAATTTGTCGCACTATGAATTATATCACCAAAATATAAACTGAGCTAGGCGGTGTACTCTTTCACGTTACATCAGCAAACGATTGCGTCGCTGTAGACGCACTGTTTCTTGTACACCAAACGCTTCTCCTTGTTTAATGAAAGACATTTTAACCGTACAAGTGCTTGTAAAAACTTGAGCGGGGCGTTATAAAATGCGCGCGTGTCTCAGTATTGCCGTAAACTGAAAACTACGTCTATGTGTAAACCATGAGTCACTCACAAATATTCGAAGTGAATAATAACTTTTCGCATTAAAAATATCTATAAATTTCCTTGATCTTCAGACACTGACTTTTGTACTTCTAGTGAAGACTGATGCCTCTCAGAGATTTGGGTTCTACTCTCAAAGAGCACCTAGGAGTTGACGTTTCTCGTGCACAAGGACAGAATGACTGCAAAGAAAATATCAACAACGTTTATGTCTTAAGCTTTACCTTCGCCGCCTATAGTTACTTTTGTTATGTTGTGGAGAAAACTATGGCCGGCCGCAGTGGTCTAGCGGTTCTGGCGCTGCAGTCCGGAACCGCGGGACTGCTACGGTCGCAGGTTCGAATCCTGCCTCGGGCATGGGTGTGTGTGATGTCCTTAGGTTAGTTAGGTTTAAGTAGTTCTAGGGGACTTATGACCTAAGATGTTCATAGTGCTCAGAGCCACTTGAACCATTTTTTTGAGAAAACTATTTGCGAGAAAACCGTGTGTTCGTACAAGGTAAATGTGTTTGCTAATCCGAGAGCTACAACAGGTTATGCGAGGTAGAATACGCGCCCATAGGAGGTAGACACGAACGAGCAGTATCCGAGTACCTAAGTTTAAACATAATCTCATGTTAACTTTTGTTATCGTCATGTATTCTGACTTTTGGCGGCTTTAATACACAAGGTGTACCTGCAGGAATAGTAACTGTTTTATAAAGTAATTAATAATTTGAGTAAAATATTGCATTCAATAAATCGTCCAATTTTTCTTTGTTATAGTGGTAAATCCTTATTTCGCTTTTTGGTATTCCATTTGCTATGGTATATTTAACATTTGTCGATTTTGTTTCGAACTAGAAGTGTGAAGTCGTGTTTTAGTTTACATAACTGAACATATCAACGGTAACGGTGATTCTCAAATGTTGGAAGTTGACAAATACGGCGGAAAAAACGCACGTACGGCGTCTGTCCCCATTTACACCTGTTCAACTCCTCGAAGAGAAGATGACGGTAGGGAATTAAAATTCTGTCATTGGCTGGTTGAAAATCCCCAAGTAATCTCATTAATAGTGTTTAGTATTGAACACACGTTACTGGTGAAGGTATCAATAACACCCGCAACTCACATCGGTGATCCGACGAAAAGAAACGTACCTTCGTGGAGACATAATTTCAAGAACTCTTCACTGTAAATGTGCTATGTGGTGTGGTAGAACTCAGTTCATTGGGCCTCCTGCGTTATCCCACTGTCTTGGAAGGCCACGTTCTCCCGATTTTTCTTGAGAACGAGCCTCCAGCATTAAAAGGAAAACGTTCTTTTGGCTACAAAAATGATTATGTTCATGCAGCATGGTTGGGTGGTTGAGTTGAGGGACGGGAACAAACAGCAAGGTCATCGGTTCCATCAGATTAGGGAAGCAAGTCGCCCGTGCCCTTTCAAAGAAACCATCCCGTAATTTGCCTGAAGCGATTTACGGAAATCATGGAAAAGCTAATTCAGGATGGCCGGACGCGGATTTGAACAGTCGTCCTCTCGAATGCGGGTCCAGTGAGCTAACCACCGCGCCACCTCGCTCGGTCATGCAACATGAAGGGGCCCTTGAACATTCTATGCATAAAATGATACACCATCTAAAACAAACATCCCACGGAAGATGGATCGACAGAAAGAGTAACTTTTCTTGGCCATCAAGGTCCCCGGACTTTACCACTTCATACTTTTACCTATGCGAATTGCTGAAAGGAAAAGTTTACAAAGGAAAAGGAAACACATGAGATAAACTGATCAGATTATGAATGGCGCTTACCCCAACAAAAGAAGGCCAATACGACCTCGGAAGAGGTTGTCAAGGGACTTCGAAAGTGCACTGAAGTCAGAGGTGAAATTTATGAAAATCATTTATCTTTTCTTAGCTTGTCTGAATATTTATTTGGGTTATATTCTAACAACTTTATCTCTGTAGCGAAGAAAAACTGAATACATGTTATATGGAATGTTTTATCGAGTTGGTCTATTCTTCCACCTCTTGAAAGAGCCTGTATTTTGAGTACTGTTTTTAAGCTTATTTTAAGCAAGATATGCGACTGAGTTTAGAAACAGCAATTATATGGAATAATTTGATTAGGTGTGTCTGCAGCAAGCAAATGAAGCTGTGGCAAAGTACGTAAATCGGAATTGTCTCACTCGTTACGTTTATTTGAGGCAACGACTAAATGAAAGTCTTCTTCGTGGTTACCAGTTGTACATAACATCTGAGAAAATGTACGTAAAAGGGTATCGCATTTAAAATGAATTACTGTTCGGTTAAATTGTCCGCGTTACTTGAACTCCTCCGTGTCGATTTCCTGAGCTACATCAATTCTATCTGGCTTGAGCTATACTTTCGGATAACGATACGGTAATTTATTCTTGTCTACTGGCGCTAATTACCATACTTCGAACACAAGCAGTGGTGTCTGTCTCTAATAGTATACGGCTGTGGCAGTTCAGGTATGCAGAGGCTTGGAATGCCTGGAGTCCGTAACAGAAACCTCACCTAAACGTTCTCCAGCAGTACGGCCAGAACAGGATGCTTAGCTTACAGCTGCAGCAGATGCTTGGAATTCCACTACGGTAGTTCTGATGGAATCAAGGCGAACTTTCATCTCCACGAATGGGCCCATCTCATTCAGGTCTGCCAGCCTTTTCCTACAGTTCTCACAGTCCAAATGTTTGGCGAAAAATGTTTTGTCACATTACCTCCAATATCAAAAGCAACGAAATATTTTTCGGCTTTCAGTAATATTCCAATTTTAACATGTTTTATTGCTTGGACTCAGTAGTTTCCTCTTTCGGGCAGTGGACCCCGGGATCATAAAAGTCGATACACCCCAGTCCTCAATGGAAGGGAAGGGAAGGGAAGGGAAGGGAAGGGAAGGCTACCGTCAAATGGAGGTGTATTCACTCTAGGCGGAACGTCAACACAGCATCACTTTGCTCAAAGCAATACTGAACAGTGAAAGAGAGGTTATGAGAGACTGCCGTGAGATAAAAAGTCGGAATATAGTATCAGAATTAAGAAACTAGCTTAGGGAATAGAATTTATTAACATATCAAAATTCATAACGTTTGTTAACAAAAGCTCTATCGTAAACTTTCAACACAGATGAGAGGTGAAAGAATAGAAAAATTAATGTCTAAACAATTCAAAATGATAATATTTATTTTCTGTGCAAAACCAAGCAATATTTAGAAGACAACAAAAAACGGTTCTTTTCTTTATTCAGTGAGTTTTGTTTTTCGTTCTCAGGACCAAATAACGCAAAGAAATAGTGTTTTTCCCCTTCAACGGAGATAACTGTTTCACTGTTGCAAACAGTTCTTTTTCAACGCAGATTGTTTCATCTGTTTATGTTCTTATTTATTTAATTACCCAAGTACAGAAAATCCTAAATAATATGTAAGTAGGCTGCTTAGGTTTTTATGTTGGTAACGCCACGTAGCGCTCTGTATGAAAATCTTTGACTGTGCTGTGCGCAGTATGTAAGTAGGCTGTTTAGGTTTTTATGTTGGTATCGCCACGTAGCGCTCTGTATGGAAATCACTGACTGTGCTGTGTGCAGTCTGTGGCTGCTTGATATTGTTGGAATATTGGCTATTGTAGTGTTTGGCAGTTGGATGTGAACAGAGCGTAGCGTTGCGCAGTTAGTGAGCCGCCAGCAGTGGTGGATTTGGAGAGAGAGATGCCAGAGTTTTGAGAGATTACTATGTGAGCACGATCTGGACGTGTGTCCACCAGGAAAAGGAAATTTGTAAAGACGGATATATATATATATATATATATATATATATATATATATATATATAAAATGACTTTTGAACATTATTAAGGTAAATACATTGTTTTTTCTCTATCAAAATCTTTAATTTCCTAACTATGCCTATCAGCAGTTAGTGGCTTCAGTAGTTAGAATCTTTTATTTAGCTGGCAGTATTGGCGCTCGCTGTTTTGCAGTAGTTCGAGTAACGAAGATTTTTGTGAGGTAAGTGATTCATGAAGGGTATAGGTTTTTGTTAGTCATGGCTATTTTTTTGTAGGGATTATTAAAAGTCATATTGCGTTGCGCTAAAATATTGCGTGTCAGTTTAGAAATATTCAGAATAAATAAAGAGAAAACTGTCTGAGTACATTCAGTTTTACTTAGCTGTTTCAGTATCAAATAACGTAGAAGTTTACCAGCACAGTCATTTTTTAATTTTTCCAAACGGGACGTTACAAATATTTCACTTTCATATATCTGGCCTCTTTTTTGTGGAGGAACACTCAGAGGAAAAATATTCGAATCCTCATGCAGCCTTCGCTTTGGGTAACGAAAACTAATGTGTCAATAAAATAAGACATAATGGCACAAAATCGACTACCAGAACAGGAGTAGGCGGGCGAAAATAGGTTACCTTCGGACGTTAGGTGATGGCTGTCAGTTCTCACGCTTTATGCTGCTGAGCTAACATGCGTGATCCTTAACTGAACAGCGACGGCTCGTTGCTGATGCCGTAGTTTAGAATGGTGTACACTTACATTTATTCCTTTTCTTATCAGTAGATTTGTGTAGCTCGCAAATTACCTCATGGGATCCACCCTACAAATAATAGCACACAACTTATAAGTGCAGGTGGCACAACGTATGTATCTTGAATGAATAACGCACTTTATTAATTGATTACTCCTTTTCAAAATGACGCCCATACCTTGCAAATTCTAGCTAAATAAAAGTTGTAATACCACATGGTTGCATGTCCTCAGGTAGTAGTTTGTTCGGATTCTGCAGCTTAAAACTGAACAAACTGGTTGTAAAATATCTAATGAGTTGTTGTTGTTGTGGTGTTCAGTCAGACTGATTTGATGCAGCTCTCCATGCTACTCTAGCCTGTGCAAGGTTCTTCATCTCCCAGTACGTACTGCAACCTACATCCTTCTGAATCTGCTTAGCGTATTCATCTCTTGGTCTCTCTCTACGATTTTTACCCTCCACGCTGCCCTCCAATGCTAAATTTGTGACCCTTGATGGCTCGGAACGTGTCCTACCAACCGGTTCTCTTCTCCCCAATTCTATTCAGTACCTCCTCGTGTTATGTGAAATACCCATCTAATCTTCAGCATTCTTCTGTAGCACCACATTTCGAAAGCTTCTGTTCTCTTCTTGTCCAAACTATTTATCGTCCATGTTTCACTTATATACATGGCTACACTCCATTCAAATACTTTCAGAAACGATTTCCTGACACTTGAATATACTCGATGTTAACAAATTTCTCTTCTTCAGAAACGCTTTCCTTGCCATTGCCAGTCTACACTTTATATCCTCTCTACTTCGACAATCATCAGTTATTTTGCTCCCCAAATAGCAAAACTCCTTTACTATTTTAAGTGTCCCATTTCCTAATTTAATTCCCTCAGCATCGCCCGATTTAATTCGACTACATTCCATTAACCTCGTTTTGCTTTTGCTGATGTTCATCTTATATCCTCCTTTCAAGACACTGTCCATTCCGTTCAACTGCTCTTGCAAGTCCTTTGCTGTCTCTGATAGAATTACATTGTCATCGGCGAACCTCGAAGTTTTTATTTCTTCTCCATGGATTTTAATACCTACTTCGAATTTTTCTTTTGTTTCCTTTACTGCTTGCTCAATATACAGATTGAATAACATCGGGGAGAGGCTACAACCCTGTCTCACTCCCTTCTCAACCACTGCTTCCCTTTCATACCCCTCGAATCTTATAACTGCCATATGGTTTCTGTACAAATTGTAAATGGCCTTTCGCTCCCTGTATTTTACCCCTGCCACCTTCAGAATTTGAAAGAGAGTATTCCAGTCAACATTGTCAAAAGCTTTCTCTAAGTCTACAAATGCTAGAAACGTAGGTTTGCCTTTCCTTAATCTTTCTACTAAGATAAGTCGTATGGTCAGTTTTGCCTCACATGTTCCAACATTCCTACGGAATCGAAACTGATATTCCCCGAGATCGGCTTCAACCAGTTTTTCCATTCGTCTGTAACGAATTCGTGTTAGTATTTTGAAGCCGTGACTTATTAAACTGATAGTTCGGTAATTTTCACATCTGTCAACACCTGCTTTCTTTGGGATTGGAGTTATTATATTCTTTTTGAAGTCTGAGGGTATTTCGCCTGTCTCACACATCTTGTTCACCAGATCGTAGAATTTTGTCAGGATTGGCTCTCCCAAGGCCGTCAGTAGTTTTAATGGAATGTTGTCTACTCCCGGGGCCTTGTTTCGACTCAGGAATTTCAGTACTCTGTCAAACTCTTCACGCAGTATCATATCTCCCATTTCATCTTCATCTACATCTTCTTCCACTTCCATAATATTGTCCTCAAGTACATCGCCCTTGTACAGACTCTCTACATACTCCTTCCAGCTTTCTGCTTTCCCTTCTTTGCTTTGAATTGGTTTTCCATCTAGCTCTTTTGATATTCATACAAGTGGCTCTCTTTTCTCCAAAGGTCTCTCTAATTTTCCTGTAGGCAGTATCTATCTTACCCCTAGTGAGATAAGCCTCTACATCCTTACGTTTGTCCTCTAGCCATCCCTGCTTAGCCATTTTGCACTTCCTGTCGATCTCATTTTTGAGACGTTTGTATTCCTTTTTGCCTGCTTCAGTATAGGTGGACAAATGCTTTATTCTTATGTTAGAGATCAGTTTCCGTAACTCTTCAACTGATTAATCACCTACTTTGCAACGAAGCCTCATCCGTGAACAGCACATATGCACTAAAATGAGGGTTGCCACACAGCTGGATGAACCATTCTCAGAAGAGTACCTGTGCAGGAGAACTCGGTGCTGACCGTACCTATAAGCGTTGTGCATGCTACGGTTACAGCGGGTTCTCGTGTAGTACAGTCATGCGGTCAACCTTGCTTGTTGAAGCTAATTGTCTTATGCTGACACTAAGATTGTCATCAATGGCACTTAGTAGTTCCTCCTCCAGCTGATGTGTCCTCCTCCTCCTATGCCTCCCCCAGTCGCGAGTAGTAGGCTTAAATATCCTATGCTCCCTAAGACAACCATCAGTCGTTTCATACGTCCTCCTTTTGGGAGAGCGTCGTCCTGGAAAACCTTCCCGATAAAAATGTGTACTAATCCACACAGCAAATGGACATCTGCCAAAGCCGCTTTTGAGAACTCTTCCATTGCACTGCGACGGAAACAAAGTCCGTGATGAACACTGAACAGTTGATGCTACGCGCTTGATGCTAATACAGCGGAAGAGAAGATAGTGTTTAACGTCCCGACGACAGTGAGGTCATTGGAGACGGAGCATAAGCTCGAATTACAGAAGGATGGGGAAGGAAAGCGGCCGTTCCCTTTCGGAGGAACCACACCACCATTTGTCTTAATCGATTTAGGGAACTCACGGAAAACCTAATTCAGGATGGACTGACGCGTGTTTGAATCGTCGTCCTCCAGAGTGCGAGTCCAGTGTGCTAACCACTGCGCTACCCTGCTCGGCGCTAATAGAGCAATGAAATTAGTCACATGTCAACACAAGCAATGAAATGAGTCACATGTCAACATTACCTTCTTTCCATTGGAACAACGAACACTGGTGGTGAACTTAAAAATTACAGCTCACTGTAAATTCTAGCCAAGCTAACCAAGAGGCTATTTTGAACAGTTCATGTAAGAAAGCCGGCCGCTGTGGCCGAGCTGTTGTAGGTGCTTCAGTCGAGAACCAGGCGACTGCTACGGTCGCAGGTTCGAATCCTGTCTCGGGCATGAATGTGTGTGTTGTCCTTAGGTTATTTACGTTTAAGTAGTTCTAAGTTCTAGGGGACTGATGACCTCAGATGTTAAGTCCTATAGTGCTCAGAACCATTTGAAACATGTAAGAAAACGTTTGCTGTAATGTTGTTCTGTTTCTTTGTGTTTCCCATCATTAATGTGATAATGAAGAGAAGTAGAAGCCGGCTGGAGTGTCCGAGCGGTTAAAGGCGCTACAGTCTGGAACCGCACGACTGCTACGGTCGCAGGTTCGAATCCTGCCTCGGGCATGGATGTGTGTGATGTCCTTAGGTTAGTTAGGTGTAAGTAGTTTTAAGTTTTAGGGGACTTATGACCACAGCAGTTGAGTCCCATAGTGCTCAGAGCCATTTGAACCATTTTGAGAAGTAGAAAAACAACTCTACAATGGAAATAAAGCGTTTTCTGACCCGTACAACACATTTTATTTGTCTAAGTGTGAGGAATGTTTCCTGAAAGCCTTACTTTTTGGTACATCCTGTATATAATACGTGAAAAAGCGAATGCGACTAAGTACAAACCACTCCTTTAATGAAAATACTACTCAACATTACAACCTGTTGCCAGAATGAAGTCCTACTCTCGCGAAAATTGATTTTAGTCCAACGTGAAAATGTGGGACAACACATAGTTTTCACAGATTTGCAAAAGGACTATGACAGTGAACTATTTTCTAGGATGTGAGAAGTAATGAATAACCCGAATATTCATAAATGTTATCTACAAGCCGTTAGAAATCTGTATCCAGACGATACATATTGAGTTAAAGTTGGAAAGTTACTGTTCAAAATGGTTCAAATGGTTCTAAGCACTATGGGACTTAACATCTGAGGTCATCAGTCCCATAGACGTAGAACTACTTAAACCTAAGGGCATCACACACATCCATGCCAGAGGCAGGATTCGAACCTGCGACCGCAGCAGCAGCGCAATTCCGGACTGAAGCGCCTAGAACCGCTCGGCCACAGCGGCCTGCGGAAGTTACTGTCAAAGAAACTTAAGGTTAGCAAAGGAGTCAAACAAGGGTACTGCTTAAAATATTTTTGAAGGAAGCACTGAAAAGCAAGAAAAGGAGGTGCAAAAACGTGGGACTTACAATAGGTGATGACATCTTGTTCATCATAAATTTCGTCGATCAGGTCATTTTCGCCAAGGAAGATGAGGAAGTATGTTAAGAAACCTTAAAGAAGAATGAGAACAGTGTGGTATGAAAATAAACTACACAAAGATAGAATACTTGGTTGTCGGAGATATAGAAAATGATATTGTTAAGGGTGATGAATCTACAGTAATGTGTTGTCAATGATAAAAATAATTAGGGACAGGCATTTCGGATAAAGGTGAAAGCAACGAGGAAGTAAAGCACAGGACAGGAAAGGGAATGGAAAGGTGGATATTAAGCAGGTACACTCCATTATTTGGAGTAAAAATACTTTTAAAAATTTGAAAAGAACGATATTAAAAACTATAGTTGAGAGCATTGCTCGGTATGGTGCTGAACTGTGGGGTTTCTTCATGGTCTATCACAAGAAATTAAAGGCAATGGATATGGAATTTTGTAGACGAAGTTGTGAAGCAACAAGAAAATACAAAATAAGAAATGAAGTGCTACGGGGACAGATGGTAGTTACCAAGAATACAGTAGACACAATTAAAAACAAACGACTAGCATGATTTGGGCATCTCAGAAGATGGCCTTTTAGTAGATGGCGCTGGAGACCTGCACGACAAAAAAGGAAGACCCGGGATACATTGAAACGACGGAGTGGGCGTATGATGAAGGACAGGACCATGCGAGAAGAGGACTGGCAAGATAGAAAGAGATGGGAACTTGGATTCGAGAGACGCCGCATGGTGTAGAAAACTTGTAGAAAGATGAAGAAGTGAAAATTTCTAAGTTCTGCTCCTCAACGACTCATTCAGAAACAGAATTCCATTGGTTGCCCCCACATAGAAGATTCACCAAGTGCCGAGGCCAAACTCTGCAGCTTCCGACAGGTAGGTGTGTGCTGCTCCGAGCGCAAAAACCGTCATACGACAGGCCGCGAAACGCGCAGTTTGTATAAGCTCACTTCCTCCCCAATACTAATTTGAACTGACTTGCTTCAGCCGATTAGCGTAAAATTTAGAAAATTGCTAGAATTTCGACAATAATTATATTAAGATTGTTCTAATTTTCCCCCCTTTTCAATGACACTCAGTTTGAGACTTTACAATCGGCTCTACAATTACTGGTTCTCTTTTTATCAGAAAACGGTAAATATGTCAGTTCATAAAAGTAAATCTCCCAGAGAAAACATATCTGTATATTACTGTACTGATTTATACGGGCATGTCATTCCGAATCGGCACGACAAAAAAGGAAGACCCGGGATAAATTGAAACTTTAGTTTCACGTCAGTGTACATTTACAGATATTTTTATCACACGGCGTTTCAATTACGTGCTAACTGTACTGAGAAATCAAAGTTATATCCACAATGATATTACATAAGAAGAAAGGTAATGTCTTTTTCTACCTTGTGTGGTGCTCTTACTACGTGTACTTGACTGAATTACGGCGTTCTGGCTAAATTTGCATTTTTGTGACTTTTATTTGTGTTGTAGCATCTGCATCGTTTAATCGGTAGCCAAGACATTTTCGTTTGATGCAGCTGTTAGTAGTACCTATTGTTTCTGCAGCTATACAGATGTAATAGCGCTTTATGTTTTATTGACAGCCGAATTGGTTGATTTAGTTTGTACTACTCTCATGCTAATAAATTAAGGATAATGCTGATACATGGTGAAACAACGCTGTGGTGTGCGGTTTGCGTGTTTAAATCACCTCGGGATATGACCATGCGGTGCATTTAACCTGCGGTCGTCGCACGGTCAGCGGTCAACATACGCACAGGTGTGTTGGTGCATGTCAGAGTACGGTGCAGCGAGTAAGTCTGCAGACGTTTTCAGACGTGCTAATGGTGACTGTGTGTTGAAAATGGCTCAAAGAACACATATTGATGACGTTATGAGGGGTAGAATACTAGGCGACTGGAGGCTGGTCAAACACAGCATGTCGTAGCACGAGCCGTCCGTGTGCCAAATGTGTGATCTCAAGATTATGGCAACGATTCCAGTAGACAGGAAACGTGCCCAGGCGCTACACTACGGGACGTCCACAGTGTACAACACCATAAGAAGACCGATATCTCACCATCAGTGCCCGCAGACGGCCACGGAGTACTTCAGGTAGCCTTGCTCGGGATCTTACCGCAGCCACTGGAACTGCTGTCTCCAGACACAGTCTACAGACGACTGAACAGACATGGTTTATTCGCCCGGAGGCCTGCAAGTCGCATTCCACTGACCCCTGGTCACAGGAGACCGCGTAAAGCCTGGTGTCAAGAACACAGTACATGGTCATTGGAACAGTGGTCCCACGTTATGTTCACGGACGAATCCAGGTATAGTCTGAACAGTGATTCTCGCCGGGTTTTCATCTGGCGTGAACCAGGAACCAGATACCAACCGCTTAATGTCCTTGAAAGGGACCTGTATGGAGGCCGTGGTTTGATAGTGTGGGGTGGGATTATGATTGGCGCACGTACACCCCTGCATGTCTTTGACACAGGAACTGTAACAGGTCAGGTGTATCGGGACGTCATTTTGCACCAGTATGTCCGCCTTTTCAGGGGTACAGTGAGTCCGACCTTCCTCCTGATGGATTGCAACGCACGGCCCCACTGAGCTGCCATCGCGGAGGAGTACCTTGAAACAGTAGATATCAGGAGAATGGAGTGGGTTGTCTGTTCTCCAGAGCACGTCTGGGATGCTCTCCGTCGACGTATCGCTGCAAGTCTTCAAACCCCTAGGACAATTTTGGAGATCCGACAGGCGCTGGTGCAAGAATGGGAGGCTACACCCCAGCAGCTGCTCGACCACCTGATCCAGAATATGCCAAACCGTTGTGCGCCTTGTGTACGTGTGCGTGGTGATCATATCCCATATTAATTTCGGGGTACATACGCAGGAAACAGTGGCGGTTGTAGCACATGTGTTTCGGGACGGTTTTATCAACTTATCACCAATACCGTGGACTTACAGATCTGTCTCGTGTGTTTTCCATATGTGTCTATGCTATTAGCGCCAATTTTTCACGTTGTGTGGCGCCACATTCTGCAATTATCCTTAACTTACGAGCATGAGTGTAGTTGAGTATCCAGCGTTGGCTGGGCATGTATATATTCCGAACTATTAGTCCAATCTCCCCCTCCCCCCCCACAACTCTACCCATCTGCTTATCCCCCTCTCTGTCCACCTCCTTCACCCTCCTCACACTTTTTCACCTGCTCATCCCCCTCTTTCCACGTGCTCCTTTCCTCTTTGTCCATCTCCTCCCCCCCCCCCCGTCTCCGAGCATATATTCTTCCATCTCCCTCAGTTCATCGCCTTCTCCACCTCTCTCTGTCCAACTCCTCCTCCCCCACATCTGTGTCCATCAGTTCAGTGTTTATGACGTCATATCTCCTCAACTATGTCTCGTACGATGATATAGTTTTACAGGTATATTCAGTGGTATATGTGAATAGTGTCCGCCCCAGTAGCTGAGTGGTCAGCGTGACGGATTGCCGTCCTCCGGGCCCGGGTTCGATTCCCGGCTGGGTCGGAGATTTTCTCCGCTCAGGGACTGGGTGTTGTGTTGTGTTCATCATCATTTCATCCCCATCCGGCGTGCAGGTCGCCCAATGTGGCGCCGAATGTAATAAGACCTGCGCCAAGGCGGCCGGACCTGCCCCGCGAGGGGCCTCCCGGCCAATGACGCCAAACGCTCATTTCCATATGTGAATAGTGTCTGCAAAATGTTTTGTGATTAGAGTTATTAGTAAAGAAGTAATAAAAGGTCGTGCCTGATGCGGTAATTTTGCTACGTGAATAGTAAAAAATGTAATAAGTAATAAACTTCTTTCCTTTCATCATTTGCTCCGGGATGTGAGCGAGAAAATGTCCCTGAAATGTCTGCAATTATGTTAAAGTCTGTTGCAAGTGACTAAGTGCACTGATTCTCAGATGCTAAATGAATATATTTCCGAGGGTATTTTCATTCCTTCATTACAACTACAAGAAAATGCGTCCTTTTCACTAGACGCGTTCCGCTTTATTGAGGTAAGGCATCATCAGTGGACTGTAACAAAAGATACT
The DNA here is from genome assembly GCF_023864275.1 of Schistocerca cancellata. Classification (NCBI taxonomy): domain Eukaryota; kingdom Metazoa; phylum Arthropoda; class Insecta; order Orthoptera; family Acrididae; genus Schistocerca; species Schistocerca cancellata. The sequence goes on from NC_064634.1 coordinate 194,545,435, forward strand.
TACAATTTGATTTATTTTTAAGATCGAAAAACAGTTCATTAATAATTTAAATTGTAAATAATTTTAATTAAAGCCCACTGATGACGTCTTATCTCAAAACGTGAAACGCGCCTGGTGAAAAACTAAACACACATTTACTTGTAGTTGCGACAACAGAACGTAAATATCCTCAGGAATTGTAAAGCAACTACGGACAATATGGCCACACAAACGAATAATTTAAATGGATGAATATTGTCTGCCTATTTGCGCGGTGTGACCTACGCTTCTTTTACACCTCCATCGCCCTCACTCCTCCCTATTTGAGATATAGGTGGTTATAACAAGAGCTACGTGAAATTCGTTTATGCTATAAATGTGCAATAAACTGCGAAATCAACGCACTTTAGCTAAATTTATTAAAATTTGCAGATTTCAGCGGAATTCATTAAAATTAGCATATTTTAGCGAAAACTATTAAAATCAAAATATTTTCTGTAAGACAAAAATCAAATTTCGTTTCCTTGTTTTAGCGATTTTGTTCGACGGATTTACACAAATGACGTCTGGATATCAGCTGTTCTAGTTACCGCAATGGCTGTTACTCTTCAATTAGAAAGTAGAAGTAGAAAATTTCACGCTCAGTCTAATTTCCTACTTCTCCTGAACTGCACAAAAGGTCTCTCCCTCCACATTAACAGAAAATTTTTAAAAACACGATGTAACCTCACAATCTGATACGCTTCATAATCGGTTATGTGTTTACATTAGGTTTGTTTGAGATAGCCTACTTCAGTCGACTCCAGTAAGATCTGACCGTTGCTTCAGCGCATGCGCGAGTTGGATTCTACTCCAACGCTTTTGCACCAATGTTTGTTGGCCGCAGTGTGTGGATCCGGCCGTATGGTGTAAACACGTGTATGCAACGTTTTGCGAGTGTTGCGAAGTGATAATAGTGTGTTAAAAATGGAGAGGCATAAAGTCATTTTGCAGGAGCGATGCAATGGCTATCCCAAAGAAGAAGGTTTTTATGTTCACGATAAAAACACTTTTATGTGTCGATTTTGTAATGAGAAGCTCAACTGGGAGAAGAAGGACAATTTAGAAAAACACATTAATAGTGCTAGTCACAGGGCAAAAAAGCGTCTGCAGTGTTTGCAGGAACTTCATCAAAAAGGCAGGCTGCTATTGGTGAGATGTTAGACAGAACCAAAAAAAGTGAAAACTGACAATGAATGTATGCGCCACGATATAGTTAAAATGTATTTAAAGGCCAACATACCATTGACAAAATTAGATAACGTTGAAGTTAGGTCCTTTTTGAACAAATATGTACCCGGTTCTGGTTGTATACCAATTTGAAGTAGACTTCGACGAGACTACAGCATTAAATATGAAAATATTGTGGCTTTAGTATCAGACTCTGCTGCATACATGGGATGTTGTTTTGAGGCACTTAAAGTACTGATTGGATACCATTTAATACATTTCAAGTGCTGGGGCCACAAAATAAACTTAGTCGTTGAAGTCTTTATGAAAGAACTAAAGGAGCTAAATTTTATTGTGAGTAAAGTGAAAATGGCGTTCCTCGACTCACGGAAAATGAAAAGCGCCTACCTTCAGTTTCTCCAAGAAAAATATACTCACCTGCCAAACAACCTTTTTCCCGACCCGATAATCACGAGGTGGAATTCTTGGTTTCATGCAGTGAAGTACTTGGACACTGTAATATTAGCAATTTTCGCCTCACAAACATTAATATAAGCTCAATAGTAAATGCCTGATGGCCTAAAGTTATCGAACAATTGTAAAGTAAAAGAAGTGAACCGTCGCATAGCAGCGACAGAGTTATCTTTGCCGTTCTTGCGCGGTGCCTGTAAATCTCTATGTACATGTATCGATTAATGGTATAAAAAATAATTGTGTTGTTTCAAGACAAATGAGGCTTTTGGCGCCTCAGTTTTTACTGTTTGTATTCTATGAAAGGCGAACGCGGATTTGCTGCGTCCCGCAACTGTATTTTATATTCTATGTGAAAATATTGAGTGAATATGCTAAATGTTATTTTTTTTTCAATCAGAAAACTTGTAGTTTCTTGTAACTGATTACGAACAAACAGCATCAAGAGGACATTTTGACTGTTATGTATAAAGTATTTAACCACAATGGTCATCTATTGTAATTTAATATGAAAAGGTACGTAGCATTAAAAAAAAGGTGTGTTACAGATAAGTGTGCTTATTTTAGTAAATTAACCTTGATGATTTCCATCTCCTCATTTACTTGAATTATAATTATTTTGTGTTACTTCATCACCAGAAATTACGATCACGCTGATGGGCCGAACGCAGCATGAGGCAGAAGGAACATTACCGTTTTCCTATTATTTCTGAACCAACTTTTTTGTGTAGTGCTGCATTTCTTTTAAAGTCTACAAATCTTCTGGTCCCTTAGTGTTGATCCGGGTATGACTACATCGCGACTATAAAAATGCACAGAAATGATAATGTTTCTTCCGAACGATCTCAAATATATATATATATCAATATGCTGCTCTTATTCAGGTATTTAATGCTCAACGTATGTTATTATAATAGTGTAATCAATCCCTGATTCTATTGCCAAGTGGCCCACCAAATTATTCACTTTTCCGTCATTTTTCAAAAAAAATAAAATAAAATAACAATTCTTTTTCTTTTCGTCCCCCAAGAGCAACGCTACAACACTTACTTAACAGTTATCATCGAATTTTTCAGATCACTGCAAAAGAAAAATGCTGCCATTGAGCTCATTCTGGATCAAAAAATGAAGCTGCCTCAGATATAGTCGCCCTGCAATGCAAATTTGTGACATATGTGCTAGCATTGTTAGTTTCATCACCACACTAGAGGGAACGACTTACCCATTTGCACATTTGTTATGGGAGGAACTTGAGAGTATTAAATAAATACTGAAAAGAAATTCTGAAGGTTGGTTTCCAACAGGCACTATTAATTATATAAACACACTCCAAAACGAGGCACAGAAAGCATCTGCAAAAAAGTTATCTTAAATCTGCTGCTATGAAAAGTTTACTAAAGGTATGTAAACACACAGCACCAGACCCAGTTAATATTTTTTACGAAAACATTGGCAAGCTCTTCAACCCTGCAGTTTGTGGTGCGAAGTTAAATTTGGACAATTCTGCTGTTGTTAATATAGCAAAAACAATTCCGCAATTTGAAAGCATTCCAACTGACTGAGGCATGATGAGAAGCCTGATATATTGCAGCTTCTACTAATTGAAAAGCTTAAATATGATGAATTTGGAAATGCTGCTTTATCTGCAATATGGGTACCTATCAATTGTGTGGATGCGGAGAGGTACTTCTCAACATACAATTTAATTGTAAGTGGCAGGAGGAGATCAATGAAGCCAGACACTGTTGAAACAACTTCAATGATTGCATTCAATAGATAAACGTTTTTATATTGGTGTATAAATGGTTCAGATGGCTCTGAGCACTATGGGACTCAACATCTTAGGTCATAAGTCCCCTAGAACTTAGAACTACTTAAACCTAACTAACCTAAGGACATCACACACACCCATGCCCGAGGCAGGATTCGAACCCGCGACCGTAGCAGTCCCGCGGTTCCGGACTGCAGATATTGGTGTATAGTGAGTGGTAATTTGAATGATAAATAAAATTACGATGATGTGTTCCATAAATAATCAATTTCCTATTTTCTTCTTCTTTTTGTTATTATAAGAAAACTGGGAATAGTGAAGAAGAAAAATCAAACTTTAAGGTAAGAATTTTGTCGTTTAACTGCATAAAGAAACAAAAAAAGTAAATGCTAAATTCAGATATAAAAAGATAAATTCAAATTTCAAAATGCTAAATTTTCGAAGTTTATTTGCTAATCTCACGTAGCTCTAGTTACAACCCACACAGTACGTGATATGCGTATTAAAGCTGGCTGAAATCGAGCCAGTAGTTTATGAGGAGACGTTTAACAAGACGTACATCCACTTTCATAATTTATATGGATACCATAATATTGTCAATTTCCATTCTGTAGACTGTTGTGAATGCTCAGTGAGCTCACCTGATTAATACGAATAAAAATAAATGCTTAGGTTGCTTCTCGTATTTATTGTTCATACATGATGAAACTCTAGTTGAATACAATGGCCATCCATTTGACAAGCTGTTCCCACCAACGGTCCAAAGTACCCGAAGGTTTCTCTACAACACACGCATACAGAAGGCAGCCGCCTTCTCCCAGAAAAGCCCAACTTGGTACACAAAAGTCAAAATCCGTGCGATCACCTCTAGTGCACTAAGCCACGCTTCCTGCTGTATTGCAGCAACCCGTTTGCTATGCTCCACCTCGCAGCGCTACGTACTTCTCGGCCGGTTCAGAATGGCGGGTTACCTGCTGCTGCTGGCTGTCTTATCACAGTCACTGTCACCCCATTACTATCAACGCCAAAACTTTCTGCCTGATAATCCTTGATGACGACATCTCTTTCCTTTCCCTTGCCGATGTGTGTGAAATGCACTCTGAAATTATTTGACGTGCCTTTCAGTGATGTCCAGTGCGAATTGACATTACTAACCTGTGCGGTGATTCGACACGAAATCAATAGCGCTGTATAATCTCTTTGCCTACAGTATGTAACTAATAAGGGGAACTCCCCATCGCAACCCGCTCAGATTTTGTGGTAAGAGGGCCGAGTGGACAGGCCGTTAAAACGTGAACACAGATCAAGCATGAACACAGGAAGAAGGTGTACTGAAATGTGAAATCAATAAAGTGGAAACAGTGAACGGTCCAAGGACAAGAAGTGCAATATAGCGCAGCCTAAAAGAGCAACGGCATCGTGGTGCAGTGTCACGGTGTTGGAGGGCCACACAAATCAGCCGTGTTCATTTTAATGTTCGCTGTCAATTTGTGTCTGTGCCGTGGTGTAACGTCTGTCTGCAACAGCGAGGTGTAAGGAAAGGACCTGTAATGACAGTTGATTCTGCGCAACTACTCTGTTAGTGATGTAAAGTCCGTTCGCGACAGCGAGGTGTAAGGAAGGGACTTACAACGACAGTTGCTTCTGCGCAACTACTCTATTAGCAGCCGAAAAGAAGAGGCTTTCGAATCGGAACCGCAAACATTTGATGACAAGGCGACAAGGCGACAAGTCAACCGAATCTTCCACCGGAAAATACGAGTGGTGGGTCATACACGGCGTTAGTAACATTACGTATGTCATATGACAGGAATCTGTTATCGACGCCGGCCGTGGTGGCCAAGCGGTTAAAGGCGCTACAGTCTGGAACCGCGCGGCCGCTACGGTCGCAGGTTCGAATCCTGCCTCGGGCATGGATGTGTGTGATGTCCTTAGGTTAGTTAAGTTTAAGTAGTTCTAAGTTTTAGGGGACTGATGACCTTAGCAGTTAAGTCCCATAGTGCTCAGAGCCATTTGAACCATTTTTTTTTTTTGTTGTTATCGACGCACCGAATTTGTACACCTGTTAAGTGAGTGAGATGTACCTCCTTGCCCAATTTAGGTGCTGATGACATTGCTATCCTGAGTGAAAGTGATGAAAAATTACGTGATCTGCTGAACGGAATGAACAGTCTAATGAGTATACGCTATGGACTGAGAGTAAATCGAAGGAAGACGAAGGTAATCAGAAGTAATAGAAATGAGAACAGCGAGAAACGTAACATCAGGATTAATGGTCACGAAGTAGGTAAAGCTACCTAGGCAATAAAATAACCAATGCCGGACGGTGCAAGGGAGACATCAAAAGCAGACTAGCTGTGGCAAAAAAGGCATTCCTGGTCAAGAGAAGTCTACTAATATCAAATATCGGTCTTAATTTGAGGAAGAAATTTCTGAGAATGTGTTCGGGAGTCAAGCATTGTGATGATAGTGAAACATGGACTGTGGGATAACCGGAACAGAAGAGAATCGAAGAATTTAAGATGTGTTGCTACAGACGAAAGTTGAAAATTAGGTGGACTGATAAGGTAAGGAATGAGGAAGTTCTACGAAGAATCGGAGAGGAAAGGAATGTGTGGAAAACACTGATAATGAGGACAGGATGATAGAACATCTCTTAAGACATGAGGGAGTGACTTCCATGGTACTAGAGGGTGCTGTAGAGGGCAAAAGCTGTAGAGGAAGACAGAGATTGGAATACATCCAGCAAATAATTGAAGACGTAGGTTTCAAGCGCTACTCTGAGATGAATAGGTTAGCACAGCGGAGGAATTCGTGGCGGGCAGCATCAAACCAGTCAGAATACTGATGGAAAAAAAAGAACGTGAATGTGATAACTCCCAAGAAAATGATGAAAACATACTAGTCTGTCACATAAGCTGCAACAAATGAACGCAACAGTTTCACAATCACACAGTTTCTCTGTGCTCTGTCAAAACATATGTTCTTAACGTTCCTGAAGTTGCGTTCCATTTTGGAAGTTTTGACTCTTGAATTCCTTTGTTGTAACACATTTCACATCTGTTTATTTATTGTTTTCATTTCTGTGACACCACTATTTGGTATCTCGCCTGCCCTCACTATTCATAACTTGCGATGGTAACGTATTCTTACCATATAACTCATATTCTATAACCAATGAATAGTATGATAACTGCCAAGACTGCAGAAAGAAAACAAACATTTCAATGACCGGATGGACAGTTCGTAATACTGTAAAAAAAAAAAAATGCAGTAGAGAATTTTCAGTACACCTTCTTCCTGTTTTCATGCGTGATCTATGTTCAGTTTTTGTCGGGCTATTCACTGGGCCATCTTACCACTAAATATGAGGGGGTTGCGATGGGGAGTTTCCCTTGTAAGAAGACGCCTTCTTTGCGTCCCGTCATTGGACATCCGCGCTTTCTAGCTAGGCAACTTAACGGCGATGTCTGCTGATCCTCAGTTGTTTACCACAGATAACTGCAGGATGCCCGTCCAATGACAAGTGCTGTCAGCCATGTGCGACATGGACGCTACCACTTAAGCATTACTTTGAGCGATTGTATGATTCTCTATTCTTCCAACTTACGCTCAAGAAACATGTCACTCGGATTTCGTGGAAGACCACCTGGGAACTTGGTCTGCTATTTGGCGTCTACAGAATTTACGGGCAAAGTGGGATTACTGAGCTGTAGTCATCGGCGCTTGTTACACTTTCTTGGTGAGCGTTACAAAGTGTAGACTATACGAACGGTTATTTGAAGCTATCTACTGTCCAGTAAGGTGATCTATACTGTGTGTTTAGGTTTTAGTTAACCCAGATTTTATTCAAAGAGTTTAAGGGTAGCATTGGCTGGTTGGCTAACTTACATCTCTAAAATTGCTTGTTGGCAATTTTTAAATTTTCTTTGTGCTATTTTTGAGTAATTTATCTTTAACTCAGGGTTAATGTAAATTCAATTTTACTAGCTGCTCTTTTAGTTGAAGCCATGTGGGTATCTTTTAAATCTTATTTACACATCGATAGCTTACTAGCCTGAGTTATTTGCATTCTATTCATACAGATCAAATAATATTCGTCTGATTTGCGTAAATGTTTGCATTGTTTTATAGCTACTCATTGGTTGTTTCGTTATGCTGTGTTTATAGGTGTTGATGATGTGTTATCGAAATGCTTAGCGATGCTTGATGTAATTTTTTTTTGACTAGATGTTAATTGAAATCTTTTTCTGTCTGTTCTAGTAGTGTTTCAGTTCATACAACGCTTTGTTGAATTTATTTTGAGACAAAATATCTAAGCAAATTCACGATTTCGAAGTAACAGAAAATTGCTCAAATTTCAAATGCTACAGGTTTATTGGTGATTAATAGTATCTGCAATACATGCGTTATACGATGTACTATGCAATGTCCTACAGACAAGGATGCATGTCTGATGGAACAGATACTGCAGCGAATGACAGCCGTATGAAATGAGTTCAATGTTTTTGGCATTGCCAGAACGATTAGACTTACCTGAAGAGTCTGCCGATATATCATTCCCTCCTGCGAATGACTCGTGGGAAGGTCACCAAGGTACAAATAGATTCGAGCTCACATGGTGCTTATCGACAACCGTTCTTCCCGTGCATCATTTGCGACTTGAAGACCAATGTCAACGGAAATTTGTGCAGACCTGGTCTTGAACATGGATACCCGCTTATCAAGAGAGGTCCCCTTCGGAGCCGACCCAAACTCCCAGTGGTTACTGGGTGTCCCCCGTCCTGTACTTGCATAGTTTCTGTGATTTCTGCACAGGAAGAGCCCTACATTGTTACTGTCACGTACTTGTCTAGGAATGAAGCGGTAGTTGCAGTGTGTGTTTTGTACGACGTACGCTACTGGCCATTAAAATTGCTACACCACGAAGATGATGTGCTACAGACGCGAAATATAACCGACAGGAAGAACATGCTGTGATATGCAAATTATTAGCTTTTCAGAGCATTCACACAAGGTTGGCGCCGGTGGCGACACCTACAACGTGCTGACATGAGGAAAGCTTCCAACCGATTTCTCATACACAAACAGCAGTTGACCGGCGTTGCCTGGTGAAACGTTGTTGTGATGCCTCGTGTCAGGAGGAGACATGCGTACCATCACGTTTCCGACTTTGATAAAGGTCGGATTGTAGCCTATCGCGATTGCGGTTTATCGTATCGCGACATTGCTGCTAGCGTTGGTCGAGATCCAATGACTGTTAGCAGAATATGGAATCTGTGGGTTCAGGAGGGTAATACGGAACGCCGTGCTGGATCCCAACGATCTCGCATCACTAGCAGTAGAGATGACAGGCATCTTATCCGCATGGCTGTAACGGATCGTGCAGCCACGTCTCGATCCCTGAGTCAACGTTTGCAAGACTACAACCATCTGCACGAACAGTTCGACGACGTTTGAATCAGCATGGGCTATCAGCGCTGAGACCACGGCTGCGGTTACCCTAGACGCCGCATCACAGACAGGAGCGCCTACGATGGTGTACTCAATGACGAACCTGGGTGCACGAATGGCAAAACGTCATTTTTTCGGATGAATCCAGGTTCTGTTTACAGCATCATGATGATCGCATCCGCGTTTGGTGACATCGCGGTGAACGCACATTGGAACCGAGTAGTCGTCTTCGCCGTACTGACGTATCACCCGGCGTGATGATATGGGGCGCCATTGCTTACACGTCTCGGTCACCTCTTGTTCTCATTGACGGCACTTTGAACAGTGGACGTTACATTTCAGATGTGTTACGACCCGTGGTTCTACCCTACATTCGATCCCTACGAAACACTACATTTCAGCAAGATAATGCACGACCGCATGTTGCAGGTCCTGTACGGGCCTTTCTGGATACAGAAAATGGTGGACTGCTGCCCTGGCCAGCACATTCTCCAGATTCTCACCAATTGAAAACGTCTGGTCAATGGTGGCCGAGCAACTGGCTCGTCACAATACGCCAGTCACTATTGTTGATGAACTGTTGTATCGTGTTGAAGCTGCATGGGCAGCTGTACCTGTACACTCCATCCAAGCTCTGTTTGACTCAATGCCCAGGCGTATCAAGGCCGTTATTACGGCCAGAGGTGGTTGATCTTGGTACTGATTCCTCAGAATCTATGCACCCAAACTGCGTGAAAATGTAATCACATGTCAGTTCTAGTGTAATATTTTTGTCCAATGAATACCCGTTTACCATCTGCATTTCTTATTGGTGTAGCAATTTTAATGGCTAGTAGTGTACTATGCACTATCCTTCAGACATGTACACACAAATTACAAATACTGTTTCATGCCTTGACAAGGCCGCGACAGATATAATGAAGTCTCTCTCTGTGCAGAAATCACAGCTTCTGAGCAAGCACAGGCAAGTGGCACATAGTGAATTATGGGAGTTTGGATCCATTCGGGTGGCGTGTTCGGGTAGGTAAAATGGAAATGTCGTGTGGCTAGGGCCTCCCGTCGGGTAGACCGTTCACCTGGTGCAGGTCTTTCGATTTGACGCCACTTCGGCGACCTGCGCGTCGATGGGGATGACATGATGATGATTAGGACAACACAACACCCAGTCCCTGAGCGGAGAAAATCTCCGACCCAGCCGGGAATCGAACCCGGGCCCTTTGGATTGACAGTCTGTCACGCTGACCACTCAGCTACCGGGGCGGACTTCGGGTAGGTGACTGCATGCGTTAAGCACGAATTTTCATTGACACTAACGCTTTGTGCTGCTGAAGTCTAATCGAATTCGTAACTGCAAATACATTTGATTTTTTACTGATGAATCTCTTGCGTTCATTTGAATCTGTCAGACCCCATGTGTTAAAAGAAATTCATAATAACAATTTAGAGAATTTTTTTTAAATACAGTGTCTTTTCTGGGTGAGGTGCTAGGTTTTTTGTGGCGTGGCTCTTTACCGCTCTCATTTATCACTCTGGGTTGCTAACATATTTCAGTTACACTGTTGGAAGCATTGCTGTGCGAAAACGTTCTCCTCTTATATAAGCAGCCTGCTCATTGCTGAACTCTGTTAGGGCGGGTTCCGCTCCTTCGTCCAGTGATCCACCTCCACTTCTGTCCCGGACGTTCACTGTGCCTGCAGAGCCACACGGTTTGGCAGGGCGGAGTTCAGTACGGGAGCCACCTACCTTCATGATGATGGTGAGGTCCTCGCGTGTGCCCTTCTTGCTGGGGCTGAGGCCCTCCGTGTTGTAGTAGGAGGAGTAGGCGCACGCCGTGCTGTCCCGCGCTCGTTCGCAAGGCTCCATCTCCTGGCCCTGGATCACCAGGCTCCTGCACACACAACAACAGGCAGCGCGTCACCAACTCTGCGCAAAATAACTGGGCCCGCAGCTGCGGAGACGGCGCGTTAGGGATGATAATGGCTTTGAAACACTGGATGACACGCGTAAAGCAGAAATACTTAACACCTTTTTCCAAAGCTGTTTCACAGAGGAAGACCGCACTGCAGTTCCTTCTCTAAATCCTCGCACGAACGAAAAGACGGCTGACATCGAAATAAGTGTCCAAGGAATAGAAAAGCAACTGAAATCACTGAACAGAGGAAAGTCCACTGGACCTGACGGGATACCAATTCGATTCTACACAGAGTACGCGAAAGAACTTGCCCCCTTCTAACAGCCGTGTACCGCAAGTCTCTACAGGAACGGAAGGTTCCAAATGATTGGAAAAGAGTACAGGTAGTTCCAGTTTTCAAGAAGGGTCGTCGAGCAGATGCGCAAAACTATAGGCCTCTATCTCTGACATCGATCTGTTCTAGAATTTTAGAACATGTCTTTTGCTCGCGTATCATGTCATTTCTGGAAACCAACAATCTGCTCTGTAGGAATCAACACGGATTCCGGAAACAACGATCGCGTGAGACCCAACTCGCTTTATTTGTTCATTATACCCAGAAAATATTAGATACAGGCTCCCAGGTACATGTCATTTTCCTTGACTTCCAGAAGGCGTTCGATACACTGTCGCCTGATAAACAAAGTAAGAGCCTACGGAATATCAGACCAGCTGCGTGGCTGGATTGAAGAGCTTTTAGCAAACAGAACACAGCAGGTTGTTCTCAATGGAGAGACATCTACAGACGTTAAAGTAACCTCTGGCGTGCCACAGGGGAGCATTGCTTTTCACAGTATATATAAATGACCAAGTAGATAGTGTCGGAAGTTCCATGCAGCTTTTTGCGGGTAATGCTGTAGTATACAGAGAAGTTGCAGAATTAGAAAATTGCAGTGAAATGCAGGAATATCTGCAGCGGATAGGCACTTTGTGCAGGGAGTGGCAACTGACCCTTAACACAGACAAGTGTAATGTATGTAATGTACTGCGAATACATAGAAAGAAGGATCCTTTATTGTATGATTATATGATAGCGGAGCAAACACTGTTAGCAGTTACTTCTGTAAAATATCTGGGAGTGTGCGTGCGGAACGATTTGAAGTGGAATGATCATATAAAATTAATTGTTGCTAAGGCGGGTGTCAGGTTGAGATTCATTGGGAGAGTCCTTAGAAAATGTAGTCCATCAACAAAGGAGGTGGCTTACAAAGCACTCGTTCGACCTATACTTGAATATTGCTCATCAGTGTGGGATCCGTACCAGGTCGGGTTGACGGAGGAGATAGAGAAGATCCAAAGAAGAGCGGCGCGTTTCGTCACAGGGTTATTTGGTAAGCGTGATACCGTTACGGAGATGTTTAGCAAAGTCAAGTGGCAGACTCTTCAAGAGAGGCGCTCTGCATCGCGGTGTAGCTTGCTGTCCAGGTTTCGAGAGGGTGCGTTTCTGGATGAGGAATCGAATATATTGCTTGCCCCTACTTATACCTCCAGAGGAGATCACGAATGTAAAATTAGAGAGATTCGAGCGCGCACGGAGGCTTTCCGGCAGTCGTTCTCCCCGCGAACCATACGTGACTGGAACAGGAAAGGGAGGTAATGACAGTAGCACGTAAAGCACCCTCCGCTACACACCATTGGGTGGCTTGCGGAGTATAAATGTAGATGTAGATGTAGATGTAGGGGACGGGACAACGGTGCTGGATGGGGGCTCCGTTTTGAATGGACACCACGCAGTAGTGGGGGATAGGAGTCCACTTCGACAGCTGAACCCCACTCTGATGATACAGTGATTAGTACTGTGTACTATCCAGCAATACAGTGATTAGCACTCTGTGCCGTGGAGCAATGTCCATCACGCAACACATGGATTGTAAGTAGTCAAAAGTTTTCTAATGACGTAGAACTTATACGAGGGTAATCCCAAAAGTAAGGTCTCCTATTTTTTTATAAGTAAATAGACCTGTTTATTTCTACTATGGTTTACATCAGTTTACAGCTTGAACTTTTAGCTATTTTTCGACATAATCACCAATTCTGTCGATGCATTTTTATAGACTCTGTAGCAGTTTTTGTACTCCCATGTCATACGAACTCGCCGCCATGCTGTTCAGAAAGTTATGAACCTCTTCTTTCACCTCGTCGTCGGAGCTGCATCGCTTTCCTGCCAAATGTTCTTTTAACTTAGGTAACAGGTAATAGTCACTGGGCGTCAAGTCAGGACTATAGGGTGGGTGGGTGATTATGTTCCACAGAAACTGTTGCAAGAGAGCAACGGTTTGCCGAGCGAAGTGAAGGCGAACGTTGTCGTGGAGAATGTGTACCCCCTTGCTCAACATTCGTCTTCTCCGATTCTGACCTGCCGCGTTTGAGTTTTTTCAGAGTCTGACAGTACCTGTCAGCGTTAATTGTGGTCCCAGTGGGCATAAAGTCGACCAGCAATACCTCTTTTCGTTCCTAAAAACGTTTTTTGTCATCATTTTACCGGCAGACTGTGTTTGTTTGAATTTCCGCGGCTTTGACGAAGAAGGATGCCGCCACTGGCCTGATTGTTACTTGGTCTCAGGTGTAAAGTGGTATCCCCAGGTTTCGTCACCCGTGACAATTGAGTCCAGAAAGTTGTCCTGTTCGGCTGCAAGGCGGTGAAGAAATGCGCGGGAAGCATCAACTCGTTGTCCACCGAGGTTCCAGAGGAGGGCGAATGAATAATACCTCCGAAAAATATCGCTCGTTGGTGATGTTACTACTGTATCAACTTTACAGGTTTTACGTGGCTTTCGATGCAATAACTCGTCCCGATGTACGTACTAGGTGATTTAGTCAAAGGAGCTGTCGTCGTTATGTTTTCAGACAGTTCTGTAACTCAATAAGTTATACAGTGCCTTCCACGAGCGATCGTAATAAAGTTACATTTAGATTACCCACTGTCGTATATTGACACTAATACGGAGAGACATGGGTAGCTAATAAATAATTTCATTACATATGTAGAAACAAGCAAAGTGACGCAATTTGATTGAAGAAATTGAAAGTAGCAATAAAACAAGATTTGAGAGTGAATTCAGGCGTACAAAGCTTTCGAAATGTTCCACCAGAAGGTGTATGAACAAGGTTTAGGGATGGACAAAAATATTGAAACACTAAAAACACAACACATTACCATGCCTAATAGAATACAGGAAAACTGTTAACATCCGAAACGGCTTCGAGTCGTCTCGTTATACCAGCTTTCCTGCGAAATACTGGAAAGATCGGGTAACGATGAAGGCGGCGGATGGCGATCACACACTCTTCCCTTCAAAGTAGACAACGGCTCAACAGTATCTGGTCATTGTGATGGCCAGGAGAGATGCGCCAGTTCATCGTTGGGCTCACAGGACCAATCCTGGACGATGCCAACTGTATGAACAGGGGTCGTGCTGTCTTTGAACATACTTTACTGGCCATTAAAATTGCTACACTACGAAGGTGACGTGCTACAGACGCGAAATTTAACCGACAGCAAGAAGATGTTGTGATATGCAAATGATTAGCTTTTCAGAGCATTCACACACGGTTGGCGCCGTTGACAGGCGTTGCCTGGCGAAAAGTTATGATGCCTCGTGTAAGGAGGAGAAATGCGTACCATCTCGTTTCCGACTTTGATAAAGGTCGGATTGTAGCATATCCGCGATTGCGGTTTATCGTATCGCGACATTGCTGCTCGCGTTGGTCGAGATCCAATGACTCTTAGCAGAATATTGAATCGGTGGGTTCAGGAGGGTAATATGGAACGCCGTGCTGGATCCCAAAGACCTCGTATAACTATCAGTCGAGATGACAGGCATCTTATCCGCATGGCTGTAACGGATCGTGCAGCCACGTCTCGATCCCTGAGTCAACAGATGGGGACGTTTGCAAGACGACAACCATCTGCACGAACAGTTCGACGACGTTTGCAGCAGCATGGGCTATCAGCTCGGAGACCACGGCTGCGGTTACCCTTGACGCTGCATCACAGACAGTAGCGCCTACGATGGTGTACTCAATGACGAACCTGGGTGCACGAATGGCAAAACGTCATTTTTTCGGATGAATCCAGGTTCTGTTTACAGCATCATGATGGTCGCATCCGTGTTTGGCGATATCTCGGTGAACGCACATTGGAAGCGTGTATTCGTCATCGCCATACTGGCGTATCACCCGGCGTGGCGGTATGGTGTGCCACTGGTTACACGTGTCGGTCACCTCTTGTTCGCATTGACTGCACGTTGAACAGTGGACGTTACATTTCACATGTGTCATGATCAGTGGCTCTACCCTTCATTCGATCCCTGCGAAACCCTTCATTTTATCAGGATAATGCACGACCGCATGTTGCAGGTCCTGTACGGGCCTTTCTGGATACAGAAAATGTTCGACTGCTGCCCTGGCCAGCACATTCTCCAGATCTCTCACCAACTGAAAACGTCTGGTCAATGGTGACCGAGCAACTGGCTCGTCACAATACGCCAGTCACTACTCTTGATGAACTGTGGTATCGTGTTGAAGCTGCATGGGCAGCTGTACCTGTAGACGCCATCCAAACTCTGTTTGATTCAATGCCCAGGCGTATCAAGGACGTTATTGCGGCCAGAGGTGGTTGTTCTGGGTACTGATTTCTCAGGATCTATGCACCTAAATTGCGTGAAAATGTAATCACATGTCAGTTCTAGTATAATATATTTTTCCAATGAGTACCCGTTTATCATCTGCATTTCTTCTTGGTGAAGCAGTTTTAATGGCCAGTAATGTAGTATCACCATAGTGCCCTGCACTGAGCTGTGGGATGCACCTGATCAGCCAAAATGGTCACATAATCCTCGGCAATAATGCGGGCTGGAGGAGTAGACATCGTGCCCTTGGAATGCCACAGTATCTCTGCACATATCATCACAGAGCCCCTGCCACTTTTCAGTCTTGACACGTAAGCTCGACCAGAAGTTGGAAACAGTGTGAAACAAGGCTCATGCAAACAAATGACTTTCTTCGATTGCTCCATAGTTCAGGTTTAAGGGCTTTGGCTCGAAGTGTCCTTATTGCGAGCATTTAGATCACTGATGAGTGGTTCTGGAAGTCGAACTCGCCCTGCTATTTCCTGCTTATCGAGCTCCCTTCGTGTTGTTTTGGTGCCGTCAGGGCTCGCGAGTGCGACATTCAGTTCTTGAGTGAGCTTTGTAGCTGTCGCCCTCTTATTTTTCGTCGCTCTCCTCTTCACTAACTGTCCGTTACGATCACTTAACATGCAATTTTATGTGTGCTGCGACGTAGCGGATGGTGTTTTCCAGCAGCATGCAATGTAAATCTTCTATAGCGTGCCTCCTGAAACAATAAACACTTCCGTTGTCTTGGTTACGGGAGCACCCACCAATCGCGCACCTCCAGTTTTCCACATTCACATTCTCTTAGCTCTGGCATGATGCTCTGCCAGCTACACAGAACACTGATATGACCGCGAGTGACACTTACGACGTATTGAGGACATTGCACAGGTGTCATTCGTGGAGAAATATAGCAGCCCAACCTGCAGGCTTGCCTAAGATATTTATTTATGCATTCATCTCGGTGTTTCCAAATTTTTGTGGACCGCTAGCAAGAGCAACACCAAAGGTCAAATGCAATTCAAAATTTATCAGTGAGTATTGGGAACAACGAAACTTCCTGGCAGATTAAAACTGTGTGCTGGGCCGAGACTCGAAGTCCGGACCTTTCCCTTTCGGAGGCAAGTGCTCTACCATCTGAGCTACCCAAGCACCACCCACGACCCATCGTTACAGCTTTAATTCTGCCAGTACCTCGTCTCCTACCTTCCAAACTTCGCGAAAGCTCTCGTACAGACCTTGCAGAACTAGCACTGCTGAGAGAAAGGATATTGCTGAGACATGGCTTAGGCACAGCCTTTTAAGGATGTTCCCGGAATGAAATTTTCACTCTGCAGCGAAGTGTGCGCTGATGTTAAACTACATGGCAGATTAAAACTATGTGCCGGACCGGAGTTCCCGAGTTCGAGTCTCGGTCCAGCACACAGTTTTAATCTGGCATGAAGTCTCATATCAGCGCACACTTCGCTGCAGAGTGAAAATTTCGCTCTGTTGAAATTCAGCTTGGGTACTGGACGTATTGTGAGGAGTGAGTTGTATTGCCTGTGTGGCTGTGTTGGGCGAGTGTCCAGGCTTTTGTTACGTTTTTATTCCCACGGCTCTGTTTGATGTCACACTGTAACAATGAGTGACATACTGTGGTGTGCGTACTGTAAGACCTTCAGTACACACACCATCAGATTATTTGACTTGTCGCTCTAACGAAGTAGGCGAGTGTCAGCAATATGTCTCGTGGTCTTATTGTGGCGTGTTTATCTTCTGCCGTTAGGTCAGACGATATAAATGCCACTTGCACGCTTAGAGTAGCAGATTGACGGTGACCAACTTTAAACAGAACTTGATTAATTTTCACACACATTTATTAAAATAATAAAAATCATAGGCATTACGTAACTTGATTCTGGATGCTGTTTACAATTGACAATCTGAAGTTCCTTTGGTCTTGGTACGTTAATCTTACTCTCACATATCTCTGATACCTGACAAAGTATGTATACATTTCTCTTCATGGCTATGTACAGGAATATGATCATCTGATTAGGCGCAGACTGAAACTCTACTACAGGCTAATGCAGACTGACTAATCGGAGTTTTTTTTTCTTTATTGTAATTTTAAGCACCTCATACAAGGCATAAACATGAAACCGTTCACGCTGGACGAAAAAAACACTAACACTTGTTGACACGGCGCACATAACACGGACGACTGCGACGGCACACGTGAACAGTGGAGGCGTGACGACGAAAGAACACTGAACACAGACGAAGGCACACACATGAGACACTGATGGCGATGATCTCCGGCGCGCGAATGTTCACTGAGCGTGTGCGAGTCCGGGGACCTGCCAAGAGAGGAGGAGGAGGAAGGGGAGTGGGAGAGCGAGAGGGGAGAGCAGAGATGCCATGGGCAGGGGAGAGTGGGGGAGGGAGGAAGGGGGAGGGGAAGCACGGGGGAAGAGGGGCGGAGGAAGGGGGACGGGGGAAAAAGGAAAGAGAAGGGAGGGGAGGGAGGGTGCCTAAAGGAAAGGAAACAGGAAGTGGGGGGAGGATCAAAGTTGATAGGAGGGGTAAATGGAAGGGAGGAGGACATCATCGGGGAGGGGGAGCTGGCGAACTAATCGGAGGTCTGTATACTCGTTATAATACCAATCGCGTTTAGGTATCACTGCGCGAGTGTGATCCGCGAGGAGAAAAGGTTCTACGTTAGCAGCAATCTCATTGGCTGCGTGACATATTAATACGCGGATCGGCGGAAGCAGAATCTGGTCCGTCTTTATGGCAGCGCCATCTCGTAGAGCGGAGACGGACGAGCGCGGCGCCTGCGCTGTTGTGCTTAGCGGGGCGCGCTCTAGTGGGAAAGTTGTGTACGCGCTGACTACGCGGAACTATGTACGCAACACATACCTTGCGGTGTGCTTTTTGCTTTAACATCGAGTGATGGCACAAATAATGATCAGAAATTGTCTCGTCTAGTCTCGTCTGCTTGTCGTCCAAATCCTGTCATCTAAAGTTTCTTTTATTAGCAGGATGTAAACCAGCTACCGTCGTGTCGTACGCTTGGCTGAGCAGGCAAGTCGGTTCATGGGGTATGCAGTGAAGAAAAGAGCGCCAAAGATTTTATCGGGATTGGTAGACGAGATTAGAAAATTGCTCTGAAATTGCCTGCGCCTGCTCTGGTGCAGAAAATGGGTAGAGTAGTGCACGGCTGCAGCGCGGGAGTGCCATTTAAAGTGGCTAAGGGGCGCGACCGGTTCGCAGCTCTTGTTCACTTCATCCGAGCGAGCGACGGAAAAGGACTCCTACTGCCGTACATGGTTTGTCGTAAATGGATTCTTTCAGTCTGGTGAGCAGGAAATAGTGAACAAGACAGAAAATGCAGCGTACCGACACAATTGAATTACGTCTTGCTGGTTTAAATAAAACAGACGTAAACTTATAATCTATCATAAACGTAAAGTAGTCGTAAACCGCAAGACTGGTGTAAACACAACAGTGCTTCGCTGGTCCTAATGCAACTGGCACACCTTTGGTTTCCTCTGACTGTGAACTGACTTGTTCAGAATATTATGGATTAACCTGCGCTATCTGATCGAAAGTATCCCGAAACCTATTAATGAACATTAGTATGGAGTGTGCCCACCCTTCGCGTTTATAATTGCTCGAACTCTGTGAGGCGTAGCGCCATATAACGATCCTGCCTTGGAGGCGGTTAAGTGGGAGATGTGTC
This sequence comes from Schistocerca cancellata, assembly GCF_023864275.1. Lineage (NCBI taxonomy): Eukaryota > Metazoa > Arthropoda > Insecta > Orthoptera > Acrididae > Schistocerca > Schistocerca cancellata. Next base: position 194,564,613 of record NC_064634.1, read on the forward strand.
TCAGAGCTGGATAGTGACAGATGGCGACGCGAGACTGGACGCGCACGTAGTTTATGTATCAGCCGATAGAGGACAATATTGGATAGGGGGACTGATTTTAATTTCGAATGTGCCCACTAGAGTGCACTAAAGTAATAGAATGTTTTTCATAAACTGTTCTAGTATTTTCATGTAATGTTATTTCTTTTTGTGTATGTAAAATGTTATAAATGTGTTTTAGCAGTATGAATGATACGTGAGTGTGGTTTAAGGTTAATATGAAGATAATTGTTTAACGAGTTATGTAGTAGGATTTAGTGTGGGAACATTTCGAAGAAGTATGAATATGGACAAAGGGGATTTTTGTAGAATAGTTTTGTAAAGTAAGTTTATGGTAAAGGGACTGTTAATTCGGGTATAAATAACAATAGTAAATAACTTTATGCATAAACAAAACTTCAGTATATTAGATAATTACGTCGGTGAAAAGTGCAGTCGTGAGATTTACTATTTTGCGATTGGTTATGGATGAAAAGCGCAGACTGACGCGGGAGAATGTTGTTTTGCTATTGGCTGTTAAGTAAACTGACCAATGGTAAAGCAATATTCTTCGCGCGCCTTTCTCTGCTGGTAGAGAAGACTTAGAGTATTCTAGAGAAGAGTCGGAGCCTAGCCACGAAACAGTTCGGACGTGTGTAATAGTAGTTCCGATGGAAATGATAAGTTGCCGGATCTAGCAGTGTTTCATACATCAAAAGTGTTGGAAAGTGACGGCATAATTATTCCGATGTGTGTGTAGAAATTTCGGAATTTTTAAGTGAATTTTGTGACGAGAAAAGACATTTTCCGTGTGACGTATTGAGCATGTCGGTGGCTAAAAAACTGTGACTGCATTTGGTACTGACAGACTTAATATTTGGCGAGCGTTCTCAACCAAAAACAATCAGTATTTTTGTAACTACTACGTTTTCGGGAAATGCAACACCATAAACTTGCTAACGTGAGTGAAAAGGACTGTGAATGACTGTGTTAAGACTAGCACGAGCTTGGCAGTGATACTTTTTCACCTAAGTTTCAGGATATATTAATTGAGGACAAAATTTCCAACCTTTCGTTTCGTGTTTCTCCCGAAACGTAGATTAGTGATTTTAATTGCAGCCTGGTTCACGTCGAAGTACAGTAGGTTTCACTCAGCTTTCCTACTGATGATCTGCTGAGACAATGTTCACAGGTAGGTGCAGGTTCCGTGAAGGGACGGAAGGAACCGCGCCGCCGCATCTGCAGGGGACACTTTCGATGAGGTGTCCGTCTGTGAAGGAATAATCTTCAAGAGTCGAAACCAGAGTAGGTAGTGATGCAGGATGCTGGAGTCTGGATCGAATTCGACATTCAAACACATCAGAAAGGTGTTCCATTGGGTTCAAGTCTGGCCTCTGAGCAAGTTAGTCCCATTTAAGAAATGTTACTGTCCACGAAGCAGTCCCTCACATATGATGCCTTATACTGGGTGCATTATTATACTGATATAAACAATCGTCATCTCCTAATTGCTCCTTCAGTGCAGGGATTCCCGAACTTTCATTCTGGTAGGTCACTTTCAGAATCCTGGTACTTTAAAAGAATTGTTTTGTAGGTTAATAAAGTTTTCAAAAAATGATAAAAACTTATTTCATTCAGTCATTTCCGGCCGTGGTGGCCTAGCGGTTCTAGGCGCTACAGTCTGGAACCGCGCGACCGCTACGGTCGCAGGTTCGAATCCTGCCTCGGGCATGGATGTTTGTGCTGTCCTTAGGTTAGTTAGGTTTAAGTAGTTCTAAGTTCTAGGGGACTGATTACCACAGCAGTTAAGCCCCATAGTGCTCAGAGCCATTTGAACCATTTGAACCATTCAGTGATTTCCTCAATTTTAAATCATAATTAATGACACAGGAATCATAAAATTTAAAAGAAAATAAATAATATCGTCAAAATATCGAAAAAGTCGCTATTTTTCGTAGAGCACTTATTCATTTCACACAGAACACCGATGTTCCATGGAACACAGTCTGAGAAACCATCCAGAAACCATGCTGTCAAATGTCTTCATATCCTTTCGCATTTAGCGCTTCCTTAAGTCCAACAACCACAAAAAACACCCCCACACGGTAACACGATCTCCTCCTCCTTACGTCAGTGTTGGCACAACTCGTGATGGCTGGTAATGATCTTCAGGTACTCGTTAAACTCAAACCCTTCCTTTCGGTTGCCACAAGGGGTGAGGTGATTCATCACTCAGTTATCGTTTCCAGTGAGCCACTGCTCCGTAGTGTCGCCCTTTACACTACTTCAAGCATCGCTTAGCACTCACTATGGAAGTGTGTGTCTAATGAGATGCTCCTCAGCTACTGTACCCCACACTTCTTATATCCTAAGCACAGTCATTGTGATAACAGGAATGCTAATTGTGAGAGATTGCAGGACACTCTCACCTTTCGTATGGTGTCATGCTGCTTAATGTTCTTAGGGAAGATGATCTTTATTACTTGGTTGCTATATTTGATACGATCTGACTTCATTCGTATAATGAAATGGTTGGCAGTAGTTAACGGTCTTGCTTGTGTGCACTAGTGAAGGCATAATGGTAGGCTTTACCTGCGTTCGAGTTAATTGACTGCAGTAAAAGCGTACATCAGCTGAGAGCTAAGGGGAGCTTTTCTTCTGCAGAACCTGGATAAAAACGTTTGCCGACAGCCAAGTCTGCTGGTCTCATGGTGCAGACATACTGTGTGGCTCCCGTCGGTCGGCCGCCGCGTCCATGTAGGTTGACTAGAGCCGATAGCCAGCAATGAAGCAGAGTATAGACCCTTGTTAGGTAGAAGGTGGATGAGACGGCTGAGAGTTTCTGCGAATTCCGTGGGACAGGGCAGTGGCACCCAGGTGTCCAGACTCTGCTACAAAACGTATCTGTGAAGGCACGAGGCTTTTAGCGAGTTTATGGCTGTTCTTTGGAAAGTTGGAAATGGACGCAACAGGGGAGGTAACGATCTTTTTATGGAGGGCTGTGGTTCCATCCAAGTCATGCCTTTAGCAAAGACATGGTGTAAACACGTGGGAAAGAGGGCGTGAAGCTGGATCTTTTTTCCTTTCCTCCCAATTAATTGGTTGGTCAAATCTGTGTATGCAGAGCAGGGCCGCAGTCTCGCAGCTCGTGATTGGCTTGTGCTAAAGTGGTGGGGGTGATGATGATTTATGGTGGAGGGCGCTAAGCAGCAAGCTCATCAGTGCCCTGCTTAAGTGGGTGTAGTCTAAGCATGTAAATGTGCTATGCTACCGAGCTGTGGAGAAAAGCTGTAGAGAAAGAGAAGATCACTCTTGTACTGATGCTTCGCTAGAAACGAAGGCAGGTCTTTACCTAGACAGTGGGACTTGTCTCCTTTGCTAGTGTGCCACTTAGAGCTTGTGCCAGTCACCTTCCGAACCGTCAGAGGTACTGCTTCTAGCATCACGCACACGTCGAGTGATGCGTGGGTGTACTTATTTGTTTTCAGTCGACAGTCTAAACATTTGACATATTCCGTCACGCATAGTCAAACTGGTTTGGCAGACCAGCAAACGGGTCCACCTGCATACTGGAATCGACCGGGGTTTCAGAGGCTCCTAGGAAAGTATCTGCATTCTGAATCAGCCGAACGCCAGACCGAGTACTTGCATATTTCCGGGCGCGCGCCGTTAATAACAGATTGTGTCTGTGGTTGCAGTCGGAGAGCGTCGTGCTGTGGCGCCCCCTCCTGCAGAAGGGTAAAGTATTCGCTGCTACGGCATACGGCTCCAATATGTGCTTCGCAGCACCCTATTCTTTGGAACCATTTTTTCTTTATGGAATAGTAGAGTATGGATGCTTGATAGTTATGTAGTTTTTGGGCCATACGACAGATTCGCATTTATGAAGTCAGATAAAGCGATTAGTTCTGGTTACAGTGGTGTGTTAATCCCCAGCTGGCCACTTTGTTAACCATAGACCGCATATTATTCAAAGTCTCTCTCACATAAAAATGTTTTTGTGGGGTTTCTTTAGCCATCGTTTGTCGTATGATGTTAAGAAAGAATAAACCAGTTGTTATTTAGACCACAACTCCTCCCAGTGTTCTGATTTACATTACCTTTGCCATTTTATTAAAGTCTTGATTGCAACTGAAAGAGTCGGAAGCTTGCAATAGCACTTTCTGATTCACGAGTGAATCTCTCCGTTGATTTCATGCGATTTTTACATCACCCTCCTCACAGCTCAATAGTCCCTTTCCGTCGGAGTGAGGTTAGCGTGGTCTTGGTTTAGCTGTGATGGTTCATTCGTATTTCCACTTCACAATCAAATGTCAAACAGTGGACTTGGGTATCTTTACAAAGGGTGAAACATCCCTGTTGGATTTGTTACTCAGGTGGCATCCGATGACTAGTCTACATTCGAAGTCATAGGTATCTCCTGACTGACCCATTTTGGCGCCACTGCTTCTCCACTGACAACACAATACACCCCGCCTCATCTTATACTCGTGAGTTGTGCAGTCATGACATCTAGTGCCAATTCCGCATTACACAGGGGTGTTAGGATGGTTTTCATTTTTATCATATAGTAAACACACAATGGGCAACGGCCTTGCCGCAGTGGAAACACCGGTTCCCGTGAGATCACCGAAGTTAAGCGCTGTCGGGTGTGGCCGGCACTTGGATGGATGACCATCCAGGCGCCATGCGCAGTTGCCATTTTTCGGGGTGCACTCAGCCTCGTGATGCCAATTGAGGAGGAATAGTAGCGGCTCCGGTCAAAGAAAACAATCGTAACGACTGGGAGAGCGGTGTACTGACCACATGCCCCTCCTATCCGCACCCTTAACTGAGGATGACACGGCGGTCGGATGGTCGCGATGGACCACTTGTGCCCTGACGACGAAGTGCTACACAAACAATGAGGACTGGATTTACAGAGGGTCTGACAGAGTACTTCGAAACTACTGGAAGAGTTTGTGGAATGAAAATAAATGTAAATAAAATGAAAATAAATGACAATAAGAGGAAATGAAATTGTAAAAATATTGATGAATCGAGGTACGTTGGTATATGTCCATGATGTTAAATATGTATGAAGTGTTAAAGAAAGCAACTGGAAGTGCAGCTCAAACATTAAACCGATAATAACAATGGTGAAATTGGCATACTTTATACCAGAATTTTCTGGCTAGACATGGAAATATGATTAAAGAAAAATGTGATACAAAATTTTGTCCGGAGTTTGTTCCTGTGATTCGTTGAAACATGGACCATGAGAAGAGAAGAGAGAAAACGACTGTGGATGGACGTGATGGAGAATGAAAAGATAATGAATACACATGGCGACAACTGAAGACATGCTGAGCAGAGCAGGAGAAGGAAGACCATTGCCAGGCTACTGAAGACCGAAATAGAAATTTGATGTGGCCTCAATAAGGTTTTAGAAACATCTGTACAGGGGAAGAGATGGTAAGGACGAGAGAGGAGCAAGATCTTGAACTATGTGCTTAATGGATGCAATTCAAGTACCTGGAGAAGGAAGCGATCGAGTACAAAATGCAGAAACAGCAAGAAGCCTTTGACAGAACAGAAAACTGATGGTGATGACTCTCAAAATGGAGGCCACCGTCAATCCTCCCTTGCGTTCGTCGGTTCCTATTAATAAAGCTTTTCTGCAGCACGTAGAAGTGATTTTCTGCATGGGGCTTAGATCCCGACTTCATTCAGAAGGTCTGAATAGCTTTTTCCATGAAGCAGTGTTCGCAGTAAGGAGGAAAGCTTAAAGCGCTCTTCATTAAATTAATTGATACTGGAGTTGATGGGAATTATAAAAACTCAGAAACACATACGGAATAGAAGAGATGGTACCACCATCCACACGGACCCATGTTTGTGCAGTTAAAGAAGGATTGGAGATTAGCATGCTCTTTTTCTACCGACCGGTCCTTTTACAATACTACGTCTTATCCTATAAATGTTAACGACACTATTTCTTTCATTTCAAATCCATTTGAAGCATTGCGAAAAAAACACTATTTTACTGGATCTTGGAGCGCCAAATTTTTGCTCGTGACTACTTTCTTCTGTTTGTTTCGAAAAGACGTTGCCTTCCTATTCTTTTTGGTATTGTGGCGAAGATTACGTGTTCATCTTGAGAATATCATCTTGTTTGTAGCGCCATAATTAACTTTTAACAATAAATCCACTAGTTTAAACGTATCCAGAGCAGATATTAATGGAACTGTGAGTGATTTATATTTTGTTATCAGTTGTACCAACAAGTATAGATATTTACGAAATATAAAAGAAAAACATTCACCTTCAGTCGGAATCATGATTTTCTTACTATGAAGTATTATGTATTTCCTCCTTATGTGTACATGGTAGCTCCTACTATTGCGCCAGGACCTAGTCTGGGGCACAGAACTGTCTGGTGCCAATGCCAAAAATACAATGTCGTAGTGAGAGAGGTGCCGTAATTGTGATGACCACACACTATGAAGTAAGAAACCGTATTCAGAGTGAAAGAGCACTTATTCAGGAAGCAGACGAAGCGGAAGAAGCTAGCCAGCGCCTCTGTAGGACGAAGTTTGGGAATACTCCAGATCTGGGCAGACTCAAGAATCTGACGAAACAGGAAGAAATGACCGAAGGAAATATTTGGTATCCCATGACGACAAACCTCCAGCATGCTGGAATAATTGCAGATCAGCTACTTCTGTCAATCAGTACAACAAAAAACCATTCGAAGTTGCAAATTTCACTTTTTTTATTTGCTTGATGTCCAGGACCCTTTATCAAATCACCGTAACAGATAATCAAAATCGTATTTCCGAAAATGCGAAAACCATATAAAAATATGTACGCATTATGAAGTGCAAACGAACAGCTGCAGTGCATACAGATAACTGTATCGAGTAAGCAGAAAAAAAGTGAAATTTGCGACTTTGGCTGGCTTTTCGTTGTACCCAACGAAGACCAGGCTGCTACAGACTGTTCTCTCTTCAGGTTTTAGTTTAAATTAGATTTACTTCATTCCAATTGATCCGTAGTGAGGAGGTCCTCCAGAATGTGGAACATATCAGAGAAACAACAATACATGACAAATATTTACAACTAAAACAAATTAGCTAATGTACCATTTCACGGGTCTCAAGTGGAATTATTGTCATTTTTTTAATGAAAGAGTCATTTTACATATACTAATGCACTGAATTTAAAATAAAAAAGTTTTTTATTTATTCACAAGGTAATAAACATGTAATACAACTACTATAATACTTATTTACAATGAACACATTACTGAACTGAAATGGTGCAGAAGTTAGATTGTACTTACACACACACACACATTTACAATGAACACATTACTGCACTGAAATTGTGCAGAAGTTATATATATATATATCAGTTGGTTTTACTGAGAAATTCATCAATGGAGTAGAAGGAGTTGGCCACCAATAAATCCTTTAGGCTTCTCTTAAACTGAAATTCATTGGTTGTTAAGCTTTTTATGGCTGCTGGCAAGTTATTGAAGATGTGTGTTCCTGAATAATGCACATCTTTTTGTACAAGACTAAGTGACTAAATCCTTGTTAAGATTATTCTTATTTCTAGTATTCATTCCATGAATTGAGCTGTTGGTTTGAAAACGTGGTATATTTTTAATGACGAATTTCATTAAGGTTGGTTGGTTTGGGGAAGGAGACCAGACAGCGTGGTCATCGGTCTCATCGGATTAGGGAAGGTTTGGGAAGGAAGTCGGCCGTGCCCTGTCAGAGGAACCATCCCGGCATTTGCCTGGAGTGATTTAGGGAAATCACGGAAAACCTAAATCAGGATGGCCGGACGCGGGATTGAACCGTCGTCCTCCCGAATGCGAGTCCAGTGTCTAACCACTGCGCCACCCCGCTCGGTATTTCATTAAGGAATAAATATATTGGGAAGCAGTAGTTAGTATAACTAGTTCCCTAAACAGGATTCTGCAGGATGTTCTTGAGTTTACACCACATATAACTCTTACTGCACGTTTTTGTGCCCGGAAAACTTTAGCTTGGCTTGATGAATTACCCCAAAAAATAATCCCATACGACATTATGGAATGAAAGTAAGCATAGTATGCCAGCTTTTTCATTTTTATATCCCCTATGTCTGACAAAATTCGCATTACAAACAGAGATTTGTTAAGACGCTTCAGCAGTTCTGTGGTGTGCTCCTCCCAGTTGAATTTATTATCAGGCTGTAATCCCAAGAATTTAACACTGTCCACTTCTTCTATCTGCCTGTCATCGTACGTTAGACATATACTTGTGGGACACTCCTGACAAGTTCTGAACTGCATGTAGTGTGTTTTTTCAAAGTTTAGGGACAAAGAATTGGCTAGGAACCAGTGATTAATGTCCACAAATATTTTATTAGCTGTTCTTTCTAATACTACACTTGATTTGCTATTTAATGCAATGTTTGTATCGTCGGCAAACAAAACGAACTTGGCATCTGGTAATGTTACTGATGAAAGGTCATTGATATACCCAAGAAAAAGTAAGGGGGCCCAAAATGGAACCTTGTGGGACCCCTTACATGTAATTAGATCCCAGTTGGCTGATGCCTGATAGCTTGATACATGTCTCTTTCCTAATAACACCCTTTGTTTCCTGCCAGAAATATAAGATTTGAACCATTTAGCAGCATTTTGGGGTTGGGTTGGGGTTGTTTTGGGGAAGGAGACCAGACAGCGAGGTCATCGGTCTCATCGGATTAGGGAAGGATGGGGAAGGAAGTCGGCCGTGCCCTTTCAAAGGAACCATCCCGGCATTTGCCTGGAGCGATTTAGGGAAATCACGGAAAACCTATATCAGGATTGAACCGTCGTCCTCCCGAATGCGAGTCCAGTGTCTAACCACTGCGCCACCTCGCTCGGTTTTGCAGCATTTTGCAGCATTTCCTGTTACACTATAATATTCTAATTTACCTAAAAGGATATTGTGATTTACACAGTCAAATGCCTTTGACAGATCACAAAATATACCAGTAGCCTGCAATTTTTTGTCTAATGAATTAACCACATTTTCACTGTAAGTGTAGATAGCCTTCTCAATATCAGAACCTTTTAGAAATCCAAACTGTGACTTTGACAGTATGTTATTTGAGATAAGATGGTTATAAAGCCTACTGTACATTACTTTTTCGAAAATTTTTGAGAATGCTGGCAACAGTGAATTTGGACGGAAATGTGATGCTATTTCTTTATCTCCCTTCTTAAACAGTGGCTTAGCTTCAGCATATTTCAGCCATTCAGGAAATATTCCACTGATAAACGACTGGTTACACAGATAGCTTAATATGTTACTTAGCTCAGAATCACATTCTTTAATTAACTTTGTTGATATTTCATCATACCCACTAGATGTTTTTGATTTTAAAGATTTTATGATGAACATTATTTCTGTTGGGGTAGTGAGGGTCAAATTCATATTATGGAAGTTACTTGAAATGTCTGGTCTGAGGTATTCCATAGCAGCATCTACCGAACCTGACCACCCCATCTTTTCAGTAACAGTTATAAAATGTTTGTTAAAAAGTTCTGCAACACTATACACATCTGTCACCAATGTATCATTTACTCTTAATGCTATTTGTTCCTCTTCATGTCTGGTTCTACCGGTCTCCTCCTTCACTATATCCCATATTGTCTTTATTTTGTTATCTGATATGACTATCTTTTCCTTGTAATATATTTGCTTTGACATCCGTATTACAGTCTTTAATATTTTGCAGTATTTCTTGTAATGTGCTATAGCATCAACATTGGAACTGTTTCGGATTGACAGATACAGTTTTCTTTTTGTTTTACAAGATACCCCTATCCCTCGAGTAATCCATGGCTTCTTGGTAGACTTTGCTCTAATCTTGGTAAGTTTTGGGGGAAACAGTTTTAGAAGAAGGTAAGCACTTTATTAGCAAAAGTGTTACATTTTTCATTCATGCCATGAGCACTGTAAAATGGGAGTGGGGTATTGCTGTTGGTAAAGTACTGGCCAGCAGATCCCCAATCTGATACTCATTCTGAGATGTACTCAGATACTCACAGACGCCCACCGATGTAAACTGTACATGAGTATATCGAGGTAGATATGTGGTGCCAACCAATACCGTCACAATCGTCTGCTGATCTGGAGGTGAAGACTACTGCAGTTCCAGATACAGTATTCATTCATCTTCCAAGGACATGGTCTGCAGTAGCAGCAGGCAATTACTTGAGGTGAAAATCCTGCCAAATTTTAATTCGTCGCTTCAGCTTGCTTATATACATCATGTGTGTTTGAGACTATAAAGCTCTCCAGAACCATACAGTTTCACAATGGTCCCCGCCTATTTTTATACTAGCGGGTCCGCCGCTGTTGACTTCTAGTTGTCAATTCCTCATGAAGTAGGGACGTCTGGATGCTTATAGTCGGATAGTGTTCGTACTGGTTCGTTCCTCGAGCATTGTGCTTTGGCTCGCATGATCCCACGGACTCTGATATAGTCTGAAACGCCAAAGAAACTGATATAGGCATGTGTATTCAAATACAGAGATATGTAAACAGGTGGAATACGGCGCTGCGGTCCGCAACGCCTATATAAAACGACAAGTGTCTGGCGCAGTTGTTACATCGGTAACTGCTGCTGCCATAGTAAATTATCAATATTTTAGTGAGTTTGAACGTGGTGTTATAGTCTGCGCAAGAGCGATGGGTCATAGCATCTCCGAGGTAGCGACGAAGTGGGGATTTTCCCGTACGACGATTTCGCGAGTGTACTGTGAATATCAGAAATGCGGTAAAACATCAAGTCTCTGACATCGCTGCCGCCCTAAAAAATCCTGCTAGAACGAAACCAACGACGATTGAGGAGAATCGTTCAACGTGACAGAAGTTCAACCCTTCCGCAAACTGCTACGCTATCAAGAATGTTAGCGTGCGAACCATTCAACGAAACATCGTCGATATGGGCTATTGGAGCCAAAGACCCACTCGTGTACTCATGACTGCACGACACAAATCTTTACGACTGCCTGGGCCCGTCAACACCGACACTAGACTGTTGATGGCTGGACACGTGTTGCCTGACTGGACGAGTCTCATTTCAATTTGTATCGAGTGGATGGGCACGTACGGGTATGGACAACTTCATGAATTCATGGACCCTGCATGTCAGCAGGGGACTGTTCGAGCTGGTGGAGGCTCTGCAACGATGTGGGGCGTGTGCCGTTAGAGTGTTAAAGGACCCATGATATGTCTAGATACGACTCTGACAGGTGACACGTTCGTTAGCATCGTGTCTGGTCAACTGCATCCATTCATGTCCATTGTGCATTCCGACGGACTTGGGCAATTTCAGCAGGACAATGCGACATCCCCCACGTCTAGAATTCCTATATAGTGGTGTAACATCCACGAGATAAATTTTAGCTATAGTGCGACGAGAGGAAATTATGCCTCTAACAGTTATAAACATTATCTATTCGACATATGAAAAAACAGTGAAATAAAACGATGATAAATATTAATTATTTATATAATATTTTATGATGTAATTGGACATATCGATGTGTATCATACAAAGACAATGATAATTGTAAATTCCTTTTATGATCTGCGTTTGTCTTCCTTTGTTTTTACGTTTTGTTGGTTGGCTTTTGTAGGTTGCGGATGCAAGACGTATATCAAACTTAGGTCTGTTAAGAAACTGTAATTATTTGTTAATTATTAGTTGAGAATAGAGTTCATTATTATTATAAATATGTGTGAATAATTATTTGTAACTTTAATTCCTCTCTCAATAAGCATTATCTGTGGTAATTAGTTCTTTCCGCTGCTATGAGCGCAGCCATTGATGACAGCGATTTGTATCGCGTTTTTATCTGTGTTTCTTACGATAGTATCAAAGGTTTGCTTGATGAAAATTAGTCTAAATAGTGCGCAATATCAAAGCAAAGTTTTATAAGAATTTCAAATACTTATCCTGTTAAAAGGAAATTTGCTCTAACAATAGAAAGTCTCTATCAATTGTCTGCCACCATCTTAACAATTATCTCAGCGGCAAATTCATATTACGCAACTCTACAGACATAAATGCCGAAGGTAATAAAAATGTGTAAAAATAAATGTGCACCGGTGGTCCTGAACTCATTTTAATGAAAATAATTCGAATCAGATTTGTTCTTTAAAGCCGGCCGGAGTGGCCGTACGGTTCTGGGCGCTACAGTCTGGAACCGGGCGACCGCTGCGATCGCAGGTTCAAATCCTGCCTCGGGCGTGGATGTGTGTGATGTCCTTAGATTAGTTAGGTTTAATTAGTTCTAAGTTCTAGGCGACTGATGACCTCAGAAGTTAAGTCGCATAGTGCTCAGAGCCATTTTTTTGTTCTTTAAAAAACAGTGCTCATAGCACGATCCATATAACAAACTTTTCTTGCTGATGTATGGAGCCGAAATTAATTACGCTCGAGTTGCGAAGAATATTGTTTCAGGTAACATACGTCAGTCTTGTGCGAGGCTGATATTCGGTGGTTTTAATGATCATTTTCCTGAACGTAACTGATTCCATCATAATCAATAGTTGTATAGAATCTGTTGTATGAACTGTGATTTAGTGACACTTACACAACTTACAGACAACACTTTAACACAACGTTAACTTGGAGTTCTTTAGCAACTTGACCAAATCTTTAGCCGGGAGAGCCGGCCGGAGTGGCCGTGCGGTTCTAGGCGCTACAGTCTGGAACCGAGCGACCGCTACGGTGGCAGGTTCGAATCCTGCCTCGGGCATGGATGTGTGTGATGTCCTTAGGTTAGTTAGGTTTAATTAGTTCTAAGTTCTAGGCAACTGCTGACCTCAGAAGTTAAGTCGCGTAGTGCTCAGAGCCATTTGAACCATTTTTTTTTTAGCCGGGAGAAAAATTATTTATTAATTACTCACTGTAATAAAATAACATTATCGTTTTCATTTACAAATTAGTTAAATACCAAACCACTGAATAACACAGCGAACGCCACAGTGGCTCCAGGAACAATCTTCTGAGTTTCAACAGATACGCTGGCCAGCAATCTCTCTAGACATGAATATGATTAATGCGTTGCAACGTGCTGTTCAGAACAGGTCTCTATCCCCTCGTACTCTTAGGGATTTATGGATAGCCCTGCAGGATTCATGGTGTGAATTCCCTCCAGTATTACTTCAGACATTAGTCGAGTCCATGCCGTGTAGTATTGGGGCTCTTCTGCATGCTCACAGGGCCCTACACAATATTAGGCATGTGTACCAGTTTCTTTGGCTCTTTAGTTCATAAATAGTAAATAAATGAACGCCTCTGTCTGGAATAATATTTCTAATGTCAGGCGAGTAAATGCGACGCTTGCTTATATACATGATGTGTGTTTGAGACTGTAAAGCTCTCCAAAACCATACAGTTTCACAATGCTCCCCGCCTATATTTATACTAGCGGGTCCGCCGCTGTTGACTTCTAGTGGTCAATTCCTCATTAAGTAGGGACACCTAGATGCTTACAGTCGGGTAGTGTTCCTACTGGTTCGTTCCTCGAGCATTGTGCTTTGGCTCGCATGATCCCACGGGCTCTGATATACACTCCTGGAAATGGAAAAAAGAACACATTGACACCGGTATGTCAGACCCACCATACTTGCTCCGGACACTGCGAGAGGGCTGTACAAGCAATGATCACACGCACGGCACAGCGGACACACCAGGAACCGCGGTGTTGGCCGTCGAATGGCGCTAGCTGCGCAGCATTTGTGCACCGCCGCCGTCAGTGTCAGCCAGTTTGCCGTGGCATACGGAGCTCCATCGCAGTCTTTAACACTGGTAGCATGCCGCGACAGCGTGGACGTGAACCGTATGTGCAGTTGACGGACTTTGAGCGAGGGCGTATAGTGGGCATGCGGGAGGCCGGGTGGACGTACCGCCGAATTGCTCAACACGTGGGGCGTGAGGTCTCCACAGTACATCTATGTTGTCGCCAGTGGTCGGCGGAAGGTGCACGTGCCCGTCGACCTGGGACCGGACCGCAGCGACGCACGGATGCACGCCAAGACCGTAGGATCCTACGCAGTGCCGTAGGGGACCGCACCGCCACTTCCCAGCAAATTAGGGACACTGTTGCTCCTGGGGTATCGGCGGGGACCATTCGCAACCGTCTCCATGAAGCTGGGCTACAGTCCCGCACACCGTTAGGCCGTCTTCCGCTCACGCCCCAAAATCGTGCAGCCCGCCTCCAGTGGTGTCGCGACAGGCGTGAATGGAGGGACGAATGGAGACGTGTCGTCTTCAGCGATGAGAGTCGCTTCTGCCTTGGTGCCAATGATGGTCGTATGCGTGTTTGGCGCCGTGCAGGTGAGCGCCACAATCAGGACTGCATACGACCGAGGCACACAGGGCCAACACCCGGCATCATGGTGTGGGGAGCGATCTCCTACACTGGCCGTACACCACTGGTGATCGTCGAGGGGACACTGAATAGTGCACGGTACATCCAAACCGTCATCGAACCCATCGTTCTACCATTCCTAGACCGGCAAGGGAACTTGCTGTTCCAACAGGACAATGCACGTCCGCATGTATCCCGTGCCACCCAACGTGCTCTAGAAGGTGTAAGTCAACTACCCTGGCCAGCAAGATCTCCGGATCTGTCCCCCATTGAGCATGTTTGGGACTGGATGAAGCGTCGTCTGACGCGGTCTGCACGTCCAGCACGAACGCTGGTCCAACTGAGGCGCCAGGTGGAAATGGCATGGCAAGCCGTTCCACAGGACTACATCCAGCATCTCTACGATCATCTCCATGGGAGAATAGCAGCCTGCATTGCTGCGAAAGGTGGATATACACTGTACTAGTGCCGACATTGTGCATGCTCTGTTGCCTGTGTCTATGTGCTTGTGGTTCTGTCAGTGTGATCATGTGATGTATCTGACCCCAGGAATGTGTCAATAAAGTTTCCCCTTCCTGGGACAATGAATTCACGGTGTTCTTATTTCAATTTCCAGGAGTGTATTTCTAATGTCAGGCGAGTAAATGCGACGCTTGCTTATATACATGATGTGTGTTTGAGACTATAAAGCTCTCCAAAACCATACAATTTCACAATGCTCCCCGCCTGTATTTATACTAGCGGGTCCGCCGCTGTTGACTTCTAGCGGTCAATTCCTCATTAAGTAGGGACACCTAGATGCTTACAGTCGGATAGTGTTCCTACTGGTTCGTTCCTCGAGCATTGTGCTTTGGCTCGCATGATTCCACGGACTCTGATATAGTCTGAAGCGCCAACCAGTCAAAGCGCGGAATTGTCTCAATAGACCATACGGCAATGCCAAGCGAAAAGTTACGTGGTGCATGCGAGGAGGACAGCTGGGACCACAGCAGTTATAACAGGCAGCAAGAAGCGTGGCATGC
This sequence comes from Schistocerca cancellata, assembly GCF_023864275.1. Lineage (NCBI taxonomy): Eukaryota > Metazoa > Arthropoda > Insecta > Orthoptera > Acrididae > Schistocerca > Schistocerca cancellata. The sequence goes on from NC_064634.1 coordinate 194,580,066, forward strand.
TGGCGGGAAGTCCCGAGCGAGCTGCCGCCGTACCCGTGCGTGGGCGGTAACGTGGCTCGGCGCAACAGCGCGTGGCCGGTTGCCGGCAGCCGGTGACTCAACGCCCCGTATTGATGTTTCCGCGAACCCTGCGGGGCACGGGCCAGCGGCCGAGCACGCTGCCGTCTTACCTGTCCGCCTGGCCTCCGGCCGCTCCACGTGTCGCACGTGTGGGCGTGTCCGACCAGCGCCGCTCACACAAAACAGCGATTGGGCTGTGCGTAAAGTTTGTTGCCGAACTGCGGGGAAGGCCCGACCGGCGCATATCCATCAGGGCCTCATTTGCTGGTCTCCTTCGATTCTGTTCATACCTACGTAGCGTGGCCCCCGGGAAACGGTACATTTTCGATTGATCACACTGCTAACACGTAGATGTGCTCGCTTCATCTTCAGAATCCACTCGTCCTCACGCCCGCCCCCGGTAGCTGAGTGGTCTTCTGCAAACAATTCGTGAAAGTGTCCGAAGTCAGAGGTTAAGGGCACTGGATATGATACAACGGGTCACCTTTGCCAACACTTATCTACCTTCTCGCATCCCCCACCTGGCACAAGTTCTTCCTATGCCGGTGGTGTTGGTCCGCCGAATCCTGGCGGCACTAGGATATTTTGTGAGCACAGGTCTGCTTTCTAAGGTCGGATGCGAAACCCTCACCCTCCCTCGTAGTCGTGGAGGTCTTGGACTAGTCCACGTACGCGACCGAGCAGTTGCTATTTATATAACCACGATGATAAAGATGTGGACACGACACCGGACAAGTCTGACGGGCACCTTGATAGACGAACTCGTTCGGCGCCGGTAGCGGTGTCTCACATCTCACCGAGCGAGGTGGCGCAGTGGTTAGCACACTGGACTCGCATTCGGGAGGACGACGGTTCAATCCCGTCTCCGGCCATCCTGATTTAGGTTTTCCGTGATTTCCCTAAATCGCTTCAGGCAAATGCCGGGATGGTTCCTTTGAAAGGGCACGGCCGATTTCCTTCCCCATCCTTCCCTCACCCGAGCTTGCGCTCCGTCTCTAATGACCTCGTTGTCGACGGGACGTTAAAACACTAATCTCCTCCTCCTCTCACATCTCACCATCGCTTGCCCATATGCGAACCTTTTTTGTGGAACACAGTTATGTACATATGGAACTACCGACTACCAGGACGGCAACGACACGTGATATATATCACATCTTGATTCGACGACGGCTGAATAATGCTGTAGAGCGCCGCCAACCAACAGTTACGTGGTCAGTGGTATGGCGTACAGTGCACCACCCACATCTTGATACGGGAACGCGCGCACTTTGGTATCAGGTGGTAAATGGGAAATACGTGACTCGTTCGAGGTTGCATACAATTCATATGGTGGACGAGCCACTGTGCCCGCAGTGCAATGTTATAGACACCGAGGAGCATCGCCTGATATGCGGGCCTTCGGCGGACGTATGGTGTTTGGTCAAAAAAATGATCGTCTTCCTCCTTCGGGTGGGGCCGCGAGCAATAGAACCACGGATACTACTTCTCCCAGATAGGACATATTTTCCCCGAACAAAGACAAACGCAGTGACTTGGATTCGACGTTTGATGGTGCGTTATCTTTTCCGAGACGGCAGTAAGAATGTGCTCGACTTTTGGGCCTTACTACAAGAACATCACACACAGCTCATGAGACATCCGAGATATCGAACATATTACGCTAATTTTTTAGGCAGTGCCTTGCTTGATCCCTCACCCAGTTGGGGTGTCCCGGGTAAGAGAACGTAATTATTGCCTATAAGTATTAGAACAAGAAAGGACCAGGACAGTGGAGAGGATCCACCACCACTCGTGAAGACGCACCCGACACCAGCGCGAGGTATAACGGGATTAGCGAGGTACGCGCCCAAAAGAGGAAAGTGGTCCGTTGTTGTTTTGTACTGACAGAAGCAGGATTTTTTTCACTATTATGTAAAAAAAAGTACACTTATCTACGTTTCCCAGAAATATTTTATTTTATAAAGGTCATCGTCTTATATATTTCAAAAAATGCTAGAAGCAGTTTATGTTTGTTATTGTTACACCATTATGTAAAAAAAAAATAAGTCCACTTATTTGCGTTTCTCAGAAATATTTTATTTTATAAAAGTCATCGTCTTATTTAAAAAAAAAAACACGCGGGAGGTCCCCGGTTCGATCCCGGGAGGAAACATAATTTTTAATCAACGGAATATATGTCCTCGTCGGGTAGAGAATTCGCCTGTTGGCCTGCTGATCCCAATTCCATTGTAGACCTTACAGTTCCAGTTAGATAACAAAAATATATATACGTCCTTTTATTTATTGTCACCAAGCCAAAAATGTCGGATAGTACAACAAATTACGACTGTTCTATGTAATGCTGATAACATGAGAACAGTAAAGAGTTGTATGCGAATGGAAAGACATGTTATTTTGTGTCCGACCTATCATATTTAAAAACTCTATTTTACTAATTCAGTGTGAAAATATCGTATGTGCACGTCGGAGAAACTTCTGCATGCAGTAAATTAATATCTACAGTGTACTAATGGGAGCTGTTATTCATCTGACTGGGAGATTTAGATGCATAGAAATCCGATGTACGTGGTGAGTATTTTACATAATCGTAACTCGTGCGTGTGCTGTATTATCTTCCACAATACAATGAATCAAGTATAAGCTTTCAGAGGTTGTTCAGAGATAGCTTCTGAGTATTTTGGTATAAGGGATCCACGATCTATGACGGCTAGTTACAGAGAAATAATGTAATAATGATTTATTCGATTTTTTACCGCAGTCACCATTGTTCCTGCAAAAATACCTTTATAACGTTGGAGAAGCGTGTAATATTCAATAGCCAAAACGTATCACACTCAACACAGAGTAATGCAATAACTCTCAGACTAAACACTGTAGTGTGATGTGGCTGCCGTCGGTGTGGGAACATCTTAACATAGCGTCGTTGGGTCGCTTTTCCATTGGAATCAGTGAACCCATGTACGAGGTGCTTATCTGCCAACTCTTTTTCGGTAAAAGAACTGACTCTGGCGGAAAACGAATCCCCAAACAGAACCGATCAGTACTGAATGTAAACTTCATGGCAACGAGTTCAAGAAGACATTACTGTTGTCAAGAGAAGGTACGGTGAGCGAATGGAAACAAGACACACATGTCTACCGTCGACATTTGTACTGCTGTAAATATTTTCAGTGCATTACAGATATAAATGTATCTGGGGCAAGAAACAAACTCAACTACAATAACTTGGTAACCAGCCGCGGGAGCCTGTCCGATACTCATATCAAAATATTCAGAGGGTGTCCCTGAACAACCTCTGCAAGTTTGTCGGTTCACCTTGTATATATCGAGGTAACAAAAAAAAAAAAAAAAAAAAAAAAAAGGTCTGCGCGACAGAATGTCAATCCCAAGGGCCCGTCTTCGATTCCCGGCTGGGTCAGAGATTTTCTCCTCTCAGTGACTGGGTGTTGTGTTGTCCTAATCATCGTCATTTCATCCCCATCGACGAGCAAGTCGCCGAAGTGGCACCCGGCGAACGGTCTATCCGACGGAAGGCCCTAGTCACACGATATTTTATTTTAATCGGCCTCACATACACTGGTGTACAAGACGTAAGGACGAAAGCAACTTTGCACGATGTGTCACTGCCAAGTAAAATAGCGTCTTGGAAGTTGGACCATATATATAAGAGGGGCAGTGAGCGAGGCCGTACTGGATATATGACACTTGGTCTTTTCCCGCAGTTCGGCAACTGACTGCAAAGGGAAAAAGCTGCGTCTCTTAGAGGAAATGGAATTTCTTAGGCGATCTAATGCAGAGAAGGGCAGATTACTGAATGCCTAATTGGTTAGCAAAAACCAATTTTATTACGATATTATAATACCCACTATACTAACCCCTCAATAGTTTATCATCGTGAATGTGACGCTACCTTATTCATTTCTTTGTCTTCTAAGTGGTATTTTATTGTTCTGACATGATATGTTTTATTCTCATTTCAAGTTTTATTGTCAGGCAGGTTTTTAAAAATTCCGCATTTTATGCAGCACAACTTGTGTCTTTGCACCTGCTTTTTCTCTATGCCTGCAATAATTTAATTTAATACTTCTACTGCTTACCTAACTTACTGTTTCCCGCCAGCCGAAGTGACCGAGCGGTTCTAGGCGCTACAGTCTGGAACCGCGCGACGGCTATGGTCGCAGGTTCGAATCCTGCCTCGGGCATGGATGTGTGTGTCGTTCTTAGGTTAGTTAGGTTTAAGTAGTTCTAAGTTCTAGGGGACTGATGACCTCAGCAGTTAAGTCCCATAGTGCTCAGAGCCATTTGAACCTTTTTTTTTTTTGTTTCCCGCTTATGTAATTTAGCTGTGCAACCGCTTTTCTTAAGTACGTTCGTTAACCCCGCCATCTACCCTTAATGCCTGTTACTACAGGTGTATAATCTTGTCTTTAAGATTCTATGTCAGTGTGGCCGGCTGCCAGGTCAGATCTATCTTGTGTTTTCGATGGCATTATACTTACATTTCGTCCGCTGTACCCAACGGTCCATGTCGTGTACGCCGGAACGCGGTTGGCTCCGTATCATGTAATCTCTTTTAAATATTTTTCTGGTCCTTTATGCTTTTATTTGCTGGTAACGACGGGACCATGTTTGCTCATAATTTTTGTCTTAATGTCATACGCTCGCATTAAAGGGCAGGTGTTGGCTCTCCACGTTACTTCTTACGTTAAGTCCAACGTTATTGTTAGTTCCAGAGTCGGCTACACAGCCTGAAATTTTGCCTCATAATACCACCATCCACTTGTTTTTAGTGTACCTATGCCTCACAGTGTTATTTTACACCCCTAGGTTGACCCGAGGCCAATGGCCTTGCCTCAGTGGTAATCCCGCTTCCCGTCAGATCACCGAAGTTAAGCGCTGTCGGTCTGGGCTAGCACTAGCATGGGTGACCATCCCGTCTGCCGAGAGCTGTTGGCAAACGGGGTGCACTCAGCCCTTGCGGGACAAACTGAGGAGCTACTTGATTGAGAAGCAGCGCCTCCGGTCTCGTAAACTGACATATAGCCGGGAGAGCGGTGTGCTGATCACATGCCCCTCCATATCCGCATCCAATAACGCCTATGGTCTGAGGATGACACGGCGGCCGGTCCGTGCCGTTGGGCCTTCACGGCCTGTTCTAGTGGAGTTTAGATTTTTAGGTTAACCTGAAGATGCCCACGTGGACGACACTCGTAATTTCCAATAAATAGATAAAATAATTTGCAAGTAAGACTGTCCTATTTCAAGAAAACTGCTATAGTATAGCACAGAACATAACCGACATAAATACACAATGACACGAATATACACTCCTGGAAATGGAAAAAAGAACACATTGACACCGGTGTGTCAGACCCACCATACTTGCTCCGGACACTGCGAGAGGGCTGTACAAGCAATGATCACACGCACGGCACAGCGGACACACCAGGAACCGCGGTGTTGGCCGTCGAATGGCGCTAACTGCGCAGCATTTGTGCACCGCCGCCGTCAGTGTCAGCCAGTTTGCCGTGGCATACGGAGCTCCATCGCAGTCTTTAACACTAGTAGCATGCCGCGACAGCGTGGACGTGAACCGTATGTGCAGTTGACGGACTTTGAGCGAGGGCGTATAGTGGGCATGCGGGAGGCCGGGTGGACGTACCGCCGAATTGCTCAACACGTGGGGCGTGAGGTCTCCACAGTACATCGATGTTGTCGCCAGTGGTCGGCGGAAGGTGCACGTGCCCGTCGACCTGGGACCGGACCGCAGCGACGCACGGATGCACGCCAAGACCGTAGGATCCTACGCAGTGCCGTAGGGGACCGCACCGCCACTTCCCAGCAAATTAGGGACACTGTTGCTCCTGGGGTATCGGCGAGGACCATTCGCAACCGTCTCCATGAAGCTGGGCTACGGTCCCGCACACCGTTAGGCCGTCTTCCGCTCACGCCCCAACATCGTGCAGCCCGCCTCCAGTGGTGTCGCGACAGGCGTGAATGGAGGGACGAATGGAGACGTGTCGTCTTCAGCGATGAGAGTCGCTTCTGCCTTGGTGCCAATGATGGTCGTATGCGTGTTTGGCACCGTGCAGGTGAGCGCCACAATCAGGGCTGCATACGACCGAGGCACACAGGGCCAACACCCGGCATCATGGTGTGGGGAGCGATCTCCTACACTGGCCGTACACCACTGGTGATCGTCGAGGGGACACTGAATAGTGCACGGTACATCCAAACCGTCATCGAACCCATCGTTCTACCATTCCTAGACCGGCAAGGGAACTTGCTGTTCCAACAGGACAATGCACGTCCGCATGTATCCCGTGCCACCCAACGTGCTCTAGAAGGTGTAAGTCAACTACCCTGGCCAGCAAGATCTCCGGATCTGTCCCCCATTGAGCATGTTTGGGACTGGATGAAGCGTCGTCTGACGCGGTCTGCACGTCCAGCACGAACGCTGGTCCAACTGAGGCGCCAGGTGGAAATGGCATGACAAGCCGTTCCACAGGACTACATCCAGCATCTCTACGATCATCTCCATGGGAGAATAGCAGCCTGCATTGCTGCGGAAGGTGGATATACACTGTACTATTGCCGACATTGTGCATGCTCTGTTGCCTGTGTCTATGTGCCTGTGGTTCTGTCAGTGTGATCATGTGATGTATCTGACCCCAGGAATGTGTCAATAAAGTTTCCCCTTCCTGGGACAATGAATTCACGGTGTTCTTATTTCAATTTCCAGGAGTGTAAATGACACCTTCATTCAAAGACCGTAATTACACTGAAATAATCGCGATTTGTGATGACCCCTGCACATTACAGAAGAAAGGACACGCTCCTTAATAGGATATGTTATCACGGCAATGCATGCTCTGCAAAGAGCCTTCAAGCCGGCCACAAGGTTGGCAGGAGTTCTTGTGGCAGGGCGTTCATCCCTCCACCAGCGCGGTTGACTACAGCTGGATGGCTCTTCAGTGTACGTGCTAAGTACGTCCCCACCCTCCCCAGAGCCCAATGAGATTTAAGTTGGGGAACGGACAGGCCAGTCCATTCGCCGAATATCCCCTCATTCCAAGAGACGCACTGTCATCCATGAATATGAAGTTAGGCCGGCCGAAGTGGCCGTGCGATTAAAGGCGCTGCAGTCTGGAACCGCAAGACCGCTACGGTCGCAGGTTCGAATCCTGCCTCGGGCATGGATGTTTGTGATGTCCTTAGATTAGTTAGGTTTAACTAGTTCTAAGTTCTAGGGGACTAATGACCTCAGCAGTTGAGTCCCATAGTGCTCAGAGCCATTTGAACCATTTGAATATGAAGTTAGAGCCGAATGCACGCCTGGAAACACGCGCATGAGAAAGAGGTGCAGTGACAATAACGTTGACCAGGGAACGTACCGTGGTCAAAGATCTGTAGGTCAGTAGCCCATGCGGAATTACGCCTCCCCATCATAAAACCTGGACCACTAAGGCGATCACGTTCGACAATGTTCTTGGATTCATTAACCGTTCCCACCTCTGACCATACGGAGGTGTGTCCAGAATCACTACTCTCACTAAATCTGCCCTCACGCGAGAAGAGCATGGGACTGTACCTGTCGACTGTTCCTCGATGGTCCAGGCGCTATGCTCTTGGCACCGTCGCAGAGGGTGACGCCGATGCGCGACTGTTAACGGAACACAACGTACTGGTCGTCGGAAAAAAGAGACAACCAGCACGCAGTAGCCGTGCCACTGCAGAGCGCAAGGCCGCGTCCCTTCCAGTCTTGTTAAATGCGGGTGAAACTGCACCCGCTGTTTGACGTGGGTACCTTCTTGCCTGCTGCACAAAAGTAACCGTCATCTGCTGCTGCAGTTGACCGAAGTCGACCGCCTCCTCTCCGTCCAACAGCAGTGCATGTGTTTCTGAACGCTCACCACGCACGGGAATCAAGGTTGTGAGCCATACTAAATTCCTGGGCTATTCTCGGCAGAGATCGTCCTTCTTTCTGTTTCCCGATAATTTTTCCGGGTGATGCTTCGCAGTGTGAAATCATCCAAATGTTGCCTCGGGACTGTGTTGTAAAGAAGAAGACCAGCCTGTACATTGTAACTGCTCGCTGGCTGACATACAGCTTGTTTGGGGAGCTATGTTATATGAACATAGAACCGCATATGCTTCGTTAGGGAGCTATGGGTATTGAAAGGAACTTTAATTCTGCAAAACTGATGTGCACACGAGAACGTACACGCAATACAACTGGACTGTAACGTGATTTTCTTAAAAACAGTGTTACAGAGAAGTACAGATACGTTACACATGTTTACATAAGGTTTATTTACTTTATATTTAGTAAATAATGCATTACAACATGCATGTTTGATGTATTCAGTTGAAAAAGACATACCACGTCTTTTACAAACGGCTTTAACACTTATCGTACAGATGCTGTACAGTTCTGAATATCCCACCATGAACATCAATGCGCTTTTTCGCTCTAACGATAACATGTTGTGTTCCTTGTTCAGTTGCCTGTGGTTGGTTCATAAAAAATTCAGCAACGTCGATGATGTGACAAAGCACTTCATCTCGTGTATTTACTTTCACTTTGTGCACTGTTTGCGAGAAAATCACGTTACGGTCCAGTTGTATTGCGTATACGTTCACGCTGTGGACATTAATTTTGCAGAATTAAAAGTTCCTCCCAATACCCATACTTCCCTAACGAAGCATTTGCGGACCTATGTTCATATAAATTTTTTTGTTCAGAATTACTTATACTATCACTTTTTAAAATATTGACCTTTCCTCCCCAAGCACCCTGTATACAGTCTTCTGCCGGTCCTTCAACTGTCTCGCGTTGCGAGTCCAGTCCTATTTGACTCTATAGTCACTCTGACCTGCCGGCCGCAGTGGCCGTGCGCTTCTAGGCGCTACAGTCTGGAACCGAGCGACCGCTACGGTCGCAGGTTCGAATCTTGCTTCGGGCATGGATGTGTGTGATGTCCTTAGGTTAGTTAGGTTTAATTAGTTCTAAGTTCTAGGCGACTGATGACCTCAGAAGTTAAGTCGCATAGTGCTCAGAGCCATTTGAACCATTCTGACCTCACACTATGTAAGGTCCAGCTTTCTCTGCATGACTGGGGACCTCTGACAACATGCTTCCACGCTTCCAAAAATGGTTCAAATGGCTCTGAGCACTATTTTTAGTGGCAATTTCATGTTGATGGGCGATAACTAGCATTCTCATCGTGCTGTTGTCGTGAACCCGTTCGTTCAAAGTACTAGGTTCTCCAGACTGGAGTGGCCTGTCTCTTTCCCGGGCATGAACCCTATAGAATATGTGTGGGGTGATTGAAACGAGCTCTTTTTGGACTTTGATAACAACCATGTACGCCGGGCGAGTTATGCAGAATCAGCATTAAAAAAAATGGTCAAATGGCTCTGAGCACTATGGGACTTAACATCTGAGGTCATCAGTCCCCTAGAACTTAGAACTACTTAAACCTAAGGACATCATACACATTCAAGCCCAAGGCAGGATTCGAACCTGCGACCGTAGCGATCGCGCGGTTCCAGACTGAAGCGCCTAGAACCGCTCGGCCACAAAGGCCGGCTGCTATGATGCTACAATGAAGTTTCAAACCATGGGATACCCACTCATTTATTAGTTCAAACCAAAATGAGGAAACTAGTTTTCACAATCGATCCTATATGATAGGCAGTCAAAGTATTAATTGCGGTAGCGACCGAGCAGTCTAATTACAACGTATCGAAAACCATGATATTCACAGTCCAGTATATAATATCTGTTTTCACAGAACTTTGATAGTAATATGAGACCGCATGTAAACATTTACCGAGACAAATTTAAACATTAACTGAGTCTTAATTAAACGAAATAACTACTCAAAGAACACACGTGTCGGCGGGCTAAAAACTAGCCGTAGACAGGGTTCTAATGTTTCCCGAAGCAAAGTTAAACTTCAGCCCCCTTTGAATGAGGCAAGCACATGTTGCCGGCATGCAATTTGGTCGTAGACCGATTTAAACGCTTTCCTAGGGAAAGATAAACTCCATCTCAGTTTTAATTAAACGAGAAAGTAACTTGTACAGCACACATGTTGCTAGCATGAAAGCTAGTCATACACTTCTACTGGGCCGTCCTAACACTTTCGCGCGTGTCCGAGCAGGGCACTTTCGTGATTGGTCGGTGAACAAGTTCGGTGCCCACGCCCCGCCATGCGTGGTAGCTCGGGGAACGACAGGTGGCTGACGCCAAAACTGGTGTGTCCTCACGATCGGCGCTACAGTATGTTTTGCTTACATAAGTTAGTGTTTAGATTAGATAAGATTAGTTTTTCATTCCATAGATCCGTGCTGAGGATGTCCTCGTGGAGGAACATGTCAATTTTTTTAAAATCTGAAATAGCAATACTAATAGTATGAAAATATACATCATTTCTTCCTATTACAAAATTCGTCAATGGAGTAGAAGGAGTTGGCCACTAGTAAGTCTTTCAGGCTCCTTTTAAACTGATATTTATTTGTAACTAATTTTTTTTTATGTTTTCTGGCAAATTATTGAAGATGAGTGTTCCTGAGTAATGGACCCCTTTTTGAACTAAAGTAACTGCTTTTAAGTCCTTGTGCAGATCATTTTTGTTCTTGGTATTGTATGTATGAACTGAGCTGTTTGTTGGAAAAAGACAGATTTCATTAAGGAGTAAATATACTGAGAGGCAGTAGTTAGTATACCCAGTTCTTTGAAGAGGTTTCTACAGGACGTCCGGGAGTTTACTCCACAAATAATACGTATTACACGCTTTTGGACACTGAAAACTTTCGTTTGACTTGAAAAGTTACCTCAAAATATTATACCATATAACATTGTGGAATGAAAGTAGGCAAAGTATGCAAGCTTTTTCATTTTTATGTCGCCTGTGTCAGCTAACACTCGAATTGCAAATACAGACTTGTTAAGGCGTTTCTGCAGTTCTGTGGTGTGCTCCTCCCAACTGTTCTGTAAAACAATACCAATGTGTATTTTGTGTTTACTCTCACTTATTCAGTAAAAATACATTGTTATTCGTAATCCTAAACTCATTTCGAATAAATTCACGAACCTCCGGCGGGAGGGACCGCGCAGTCCGTGACATGGCGCCTCAAACTACGCGGCCACTCCGCGCGGCTATCTCTCAGTTCAAAATGGGCAATAGAAGCGAATGGAGATATTACAGAAGCATCAGTCTGCTGAACCCGGCACACAAGAGCTACTCAAAAACCTTGAATAGAAGAACTCTTGAGGCAATAAAAATACTCGTAGAAAAACAAAGAGTACAAAAAAAGTCCAGTTTCTAATTTTATAATACATACAGATTGATTAAAAAGAACTGGACAGTCCACTTGCCTCTACATCGAATTTGAGCAAATAATTCATATCATTAAGTTAATTTAGATCTGAATATTCCGGTCACGAAAGCTGACAACGAACGGGAGTAAGGTGTGATGACGATGATGATGTTTGGTTTGTGGGGCACTCAACTGCGCGGTAATCAGTGCCCGTACAAAGTCCCAATTTTCACACAGTCCAATTTTTTTCACGTTCCAATGTAACCATTGTCTCGAATGATGATGGTGATGATGATGATGATGATGATGATAACACAAACATCCAGTCCCCGGGCAGAGAAAATCCTCAACCCGGCCGGGAATCGAACCCGGGACCCCGTGATCCAGAGGCAGCAACTCTATCCACTAGGGAGAAAGGTGGCCCTCTATATACGCATCCAGTGACGCTTATCGTCTGAGGATGACTCGGCGGTCGGTCGGTACCTGTTCAGACGGAGTGTCCTCCTTTTAGATACGAATATGGCACTGGAATAAGAACTGGGCAGTAATAATACAGACGGACTATTAACTAATAATGGTTTTAATCACGTCAAAAGAATCAGTAAAATTTATTTTCTAGGAAATATCCTGGAAATATGCCTAGTCAGCGACAAACTGCTGTAATACTGTGTCGTAAATGTCGGTCGGCAGACGCACCAGAGGTCTTAACGACGTGTAGGTGAGAGCCGTCAACTACCGTTCTACGGGTCATTTATCGGCTTCATTGTCCTGGAGAGGTTAGCTTACTACTGACGCCTATGTTTCTGGAGTGTAATAGGTACGGCCGAGTGGGTTGTGCTCCAGGGATCCCATCGCAAAATAGGTGAACTCAATGAGGAATCCTGTGTGGGAGGAAGGGCAGAAGGTTAAAGGGAAGGAAAGCCATCTACAGCGAATGACGCGCCGACAGATGTGTTGAACGACGAACTTTACGACTTCTTCCCGCTGGTTCCCGAAAGCAAGTGTCCCTGTCAGGTATGAAAAACCGATAATAGGAGATGAAGTACACCGAATGCGTCGGTCCATATAACGGATGATTCACCAAAAACTCCACCCGTCAACGTTTTCGCAGCGGTACGTGCAATCCGTGCGCTGTTTTCTCAGAACGGAAGTGAACCCAGGAACTGAATTATGAGGGTTCTTCAATAACTAATGCTCCATTTTTATAGCCATTAACGTATGAATAGAGAAACGTGCTTAAAATTCGATGTTTCTTCTGCATATGTAAGAAGTTTCGAAAAATTCCGACAGATAGCATAGCAGCAGTGAACCATCGAAATGGAGGCTACGCAAGACACTTGTTACAAGCACAGTGCTGTAAATGAGTTCTTGGTTACGGCAAATAAACCACCATGAACAACGGTAAATATATATGTGTAGTGTATGGCAACGTGTAAGTAGGCTGTTTAGGTTTTTATGTTGGTAACGTCACGTATCGCTCCGTATGAAAATCACTGGCTATGCTGTGTGCAGTCTGTGGCTGGTTGGCATTGTTGGAATATTCGCTATTGTAGTGTTGGGCAGTTGGATGTGAACAGCGCGTAGCATCGCGCAGTTGGAGTTGAGCCGCCAGTAGTGGTGGATGTGGGAAGAGAGATGGCAGAGTTTTGAGAGCCGACGATCTGGACGTGTGTATGTCAGAAAAACGAAATTTGTAAGTTTGGATGTCATGAACTGATATATATATTATGACTTTTGAACACTATTAAGGTAAATACATTGTTTATTCTCTGTCAAAATCTTTCATTTGCTAACTATGCCTATCAGTAGTTAGTGCCTGCAGTAGTTAGATTCCTTTATTTAGCTGGCAGTATTGGCGCTCGCTGTATTACAATAGAGTCGAGTAACGACGATTTTTGTGAGGTAAGTGATTCATGAAAGGTATAGGTTATTGTTAGTTCAAATGGTTCAAATGGCTCTGAGCACTATGCGACTTAACTTCTAAGGTCATGAGTCGCCTAGAACTTAGAACTAATTAAACCTAACTAACCTAAGGACATCACACACATCCATGCCCGAGGCAGGATTCGAACCTGCGACCGTAGCGGTCGCGCGGTTCCAGACTGTAGCGCCTTTAACCGCTTGGCCACCACGGCCGGCTATTGTTAGTCATGGCCATTCTGTTGTAGGGGTTATTGACAGTCAGATTGCGTTGCGCTAAAAATATTGTGTGTCAGTTTAGTGTTGATCAGAATAAGTAAAGAGAGAAATGTCTGAGTACGTTCAGTTTTGCTCAGCTGTTTGAAAATCAAATATCGTAGAGGTTTACCAGCACAGTAATTCATAAATTTTTCTAAGGGGACGTTTCAAATGATGTGGTTGATATGAGCACTGTTCGACATTGTAATGGGTAAAGAGACCTAAAGCATCAAAAAGTGTAGAAACTGAGCTCCATGATCGTCCACGTTCGGGACGTCCTGTCACAGCCACTGTTTCTGGACATAGCGACTTGTACAAGTGCCATTATTCGACTAGACTGTCGTATCATAACTCGATAACTGACACTGCATCTTTTGGCGAGCACTGAAACTGCATGTGCAGCGAATGAGACTCTTGGATATTCCAAGATGTTCTCAGTAGTAGTAGTAGTAGAAGGGTTTTGTGGGCGCACGACAGCAAGGTCTTCAGCGCCCGTTCAGGATCATAGTGAGACGGGTGTCAAGAAAAAAACTCAGAACATTTACATCAAACGGAACATAAAACACAGGGAACAATCATGGAAAAATATGTGCTCACCCACACCGAAGCGTGGGATGGAGCAGGGCGTCAGCAGTAAAACATGGACAACACAGGAAGAAAAAGGTAGAGGGAGCTAAAACAATGGAGCAGATGGAAGTGGCTGGCTGACCTCAAGGAAAAAAGGGAGGAGTCAGCCACTCTGCAATACACTAAAACCGCCAGCCTAAAAGTTTAGGCCAGAGTCCAGACACATCACAAAACTTAAAAACCCTAGACACACACGTCTCATCGTTAGCTAAAACACAGGGCAGATCCCCATCAACTTGTGCTTCTGCCCTTGCATCACGGTATAAAACGCAGTCTGTTAAAATGTGCCGGACAGAGATGTGCACACCACAAGCATCACAAAACGGAGGATCCTCCCGCCGTAATAAATAGCTATGTGTCAGAGGACAGTGCCCGATCCGAAGACGTGTGAGCGCCACCTCTTACCGCCTGAGCAGCCGGCAGGAGGAACGCCACGGCCGAGTGGTTGACTTTACCGACCGCAGTTTATTGGCCGTTCTCAGGATGATTTCCAATAACGCTCACAACAGACTGCAGATTCAAAGAAAAGCCATTTCATCTGAACGGTTGGACGATGATGTTTGGTTTGTGGGGCGCTCAACTGCGCGGTCATCAGCGCCCATACAAAGTCCCAATTTCTACACAGTCCAATTTGTTGTACACCATCCAATCTAGCCACTGTGACGAATGATGATGATTATGATGAAATGATGAGGACAACAAACACTCAGTCCCCAGGCAGAGAAAATCCCCAACCATGCCGGGAATCGAACCTGGGACTCAGTGATCCACAGCCAGCAATGCTAGCTACTAGACCACAAGCTGCGGACTGAACTGTTGGAGCAATTTTAGGCCAAAGAAAAGGCCTTTCCGTCACAGATTGTCACAGCTGACTAAACTTGGGTGGATCACTTTAAGCTGGAAAGAAACTGAAGTGGCACTACCAGCCATCACCAAACAAGAAGATATTCTATGCAGTTCTCTCTGCTGGCAAAGTCATGATGGTCGTCTTTTGTGGTAATGGTAGCGTCATTCTTGTGGGTGTGGAGCCAAAAGGGTCAACCACGAAATCAAAGATGTATGTGAGGATTCTGAACAAACTCACAATCAGTTTCTGAAATGTTCGGCCTCACGAGAAACCAAAAGAAGAAAAGAAGTCTTGCTGCAACATGACAACACACGCCCACAGACAAGTCTTAAAACCCATGTAAACATTGCCAAATTGGCTTGGACATCCCAACCTCATCCAGCCTATAGTCTAGATGTGGGGCCCACAGTCTTTCACCTCTTTGGGCCAACTGAAAAGCAGCAAGCGATTTGGCTCTTCTCTTTGCATTCACATTTGATAAAATAATTGGACCGTACATATATTAAGCTAGGCAGGATCAGATAATGTAAAGGTCTGGATCGATTAGTTAGATTACAACAGTTGTATGAGCTGATTTAATTTCTTTTTTAATGTTCTTTAATTCAACTTGGTGCTGGCTATTTGAATTGCTTTTCTGGCTGAGCTTCAGAGTTGAGAAGCGTTGAAGAGACTGGACAGAAGAGTCGCAAGTGTAGCACGCAGACACCAACCCCATATGAGGCGGGGGAACACTGTCTTTGCAGAACTGCTAGGGGTGATGGACAGGTAGAAGCCGTCCTCGTGTTTTGTTGGAGAAAGTCGGCTCGGCTAGCGTCATACTGGCTTATTGTGCCGTTCATTGCGTGTATCCACCTAGAACGGCCGAGCTGACAGCATTCATTCCGGGCGACGGATCTGCCGTTAGGGGACAGGCGTCTCGGCCACGCACAGAAAAGTACGTGCAGCTGATAAGCATGTGTCGGATTCCAAAAAAATATGGCAAAAACTGCTGTGACTTGTTACAGGTTCAGAAGAAACCGGAGAATTGGTGGTGGTGGTGGTTAGTGTTTAACGTCCCGTCGACAACGAGGTCATTAGAGACGGAGCGCAAGCTCGGGTTAGGGAAGGATTGGGAAGGAAATCGGCCGTGCCCTTTCAAAGGAACCATCCCGGCATTTGCCTGAAACGATTTAGGGAAATCACGGAAAACCTAAATCAGGATGGCCGGAGACGGGATTGAACCGTCGTCCTCCCGAATGCGAGTCCATTGTGCTAACCACTGCGAGAATTGGTGGATAACCGGCTTATAGTTTTTTTCGTTACCTGTGATGTGACGTCAGCAAGACGTGCCACGGTAGAGCGAAGTTTTTTGGAAAAGTGTGGAGGAAATCGAGAGTATTGGCTTTTAACGTCTCGCCTCTTCTGGAGGGGGATTTTGTTTCGAGGAAACAATCGTGCCATTGGTGGACCCATATAACTATTGGTTGCCGGTATTCTTGGTGGGAGTAAGTGTGCACTTAGTTCTCTAAGGACTAGAAATTGGCACTTCGTTTCCGAACTTAGCTCTGAACGCGTCGCTGCTCCACAGGCTTCACTCTCGACTGGAAAACAGACGGCATTAGCAAAGTTGGTGCAATGTTCGAGTCCTCGGCAGAGTGGTTCTAGCGACGTACTTGATAGAGACCTGGGCGTCTTCATCCTCCTGTGCATATCGTACTGCCGATAATGGTGAGCACAACTTGAAGCTTCGGCATGTTAAAACATTCGTGAACTGGAAGCTCAGAATAGTGTTAGATACACTTTTCTAAGTTCATGAGCCCATTATCAGTTGAATACGCTTCTTCTCTTGTCAGGCAAACAATATCCTTTGAAGCTTTTTGTAATGTTTATAAATGTTCCGTGTGTCCACATTTAACTGGTAATACAGTTCTACACATACCCAAATGAACAAATCAGAAGTGACGGTAAGAGCAGGTATCGCAAGTCTACGAGGTTCTGTGATACAAATGGAACGTAAACACTATCCATGGTGCAACTCTACAATAAAAAAATGGTAAAGCGTCGAGTCCGTCGATCGCGTTGATCACTGGATTTAGCGCCAGCTCAACACGAATATCCAGCGACTTGGCAACGTCTAATTCAGGTAAACTCATGTGCAGTTGTGGAAAAATGGACGTGCGCCATCTTGCTGAAAGATGGAATCCCCGTTATTAGTTCCAAGTTGTGGCATGATCTACAGTTGTAGCGTGTCTAGATAGGTGGTACTATTCACATTTCTCTCAGAAAAGAAGGAAGGTCGATAAACTCGTTGCTCTTCAGTACGTTATTGTAAACTGGTGGTGTCCTGTGAAACTTGTTACGGAGAGTTCTTTCCACAGTCACTACCGATTTGCAATGGGCAAATTCTAGCACACGAAATGTTTTCTCTGCCTGGCTGGCTCTGAGCACTATGCGACTTAACTTCTGAGGTCATCAGTCTCCTAGAACTTAGAACTAATTAAACCTAACTAACCTAAGGACATCACACACATCCATGCCCGAGACAGGATTCGAACCTGCGACCGTAGCAGTCCCGCGGTTTTTCTCTGCCTGGTTCGCCGCCATTTTCAACAACTACGGTCCGTGGCGCCCATGTCGGTGGTTTTCCACACTAACTACCTGGAAAAAACATTCACATACTGTATCGTTTGTTCACGTTATATTTAGCCATTTACCTATACTGAATTTTTAAAAACGTTTCATGGTGTTTACAGTTATCTGTACACAATCAACTGCCAGATTCACGCAACCCCCTAACACGCAATGCGGACATTCACCTTTAATTAAACCTCGACTTATGGCAGAGGAAACTCGAGACACAAACGATAGAATCATCCTGAATCTGGGAAACGACACCCACTGTAGATGAAAACACAGTTGGCCGACAACAGATTAACCTAGACACCTACGGTGGTATTACGAGGTGCATTCAAGTTCTAAGGCCTCTGATTTTTTTTCTCCGGACTGGAAAGAGATAGAAACATGCGCATTGTTTTAAAATGAGGCCGCGTTCATTGTCAATACGTCCCAGAGATGGCAGCACCGTACGGCAGATGGAATTTTACCGCCAGCGGCGAGAATGAGAACTGTTTTAAACACTTAAAATGGCGACGTTTTCCTTACTTGAACAGCGTGCAATCATTCGTTTTCTGAATTTGCGTGGTGTGAAACCAATTGAAATTTATCGACAGTTGAAGGAGACATGTGGTGATGGAGTTATGGATGTGTCGAAAGTGCGTTCGTGGGTGCGACAGTTTAATGAAGGCAGAACATCGTGTGACAACAAACCGAAACAACCTCGGGCTCGCACAAGCTGGTCTGACGACATGATCGAGAAAGTGGAGGAATTGTTTTGGGGGATCGCCGAATGACTGTTGAACAGATCGCCTCCAGAGTTGGCATTTCTGTGGGTTCTGTGCACACAATCCTGCATGACGATCTGAAAGCGCGAAAAGTGTCATCCAGGTGGGTGCCACGAATGCTAACGGACTACCACACGGCTGCCCGTGTGGCATGTTGCCAAGCAATGTTGACGCGCAACGACAGCATGAATGGGACTTTCTTTTCGTCGGTTGTGACAATGGATGAGACGTGGATGCCATTTTTCAATCCAGAAACAAAGCGCCAGTCAGCTCAATGGAAGCACACAGATTCACCGCCACCAAAAAAATTTCGGGTAACTGCCAGTGCTGAAAAAACGATGGTGTCCATGTTCTGGGACAGCGAGGGCGTAATCCTTACCCACTGCGTTGCAAAGGGCACTACGGTAACAGGTGCATCGTACGAAAATGTTTTGAAGAACAAATTCCTTCCTGCACTGCAACAAAAACGTCCGGGAAGGGCTGCGCGTGTGCTGTTTCACCAAGACAACGCACCCGCACAACGAGCTAACGTTACGCAACAGTTGTGATAACAACTTTGAAGTGATTCCTCATGCTCCCTACCCACCTGACCTGGCTCCTAGTGACTTTTGGCTTTTTCCAACAATGAAAGACACTCTCCGTGGCCGCACATTCACCAGCCGTGCTGCTATTGTCTAAGCGATTTTCCAGTGGTCAAAACAGACTCCTAAAGAAGCCTTCGCCGCTGCCATGGAATCATGGCGTCATCGTTGTGAAAAATGTGTACGTCTGCAGGGCGATTACGTCGAGAAGTAACGCCAGTTTCCTCGATTTCGGGTGAGTAGTTAATTAGAAAAAAAATCGGAGGCCTTACAACTTGAATGCACCTCGTAGCTTAATGCTGTGGCGCTTTTCTCTCTCGGCTAGATGGTGACGGGTGTCCCAGTCGAGATGACGTGGAACGGCGTCCGTCGATCACGACAACGTCAATCTGTAATTATTAGAAGAAAAAATCTCTTAGCGTGGTTTCGTTACTTTCAGATACTGTATCTCGAAAATATCACTGTCTCGATGGAGTAGCACGCCGGAGTGTGTGCGCCGCCCTTGCTTGTAATGAAAGCAACTGTGTTCGCTGTCTGTCGATCCTCTTCACTTATAAATGTAACGACTGCACCACTCGATAACGCGATGCCTCCATTGACATGAAATAACCAAAAGTCCCTTGCGTGTTCGCGAGAGACCCTTCAGTTTATGCAAACTTGCTGACTATAGTTCTTATGCCCGTTTTGAGAATGGTTATTCAAACGTTAACAAACAGTGTCTTGAATCATCATTCCATCACCCAAGCCGAGGCCACATTATGAATTTTGCGAGGATATTAAGTCGTTAATTTTATTCCGTCGTCAAGGCGTAGTTACGTCTCGTATTCAACAACTGCACAACGTAACTCTAAGAGATAACATACCCTTGAGCAATGTTCAGAATACGTCATAATTTTGGTGTGAAGTTATTACTATCCACAGTTGAATTGTCACTAAATCACTTAGCACTTTTATGTTATCAGAATAATCAGTTAATTTCACGAATACAATTTAAATGTCCATGAAATTATGTAGGCGACACGGAGAATTAAAGTTGAACCAAGGTTTATTGTTCTTCGTAATTACTGTCTGTCCCTATGCTGAGCACACACACCGATATGTCATTCACAGAATTGCATATGTTAACATCAATAATTCTGACCTTGACGTCTGACAACACAGCGAAATTGTAATTTCTTCGTGATTGCGTTTAATTGTAGGCTACTCAAGTCTAATAATCGAGTTTATGTCGGCGGTCAGCCTCTTTCTGCGTCCCTTGGTGTTCGTGACTATTAAGTATCACGAAGGCTAAGCCCCATCACAAATTGGTAATCAGACGATTCACTTTTCTGTCACATACATCAAAATCACGTTATTTGTCTAACGGTAAAGATGATCCTACTTTAGTCCGACTTTTGACTGATACTTCCAGTTTATATCGTAAAACCTTATACTCCAGATCGGTTTCAAAACAATCTAGTACCGCTTAACATGCGTACTACTGTTGCAGAATACAAGAGAGAAGTGAAGTTAACATCTCCATTGCCGAGTTACATTGTAGTCGCAGCGAACTTACAGCTCGATGCGGATACAACTCTCTTCTAGGATAAATGTTATCTTCGGTCGATTTATGGTCTGGACTTTAACCTTCGTAAATAATAATTTTTGAATTATATCTTTAAAGTTTCTGTTTTGAATCGTATGCTATTCTTTCATACAGTCCTTTCTTTATGATAAGCATTAGTATTTATGTAACAGTCCTGTTAATCAAGCTCAGAAGAGTGTAAATTTTGTTGTCAGTAGCTGCCGTCACTGTCAGGATGACTAATTTTGCTATTTCTTTTGCAACAGAAAGGGTGGTTATTAAGGGTTCTATATTTGGGGTGTTACAACGCTTAAGACGAAGTGTCGGGCAAACATTGTCCATTAAATGATCTGACTGACTGGGAGACCTGCAGTCTCGCGCCCACCGTATACTACAACAGGAAAGCTGGTACCTCGAAGACACAGACATTGTCCCTTACACAAAACGACACTGAGAGGCGGGTAATACATTCGATAACGACGTCCGCAAATTACAGAAACGAAACCGCAGCAGTTGACCCGCAAAACATCCTCGGTTACCAGCAACATACTCAACAACCGAAGCAAGGGTTGTGGTTAATCTGTGCAGAGTTCGATGATTTTAGACAAGTTAAGAAATAAAATAAATCTCTAAGGAATTCTGTTGTAATTGGAACAAATACTTTCGCTTGGAATACAAATTTCAGGCTGTGAAGACGCAGGTGATGAAAACATTCGTGAGGAGTTAAATATCAATGGCTGTGAACTGGGATGCGAACAGCTAAATGACGCGGATATAATAAACAAAGCATGTTCGGCAGAGGAAGAGAGCGGAGATCACGCGGCTGAGCAAAGTATTACCACGAATACTAGGCCACTGAAATGTGTTGATCTGTTATGAGAGGATGAAGGACAAAATTAGTTCGACTAAACTCTCTGATAAATGAAGACTGTCGTCAGGAAGAAAGTGGATGAAAAACAAACTAAAAATTGGACGATTATTTACTCAAAGTTACTGAAAGCATATGATACGAAATTGTCGTTTATAAATGAGTAGTTAGTTTTCGCCGAGTAAAGTCTAAGTAGTGTAATTAGCTTTCAAATGTGAAATTAATTCATTTTGTAAATGCACTTTAAGACAAAAAGAAAAAGACACACCATGAAGAAATTATCCGAATGGATTGAGCAAAACATTATTGCGCTGGTCCACTTTGGCACTGATTGATACAGTTGTCGGATGTCTTCCTGACGGATAACGTCTCAAATTTTGCCAGCTGGTGCATTGGATCATCAAAATCGCGAGCTGGTTAGGGCCCTGCCCGTAATGCATCAAAAGTTTGCAATTAGGAGAGATCCTGCTGGCCAAGATAGGGTTTGGCAAGCACGAAGATCGGTAGGAACTATCACCATGTTCGGCCAGGTGTTATTTTGTTGAAATATAAGCCCACGATGGCTTGCTATGAAAGGCAAAAAAACGGGGCGTAGACTATCGTCGACGTACGTCTGTACTGTTAGGGTGCCACTGACGACAACCAAGGTGGTGCTGCTATGAGAGGAACTGGCAACCCAGATCATCACTCTTGGCTGTGGGGCCGTATGGCGAGCAACAGTCAGGTTGCTGCTTCATAGTTGCCCAGGCACGCCTTTGCTGGTCATCGGGGCTCAATTCGAAGTTGGACTCATCCCTGAAGAGAGTTCTACTCCAGCCAGTGAGATTCGAGGCCGAAGACGTGGCTGGAGACGCTGTTACACCGAAAATGCAGGATGCATGTCACCTGCTACCGATATATAATTTTTTTACTGAATTATTTGTAAATATTTGTAATTTAAATTCTTTCTTTTAATAAGTAAGGGCGTTGCTTCACTGTATGTGTACATTTAGGTAGAAGTCGGTTGACATTTCAATGTATTTAACTGTGTCAATTGTGAAACTTATAAGCTCTGGGGAGAAGCCAAAAGAATTGTTATTCGCATCGACTAGCAACGATAATAGCATTGCTTGTGCATTGTAAAATCTAGGGAGTTGTTGCGCAGAGCGCGTGAAGAGGGAGACGGGTTCCAGCGCTTGTAGTGTGCGGAAGTGTGGTGTTAACGCTCTCGCAGTAAAGAGTACCATTTTGGCGGCGTCATGTTCGCGTGCCGGCCAGATGTCTAGTAGCAGGAGTAAGGACAGTCGACGGGCGGAAGAGGCTGTATTAATTACGATTGCCCGTTCCTGTAATTAGCCATGCTCCACAAGATGCTACCGTCTTCAACAACAGCAGCAGTTCCAGGAGCCGGCCAAAGTGGCCGAGCGGTTCTAGGCGCTAAAGTTTGGAACCGCGCGACCGCTACGGTCGCAGGTTCGAATCCTGCCTCGGGCATGGATGTGTGTGATGTCCTTAGGTTAGTTAGGTTTAAGTAGTTCTGTTCTAGGGGACTCATGACGACAGCAGTTAAGTCCCATAGTGCTCAGAGCCATTTTTAGTTCCAGCAACACAGTTTCGTCGTCGGCGAGTTTCGTCGTATGCACAGCACTGAAGTAAGACTGTTCATTGGTAGAAAGTATTAATGGCTAACCCAGCAGCACACCTGAATGTGATTTGATTGATAAAATTTATTTAAATAATAATCAGTTAAACTCAGGGCGATTGTGTCGTCATTGTCCTCAGACACTGTTACCAAGCAGGGTCCTTGTTCCTTTTTCTTTCCTTGTAAACTAACCGAGTGTCATAAGAAACAAATTGAATAGTTGCAGCTAGTTTATTAATGAATAATTTCACTTCTAAGAATTTTAACCACAATCTACTTTCAGTCAACTGTTGTACAGCAGAGGCTTCAGTATATGAGTAAAGTAAGGCAATTTCATTTTTCAAGTTTGAGAATCAATCACTGGAAAAAATCTAAATCTAAAGAAATGCACAAATTAAGAGTGCAGAAGTTTTATTTATTTTACATATAGCTTAGACCACATGGCTGTTTGGTTTGGAACGTATTCTATTATTTATCTCTGTTCAAGCCAGTAAAAGAAGACTCAGTTGTTCAGACAATAATTTGAAATCCAATTTGCAAAATAAGTAACTGCAAAATAAAAAGTGCTTACTTTTTTTGTAAATTTATTTGATGACGTTCAATACTAACATACAGTTTAATTGCAGATTTTCAAATCATCACTCGATTGTTTTTTCCAAAATTTAATGACAAAAGTAACGCAAGAGTGACTGCTCAGTTTTCTTTATCATTACATACTTACTTAAAATTAGTGTAAAAAAACGTAACGACCTTCAGTTGCCACATCAGTGATTAATAATACATGTTTTTCTTTCCCATCATCTTGTGAAGGATTTTGGATGTAAGTTGCCCTAGTGGGCTGGCGACCTTTAATTATTTCCTTTTCGTTCATTAATGTAACTTTTGGATTCATGATCAGTGGTACCCCTTTTCTGTCCAGTGTTGTTCGTGAGTGAATGCACAAAATAACTTTCATTTTTCCAAATTATAATCTTGTCAGCTTAATTTTTTGTAGACTTTTCCATACACCGGCCCCGTGAGATCACCGAAGTTAAGCGCTGTCGGGCGTGGTCGGCACTTGCATGGGTGACCATCCAGACCGCCATGAGCTGTTGCCATTTTTCGAGGTGCAATCGGCCTCGTGATGTCAATTGAGGAGCTACTCGACCGAATAGTAGCGGCTTCGGTCAAGAATACCATCATAAAGGTAGGGAGAGCGGTGTGCTGACCCCACGCCCCTCCTATCCGCATCCTCCATGAAGATGACACGGCGGTCGGATGGTCCCGGTAGGCCACTCGTGGCCTGAAGACGGAGTAGACTTTTCCATCAGAAGGGTCTGTTGTACAATTTCCTCCTACTTATCGGTATTATTTCTTCGGGAAAGATAGTCTTATCCAATTACAAAAATCCATTAAGCATACACGCGATCCACGGTCATATTTTATATCGCAAGCAGGATAGGCCGACTAGTAAGGGCGAGGTTACAACGGCCCGGGCAGAAGTGGAGTACCGACCTGACTGTCGCCAGCTATTCGATGCTACAACCAGGAGTGATGGTCTGGATGTTATGTCTTTACAGAGCAGGACCCCTTTGGATATCACCCGCGACATCCTTACTCCACAGCGGTACGTGGACGATATTACAAGACCCGTTTTGTTGCCCTTCACGGCAAGCCATCCTTGGCTTACATTACAGCAGTATAATGCCCCCGCGCCCTCGGTGACAGTGTCTGCTAGTTCTCTTCGGGCTTGCCAGATACTGCTTTGGCCAGCAAAATCCCAAGATATATCTCCAATCTACAACATTTGGAGAATTATGGGCAGGGCCCTCAAACCAGCTCGGGATTTTGACGACCTAATGCGCCTATTTGGCATAATTTACCACGGTATCGCTCAGGATGCCACCCAAAAACTTTATCAGTCAATACCAAGCCGAATAATTGCTTTCCTAAGGGGATGAAGTGACAGTACGCGTAATTGCCATGATCAGTTTGTGAATCTCTTTCTCTAAATAAATCATCCACTTTTTCTAAAACTTTAATCATTTATTTGTCTGTACATATACATCGCATTTAGTGATATTCGTTCCAGTCGGATAATTCCTTCATAGTGCGTCGTTTGTCGTATTTTAGAGTGTACAATAAATAGCAGTTTCTGGTGTTTTTTTTCAGATTTCTGTGTTTTTGGTTATATGTGCAACCACGGGTCCGTTTTAATTCGGAAAACCGGAAGCTTGCTGTACCAACAACTCAGTACATACTTGCATGGACTACCAAACATGGCAAATGGAGTCTACAAACTCCCTCAATATCCGTCCAGACTAAGAGGAGATTTCTTCCCCCTATAATTTTTCTTGGCACATTTTCTCCTTGCCCTAAACGCCTCTCATTGAAAACTTTTTCTGTTTTCAGATGAGAAGTTCGGTGAGTGTTTGAAGTGCATGTGCAATGACTCAAACCTCGGTATTCAAAGGTGTGTTCAAGATGAGGTCCACAAGTGCTCACAACAGACCACAAGATTCAGAGAGCAGAAATTTCATCTGAACTGTTCAAGAGATCTGAGGCCAAAGAATCTGTCACAGATCGTTGCAGTTGACAAAAGAACATGGGTGAATCATTTTGAGCCAAAAACAAAAGATGCATTCACTGTAGTGGTGCCACCCGCTGTCACCCAAAAAAGAAGAAATTCTAGCCAGCTTCCTTTGCTGGTAAAGTCACGATGATAGTTTTTTGAGATGGTGGTGCCATAATTCTTGTGTATTGAAATGCCTGGGCTAGTAGGACAGAGCGGATTATGTTGTGGAAAGGGGCCAAAATGAGTTCCTGTCCCTTGCACTCAAAGTACAACTTTATTTAGCAACACAATATTACAACAAGGATGCAAAACACTCAAAACTTTAATCGACTTCCTTTGATTAATTTTAGATCGGCTGAAGGCCACTTTCAAAATCCAAGACACAAGGCTTAAGCAAAATTGAAATACAAGGTTCTTCTGGAGGTTTCACCCAAGGTTTGTAAATCTTCAATCTAATCAGCTGAAGGCCTTAGCAATTTAAATTTAATGGAACTAGGCTGGAGGTAGCACATTAAACAATAAGAGGAGTTTCAATCAAAAGGCAGAAGGCTTTATCTTAAAACCTTTCCTGTAAAATTCAGTTGAGGGCGCCATATAAAAATATAACAATCTCTTCCGTTAAGGGCAAGACAAGAACATTAATTTAAGAGGTAGTGATACTCGGCTGAAAGCCACTCATCAACCAAATAACTAAAATCCAAACAGGGAAATTACTACATAACACACAAGAAACGGCGCTCAGAAGTTTCCAAGGGTCGGCCTGGGACTGTAACACTAACGCACGTTTAGGTAAGACAGGTAACCTGTCCAACGACTTCTTAATCTGGAGACAACCCAACCGACAGACAGCCAACCAAATCAGTTCCACTCCACGCAACCAGCAAAACGACCACATGATTTCGATACACGACACACAGAATATTGGCGCCCACAACGACCAACAACACCTCAGCTGTCGAACTACACGCCGTGCTGGACAGCAACAACTCGGTGAGGAAAATACACTGCCTAAAATTACGTCAACAACCATGTAACCGGAACGTCAACAGCCACTAGGCAGAAGATACCACTGGTGAACTTCAATAACAGGGAATAAATTAAGTTAAATTTCACAAGAAGACGCCTGGAATCTTAGCCGACGTAAATACACACGTTGTTGTTCACGAGAATGTCCCAAAGGCGACAACCAGGATCAAACGAAGAAATGTAAACAGTTGATGCTCGATAATAAGTTAAGTGAGGAATCGACTTTCATGTGCAAGATCGGTGGGCGACGAACTTCGTAGCACTCGCAAGCAGGACCTCACACTCCACCTGCGTGTGCATGCCGCCAGTGGCTCCAGCTCGACACCGCGCGACGGGGGCTTGCTTGCTGCTCCAAGCCAACCGACCCACTGGACTGCTGGTCCGTCCGCGACTGCTGCTCCGTAGCGTCTTCACTGCTGGTGCGTCTCCCACTGACTGTCCGACACACGACGAGCCGGAAATACTATCGGTCGCTCCAGAGATGGTACGACAGTGCGCTTATCGATACGCGCTGCTGCTGCCACTCGCGGGCAAGTAAGGCAGGGAGTTGGTGACGCCAGTAAATGGTACAAGGAAACGAGGCGTCACTACCGTAATAGAAGATGACAAACAATTAATGGGATGAACACGAGCCGTGCATGGCTCACGTACGTGTTGACAAAATACTCAAACACGAAACCCGAGGCATAGGGGTTGGGTTGGTTGGGTGGTTGTGGGAGAGGAGACCAGACAGCGAGGTCATCGGACTCATTGGATTAGGGAAGGACGGGGAAGGAAGTCGGCCGTGCCTTTTCAAAGGAACCATCCCGGCATTTGCCTGGAGCGATTTAGGGAAACCCGAGGCATATTTGAAGACTTTGAACAATGTCAAGAATAGTGTGAGACGTGTTTGGTCTGACAAGAATCCAAAAGAAATCCTGCACTATTACAATAACGCAAGCCCACACTGAAGTCATGAGAATACACAGCGCTCACATAAGGCTTTCATCGCAGACACGAATGCAAGGACTTCCCAAGTATCTGGCCAAGTTTCAAAGACGAGACCGTAGAACTTTTTGTGATGCCAAGATGTAAGTTGTGGGACGGACGTCGAATTTTTACATTAGGACATTGCGGCGAAATTCGGCGTTAATGGTTACGGCAGCAGACGATTGACGCGACTGTCTTTACTAAGAGCAGGACATCGTCTGCAGCGACTCTCCTCGGCTCGTGACCATGTCGATTTGACCCTAGACGATTGTAAAACCGTGGCCTGGTCAGATGAGTCTCGATTTCAGTTGGTAAGAGCTAACGGTAGGGTTCGAATGTGGCGCTGACCCATCGAAGCCATGGATCCTAGCTATCGACAAGGCACTGTGAAAGCTTGTGGTGGCTCAAAAATGGTGTGGGCTGTGTTTACATGAAATGTATTGGGTCCTCTGCTCCAACAGAACCGATAGTTGACGGGAAATGGTTATGTTCGGCTGTTTGGAAAACATTTGCCGCCATTCATGTTCTCAAACATGTCACCGGGCCACAACTGTTCGCGATTGGTGTGAAGAATATCCTGGACAATTCGAGCGAACGGTTTTGCCACCCATTTCGTCCGACATGAATCCCATCCAATATTTATGAGATATAATCCAGAGATCAATTCGTGCACAACATCCTGCACCAGCAACACTTTTGCAATTATGGACGGCTATAGAGGCAGCGTGACTCAGTAGTTCTGCAGGGGTTGTACCAGCGCCTTGTTGAGTCCATGACACGTCGAGTGGCTGCAGTACGCCGGGCAAAATGATGTCCGAACGATATTAGCAGGTACCCCATCACTCAGTGAACAAGAAGAAACACACGAGGTAATCAGGTTCAAATGGTTCAAATGGCTCTGAGCACTATGCGACTTAACTTCTGAGGTCATCAGTCGCCTAGAACTTAGAACTAATTAAACCTAGCTAACCTAAGGACATCACACACATCCATGCCCGAGGCAAGATTCGAACCTGAGACCGTAGCGGTCACGCGGTTCCAGACTGTAGCGCCTAGAACCGCACGGCCACCGAGGTCGGCAGATAATCAGAAAAAGACTACAATTTCCATTTGCAGTATTTTGTCGCCTCTATGATGTGTTCCCTTCATCCAATTACAAAAGTAACTAATGTCAATTATCATACGATACGCATTATTAAGTTACGTGTTCTCGTATTAAGGATAGTAAAGATTTTGTATAGCTTTATTTCTTCACACTCTCAGCCAAAGATACTTCAATGTGGAAGTCCAATTTTGCACTTCATTTTGTCCTCTTCTTGCTTCATACATCAAACGCGTACAGTTTTTCTCTTCCGTGGTTCCCCCATTGTCCATACAGGGCTATTACAAATGATTGAAGCGATTTCATAAATTCACTGTAGCTCCATTCATTGACATATGGTCACGACACACTACAGCTACGTAGAAAAACTCAAAGTTTTGTTCGGCTGAAGCCGCACTTCAGGTTTCTGCCGTCAGAGCGCTCGAGAGCGCAGTGAGACAAAATGGCGACAGGAGCCGAGAAAGCGTATGTCGTTCTTGAAATGCACTCACATCAGTCAGTCATAACAGTGCAACGACACTTCAGGACGAAGTTCAACAAAGATCCACCAAGATTCGGCGATGGTATGCGCAGTTTAAAGCTTCTGGATGCCTCTGTAAGGGGAAATCGACGGGTCGGCCTGCAGTGAGCGAAGAAACGGTTGAACGCGTGCGGGCAAGTTTCACGCGTAGCCCGCGGAAAATTGGCTCATGCCACAACTGGAGACCGACAGCGCCGACTTCATCTTTCAACAGGATGGTGCCCCACCGCACTTCCATCATGATGTTCGGCATTTCTTAAACAGGAGATTGGAAAACCGATGGATCGGTCGTGGTGGAGATCGTGATCAGCAATTCGTGTCATGGTCTCCACGCTCTCCCGACTTAACCCCATGCGATTTCTTTCTGTGGGGTTATGTGAAAGATTCAGTGTTTAAACCTCCTCTACCAAGAAACGTGCCAGAACTGCGAGCTCGCATCAACGATGCTTTCGAACTCATTGATGGGGACATGCTGCGCCGAGTGTGGGAGGAACTTGATTATCGGCTTGATGTCTGCCGAATCACTAAAGGGGCACATATCGAACATTTGTGAATGCCTAAAAAAACTTTGAGTTTTTGTATGTGTGTGCAAAGAATTGTGAAAATATCTCAAATAATAAAGTTATTGTAGAGCTGTGAAATCGCTTCAATCATTTGTAATAACCCTGTATTTAACATCTACATTGTTTTACTCCAGATGCGTAGTTAGAATCATTTCCGTCAATAAATACTTCGGAAAACGTAACTCCTGGATCAACAAGGGACGAGCGGATTGAACTAAAAGCTTCACACACACACACACACACACACACACACACACACACACTTGCATTCGGGAGCGCGACGCTTTAAAATCGTGTCCCAACATCCCAAATAGCGTGATGTTCTCTTTGAAAGGGCACCGCTGATTTCCTTCCCCATCCTTAATAAATAATCAGAGCTTGTGCTCCGTCGCTAATGATCTCGTTGTCGACGACACGTTAAACCTAATCTTTGTTCCTTTCTTCCTTCGTTGGTGTACTTGTCTCATGTCTAACAGATATTACCCCTTGTTTCCAATAACGAGAGGTGAAGTGTTTGTATGAGTACAACACAAGCGTGGAAGTGAACACCTGCTTCTTATCTCGGCGATAAGCTTCGTGGTGCGTTAATGAACTGCGCTACGTAACGTATTCTTTCCATGTTGTTTCAACGCTTGAATCATCAGTCAAATCGTGCGTACAGATAACTGTTGATAAGAGTGAAATACGTTTCTGGCATGTAAAAACTCTAAATCTGTTCACTTTTGGAACGACATCACAGTTGTTAAAAGTTATGAAGGAAGAAAGCAACGACGAAGAAAGACTACAGAGTTTCACGAACCAGCGAGAGTGGGTCGCTGAAAACGGTGTACTAACTTGGAATTGACAAGAAAGACAAGGGTAACTGTCCTTTATCTGGACGAGGGAAACATTCCGGTATCGCTGAAGAGATTTATTGTTAACAAGTTAAAGAACCGGTAACAACAGACGAGTCTAATTAGTTGAAATGCATGCACTGTTTAAGCCAAAAGAAACACATGGCATCATATTTTTAACAAGTTTAGTAGACAGGGGAATTGTTTTATTGATACAATTTAAATGGCATCAAATCATCTTGCGACCATCTACAGAAAAGAATTTAAAGAAAAATTTGGGATTTCCTGCCCTGCCTCGACCCCACTTCGCGACCGCCACTAGAGGCTGCCACATCGCGGTCGCGAAATGGGGCCGACGCAGTTCCAGATACGTTTTATAGTCTGACGATGATTTATGGATTTGTAGTTTTAGCTGGACGATGTCCACTATGGACAAACGGTAGTTACTGTTATTCTGAAGAAGGTTGGATTATCCCGACTGAAACCTAGGTTAATTCTAGGTAAACGGTGCAACTGAGACTGTTCATTATTAAAATTAAAATTAATATTTACACACTTGCTGCCAGGACCGCGAAATGTTGAAGATATTTGCGTCTATGAGATGTTTTTAAATGTGTCGGGTTGAGCGGCGATCTTCGCAAAGTCTTCGACTATCTCGTTTTCGGGTTACCGTGTCTCTTGATCCGTAATAATTTTACCTTTTTCCGATATTAACATTTTTGTTGATGGTTTTCATAATATCAGTTGTCTCTTCCTCATATTTTCGTTTTTATTGATGGATTTCGTAACATCCGTTACCAATGGGTCAGTTTTCTTGAGGAGGGCTCTTATCTGCCTATCTTGGAGCAAGCTTCTACAATCTATTTTCTACAGTACCGGATAGTAAAAATTTATCTTTCCATATTTAACACGTTATAACACGGAAGCTATTTACCGTAAGAGCACCAAACTTGGTAGCACTAATATCAAGGACATGGTGAACAGAAATAATGCAGAATCAGTTCAACTGAAAAACTTTTAATGTGCTACTACGGTACATCATACCATTACATACCGCTATCATTACTGCTACAATCCCTCGGGCATGGGTGTGTGTGTTGTTCTTGCCATAAGTTAGTTTAAGTAGTGTGTAAGTCTAGGGACCGATGACCTCAGCAGTTCGGTCCCTTAGAAATTCTCTCTCTCTCTCTCTCTCTCTCTCTCTCTCTCTCTCTCTCTCTCACACACACACACACACACACACACATTACTGCTACAAAAATGGCTCAATATGGCGCCAATCAGTGGCCAGAAGAGTCTGAAAGCGCAGGATTGCATTCTGCACAGCAGAATGAAACATGTCCATGGGTATGCCGGTTACCTCTCTTGATATGCTGGACTTCAGATCAGCACATTCGTGAATGTTCCCCTGGTAAACCCTGTCCTTCAGGTAGCCCCACAACTAGAAATGGGATGAGATCAGGCGACCGTGACGCCCAAGCATTTGGAAACGATCGACTGATAATTAGATCGTTTCTAAACGTGTCTCGGAGAAGCAGGTGAACATCGCGAGCGATGAGCGGTGGGGTCCCCCATCTTGCATGAAAACTGTCGAGTTCAATGCGTCTTTCTCCTGTAGGGCGGATATGTCGTACTGGCGAAGCGTATCGCAGTAACGCTGGGCAGTCACACTGCACGTCTTTTGTCTTTGACTGCCAACCTGTTCAAAAAAGAATGGCCCAATGATAAACGTACCAATGAAACCACGCCATACAGTGTCACGTTCACCATACAGAGAAACTTCATGCACTGTGACCGGAGGTGAAGATCTCCAAAGTCGGCAATTCTGATTGTTCATCTCACCCGTCAGAGAAAAATGAGCTTCCTCTGTTCATAGGAAAGTCCAGGGCCAGCGGTAGTAAACTTCAGTCCTTGCGAGAAAGTGGAGAGCGAAGTCACCACGTCGTTGTGCATCCTGTGATGCAAGCTGCTGTATAATATGGATCTTGTACGGACACCATTTGAGAATGGTTTGAAGCACCTTCCGTACAGTGGACCATGGAATGTTCAACTGTCATCACACAGCAAGCGCACTGCCTAACGATCGGGAATCGAGCGCAGCGTTGTCTGCCGTAGCACCAGCGATTTCATCAACCACCTGTGGTCCAGTTTTCCAGTTGATTCGAACTACTTCATCATGCTCCGCACTGCAGGTGGAGAGAGAGAGGACGCTTCCGTAATCCTTTCAGCCGGCGATATTCTCGAAAGTACAGCTGCAGCGTTACTGTTGTTTTGATGATAGAGCTTCGCCAATAATGCTCTGCCCCTTTCTTCCAAGCTCATGTTGACACGTCAACAAGTGCACTGCGACTGTTCAGGTGTGTTCAGACTATGAATCGCGATGACTGATCACGGCACCTGGTGGCCGTCGTTGGAACTGGACGGTGGCGCTGTGACGGATGGGAATCATGCAACTCATACTCTGGATATTAATACTACCACGTTTGGTACTCACACGGTAATTACGAATTATAACGTGTTAAATAAGGAAATTTTAACTATAACCACCCGGTGCTTTTATTTCTTTGAGGTTTTGAAAGTAATGGAATGTTGCAAATATAGATGTGTCTTATGCAGAAAAACTGCTCGTCTCACTGGCAAATGAAAACATGTATCCTGTGCTTGGATACAGTAACGTGCAAACAATACCCTGGTGCACCACGTTGATCTCCAAAATACTCAATGTGTTGCTCTACTTGTAAGCTTTCTATATAATTTGTGTATATATGAAAGTCTAAATATTGTTTTTCGGAAACTTCCTCCTCGTGTAATGTATCTTTAAGACATCGTACTCAATTGCTGAGCAAAATTGACTTCTTCAAAATGGTTCAAATGGCTCTGAGCACGATGGGACTTAACTGCTGAGGTCATCAGTCCCCTAGAACTTAGAACTACTTAAACCTAACTAACCTAAGGACATCACACACATTTCCATGCCCGAGGCAGGATTCGAACCTGCGACTGTAGCGGTCGCGCGGCTCCATACTGTAGCGCCTAGAACCGCTCGGCCATACTGGCAATATTGATGTCTGGTTGGCCCCGTATTGCGCTTGTGAGCAGAGTCGTCAAACAAAACTTTAATCTTAGTGAAATGCTGAATCTGAAACAATGAAAACGAGTATAATTAAACCCCACAAGAAACTAATTGTATCCTTAGTGAAAACTATTGGCTGAAACTGAATAGTGAAGGACGTTCCGAAAGTTACGCAACATGAATGTGTCACTTGGAATATCCACAAAATAAAATACTGCTAGACTCGGAAAAAATAACTTTTTAGTATTACTTTCCCTTTTCGCAGTAAATTAACGTGCTTACTTAGCACAACCCCTGAAAATCCTGACTAGGTACTGTCCGCTAACGAGAATACAAAGTCTGATCTACGCTTGAATAAAAATAACTTAATTCTTGCCGTTTTGTGTCTGGTGTACAGACGTTCTCGAAAGCAAACTGAAATCAGCAACTGCAACAGCTAAAGAAAAATAATCTACTCCCTATTAAACTTTTCTTTGCTTTTCAGAAATAAACTGTGGCTGCGTGTGGCATAAGGTGCAATGGACACGTGACACAATATTTAAACCTTACTAAAAATGATGGAGGATGGTTTTACTTTAAAGAAAATCGTTCTTCAACAGTTAAACTCTGATTATTGTCAAAAAAGACTATACAAGGTAAGAAGACACTAACGATTACGAAATTCACTCGTTACACAAATTAAAATTTAAACCAACTGCGTTATTTGTGAGATAGTGAAAACAAAGAAATCAAATTAACTCTAATCATTAATATTACTAGTTATCTAGGGAACAAAGATTTCCTTCAGGTGTTAGTTCTGACAAACAAAACCTCCTTGCGGTTGCGTTGGTTACCTTGAAATATTCATCTAAAAATCTTCACCATCCATATAGTAAAAAAAAAAAAATCTTTAGGAACAAATTTTCATCTCCATAATAATGTATTCCAGATAATTTCTCCCAGATTCTCAAATATCAGATCTCCTTCTATAAAACTTAACTTCCCGCTACTATGCCTCTAATAAAAACGGCCTAACGCTGTGTAACTGACTGGTGACCAAGTGCACTACAGATTACATCTAAACAGAGAGTCAAGGATCTCTTCCACTACTCGTGCAGCGTGCCCGTGCAGCTTTGTCGCAGTACATTAAGGTGAAATATTGAAAATCGCAGGGCACATATTAGAATCCTACATACTGCAATGTGGCACAAAGCACACCACCCAATACGTTCGACTGACATCAGGTTATAACGGTACAGCCTCCCCCAGGACTCATATGAAAGGTCCGATACAACCTTTTTTTATTCGCATCAGGATAGTTATCGGACAATTCATTGCTTCCTAAGGCCTTGTATGTGTGTCTTTATATGTATCATTCTGTCCTATTTGATAAAAAAACTTGATATTCATTGTGAAGGCATGTAGAATGTTCTGGAAGGACGTGCGTTGTAATTATCCATGGACTGTTGTCATTGATAAAATTATGCACATATGCTAAATTAAGTAACTAATCAAGAATTTGAAGTAATACGTCCTTGGGAATAAATAACTAGAGACTGCAGAGATGTTAGCAATGCTTCTAATTAACAAAATGGTAATCTAAAAATCCAGTAACAGAAGAGCCCACTATCTTGAGAAACAGCTTAAATGTTATTACCATGCGACGTATTTTCGTTTGTTATTTATTTTTATGTCTTCGTCTGCGATTAATATTCTTTGTAATTACTTTTCTAATTAACTCTCGAATTGTTTACATCTCAGTTTTCCAATTTCCAGAATTTGAGGCCCTATTTGTGCATTTTATGTATGTAATCGGATAAAGCACGAACTCTGTACTACCATTGAATGTTAGTAAGCAAATCCAAATTGTAATTAATTACGTAACTAAAATAATACGAGAGACACTTACAAAACTCTCGTTCGACCTATACTTGAGTATTGCTCATCAGTGTGGGACCCGTACCAGTCGGGTTGACAGAGGAGATAGAGAAGATCCAAAGAAGAGCGGCGCGTTTCGTCGGAGGGTTATTTGGTAAGTGTGATAGCGTTACGGAGATGTTTAGCAAACTCAAGTGGCAGACTCTGCAAGAGAGGCGCTCTGCATCGCGGTGTAGCTTGCTGTCCAAGTTTCGAGAGGGTGCGTTTCTGGATGAGGTATCGAATATATTGCTTCCCCCTACTTATAGCTCCCGAGGAGATCACGAATTTAAAATTAGAGAGATTCGAGCGCGCACGGAGGCTTTCCGGCAGTCGTTCTTCCCGCGAACCATACGCGACTGGAACAGGAAAGGGAGGTAATGCAGTGGCACGTAAAGTGCCCTCCGCCACACACCGCTGGATGGCTTGCAGAGTATAAATGTAGATGTAAACATTATTGTAATTACAGTTCAGAATCATCATCTTATGGGAAACTAAAGATATTACTATAAAAGATTGTCATTGACTATTGTATTTCATACCTTATTCGACTGTAGCATCAGTTTCTTTACGTTTTGTAAATTTTGATTGTAACATCAAAATTGTACAGAATTAATAATGCATTACTTTGGAAACTATTGTTAAAATTCTATGTAAAGCGATGCAGCTATGCTGCGACAAGTCAGTTTTGAAGTTATTTTTTGAAGTTAAAGAGATCAGTGAAGTCTGTCCGTGTTTTGTTTAGATGACGAGTGTGCAGTTCCGATGTCAATTAATGTGAAAAAATTTTGTGAAGCATGAAAATGTCGCATTCATTCATCAATGGACCAGCCAGGCGAAACTTAAGTAACACCCAGCATGAATAGTTACACTCTTCTTCTCCCCCTCTCCAACTTATGCAAGTACCAGCACTGTTAATTCTCATTACTGTGCAGACATCTATGCGTTCACCGAGCGTTTCAGCCGTTCCTCGTACATACGGCCGATCGTAACAGAACGGCTTTGATGGCCATATAAAAGCGAAGCACCGCTGCCTCCGGACAGAATTTTTTTTTTCTGCCTACGTGCGTTGTCCCCGCTCGGCAGTCGTCGCTATCAGCTCAGCGCGTTACCCGGCGTTTCAACTGACGGCCGGCTGCTGCTGCCGTCCAATCACAGAGTGGCAGGAAGAAGCAGAGCTGCCGACACCCTGGCGCCGCTCCCAGGTAATTTGTCCGGCGATTCGGCGACGCGCGCTCCGTGATGGATACCCGGGGCGGAACACCGCACTTTTCCAGTCGGGCTTCACTGCCCAAACCGATTTTAAACTGGCCCGTGTTATGACACTGTATGCCTGCCGATGTTTTAGGGTGGCGCAGAATCCTTGAACATATTCTCAGTTCTAATAAAATAAACTTTTTAGAGAGTGAGAAGCTTATGTCCAAGAATCAGCATGATTTTAGAAATCATCGCTCGTGCGAAACTCAGCTTGCCTTTTTCTCACATGGTGTATTGAGAACTAGGGACGATTCCATATTTCTATATTTCCGAAAAGCATTTGACACGGTGCCCTATTGCAGGCTATTATCGAAGGTACGAGCATATGGAATAAGTTCACAGATATGTGAGTGGCTCGAAGACTTCTTAAATACACTCCTGGAAATGGAAAAAAGAACACATTGACACCGGTGTGTCAGACCCACCATACTTGCTCCGGACACTGCGAGAGGGCTGTACAAGCAATGATCACACGCACGGCACAGCGGACACACCAGGAACCGCTGTGTTGGCCGTCGAATGGCGCTAGCTGCGCAGCATTTGTGCACCGCCGCCGTCAGTGTCAGCCAGTTTGCCGTGGCATACGGAGCTCCATCGCAGTCTTTAACACTGGTAGCATGCCGCGACGGCGTGGACGTGAACCGTATGTGCAGTTGACGGACTTTGAGCGAGGGCGTATAGTGGGCATGCGGGAGGCCGGGTGGACGTACCGCCGAATTGCTCAACACGTGGGGCGTGAGGTCTCCACAGTACATCGATGTTGTCGCCAGTGGTCGGCGGAAGGTGCACGTGCCCGTCGACCTGGGACCGGACCGCAGCGACGCACGGATGCACGCCAAGACCGTAGGATCCTACGCAGTGCCGTAGGGGACCGCACCGCCACTTCCCAGCAAATTAGGGACACTGTTGCTCCTGGGGTATCGGCGAGGACGATTCGCAACCGTCTCCATGAAGCTGGGCTACGGTCCCGCACACCGTTAGGCCGTCTTCCGCTCACGCCCCAACATCGTGCAGCCCGCCTCCAGTGGTGTCGCGACAGGCGTGAATGGAGGGACGAATGGAGACGTGTCGTCTTCAGCGATGGGAGTCGCTTCTGCCTTGGTGCCAATGATGGTCGTATGCGTGTTTGGCGCCGTGCAGGTGAGCGCCACAATCAGGACTGCATACGACCGAGGCACACAGGGCCAACACCCGGCATCATGGTGTGGGGAGCGATCTCCTACACTGGCCGTACACCACTGGTGATCGTCGAGGGGACACTGAATAGTGCACGGTACATCCAAACCGTCATCGAACCCATCGTTCTACCATTCCTAGACCGGCAAGGGAACTTGCTGTTCCAACAGGACAATGCACGTCCGCATGTATCCCGTGCCACCCAACGTGCTCTAGAAGGTGTAGGTCAACTACCCTGGCCAGCAAGATCTCCGGATCTGTCCCCCATTGAGCATGTTTGGGACTGGATGAAGCGTCGTCTCACGCGGTCTGCACGTCCAGCACGAACGCTGGTCCAACTGAGGCGCCAGGTAGAAATGGCATGGCAAGCCGTTCCACAGGACTACATCCAGCATCTGTACGATCGTCTCCATGGGAGAATAGCAGCCTGCATTGCTGCGAAAGGTGGATATACACTGTACTAGTGCCGACATTGTGCATGCTCTGTTGCCTGTGTCTATGTGCCTGTGGTTCTGTCAGTGTGATCATGTGATGTATCTGACCCCAGGAATGTGTCAATAAAGTTTCCCCTTCCTGGGACAATGAATTCACGGTGTTCTTATTTCAATTTCCAGGAGTGTAATATGAGGGTGAGTAAAATGAAAACCTTAAATCGAAATTTCGCGCCGTTATCCTGTGAGTTGGTAAGCGTGCTACAAACAGTGTGCAGAATGGCCTGTAGGTAGCAGCATAGTGCAGATGCACACATACCGTCGCAGTATGAGTATAAAGATGGTCGCCCCACTTGCGACTTGCACCAGGGAAGAACAGCATTCTGTTACTCGGTTTTTGCGTAGTGAAGGTGTGAAACCTATTGAAATTCATGGACGAATGAAGGTGCAGTACGGTGTTGCTTGTTTGTCACAGCAGCAAGCCTACGAATGGAGTAGGAAGTTCGCAAATGGTGTGACTTCAGTGGAAGATGCTCCTCGTCCAGGTCAGGCAGAACGAGTTGTGACTCCACAGAACATTGCAGCAGCTCAAGCCATAGTGAAGGAAAACCGCCGAGTGACACTGAATGACATTGCAGCATGTTTACAGATTAACCATGGGTCAAAAAAATGGTTCAAATGGCTCTGAGCGCTATTGGACTTAACATCTGTGGTCATCAGTCCCCTAGAACTTAGAACTACTTAAACCTAACTAACCTAAGGACATCACATACATCCATGCCCGAGGCAGGATTCGAACCTGAGACCGTAGCGGTCACGCGGTTCCAGACTGAAGCGCCTAGAACCGCACGGCCACACCGGCCGGCTAGTCATGGGTCAGCACACCACATTGTGCATGATGTGCTCCAGTTTCACAAAGTGTCTACAAGATGGGTGCCACGGCAGCTGACTCCTGAAATGAGATAACGACGTGTTGATGCATGTGAAGAACTTCTTCGGCGCTTTGAACGAGAAGGTGATGGCTTCCTTGAAAGAATCGTTACTGGGGACGAAACATGGGTTCACTTCCACCAACCGGAAACGAAGAGAGCGAGCAAGGAATGGCGCCATTCCTCATCACCAAAACCAAAGAAGTTTCGAATAGAACCATCAGGAGGGAAGGTTATGCTGACTCTCTTGTGGGACGAAAAAGGCGTCATTTTGGAGCATTACATGCCTCGAGGGACCACTGTCACCATTGCATCACACACAGATCTCCTAAAAAAATCATCTGCGGCCTGCAACCAAATCAAAGCGACTTGGATTGCTGTCAGCAGGCGTCCTTTTGCAACATGACAATGCAAGGCCCCACACTGCCCGTACAACAGTTGCAACAATCACAGACCTGCATTTTGAGTTCATTTCTCATCCACCATACTCACCAGATCTTGCCCCAAGTGATTTCCATATGTTTGGACCACTCACCGACCCAAAGGAAGGAAAGAAGTTCCGTTCTGATGAAGAGGTACGCCACGCGGTGTATGAGTGGTTGCCCAGACTACCAAAAGAATTTTTTTCTAAAGGAATCTATGCACTTTGTAAGCTCTGGACGACTTGCATTGCGCGTGGGGGAGATTATGTTGAAAAGTGATACAGCTTTGTACCACTTCCGCACAATAAATAATATTTAAGGTTTTCATTTGAGCCGGCCGGAGTGGCCGTGCTGTTCTAGGCGCTACAGTTTGGAGCCGAGCGACCGCTACGGTCGCAGGTTCGAATCCTGCCTCGGGCATGGATGTGTGTGATGTCCTTAGGTTAGTTAGGTTTAATTAGTTCTAAGTTCTAGGCGACTGATGACCTCAGAAGTTAAGTCACATAGTGCTCAGAGCCATTTGAACCATTTTTTTTTTCATTTGACTCACTCTCGTAGAACCCAGTATGTTGTCCTCGACGGTGAATGTTCATCAGACACAAAGTTATCGTCGGGAGTGCCCCAGAGATGTGTGATAGGACCGCTATTGTTCTCTATACACATAAATGATATGGCGAACAGGGTATGCAACAATCTGCGGTTGTTTGCTGATGATGCCGTGGTGTACGGTAAGGTGGCAAAGTTTAGTGACTGTTGGACGCTGCAAGACGATTTAGACAAAATTTCCAGTTGGTGAGATGGATGGCAGCTAAATGTGGAAAAATGTAAGTTAATGCGGATGAGTAGGAATATCAAACCTGTAATGTTCGGGTACAGTATTACTGGTGTCCCGCTTGACAGAGCCATGTCGTTTAATTACCGTGGCGTAACGTTGCGGTATGGGGTGGAGCGAGCATGTGAGTACTGTGTTATGGAAGGCAAATGGTCGAAATTGGTTTATTGGGATAATTTTAGGAAAGAGACGTTCACCATTAAAGGAGAGCGCATGTAGGACGCTGGTACGACCGATTCTTCAGCACTGCTCGAATATTTGGGATCCGTACTTGGTCGGATTGAAGAAAGGTATCGAAGTAGAGGCGGGCTGCTAGCTTTGTTACCGGTAGGTTCGAACAACAAGCAAGTGTTACGGAGATGCTTCAGGGACTCAAATGGGAGTCCCTGGAGGAAAAGCGATGTTCTTTTGGACAAACACACCAAGAAAATTTAGAGAACCGTCATTTAGAGCTGACTGGCGAACGATTCTACTGCCGCTAACGTACATTGCGCGTAAAGATCGCGAAGATGAGATACGAGAAATTAGGGCTCATACGGAGGCATATAGACATTCGTTTTTCCCTCGCTCTATTTGCTAGTGGAACAGCAATGGAAATGACAAGTAGTGGTACAGGGTACCCTCCGCCACGCACCATACGGTGACTTGTCGGGTATCTTTGTGGATGTGGATGTAAATAGCGCGTGTAAGTACAAACTGTGGTGTCACCGCCAGACACCACACTTGCTAAGTGGTAGCTTTTAAATCGGCCGCGGTCCGCTAGTATACGTCGGACCCGCGTGTCGCCACTGTCAGTAACTGCAGACCGAGCGCCGCCACACGGCAGGTCTAGAGACAGATCCTGGCACTCAGCCCCAGTTGTACAGCCGACGTTGCTAGCCATGGTTCACTGAGAATTACGCTCTCATTTGCCGAGACGATAGTTAGCATAGCCTTCAGCTACATTTGCTACGACCTAGCAAGGCGCCGTATTCAATTGATATTGAGATTCTATTAATGTATCATCAAGAGCGATGTTCTACAAATGTGGATTAAAGTTAAGTATTCCAGAAGCTACGTACTTTTCTTTATAGCATTCATTACGTGTCCTGTTTCAGACCTCACGCCAGCCTGCGTGAGTTTAAGCGCGTGCCTTTCGGCTTCCTCTCATTGTGTCTAGGCTGTCTTGTCTAGACACAACACAAACTGCAATGAAAATATAGAAAAGACGAGATGAAATGGACTTGCCATGTGTTTACAATAAAAATGCAGTGAAAAATACCCCCTACAATACACAAATGTGCACATCTAAGCATTCAGGTACACCTGGCATGAAGTTCGGATACTGATGGCGGCAACTTCACGTCTGACGTCGTCTCAATTCCTATATTGTGTGTGGATTTGTTTCATAGATCATGCTCTTCAAGTGTCCCCACAGAAAAAAATCTCATATTGTTAGATCCGACGAATGTGGTGGCCGTAAATGTTTGCTGACAGTTCATTCCTCAGTGCACGTCATGGACTAGTTCCAGGGACACCTTAGACGTGAGGTATGTTGCCCTATCTTGCTTGGAGAAGCAGTACTGTCTTTCATAGTCAGTGAGTTGAGCACAAAATGTATCAAAAATTTCGTATGTGCAACAATGTTTAGGGTAGTGTCTAAAAATTTCGGTCCAATGATGCGCTTTCGTGTTACATCGCTCCAAACGCCGATGTTTTCATCATGGAGTGGTTGCTGACGCACAATATCTAGGTTGTCCGTTGCCCAGTACCTCTTGTTCTGCGAATTCACATAACCACAAATATGAGACCATGCTTCATCACTGATGATGTACTGGAAAGGGTCTAACAAACCATCGTTGACGTTATTCAAAAGCCACGTGAGGTAACCTACAAGTTTCTGACGCCCAACCTCCCATTACTGCCGCACAACCGTCACGCGATATGACTTCATATCAAAACTTTTCAATATCCGCTTGCAGCTGTTCCTACTTACGTGCATCTGTTTCCGTGTAGACTTCTTTGGGCTCTGAATAATTCTGCAGTAACATATGGTGTCAGAACTGAAGAAATTCTTAATTGTTTTACGTTTTGCACAAACCGTAGGTGCGCCAGTTTTTATAAAATCTCTGTGCTGCTCTCTTTGC
Source organism: Schistocerca cancellata (assembly GCF_023864275.1). Taxonomy (NCBI): domain Eukaryota; kingdom Metazoa; phylum Arthropoda; class Insecta; order Orthoptera; family Acrididae; genus Schistocerca; species Schistocerca cancellata. Next base: position 194,622,832 of record NC_064634.1, read on the forward strand.
TGGTAGTCCTCTATCCGAATACCTGATCCCGAAAATTTCGCGAGTTTACTTAATTGAAACTGTTTCCACATATGCCTCCAAAATTTCAATTCTTTCTTCTATCGAGAAAATCATTTTGCAGACCTCAAAATTTCACAGATGAAATAAACTGAAATGCTAACAGAAGAATGCTAAAAATCGATTATCGCAAAAAACTATTCTCTATTTCAGAAGTCGAAATATTGCATTCGTATTCAAAGCGGAGACAGGCTGGGAGCCAACCCCCAAAATAACCCTGGGTTCGGTGTGGGGCGGCGGTGGGGTGGGTGGACTGTTGTGGCCTGTTGTTGGGTTGTGAACCACTGAGGGCTACGGCGGGAAAAAACCTCTTCGTCGTTTCTAGGTACCCGGTTTAATACACAATACACAAACACACACACCTCGTTAACATGCTAATGCAATTGTCATTGCCACAGAATTGCTGAAGCAGTATTTTATCACACGGTTCGCGTGGCTCCTCCCCCCCCCGAGGTTCGAGTCCTCCCTCGGGCATGTGTGTGTGTGTGTGTGTGTGTGTGTGTGTGTGTGTGTGTGTGTGTTGTCAACGTACGTAAGTTACTTTAAGTTAGAATAAGTAGTGGTTAAGTTTAGGGACCGATGACCTCAGCAGTTTGGTCCCATAAGACCTTACCACAAATTTCCAAACCACATTCTCGTTATGAAAATAAATGTGTAACTTCTTCACTTGTGTTGTTGCAACACCACAGTAATTCTTATTTCACCGTCTATCAATGACCCTTAAAAATTACTTTATTACATCAAAAAGTCTGCAGTTACTTATATGGCAGCGGATAAGGAAATTACACACATTAACAATGTGGCAAAATACTCTGTTCTTTGCGTATTACCATTTGCCAAAAACTGAACATCTCGATCCATTTAGGAGGTACATCGTATGCTGTGAATATTTCATTCTCGCTGTATAGTAAGCGGGCGTCAGAGAAAGCCGACACACTCTACAAACGAGGACGTGCTGGAAAGTAATGGCTATGAATTTTCAATGTGAAAACTCTTAAGCGTTTTTAAATAAAACAAACGTGATTAACATTCTACATCTTCATTCTTCAAGTCTACATATTTCCAGTTCTCTGCCGCTAGAGGGTTCCAGATTGCAGTGTATAACGTGGCGGTGTGTAACATAATTGTGTCGTTGCGTGAGAAACAGCGTGCTATAATCCGAGTTTCGAATTCGAAGAATTTGTCCACATACGGAGCATCCCCTCCTTCAGTATGACGTTGTCAGATCCCATACGAGCGCTGCGACATCCGCAATAATCTGACGCCTTGGGTTCACTGTCGCCGATCACCCTCCATACAGTGCTTCATCTGTTTCGAAACTGAAAGAACACCTCCAAAAACTTGATAGTGACAAAGCAGTGCTCGCAGCAGTGAATTTGTGACTCTGTCAATAAAATCAAATATTGTACAGGGTGACTTTTTCCAACGTGTACGAATTCTAGGCTTTGATCGATGAGGGGATACGGAACAAAAAAGAGGTAATGAACTTACGTCCGGAAATGCATGGTTTCCATGCTACAGACCATTTATTCAGTCATACTTTGTTACAGAGACTGCGGTCTAATATGTGCTCTACCATGCAGCCACATGCATGGTTTGCTCCTAGAGACTGTACTGTTCGCCACAAGCCATGCCATAGCGCCCTCTCCTGCTATAGCAGTTGGTAATTATGTGTCCGATTCCGTTCTCTTTCTGACTCGCCTTGTAGTGGATGTGATACAGCGTTGTACACAATGGTTCCATATTCGAATCGAGACCACAGCTTTCTATGTTTGCAACGGTGCTTCGCCGTTTGTCTGAGACGGGGTCGTTTCAGGAAGCAGGAAATCGTGAAGGTCATACCCGAAATGTTCGGACACTAGACTTGGAGGAAAATGTGATTAACACTGTGAAAGGCAACCGCCGTGTCAGTACTAGGCCATTGGTCCATCAGTACAGGATAAGCCAGACGACCGTATGGAACACTCTCCACCACCATTGTTACTACGATTGTCACTTACAGCGTGTGCCGGGCTTACTAGCGACAGACTTTCGACACCGGGAGCAGTTTTCTTACAGGTTTCTTCACCACCCAAGCACAATTCCGGGAATTGTGTCATCCATGTTGTTCACAGATGATGCCACCTTTACACTGAGTGGTATCTTCAACTTTCGTAACAGTCTTCTGTTTGATAGTAGGCAAAACCCCCATGGTATGGTGACAGCGAATCATCAGCATCGGTGCAGCCGGAATGTGTGGGCCGCGGTAACTGGCGACCAAATTTTGGGACCAGTCTTCCTCCCACGTCGCGTAAAAGACCGGAACTACCGGCGTTTCTTGCGGATAAGTTTGCCACCCCTGTTGGCCACTGATGATTCGAACGTCTATGTGGCGGCTGCATGATGGTGCTCCAGCGCACTTCGCTGTTAACGTCCGGACGCATCTCAAACGTGTCGTCTCTGGTCGATGGATCGGACGAGGGGTACAGTTGCATGGCCTGCTCGTTCACTGGACCTCAACCCGTGCAGTTTCTGGCTATGGCGCCATCTCAAAAGTATCGGGTATGCAGAATCCATTCAAGCTGTGGAGACACTGGAGCACCGTATTTACGATGTCTTTGACACTACAGGGTGTTACAAAAAGGTACCGCCAAACTTTCAGGAAATATTCCTCACACATAAATAAAGAAAAGATGTTGTTGTGGGTTGGCAGGAGAGCCAACACCGTATTATTAGAGGCAGCCGAAAGGCACGCGTTTTAGCTCACGCAGGCGGGCGTGAGGTCTGGAACAGGACAAGGAAATTAGACTTTAGAAAAAAGGACATAGCTGGTGGAATACTTAACTTTAATCCATTAATGATGAGCGTCGCTCTTGGCGGTACATGATTACAGTATCAATAGTAACTGGTAATGGCGCGTTGCTAGGTCGTAGCAAATGACGTAGCATAAGGCTATGCTAACTATTGTCTCGGCAAATGAAAGAGTATTTTGTCAGTGAACCATCGTTAGTAAATTCGGTTGTACAACTGGGGCGAATGCTAGGAAGTCTCTCTAGACCTGCCGTGTGGCGGCGCTCGGTCTGCAATCACTGATAGTGGCGACACGCGGGTCCGACGTATACTAACGGTCCGCGGCCGATTTAAAGGCTACCACCTAGAAAGTGTGGTGTCTGGCGGTGACACCACAGATGTTATGTGGACATGTGTCCGGAAACGCTTAATTTCCATGTTAGAGCTCATTTTAGTTTCGTCAGTATGTACTGTACTTCCTCGATTCACCGCCAGATGGCCCAATTGAAGGAAGATAATGTTGACTTCGGTGCTTGTGTTGACATGCGACTCATTGCTCTACAGTACTAGCATCAAGCACATCAGTACGTAGCATCAACATGTTAGTGGTCATCACGAACGTGGTTTTGCAGTCAGTGCAATGTTTACAAATGCGGAGTTGGCAGGTGCCCATTTGATGCATGGATTAGCACGGGGCAATAGCCGTGGCGTTTGTATCGAGACAGATTTCCAGAACGAAGGTGTCCCGACAGGAAGACGTTCGAAGCAATTGATCGCCGTCTTAGGGAGCACGGAACATTCCAGCCTATGACTCGCGACTGGGGAAGACCTAGAACGACGAGGACACCTGCAATGGACGAGGCAATTCTTCGTGCAGTTGACGATAACCCTGATGTCAGCGTCAGAGAAGTTGCTGCTGTATAAGGTAACGTTGACCAAGTCACTGTATGGAGAGTGCTACGGGAGAACCAGTTGTTTCCGTACCATGTACAGCGTGTGCAGGCACTATCAGCAGCTGATTGGCCTCCACGGGTACACTTCTGCGAATGGTTCATCCAACAATGTGTCAATCCTCATTTCAGTGCAAATGTTCTCTTTACGGATGAGGCTTCATTCCAACGTGATCAAATTGTAAATTTTCACAATCAACATGTGTGGGCTGACGAGAATCCGCATGCAATTGTGCAATCACGTCATCAACACAGATTTTCTGTGAACGTTTGGGCAGGCATTGTTGGTGATGTCTTGATTGGGCCCCATGTTCTTCCACCTACGCTCAATGGGGCACGTTATCATGGTTTCATACGGGACACTCTACCTGTGCTGCTAGAACATAGCCGGCCGAAGTGGCCGTGCGGTTCTAGGCGCTGCAGTCTGGAACCGCGAGACCGCTACGGTCGCAGGTTCGAATCCTGCCTCGGGCATGGATGTCTGTGATGTCCTTAGGTTAGTTAGGTTTAACTCGTTCTAAGTTCTAGGGGACTAATGACCTCAGAAGTTGAGTCCCATAGTGCTCAGAGCCATTTGAATCATTTTGGTAGAACATGTGCCTTTACAAGTACGACACAACATGTGGTTCATGCGCGATGGAGCTCCTGCACATTTCAGTCGAAGTGTTCGTACGCTTCTCAACAACAGATTCGGTGACCGATGGATTGGTAGAGGTGGACCAATTCCATTGCCTCCACGCTCTCCTGACCTCAACCCTCTTGACTTTCATTTATGGGGGCATTTGAAAGCTCTTGTCTACTCAACCCCGGTGCCAAACGTAGAAACTCTTCGTGCTCGTTTTGTGGACGGCTGTGATACAATACGCCATTCTCCAGGGCTGCATCAGCGCATCAGGGATTCCATGCGACGGAGGGTGGATGCATGTATCCTCGCTAACGGGGGACATTTTGAACATTTCCTGTACCAAAGTGTTTGTAGTCACGCTGGTACGTTCTGTTGCTGTGTGTTTCCATTCCATGATTAATGTGATTTGAAGAGAAGTAATAAAATGTGCTCTAACATGGAAAGTAAGCGTTTCCGGACACATATCCACATAACACATTTTCTTTCTTTGTGCGTGAGGAATGCTTCCTGAAAGTTTGACCGTACGTTTTTGTAACACGCTGTATACGGATGTAGCCTGGTCGACGTGAACTTGAGAGAAAGTGCCGCGGTACGTAACGTGTGGAGACCATTTTCGACACACACTGTAACTGAGGCAGCGTGGTACAGCGCGTATTAGACCGCAGTCTCTGTAACAACGTATAACTGAACGAATGGTCTCTACCATGGAAACCATGCATTTCCGAACATAAGTTCATTACACCTTTCTTGTTCCGTATCCTCTCATCGATCAGTCCCTAGAGTTGGTGGAAAAAACCTCCCTGCACAATGACATATAAATAAACTAATGTGTTCGCGGCCAGGGCGACTGTGTTGAGAAATAAATACGTAAACATGAAGAACAAAGATGTAGAATGTTTCTCACTCTTGTTTTATTTCAGAAGCTTTAAGAGTTTTCACATAAATAATTCGTAGGCATTAATTTTCACCATTTTCTTGGTGAATGGAGGTAAATACAGAGGAGTCCAAAAAGATGTATTCACTGTTTAAAAGTCCATAACTAGCAAACTAATTGACAGAGTTGACTCATTTTTGGTGAAAGTGTAGCTTAAAGTCCAACTTAAAGATGTCACTGTAGGTGTTCGAAATGGTCACCATTAACATCCACACACAAACGATGTCGTCGAATTGCAGCACGTACTACTGACTGCAGCCGGCCGGTGTGGCCAAGCGGTTCTAGGCGCGTCAGTTTGGAACCGCGAGACCGCTACGGTCGCAGGTTCGAATCCTGCCTCCGGCATGGATGTGTGTGTTGTCCTTAGGTTAGTTAGGTTTAAGTAGTTCTAAGTTCTAGGGGACTGATGACCTCAGATGTTAAGTCCCATAGTGCTCAGAGCCATTTGAACCACTACTGACTGCAACGTGTTCAGCTCGATATTTGCACATGAATGTACGACGGATTCTCGAAGTTCATCCAATGTGCGTGGCTTTTGTCGATAAACGACGTCCTTTAGTGTTCCCCACAGGTAAAAGTCCAGAGGAGATAGGTCTGGGGAACGTGGTGGATACTCCACAGCACCTCTACGGCCTATCCATTTTCCTGGTAGATTTTCGTCGAGATACGCCCTAACCCGATTTTGGCAGTGGGCTGGGGCACCATCTTGAAAATAAACTCTTCCGTCTCCCTAAAAGTCTCGGATGGCAAGTAAAATGGATGTCTGAAGCTTCTGAAGGTACCCTTCACCGGTAACTGTGCCGTCAAAGAAGAATGGCCCAATCAAGCACCGGTAAGACAACCCACACCACACATTTACTCTTGGCAAATTCACGGCTTTGTCTACATAGACGTTCGGATTTTCGGCGGCCCGGTAGATGCAATTATGGCGATTTACTGTACCATTGAGTTTGAAATGTGCCTCATCAGACCACACTATAATCGCTGCAAACTCTTCATCGTTGCGCACCATGTTAGTAAATCACTCGCAGTACTCCATTCTACGGTCTGGGTCGTCCTCGTTCATTGCGTGTAGCAATCGTGGGGTGTAGCACTTCCACTTTGCTGTCTTCAAAATTCGCCGAACACGTGAGCGACTCACTCCAGTTTCTGTCTCTCAGACTTCTGTGGTGAGCGAGTGAATTGTTGTAACACAAAGCGGGAGTTAGCTGGACTTGTTACTGTTACAGGTCGTCCGGATCGTTGTTCGTGCACACCTTTAACATCTACATCTACATTTATACTCCGCAAGCCACCCAACGGTGTGTGGCGGAGGGAACTTCACTTGCCACTGTCATTACCACCCTTGTGTTCCAGTCGCGTATGGTTCGCGGGAAGAACGACTGCCGGAAAGCCTCCGTGCGCGCTCGAATCTCTCTAATTTTACATTCGTGATCTCCTCGGGAGGTATAAGTAGGGGGGAAGCAATATATTCGATACCTCATCCAGAAACGCACCCTCTCGAAACCTGGACAGCAAGCTACACCGCGATGCAGAGCGCCTCTCTTGCAGAGTCTGCCACTTGAGTTTGCTAAACATCTCCGTAACGCTATCACGCTTACCAAATAACCCTGTGACGAAACGCGCCGCTCTTCTTTGGATCTTATCTATCTCCTCCGTCAACCCGATCTGGTACGGATCCCACACTGATGGGCAATACTCAAGTATAGGTCGAACGAGTGTTTTGTAAGCCACCTCCTTTGTTGATGGATTACATTTTCTAAGGACTCTCCCAATGAATCTCATACTGGCACCCGCCTTACCAACAATTAATTTTATATGATCATTCCACTTCAAATCGTTCCGCACGCATTATCCCAGATATTTTACAGAAGTAACAGCTACCAGTGTTTGTTCCGCTATCATATAATCATACAATAAAGGATCCTTCGGCTTCAAATTTGTCTCGAATGCGACTAATCGTTAAACGTGTCGGTGGCTCTGTTTGATACTCATTTCGCCATTGCCGTTGAACCTCATTAATGTTTTCGTACTTAAAATACCACTTCAAAACTGCTTCCTTTCATCGAATGTAAGCCTTGCGCCAGCCATGTTTACTCGAGTAACTAGGTGCAACTAAGAACAAAACACTGACTATTTGGCGACTGTCATCTGACAAAACAAAACAACACAATACAACGCTTGTGTCGCGATTGCCGGAACTACAAACTATTACACTACCAAAGATGAGACAACTCCGTCAATTAGTTTGCCACTTATGGACTTTTAAACAGTGGACACTTTTTTTGGACCCCTCTGTATGGATCTCCTCCCAAGCTGAAAGGAAAATTCAATTTGTTAGCGGTATTTCATGCACAGTAATCTGTGACGTAACAAGCACAAAATGTAAAATCATAGTGATTCCTATTTTTCATTCGAATATCACGTGGCGTCTTACTTATTTGTGAAATAACGCAGTAACTATGAACAGTGGCAAAATGATAAGGAGTTCATAGTGAAGCTGCCAAAAAAAGCCATAAGATGCGAAAGAATCATATTTTTACCGAACAGTTTCCTTGAAATCGCGGGAGGAAGATTAAGAGGCCAGCCAGAGCGCTGACGGCGTTTTGGCTCGCAGTGGCACCGCAGCACCTCCACTAGAGAGGGGGCTGCACTCGCAGCCGCTTACTACCGCGCTGGACGGCGCGGCGCGACTAGTTAGCACCTGGACTACCGACTGTCCTAGTGTTGCCGCACTTACTCCTCTCGAAACTGCGATGCACACACCAAAGCCAGTGCATCGTTGCGGTGTTCACAAGCTACTGATAAGACGCCGATGCAACAATGAAACACACACGGCTAGTAGAGATGGGCAAACTGAAACACTTAACTGTTTCGAAACAAATGAAACAGTACAATGTAATGTTTTGATACGCTGTTTCGAAACAGTGAAACAGTTTGTGTTTTGTAATCTAATAAACGTACACATTTAATCATCTTGAACGTCTACTGTGTAAGTATGTCCATATAAACACAAATGAGGTACGAGAGCGCTAATTATTTCGCAAAAAGTATGAAACTATCACCTGGGCGTCTTGGCAGTTTCGTATTTCCTGCAGCAAATGCGCTGCTTTCGTGTTGTGTGACTTTCATACTTTTCAATCGGCTGAGGACAGCCATAGCTGAAAACAGAAGAACCACCACGAACGGAACTGGAGGTAGGAGCAAACTGCAGAAACAACGGATATGCTACTGGGATTCCCACATTCCGTTAGTATGGGTAATATACCCATCCTGCTAATTTCCATGCACACAAAGGGAATCATTGTGGATAATAGGCACAGTGACTATAGACTCACAAATAACGCCAAATAATTCGAATAAATAACAAAATATAACAGAAAAAAATTTTGTCTTTCAAGGTGTTTCGAACCTTTACTATAAAGTCACCATGCTTCCCAGCCCTTCCCGTTCACCATTACACTATCAGTGATATGTCAAACAAATTGCTTGCAACTATACCTAGATCAAATTTATGTATATGTCTAATAACTGTCACTCTAAGCCTTTTTTTATTCAAAATGTTGTAGGCTCACTTGCGTTTCTTAATACGATTACTGTACATGAAAAGAGAAGCGTATGTTATAAAAAAAGTGTAATTTAATCGAATGATTTTCACATATTTATTATTTTGAATGGGAATAGTATGCGTTGTTTCATTGTTTGGTTAGTGTTTATAAAGCAGATGTTACGCCATTTCGTAATAGGACAGTCAGCTAGAAACGAAGCTTTATTTTCGGATAGCCATAGCCATTCTATTGCTTGTCAAAATGAATTCGACACTCTTGAAAGTGTTTCATGAAGTGGTATGTTAAATGTGTTTCAGTACCTGTGCCGACCCCGAATCTCGTACGACACAGAACGGAATGAAACATCACTGTTTCGATACAATTAGTCCGTTCCAAGCGCAGGTGGACTGAAACAGCCTTATTTTGAAACAACGATACAGTTTCTGTGTCTGGCTCGAGATCGAATCTGGTGCGGTTATCCGAAACAGGGGCGGAATGAAACACCACTGTTTCGAAACAGTGAACCACAGCCGTTCCGAAACACTGAAACAGTTCCACGTATCGATACACTGTATCGAAACATAGAAATAGTGGCCAAGTCTAATGGCTAGTATAAAGTCATGCAGTGTGCTTTGATTTCCTCTCTCGAGGATGTGGTACAAAGTAATGAGGAAAGAAGCAGTGCCTCACGCAGATCCAGGCGCACAGCTCCACTGGTCGTGCTACACAGTTAAGACGTGTCTCCCGTCGCTTTAGCAGTCTTCCCTATTGGGAAGAGCCGTGCGCAGCCTAACGCAATATACATAAACTGGTTTGCATGCGCGAGTTTTCTCCGTGCGCGGGCTACAAATTCAACAGCGTTGAGTTCCGCATAGAAAGGTAGTCTGTGCTCGTTCGGCACGTTCTTCCAATTAATTCGTCTCCTATAACAGGCTTACCTCTGCTGTTGGCAACGTGCAGATTGTAAGCAGAAAAGCCAATATACACTGAGAGACTAAAACATTACGACCACTGCCAACGTGAGATGAATGCCTCCTGCAGGCACTGCGGAACTGACGCGGCAAGGTTTGCATGTAAGCAGGGCCGAGACGACTGAAGCATAATTGAGCGGCTGATAGTACAAGTGGTACAAGTGCTTGTTGAAGCAAACTAAGTGACCGACTGCCGAAGTTAAATGGCTCTTTATTAGTTACATCAGCTACTATCGGAACGTATTTTTTCCCAATGGTTAATTAGTCTGTGTATAGTTGTAGGCACAGTTAACGATTGTAGTGCCCCTACATTATTTTTTATAATATATTAAAAATACTTATATTCCTTGCATCTTCAAATTTTTTTGAGCTACACAGGTACAAGTGCAAAAACATTTTATTTACTGTGGTATATCTTGAAGATTGTTTGATACAACACACTTGATATACATACTACGATACATGTTCATTATAAAACAAAGAGATGTGAGTAAGTAAAGTGAAATTAATATAACAAGCTAGATAAAAGAAGTTAAACAGCAAATGAAATGAAAATACCATAACGAAAGTGTATTTATGTGGTTCCAACACACAAGAGAGATTATTCATAGTCACTTTCTATAATCCCCTCACAGTCAGTGTCCATAGATTCATAACGATTTCCAACGATTTCCTTTTGGGGTAATCGTTGAAGAATGCCCTTGCTGGACAACACACTTGATCCTGTACCATTGTGGTGTGCAATTTTCAGTCTTCCTCGTCCCCTTCTTTGGCCACGTCCTCTTCTTTCTCCTCTCCCTCTTCTTACACCTATTGTAACTGCTGTCTGGGAATGGGATACATTGTTAAAGAGCTCATGCTTAAGTGGAAGGATATAGTTCTTTGTCTCCTAAAGATTTTTCCACTTCTCAAATTTTATTTCGAACTCATCTTGATGCGAACGATGCAGAAGTAGTATCGACGGGAGACCAAAATTCGGTCACCTAAAATCCGCTTCTATAAATTAAATAACACGTATCGGTGGATACTTGAATTCCATTGTTAGAGAATTTCCTTAACTGATTAGAATCCACCAGCTACTCCTCCATTGTGTTTTCTTTCTTTCTGTGTCTTTAGCAACTTTATCCTTTGCTGTCACATCCAAGGCTTTAATTGAAGAAGTTTCCTGTTTTCATTTCCACTACGTAAAACTTTCTTCTGACCTGCTTCCATCCTATCTTGGGAAACACGTCCGAAAGAACAGATATGATCTTCATATAGATAAGGCTTACCGACCAATGAGCTTCCTCAGTGCGGATGCGGTCACATTGCTCAAACTCTTACGGGAATAGGTAGTTTGACTGCCACGAGTATTGAGTATAGTGGGCAGGGGCACTACGAATGTAATGTGTGGACAGTAAGTTGGAAATGCGGGTCTCACGGGGAGTGTGTCAGAGAAAAGTCCCTGCAGTCGCACTCTCATCTGTGTCAGCCGGCCGCTGTGGCCGAGCGGTTCTAGGCGCTTCAGTCCGGAACCGCTCTGCTGCTACGGTCGCAGGTTCGAATCCTGCCTCGGGCAAGGATGTATGTGATGGCTCAAATGGCTCTGAGCACTACGGGACTTAACATCTGAGGTCATCAGTCCCCTAGAACTTAGAACTACTTAAACCTAACTAACCTAAGGACATCACACACGTCCATGCCCGAGGCAGGATTCGAACCTGCGACGTAGCAGTCGTGCGGTTCCAGACTGAAGTGCCTAGAACCGCTCGGCCACACTGGCCGGCTGTGTGTGATGTCCTTAGGTTAGTTAGGTTTAAGTAGTTCTAAGTCTAGGACACTGATGACCTCAGATGTGAAGTCCTATAGTGCTTAGATCCATTTGGACCATTCCTCTGTGTCTTCGATGGCTCAGTCGGATAGAGCTTCTGCCATTAAACAGGAGATCCTGTTTGCAACTGTCCCCGCTGAAATTTGTCAACGTCTGTAAGAAGCTGAAGGTGTGGATTTCATTTAATTTCATTCTTCGAGAGCGGCAAGATCACTAATGGTATCTGTTCTTACGGACATGTCTGAAAGTTTTGTCCTTAAGAGCAGATACCATCTTCATTTAGAACAGAAATGTGGTGACACTGTAGAAAATACCAGTAACATTTACTCAGAGTCTGATACAATATAGCACTTGACTTTGGTACAATTTGAGGCAGCCGGCCGCGGTGGCCGAGCGGTTCTAGGGGCTTCAGTCCGGCACCGCGAGACTGCTACGGTCGCAGGCTCGAATCCTGCCTCGGGCATGGACGTGTGTGATGTCCTTAGGTGAGTTAGGTTTAAGTAGTTCTAAGTTCTAGGGGACTGATGACCTCAGATGTTAAGTCCTATAGTGATCAGAGTAATTTGAACAATTTTTTTTTTGACGCATGACACTTGATGTCGTATAGCTAAGACAATGATATCTGCTGCCTCTTGGCAGTCTATGATATCGCCACTACGACTGAAAATGATATTACAGACACTCTCGATTGTCCTATTACTTCGTAAATAGCGACTGCTAGTCCGGAATGTACTCTTGCAGGAACTATACTGAGGTGGCTACAAGCACTGAACTGAACTGGTCAGGATCTGTGACGTGTTGTGTTTTGCTGCTGTCGGCGGTAGAATTTCGTCTGCCAATATAAGGCGTAAGCAATATAGTCCACCGTTGACAGAGCTTTCCTTGGCGGCTCTCCTCACTATTGGTGAACCTATACCAAGGGCTGAAGGGCGTGAGGCAAAGGCAGAAAGAGGTCCGCATTGTGAGTGCCATCTGGAGGCTGCTGCACGAAACAGAGAGGCGCCAGGCCAATGAGTGGTGCAGACTGTTATGGCCTGATGCCAGGAAATGAGCGTCTCGGGAAACGGCGGAGCTGGTCAGGTCTTGTGAACATCAATGGACAACACTTGAAGGACGGTGAAACTACGACTTGGCGGAAAGGCGTGGGATGACCTTGCCTTATCAAAGAAAGGAGAGATAGAAGGTTTGCCCATTCTGTAAAGGATAGGCAGCGATCTGTGGCAGATTTGACGACAGCGTACAACACCAATGCAGCTACAAGTATATGGGAGCACACCAATGCCCGCATATAGTTCATGTTGACCCAACGAGATCCGACATTACGATTTCAATAGGAAAATGTCACTGAGATTTGACTGTGGATCAATGAAAACGTGTCTCCTAGTCAGATGAATCACGTTTCCTGTTATACCACATTGATGGTCGTGTCCGGAGATGCTGCCATATAGAAAATATGTCTGTTCGAAGCATGCACCACACCACTGATGAAAGCCGAAGGAGGCAGTATTATGCTGCGGGGTATTGCCACCTGGGCTCCCATGAGATCTGTGACAGTAATCTAAGACATCATGACAGCTGTGGTCTATGTGAAAATCACTGAAGACCACCTGCATTCCTTCAAACCTGATGTCGTCCCCAACAACGGTATCATCTTCCAACAGGATAACTATCCTACAGTCTGGAATCGCGCGACCGCTACGGTCGCAGGTTCGAATCCTGCCTTGGGCATGGATGTGTGTGATGTCCTTAGGTTAGTTAGGTTTAAGTAGTTCTAAGTTCTAGGGGACTGATGACCTCAGAAGTTAAGTCCCATAGTGGTCAGAGCCATTTGATTTTTTTGTTGAGTCTGAGGAAGCTGTGTACAGTGAACTCAGGACGCCCTGCCACCGCAGCAGAGTCCACTGCTAAGGAGTTAAATACCTCCAGCATATATGTGAGGAACGTTCAGCACGATCTGTTCAAGTAAAAAAAGGTAGAAGAGCTGATGTGGAACTCTGGGAATGCTATCTACATCAAAACAGTAAACATACCCACTTCCCAAACGTGTTTTGTGTACTGACGAAACTGCGTTCACATGGGAAGGAACAGTCTCCAGTCACTATAGCCGTGCCTGAGAACTGAAAAATCATAAAGCAACTCATTTGTTCCATCGCCAACAGATTTAATGTAAATGTATGGGGGCCGGCCAGTGTGGCCACGCGGTTAAAGGCGCTTCAGTCTAGAACCGCGCGACCGCTACGGTCGCAGGTTCGAATCCTGCCTCGGGCATGGATGATTATGATGTCCTTAGGTTAGTTAGGTTTAAGTAGTTCTAAGTTCTAGGGGACTGATGACCTCAGATGTTAAGTCCCAAGGTGCTCAGAGCCATTTGAACCATTTGTAAATGTATGGGCTGGTATTGTTCAAGACCATCTGATTTGGATATCTTCTGTCTATCGCGCTCGGTGGAGGACATTGGCGTGTCTCTCTCCATGATGTACTACCGGAAGTGCCGAAGAATACTCCGCTGGCAGTGAGGCTAGGATTGTCTTTCCAGGATGATGAGACCCCAACATACTTTGCCATTCCATTGAGGTCAGAGAATATTTAGAGACTGTTTTCCCAACTGCTGGATTCGTAGGGCTGAGCCAGCACTGTGGCACCGTATATTGGATACTGTTATTTACAGAAAATCACTGTTCTTTCCTTAATGTACCGTAAACCTTTGTGTCCCAAATAAGACGCACTTTTTCCATAAACAGCCACGAAAACTTAGGGTGCGACGTATCTCCGCAACCCTGAAAATACAGATGTATTTGAACATAAAAAACTTAAACTTTAGTGCTCGTTTCTTAGTCATAAATGAAGAAACAATATCGTTTTGTTGTAAATGGGGTAGCAATATAACGGTCTTTGATTGTTTTCATTTCACATAGGTTGTGACTTATTACTCTCACTAATGAAAGATAAAATCGAATGAAACTCATCAACGAACGTCGGAATTCTGCACAGTTACGATGCAAATTACGAATTCCCAGTTATTCAATATGCGAAAAGCTCATCTAAAATCGAAGCTTTCATAAAAGTGCTATTTACGAAGTGCTTGATGCCCAGGGTCCTGGATGGTATCAAGAATGACGTACTTTGGAAAGAGAATGACGAAAATACTGACAGTGATATGACACCTGTGAAGATTGTTCAGAAGAGTAATATTTTGCATAATTTACCTAAATTACAATATAAAAATGGATTAAGCATACCTATATTTAGAGCAGTTTTCGTATATCGGTAATGTTACACACGTTCCTTTCCACTGAATGTCTCACTTTCTCACCCACTCAAAACTAAGAGTGAGGCGTATGTTGATGTCAATAAGGTGTGTATTGTTATAGCCTCCAACACAAAAACACGAAAGCTTTCTTACTCTGCATATTTTCGCGCTATTACATCCTATGACATCATGGGGTGACGAACACTGTCTATTCTAAATGTACAGGGTGTTTCAAAAATGACCGGTATATTTGAAACGGCAATAAAAACTAAACGAGCAGCGATAGAAATACACCGTTTGTTGCAATAGGCTTGGGACAACAGTACATTTTCAGGCGGACAAACTTTCGAAATTACAGTAGTTACAATTTTCAACAACAGATGGCGCTGCAAGTGATGTGAAAGATATAGAAGACAACGCAGTCTGTGGGTGCGCCATTCTGTACGTCGTCTTTCTGCTGTAAGCGTGTGCTGTTCACAACGTGCAAGTGTGCTGTAGACAACATGGTTTATTCCTTAGAACAGAGGATTTTTCTGGTGTTGGAATTCCACCGCCTAGAACACAGTGTTGTTGCAACAAGACGAAGTTTTCAACGGAGGTTTAATGTAACCAAAGGACCGAAAAGCGATACAATAAAGGATCTGTTTGAAAAATTTCAACGGACTGGGAATGTGACGGATGAACGTGCTGGAAAGGTAGGGTGACCGCGTACGGCAACCACAGAGGGCAACGCGCAGCTAGTGCAGCAGGTGATCCAACAGCGGCCTCGGGTTTCCGTTCGCCGTGTTGCAGCTGCGGTCCAAATGACGCCAACGTCCACGTATCGTCTCATGCGCCAGAGTTTACACCTCTATCCATACAAAATTCAAACGCGGCAACCCCTCAGCGCCGCTACCATTGCTGCACGAGAGACATTCGCTAACGATATAGTGCACAGGATTGATGACGGCGATATGCATGTGGGCAGCATTTGGTTTACTGACGAAGCTTATTTTTACCTGGACGGCTTCGTCAATAAACAGAACTGGCGCATATGGGGAACCGAAAAGCCCCATGTTGCAGTCCCATCGTCCATGCATCCTCAAAAAGTACTGGTCTGGGCCGCCATTTCTTCGAAAGGAATCATTGGCCCATTTTTCAGATCCGAAACGATTACTGCATCACGCTATCTGGACATTCTTCGTGAATTTGTGGCGGTACAAACTGTCTTAGACGACACTGCGAACACCTCGTGGTTTATGCAAGATGGTGCCCGGCCACATCGCACGGCCGACGTCTTTAATTTCCTGAATGAATATTTCGATGATCGTGTGATTGCTTTGGGCTATCCGAAACATACAGGAGGCGGCGTGGGTTGGCCTCCCTATTCGCCAGACATGAACCCCTCTGACTTCTTTCTGTGGGGACACTTGAAAGACCAGGTGTACCGCCAGAATCCAGAAACAATTGAACAGCTGAAGCAGTACATCTCATCTGCATGTGAAGCCATTCCGCCAGACACGTTGTCAAAGGTTTCGGGTAATTTCATTCAGAGACTACGCCATATTATTGCTACGCATGGTGGATATGTGGAAAATATCGTACTATAGAGTTTCCCAGACCGCAGCGCCATCTGTTGTTGAAAATTGTAACTACTGTAATTTCGAAAGTTTGTCTGCCTGAAAATGTACTGTTGTCCCAAGCATATTGCAACAAACGGTGTATTTCTATCGCTGCTCCTTTAGTTTTTATTGCCGTTTCAAATATACCGGTCATTTTTGAAACACCCTGTATATTCTTAACCCAGAAACAGCAAAAACGATCTGCGGTGTGAGTTCACGAACTTCCTGCAGGCCGTGGTTTAAGCGTCTAGTAACTCTCATTTAGCCATTCCTCTACGCATTCTCCCGCACGATATTTATGGGATTTGTTGTTAGTAATGCAGAATGATTCAATGGGAACTGCCACTCTGTCTTGGTGAACACTAAACGACAACACGATACGCACATACACTTTCTTGATCACTTTACATGACGATCTGCACTATTTTTGAAGGTTTCATTTTCAGCAGAGTTACAGCAGTACTGAACATCATGAATGATAAACCAGATTATCAGATCTAACTATCGGACTGCGATTACGAGTCGTCACCGATTTTGTCTAAATTTTTGGTTCAAAAATGGCTCTGAGCACTATGGGACTTAACTTCTGAGGTCATCAGTCCCCTAGAACTTGGAACTACTTAAACATAACTAACCTAAGGACATCAAACACATCCATGTCCGAGGGAGGATTCGAACCTGCGACCGTAGCGGTCGCGCGGTTCCAGACTGTAGCGCCTAGAACCGCTCGGCCACCCTGGAAGTGGAAGCTCCACATGGCCAAGTGTCTAGAATCACATCGGTTACAGTAGTTTCCAAGCGGCGGTCATTGCAGCGGAAAGAGTACAGAACGGTAATCCGAGGGTGTGGCAGAGGTAGGACAAGAGCTGTATCATTGTAAGAGATACAGAGGCGAGCAAGTGTGAGGGGGCTTACCCCAGTTCACTTCTACCAGAATCCATGTCACCACAACGCGCCTGTGCTTAATATACGAAGGACTGCACCATAATCTAAGAGTGAAATTAAAAATTAAAATAACTTTCCGAAACTTCGTCAGTGTATGCTTCAGTATGTTAATGTTAGCACTGTAAGGTCTTAGAATAATAAAGTGAATATGTTAGGCAAAATATACGATCTTAAGAAAAATATATGAGGCGCTGAATAATAAGACCACAAAGCTAAATACTGTTCAGAGCGTGCAAACATATGTCACAATTACAAGTTACAAGGCTCAACTAGATCAGAGCAATATTTTGATTAAAATCGGCATTTCCACGAAAAATTTAAGCCGCTAAATATTAAACTCAGAAAGCTGAAAAATGGTATGTAGCCTCAGATTCATATAAAAACATTAAATACGTGACATCAATAAGTTTCCTCTGTCAGTTTTCGAGTTGTTTGTTCATGATAGATTAAGTATCATTTGTATTTGTAACAGAAAGTTCTAATTCATGCAATAATACAGCTGTACCACGTTTCAGGACTGTTCTGTAAAGAACTACTGTTAGAAGGTATCTTAAAGAGGCAGTTCAGAGGCCATGTTCTGCTGTCGGTTCCGTTCTAAAAATTCCAGCCGAAAACTTTTAACCCTCGAGCGGGAGCGCCTGTGTATAAAGTGCGCCAACCAAAAATAAAATGATTTTGTGCGGTTCCATTTTTGTTTCACAACTGCAAACCTATACCTATACCTTCAGTATTGCTTCAGGTAACACAGCGATAAATTGTGTTGTCGTACGTCCAAGTGAGCAGCAGCAATATAAAATACAAAGCGAGCTAGGCGAGAAAAAATTTACTATCAGTTCAAAAAAATGACCCCAGTTACGAATTAGCAACATAATCCTACACGAGACAGTTGTCTACGAGATAATAGTGACCGAATAAGCAGCTGACGGAGATCTGCTGCAACTGCACTGCTTAATGGTTCGAATGCGCCATTACTGTCTCTTTAACACCTGTCGTTGGGAAAAGAGAGTTACAGTGAAAATTTATTTCATTATTGTTTAATAAAACAATAGTTTAGCTCATATTATGCAAGTTTATTTTCTCCTTGTTTAAATAAACTAAGATTAAACTGTGAATTTGATCGTACTTGACTTACCTTGGTATCGTAAGGAAACCTATTCTTTTCATTTGTACAAAGTGCGCCGCGCGCCCGCTCGTGCTACGAAAAACGGCGCGTCCGCTCGAGGGTTAAATGCAGTCGAACTGAAACATTTCCAGTAACTAAAGAAAACTTAGCTCTATTTGTATAAAACTTAAGAAGGTTGTAAATTGTTAAACGACGGAGCTATTAATTAATACGTGTCTGAGAAAGGGGCCATTTAGATGCCGCTACCAATGCCTAGGACGGTTCATAACAGATGTTTGGCACTCCGGTGCACCCATATATAGATGTAACCAGAGGGGCAGTGGAGAGAGACACTTCGCGCCCAGATATAAATCTGTTCATTTCAGTCAAAGGCCTGTTTCCGTTGCGCCTCGGATGGCGTTAGAGCTGGGCAGACTTGAATGTGTTTTCGGTAACAGTAGCAAGGGAAATAGCAAGAACTGTACACCATCCTGAATTGCATAAATTTCGCGAAAGTACTGTTTGTGTGCCGCCTGTGATGTTGACAAAATTGCGTAGCGAGTGGCGAAATTATTTTCCACTTTTAAGGTGAGCAATTAACTTTCTGCGATTAGACGACAAGACGATAGACCATTTTACTTGGAACTTTTTGTAGAGGTAGCCTGTGAACTGTTGATTGTGCTATTTTCGATAGGGATATTACTGTTATTATTATTATTATTATTATTATTATTATTATTATTATTATTTAAATCGTTTAGACCCGTAGACGATCACACAAAGCGAACTACGATCTGTGGTTGCTATTTTTCTTGTCCTTCCAGAATTGTTTCATCCTCTCGCTATGTTTAGCTCGACGTTCTTCCGCCCATTTTCCCGTAAATCTATTGGGTTTTTCTTCCGGTGCAACTTCCCAGCAGTGGATCTTCTGACGATCTTTGGATCTGCGATGTCTGCGGATGTGATCCTGACATTTTTGAGATCAGTCTGAACTTGTTTGATCCAGACTGTTGCCGTTTTTAGTTTCTGTGAGTGCATCAGAATTTTCTTTGTTGATCTGTTGTCATCCATTCTGACGATGTGTCCATAGAACTTCAGTCGTCGTTTGCGGAAGTCTGTTTCAATGTTGCAGTATTTTTCTGTTCTCGTGTTTGATATCCTTCGTCTGTGACCTTTTTACCCAGGATTTTGCGAATGATTTACCTTTCAACTTTTTCTATGTTGTCGAGATCCCCTTCGTAATTGAGGTTTAGGGTCTCGCTTGCATACAGTGTTTCAGGTTTGATGACAGTCGCATAGTGTCGAATTTTTGTTTTGATATTCATGCACCCTTTGTCGTAGTTGTTCGCAATTTTCCCGTATGATTTTCGCATTTTGACTTCACGTACCTTTTGAACTAATCTTTCTGTTCCTGTGGATTCGTTTGATTTCACCCAAGTATTTAAAGTGATTGACTCTGTTTATTGCGCCGTATTCTGTGATCAAATTTTCTGTTTTTTTTGGCTATAAATTCAGTTTTTATGAAAGAGGTTTGGAGCCAGACTTTTTCGGCACATTCTTTGAGTACTTCGATCTGACGAATTGATGTTTGTTCATCCTCCGTGGCCGGCCGGAGTGGCCGTGCGGTTCTAGGCGCTACAGTCTGGAACCGAGCGACCGCTACGGTCGTAGGTTCGAATCCTGCCTCGGACATGGATGTGTGTGATGTCCTTAGGTTAGTTAGGTTTAATTAATTCTAAGTTCTAGGTGACTGATGACTTCAGAAGTTAAGTCGCATAGTGCTCAGAGCCATTTGAACCGTTTGAACCATCCTCCGTGAGGATCGTGACATCGTCAGCGAAGGCTAAACATGTGACATTGATGTTACCTCGTTTTTTCCTAGCATGATGGGTCTTCAGCTGTTTTGTTTTTTCAAATCCTTTTCCCATTCTTTGATGACCTCATCGAAACGATGTTAAATAGTAGTGGGGAGAGTCCGTCACCCTATCGGACGCTGTTTTGATGAGGAAAGGTTGAAAGATTTCTCCGTTGAGCTCTACTTTGGAAGTTGTGTCGGTTAGGGTATGTTGGATATTAAAGAGCGATTGTCGATCGATGGAGTCGTAGGCTTTCTTGACGTCGAGGAATGTGCAGATGATTGGGAGATTTCGTGTCGCTCGAAGTTTTAATGTGGATTTCAGGTTGAAAATTTGTTCAGTGCATGCTCTGTGTTGTCTAAACCCTGCCTTTTATTCACCAATTAGGGGCTCGAGCTGTTCCTGTGCGCGTTGTAGGAGGCACGCTGAGAGTATGTTGTAAGGGACGGGGAGGAGGGAGATTTCTCTGTAGTTACTTACGTCGCATTTGTTTCCTTTTTTGTGGAGTGGGTGGGTGAGTGCACATTTCCAGTCGTCCGGGAGTTTTATACTTTGCCAGTTTTCTTGGATGATCTGTGTGAGTTCCTGAAGTGATCATACCCTAAATTTTTCAGTAATTCTGCGACGATTGCATCTTCTCCTGATACCTTTCCATTCTTGAGTTTCTTGATGTGGTGATGGATTTCTTCTTGTGTTGGCGGCTCTACATCTGGTTTTGAGCGCTCTGGGACTAGGTGTTGGAGATGTTCGGGTGGTTGGGGGCATTCGAGAAGGTCGGAAAAAAAAGTGCTAGGTCTTCGCAGTTTTCTTGGTTGGTCAGTGCAAGTTTTCCATCTGGTTTCCTGAAAGATTTTGAAGTGAGTAACCTTTAATTTTACTCGCGAAAGTCTTGTAGAAATTACTGCTGTTGAAGTTCCTGAAGTTATCCTCTATTGCTTTGAGTTGTTCAGTAATGTAGTCGCGTTTTGTTTTCCTGATGGTTCTGTTTGTTTGCTTGCGGACGTTGAGGAAGTGCTGTTGGGTTAATGGTGATTTGTGGCTGTTGTATTTTTGGAAGGCGACTCGGTGGTTAATGATGGCTTGATCACAGTCAGAATTCTACCAGGGGTGTTTTACCTTCTTTTGCAGTAGGATCAGTTCTTTGGATTTTCTGGTTGTTTTGTTGCGGACGTCAGTCCAATTATTATTATTATTATTATTATTATTATTATAGAGGATATCATTATATTTTGTGCGTGTCAGCTTTCAAAGAACATATCAGTCACTTAAAACTCTAAACGTCTATTTATAGTCATAGTTCATGATCCCGCTCAATAATAACAAGTAGGGACGATTTCTGTCAGTGAACACGAAAAGTAATGTGGAGTTCCAGACTACAAATTATGAACAGTACGTTCTCCAGCGCCTTCTGGCTGACCGCAAAAATAGTTTTGTAAACGGCGAGGGTAGGTGTAAAGCATGCACAGATAATTTAAGTGTCATTTCATAACAACATAGCGAAGTAACAACAATTTTGATTACTTACCCTACGCCCCACAGTGGAATCGAGACCCTACGTGGAAGCTTTTTCCAATTTTCAGTTTCTACATTACTTATGTAATGTATTCAAATGAATCGAAATAATGAGCAATATATCGTATTTATTATTATTTTCATAAAAGGCATGAAAAGGAAAGGCGAAAAAAAAATTTGGGACTGTAGATGAATTTGCAGAAAGGGACTGTAAGGCGTATACGAGAATCTCGTATACAAAATTAGCTTCTTTAGTTATTTTACAATTGATGATTTGAAGTGCTGGGAAAATATTCATCGTAAAAACAGGGGAGCTTGTTTTCAGCGTGCATCTGCAGAGAGCTGTTCAAAGGACAAAATGAAGCTAGCGGAAGCCCTATAAGCTTTAATTAAAATCCCTTCCGGGAAAGTTATTTGCAGAGCCCTTGGGACCGCTGTAAGTGCAGTCATTTCTTGGAAATCATTCGGAATCTCAAATTTTCTTTTCACTTCCGTTTTCATGCCAGTTTGAAGATATTAATAAGCAAAATATTGAGCATTTTTTCGTTTTATTTGTAGTGTAAGTAAAGTAAAAGTTGAAAATAAAAGAAAGGTTCCGCATTGGCATACGATTCTCGTATTATCGTTCTGTACTGTTTCCGCTGAACCAGTTGCTGCCTGGGAACTATGGAAAGATAAATAGCTGACGTCTCGCACGACCTTCGCCAAAAAAAAAAAAAAAGCGTCGAATTAAACACTGGCGAGGTTAGGACGATGAAAACGAGAAACGAAAGGAGTGCTATAAGTGTGCCGTGCTGTACTGTGCTACAGATGTAGAACTTTCTGCCTGATATTAAAAGCTATGTTTGTTATCTCTAGTCTTGTTTCAGCGAATGTCCAATCTGAAGGTGCTAGTTTGCTTCTTATATCTTCATGCTTCTCCCTTTAATGGTTATTTTTTCTCAAAGTTTTTTTCTGGAGCTCCCACTTCAATCACGTCCATCTCTGGCCAAGCTATGCGTGTACCATAAATTTGGACGAGATGGATGATGATGAGTGGACGCAGTCCTCTTGTAAAGTGAAAGCGTTTCTTGTGGAACATTCCTTTTATTCTGCTCAGCAGTTTCTCGAAATCGTTAAGAGTCATTACATATCGTACATATAAGCACTCCGTCTTCAGACCACAAGTGGCCCATCCGGACCATCCGGCCGCCGCGTCTTCCTCAGCTGAGGATGCAGATAGGAGGGGCGTGTGAGCAGCTCTCCCGGTAGTTGTGATGGTTTTCTTTGACTGGAGCCGCTACTATTCGGTCGATAGCTCCTCAATTGGCATGACGAGACTGAGTGCACCCCGAAAAATGGTAGCAGCGCATGGCGGCCCAGACGGTCTCCCATCCAAGTGCCGGCCACGCCCGATAGCACCTAACTTCGGTGATCTGACGGTGACCGATGTATCCACTGCGGCAAGGCTGTTGCCATTATTGTACGTATATGCTATTGTAAATCTTTTCTTAAATTTTTACGGCCATTTTAGGATTTTTAATTTCTCATGACCTGTCTGTGAATCATATAGTGACTCGTTCTATGACTAATTAGCCCGGACTTTCATAGCTCCGCGGAACCTGATGAATTTAATTAAATTAAGGAAGTCTACCATCGAACACTATCTAAATCTTCCTAACAGCTTCAAAATTGACAACAATCGCTACGTCCTTAGCGGGTGTACGCATCACCTTCGACAACGTCGCACGACAGACAGCAGGTCAGGATACAAACAGAACAGTCCCTCTCGGTGCCCATGTGCATAAATATGAGCCTAAAAGTTTATTCCAGAGTGAATATTTCACTCTGCGGCTGTGTGCCGTATTGAAACTTCTTTGGCAGAGGTAAGGGCGGAAGTGAAACTATGATGGCGGGTCGTGAGTAGTGCCAGGGTAACGCAGTCGGTAAGAGCATTGCCTACGAAGGGCAAGGCTCTGGGTCGAGTTCTAGTTAGGCACGGAATTTTAATGTGGCAAAAATTTTAGTTACAAATCTGCTAATACCAGCATTTTATAAGAGATTTTTACAATATCTTAAAATTAAGTTTACGACGAAAGAAATGGATGTGTTTAGGTTCTTATGCTCCAACGGCCAGTGTCGTTTTCGATAAGATAATTTTGAGTGTTAGGTTGCGTCAGTGCAAAACACTAAATCAACTGAATTGCAAACATTTTGACCGACTCTGTACGGTTGACAGCCCTGAAAAGGACCGCAACAAGTCGACCAAAACGTCGGCAATTTAGCTGATTTAGTGTTTTACAATAACACAGCCCAGCCTAGTATCCAAATTTATTTTATTCAGAATGGATGTTTGCGTTACCACGGGATATATTAGTCTTCATCAGACAGTGATGGATAAATATAGGAGTCCGCAGGGCTCCCGCATTGCCACCCCCCCCCCCCCTCCCGCCAGTCAGCCCGCTCGCTATTCGTTTGTTTGCTTCGTCAGTCGACTCGACTGAATCGAGTTATCAAGTAGTTGTACTTTCCTATGTAGCATTATCATTTAAAATTCAACATACTTTTGCCCTCACAACTACTGAAACATGACTGTAATGATCTGGCACATAAACTGAATCAGTGCTTAACTGAACTACCGTCCTTTGAAGAAGAATTATTCTTCGTGATTAAAAAGAGACTAATGGGAGAGATTCTTCAATATAATCAAACGAGCGTAAACGCCCTTAATGATGGTGATTCTGTTATGCAAGCGTTGTCTGTCCTAGATCTGACTTTCCTACTTTGCAGACGCTGTACGAAATATTTGCCTGTTTGCCTGCATCTATTGCTACAGTAAAAAGAAGTTTTCCAACACTGCGGCGTACAGAGACATGACTGAGGTCGATAATGAAGAAGGATTGACTTAATGGCTTAGCTCTGTTGAACACTCACCCTGCCTGACATTGATTGTCTTATTGACGTTGCAATTAACCTATTTTCCAATAAGAATAGGGGCATGGAATTCATCATTTAAGAAAGAGAATCACAATTGTAATTTTTTATATCAAAATATGGCATTGCCTTGTACATGTATATCATCAGTTTAAATAAAACTTTCTTAAACTTTGGATGTGACTTGATTACTTTTTATTTCGGTAAAAGTGAAGGTAGTTAAAGATATCTTTAGCGCCCCCTCCTTGAGGTTTTTCTGTATCCGCCACTGTTATCAGATACTACTAATTTACAGCCGACCTCAATGACAAATATTTGAAGGAAGAAATCAGTGCACCATGTGGAGATAATTGAGGTTAAAAACAAAATTCCACGCCATTGGCAAACGCTGATAGAGAAAACTTGTAAACCATTAATAACTCAGAAACTGGAAAATAATTTAAGCCGGTCCTGAAACTATTACTGTCGGTGAATGCGCCATTCACGTCCTTATGAATTCCCACAGGCAAACCGATCCTCCAAGGTAATATTCAGACTGCTGCTGTAGAAGGTTTTGATCAGGAAATTTCAGATATTTAAGTGCTACATAGTCAGGTCATCACCAACATCACAGACATGCGAACAGAACATAACTAGCAATCACAGAAGAAACTCGAATGAAGGAAGCAAGCCATTAGCGGTAGAATCAACCGTATCGTCGACGTCGATGTGTTAGAGATAGAACACCAATCTAGTTGGCCATGGTGATGAAAGGAATTGGAGTGTGTTCAGTCTGTTAAAATGTACGTAAGACGACTCTCACCAAGGGACTCAGGAAAACCTCGGGAAACTGAAATCCATTCCTCCCACTTTCTTAACCATTTCACCACCTCTCTCGGCAAGAAATTATAACGTAAATCCACATACATTGTAAAAATGAAGATATGTATCTACACTATGTGATCACAAGTAACCGGACACCTGGCTGAAAGTGACTCAGAAGTTCGTGGCGCCCTCCATCGGTAATGCTGGAATTCATTATTGTGTTGGCCCACCCTTAGCCTTGATGACAGCTTTCACTCTCGCAGGCATGCGTTCAGTCAGGTGCTGGAAGGTTTCTTGGGGAATCGCAGCCCATTCTTCACGGAGTGCTGCACTGAGGAGAGGTATCGATGTCGGTCGGTGAGGCCTGGTACGAAGGCGGCGTTCCAAAACATTCCAAAGGTGTTCTATAATCTATAGGATTCAGGTCAGGACTCTGTGCAGGCCAGTCCATTGCAGGGTTGTTATTGTTGTGTAACCACTCCGCTATAGGCCGTGCGTTATGGACAGGTGCTCTTCAACAATGGGAAGCCAGAAGGTGTTTAAAACATCAATGTAGGGCAGTGCTGTAATAGTGCCACGCAAAACAAGTGGTGCAAGCCCTCTCCATGAAAAACACGACCACACCGTAGCACCGCCGTCTCCGAATTTTACTTTTGGCTCTACACACGCTGGCAGATGACGTTCACCAGGCATTCGCCGTACTCACACCCTGCTATCGGATCGCCACATTGTGCACCATGATTCGTCACTCCACACAACGTTTTTCGACTGTTCAATCGTCCAATGTTTACGCTCCTGACACCAAGCGAGGCATCGTTTGGCATTTATCGGCGTGAGGTGTGGCTTATGAGCAGCCGCTAGACTATAAAATCCAAGTTTTCTCACCTCCAATCTATCTTGCAGTGGATCCTGATGCAGTTTGGAATTCCTGTGTGATGGTCTGGATAGATGTCTGTCTACCACACATTACGACCGGCTTCAACTGTCGGCGGTCTCTGTCAGTCAACAGACGAGGTCGGTCTGTACGCTTTTGCGCTGCTGTACGTGTCCCTTCACGTTTCCCCTTCACTATCACACCGTAAACAGTGGACCTAGGGATGTTTAGGAGTGTGAAAAATCTCACTTAAAGAAGTATGACACAAAACTTCCTGGCAGATTAAAACTGTGTGCCCGACCGAGACTCGAACTCGGGACCTTTGCCTTTCGCGGGCAAGTGCTCTATAATCTCGCAGGAGAGCTTCTATAAAGTTTGGAAGGTAGGAGACGAGGTACTGGCAGAAGTAAAGCTGTGAGTACCGGGCGTGAGTCGTGCTTCGGTAGCTCAGTTGGTAGAGCACTTGCCCGCGAAAGGCAAAGGTCCCGAGTTCGAGTCTCGGTCGGGCACACAGTTTTAATCTGCCAGGAAGTTTCATATCAGCGCACACTCCGCTGCAGAGTGAAAATCTCATTCTGGAAGTATGACACAAGTAACACCCAATCCCCTGACCACATTCGAAGTCCGTGATGAAAAACGTATGTTTTGGGGAGGGGGGTCCGGATACTTTTGATTACGTAGTGTATGTTTTTTTGACTGGAATCACGTAAAACTCAGTTATACTACGAAGGCTATTTTTTCCGCACAAAGACTTAACACTCTCATAATTACAATACGTTTGTCTTGAAGACATCCGTTCTAATAAGAAATTTCTTGTACATGACCATATCGGTATCATGTCGAATTTAATATCATGTTGCAGTAACACATATTTACATACCGTCAACAAAAGACTTTTTAATAAGCTATATTCTATCTGTAGGAATTCAATTTTAGCAAAGCAGTACCAGGCATCGATCCCATATCGACAGTGGTGAGGTAGTGTGGGGCGGTATATATATATATATATGTGCGTGTGTGTGTGTGTGAGAGAGAGAGAGAGAGAGAGAGAGAGAGAGAGAGAGAGAGAGAAATCTTCTATGGGAGGCCCCATCTTTTACTGCAGATTATGATTGTACAGGAAAATTTAAATAAGTTTTATCTGAAGCATTTTCTTCGTTTCGCCACAAATAGCGCTGTAATCGTAGGAACAGATATGGATACGCAATCGTAGTTTACATATGCTACTCAACGGCCTTTGAATATTGAATAGTACTTGGGACCCACTTTCATATTGCGAGGATAGGACAGACTAACATATCATAACTCCTAATTGGAAACCCTATTCGCAACGTTGTATTCCTTCGACATGTCGAGCAGGTGATTACTCGACGCGCCACTGAGGCTATGTAGCGAACTATGACGTATCATGACGGGCAGTACACTGCGATCGTGTAGACTTAGAACAGATAGCGGCTCTAAACATGACAATACTTGTGAAGTGTTTACTGCTTGCGCACGCACCTATCATTTGGATAACAGTTGCACAAGTGGACGATGAATGTTGCAACCATAGTAGAAAGAACTGAAACGATCCTGATATATGGAAAACGTAGGAGAAATTTTGAGGCTGCTGTTGCCTTGTATGCCGAGCGTTCTCCACAGAAAACTCGCTCTCGTTCGTTCTTCTACAACGTTGTGAACGCTTTTAAGTCTGATGGTAGCGTACACACCGGCAAAAAGGAAACGAAGCAACCGTGCTACTGGAGAAGGTAATGAAACAGCTGTACTAGCGGCAGTGCGCCGAAACCCACGGATAAGAGTTCGGCAATTACACTGCAATTCCGGTATGTTCGTAAGTAGTGTCGTCACAACACTGCATCGTCATATGCATCATCCATAACACGTGTCACTGGATCAAGAACTTCATGGCGCCGATTTTCATAACCCGGTAGTGTTTTGTGAATGGGGGCTTTAACAAATGCAAAAGACCCCTCACATTCTTTACCGAGGTACTATTTGCCGATGAGTCTACATTCATAAAACATGGTAACGTTAACCGACGTAACAGGCATTAATAGCGTGGAGAAAATCACCACTGGTTACAGCAAGTTGACCATCAACGTCCTTGGTCGGTTAATGGGGGACATGGGGAACAAACACATACGTCTGTATTTTACCGACGGCACGTTGAGTGGATGCAAATAACGAACGTTATAGGAACAGGAACTACCGGTACTACCGCAGCATGTTACCCCGGACGTTCCACAAAGTATGTGGTTTCACCATGACGTTTTGCCAGGGCATTACCCAATTGAAGCACGGTCTGTATTATACCGTGTTTACTCTGGTCAGTGGATCGGCAGCGGTGTTTCTATTAATTGCTCCGGTAGGTTGCCGGATTTGACGCTGCTGGATTTCTTTCTATGGAGATATTTAAAAAATAAGATGTACTGGCAAGTGTCAACAGGCCGTGAAGGCAAGGTCGACCGCATCTGAAACGCCTGTGCTGACATTCCCGCAGGTATGCTTCTATCTTTTATATGGTCGATTGAAAAGCAGATGAAGTGTATTGAAGTTGGCGGTACTACGTTTGAAAGTTACTCTAATTGGAACAGTAGAGTAGCGTTCGCCTCGAGCGACGGCCACACAGTGGCGCAACAAGTAGTCCCCTTTTCGATACGTCGATGGAATACAAGGTTGCGAATGGGGTTTAAAATTAGAAGTTGTGAAATATTGTCCTGTCCTATCCTCGCTGTATGGAGGTGGGTCCTACGTGCCATTGGATATTCAAGGGCCATTGAGTACCATGTCATAAATTACCATTGTGTACCCATTTCTATTCCTCCGATTAGAGGGCCATCTGTGGCGAAACGAGGGAAAGGCTTAAGACAAAACAGAAGTAGATTTTGCGTTAGAATCGTATTCTGCAATAAAAAATAGATGCAGGCTTTGAAGATTTCAAAGTTGTCCTCCGCCACCCACGCACGGGGTGGGATGGCGAGTCGAGTGTGGTATCGTTGGATGTCGTCCGCTGAGAGGAATTTCACTTTCAGGTGATACGAGGTGCGTGTGCGACGTATTTGTACATCGGTTACAAAACGTTTCATAGCAAGCTACTCCCTGTCGAATCGACGTTGGCTGTGTTACGTTAATAAATAATCAATGTTCTCCACCCCCCGCTCCCCGCCCGTGAGTACTTGAAAAACGGATACCGTCACCTCTGGATCTGAAGGTCAGGTGCTGTCTCATGGCCAGCAAAATTGGTTGATTTTGTTAACTATGGGATTTCTGAGAGTATGAAGCCCCAATAGAAACTGGAGAGCAATTTACTGTTCGCATTCGAAAAGACGGTTCAAACCCGTATCTAGCCGTCCCGATTTAGGTTTTCCTTGATTTCTCCAGCTAGTTTCAGGTAAATGCTAGGATGGTTCCTGTGAAATGGTACGGTCGACGTCCTTCCCTATCCCTCCATAACCCGATAGGTCCGATGACCTCGCTGTCTGGTCCCCTTCCCAGAATCAACCAACCAGCTCCTGGTTAGCTGTCTCATTATACAGCTGACCACGACACGAGATACTTGAGGGAGAGCGGAAAAACGCTATTCGCTACTAAATCGGACGCAGAGAGATGTCAGTCGGCTCTCCGTCTGGTTACAGTTAACTTAGTTGATTATGATAAGGAAAGAAACTAAATTTTCTTTTCCGATTGTTAGTTACTTATTCAAAAATTCTCAGTTAAGGAACTTCCACATCTGTAACTGAGCCTGAAGATTTGGGACACCCTATATTAGTGTTACCATGTGGGACATTGTAACAATCATTAATGTATCCATGCGTCGACGGGCTAAAATGACGATAAAATATTTCTCTCCCCCCGTGTAGGAATCACAAAATGTGCAAGCCTAAGGGTTTTGGACTTTATGACATACGGTAGTTTGGGTTGCTGCAGGAGGTGTGTTCAGACAATGAAAATGGTTAAAGCAACCGCTCGCGATGAGCAGGAAATCCGGTTTCGATGCCCGGTGCGATACAAATTTTCATTTCACTGACAAAACGCGAATTAGTTTCGTTATAATTACCACAGCTGTTATCGTCAGAACAGTGTTCCTTCAGACATGGATGCGCATCTTAAGGATATTGTAAAGTGAAGATAAAGACACTGTATAAAGACAGACATTGTAACCAGCCTGATTTCATTTAGTATCACACAACTCTCTTCAGTTCAGCAGAATCGTGTTGTCAGCGCTGTTTAGCCTTAGCTATTTGTTCGTGATATGAAGGATGTTCTAGATCCAGAGGCTGTTTGTACGGAAAGACAATGTAGCGACCTATCGTCATAAGCCTTTAAAAAGAGATGGGAATGACGGAAGAAACGGATGGGAATCCTCACTACATGTTATGCTGTGGCATAAGTGACGGGAACAGCAAATTTGCTAGTAAACGACATCACCGTTCACTGACAAAGAATTTAAGGATTTCTTTGACAATGGAAGAGCAAAAAATTACAACGATCGGCAGACGAATAGTAACGTTTCTGGAGTCGCACCTGTTATTCCACTTTCAGTCGCAACAGTTTTCAATGCAGTTTCTTTATATATCAGTGCAAAGCTCTCGTGAAGGGGCATGCTTGGAACGATTCTTCGATTTGAAACACGCTAATGTTGAATTTATGAAGGAAAAAGGAGAACAGGAACGAAAATTATGGTTCAAATGGCTCTGAGCACTATGCGACTTAACTTCTGAGGTCATCAGTCCCCTAGAACTTAGAACTACTTAAACCTAACTAACCTAAGGACATCACCCACACCCATGCCCGAGGCAGGATTCGAACCTGCGACCGTAGCGGTCGCGCGGTTCCAGACTGTATCGCCTAGAACCGCTCGGCCACCCGGCAGACGAAATGTTCTAGTCAGTGTGGTTTTTAAAACGGAAACGTTGTTTGCAATAGTTGTTTCTCAGACAATGTTTTTCTACAGACGGCGGAAAAGAACGTTACTCTTGGCTCAAAGACGACTGCAGAGTAGAGTTCGGTCGATAATAAAGATTTTAGATTAATGGGTAGAGATGATGAACAGAGATTAGAATTTGTAAGAAAGAAAATAGATAATTACATTTAATGTATGGTTAAGGCCACCATGGCCCAAACAACATCAATGTGTAAAAAACGTGGTACATTGAATAACTGTGTGTAAACTATTTAAAGAAAAGCAACGTCATATGCGTCAAAATATACAGAAATAAGCTCATTGTTTGTCACTGAGAATGTGACGAATTCAAATGCCCTAGTATTCGAATGGATTGATATAGCTTAAACCTAATTCTGTGCTGTGCTTCGAAAATTAACCATCTCATTAATAATCGGACGAAACAACTCGATGTGGATATGAATACGCTAAAGTCCTGATATTACTGCAAATTAAAACTTCTCTAAGTCTTAAAATACATACCAAGAAATGAGGACGCATTAATACATCTGCGAATGATCAACAGACTGATTACAATTCTAGTCAAATCACACTCAACAATGTGGCATCTTAATATATCAGACCATCTGTCCATCCATCGTGTCAGTTCAGAAATAACGTTCCCAACTAACAATGCGTTCTGCTCCTCTGTCACTGGTCCATCACAACCAGTACCTAGAAGAGCTTCCTACTAGCATCCTACTGACAACGGTCAAAGGGAGCCATGCTTTTAGAGACCGACTGCTGGGTACAGAGTACACTTTTCAGAATATCTGTGATATCAAACACGCAAAGGAAAGTCAGTACTCAAAATTGGAATTTTGACATACAACTTTCAAAGTACCTTCGCCAGATTACTAAGGAAATTGGGAACGACTTAGTCTTCCCTGTCCTAAGAACTTGGCTCCCATGCAGTGCTTGGCACGAGTGCCAACCTCTCTCGTCCAAGTGCACACGTCTCCCTCTACCATCCCGCATTGTCAGAGTAGGAAGAGGGGGAAAATGGCAAATACGACTCTGTCTCATATTTCATGTTTGTCAACGACTGTAGGGCTCATGCTTTTCAGAAAAAAGCAGGAGGCCATCTCCAAGAAGAGAGTAACCAAAGAGGATCAAAAAACTTCACCTTCTCTTTTACGTCAACCATTCTCTGGCAAGTTAAGAAATTATACTGTCACATATATCTTTCTCCATTAAATACGTACTTTCTTTTACACATTTTTAGAATTATAACATTTTTTCTTTACAAGAATTTTTATGTCCTAAGTGACATCACATCAAATAGGTTCAACAGCTGACATCGAAGGAATGCAGACATCCTGCTGAGACTAAAATAGGTCGGTGTACTTAAAGAGCAGCAGATGTGTTCAGCGAAGTTGAATCGAAATCTTGAGCGAAATGTGACGTTGTTCACACAAAACATTGGAGATGAATTTAGAGAAGTGTTTGAAGTACATTGTGCCATAATATGCTTATTCCATAGTATAACTAGCGTTCGGTTCGTGAGTGTACGACAAGGAAGACTCCACCACATACGGAGGCCAACAATCAGTTTTACAAATGTTTTTTATTCCAGTCTTTGATCACAATCTCAATGCATTAGACGATGACTGGTTTCAGTCCGTAATGACCATCCTCAGATCTTTTTTACACCATGTCCTGATCTGAGGATGGTCATTATGGACAGAAACCGGTCATCGTCTAATGAATTGAGATTGTGATCAAAGACTGGAATAAAAAAACATTTAACAGTATTGGATCACTGTATACGCGACTATGTCGCTGTTGGTGAAATAAGTTTTACCTCGCTACGAGGAAATGGAATGCGACGCGGTGTGGATAATACTATTATACTCTCCTCACACTGTTAGCGTGGCTTACGAAGTATGTATGTAAATGTAAACGGATCTGGTCCAAAAGCTTTCTGTCCACGCTCTTCGAGCTGTGGTACTGCAAATATTATATTGCCTCTTAAGTTTAAATATGTAAGATTCTGAGTATTGAAAAGTGTGCGGAGAACGGTTACTTTCTGAGAAAGATGAAAGGATTTTTCTGAGCGCTCATTCTCGTGCCCGGAGACAGAGAGGGTGCTTTCGCCGAATTCCGGAAGTTCTGAGAAACTCGACTCTAAGCAAAGCCGCTGAATGCAAAACCTTTGACCTATTCATTCAGTTATTTAACGGGTTCATTCCTTACTTTCTTACTTTACAGGCTTTTTATTCGGCTCAGCGGACTTTTGAGAGCTTGCCTAACTGAAGCGCTGGGTTGCAGAGAGTAGCCAAGTTCTCAGCGGCTGCCTTTATCTGATGGCATAGCGAGGAAGTGGGTGAGGGAAGGGTGGTTTAGGACCGGTGAGGGGGGGGGGCAGTTGAGGGGACTGACCAGTTAGGCTCCTTTTGTGAGGAAAATTGCAGCCGCTGCCAATGAAAAAGGGCTCAACGTTCCATCAGTAATCAGTTCACGTGACCTTTCTAGGCATGTGCAGAGTAGGTGATGGAGTGGTCGCTTGTAACATATCAGTATTGGCTATTTCCTGTCTATTCCATTCGCATGCTCACATGCTCACCGAGTCAGTCTGTTGAAGGGTTGTGGAAGATGTTTTATGCTCGCGTTACGACATCTCTGAGCGTGGAAATCTCCTCTGTAGGAATGAACACGTGTTCCGAAAACAGCGATCGTGGAAAATCCAACGTCTTCTGTTCGTCCAGGGAACCCAGAGAGGCAGTAGATAGGGGTGCCAAGGTAAATACCGTGTTCCTTGGCTTCCGCAAGGCTTTCGGCACATTCTGTTTCCGTTTTATTTTATGCATTGCCATTTACTGAGACCTGCCACCTAGATGCTAAAACAGGTCATGCCTTTACAATACCATCTTTTACATACACGGAACATGATGAATTATTCTGATTCTAATTGAGTGTAACGATCTTGCAGCTTTAAATAATTATAAACTTAAAACGAATTATGGAATGGAAATACTTGAACCTAACAATTTATGTAAAAAAAAAGAAAACATAAGCAGGATAGGAAAGAATTCAGACCTAATGGATGACAGCACAGAACGGAGGGGAGAGGTTCGTCTCGCCACCTTAGGCTTTCGGGGGTGAAATTCTTGGTGCGTTCGTCGAGCCGTTGACTTACAGACGCTTTTAATCGTGCTGAACTATTATAATCCTCATTTTTGATCTTATACTGAGTTTATATGCATTACGTGCGGGGAATCTGGTAATGTTGTTACAATGTGTATATTTGTTTTACAGGATACCAATAGGTTTATTTTATGGTTCTTTTACGTGTCTAAGCCTACTTTATGATTGGACTGTATTTACGTATTTGCTTTTGTGGGTTTTGCACCACGTGCATATTCACTCTTGCTTTTCTTTCGTCTGTATTCGTCTATCCTGTGGGATTATTCTTGGTGTTGCGTAAAAGAAAAAAATAAAAATAAAAAGTTCAAATGGCTCTGAGCACTATGGGACTTAACATCTGAGGTCATCAGTCCCCTACAACCTAGAACTACTTAAACGTAACTAACCTAAGGACATCACACACATCCATGCCAGAGGCAGGATTCGAACCTGCTACCGTAGCGGTCGTGCGGTTCCAACTGTAGCGCCTAGAACCGCACGGCCACTCCGGCCGGCCATGTGTCTTCATTAAGCACTTTGTTGTGTATGGTGTGACATGTTAATGTATTTCTGTGTTGTCCTGTCTGCAGAATATTTTTGAACAGCCTGTAAGTCAGGTCGGTATGTTCCGGAGTTCGAGTTTCCCCGCATGTACGGTTTCAATCGTTGCTCAGTGTCATGCGATGTAGGAGCGTGGGATAAGAGTTGGGTCCGGACAGAAAGTGAACCATGTCATGCTTTCGGTACAGTTCCGTACTGCTGTCTAAAGAGCAAAATAGAGCGTACGGAACATCACATAAACTGCGTGTTCCAACCAAACAGAACATACACTACTGGCCATTAAAACTGCTACACCAAGAAGAAATGCAGATGATAAACGGGTATTCATTGGACAAATATATTATACTAGAACTGACATATGATTACATTTTCACGCAATTCGGGTGCACAGATCTTGAGAAATCAGTACCCACAACAACCACCTCTGGCCGTAATAACGGCATTGATACCCATACCATCACGCCGGCTGATACGCCAGTATGGCGACGACGAATACACGCTTCCAATGTGCGTTCACTGCGATGTCGCCAAACACGGATGCGACCATCATGATGCTGTAAGCAGAACCTGGATTCATCCGAAAAAATGACGTTTTGGCATTCGTGCAGGCAGGTTCGTCGTTGAGTACACCATCGCAGGCGCTGCTTTCTGTGATGCAGCGTCAAGGGTAACCGCAGCCACGGTCTCCGAGCTGATGGTCTATGCTGCTGCAAACGTCGTCGAACTGTTCGTGCACATGGTTGCTGTCTTGCAAACGTCCCCATCTGTTGACTCAGGGATCGAGACGTGGCTGTACGATCCGTTACAGCCATGCGGATAAGATGCCTGTCGACTGCTAGTGATACGAGGCCGTTGGGATCCAGCACGGCGTTCCGTATTACCCTCCTGAACCCAGCGATTTCATATTCTGCTAGCAGTCATTGGATCTCGACCAGCGCGATCAGCAATGTCGCGATACGATAAACCGCAAAGTCGGAAACGTGATGATACTTATTTCTCCTCCTTACACGAGGCATCACAACAACGTTTCACCAGGCAACGCCGGTCAACTGCTGTTTGTGTATGAGAAATCGGTTGGAAACTTTCCTCATGTCAGCACGTTGTAGGTGTCGCCACCGGCGCCAACCTTGTGTGAATGCTCTGAAAAGCTAATCATTTGCATATCACAACATCTTCTTCCTGTCGGTTAAATTTCGCGCCTGTAGCACGTCATCTTAGTGGTGTAGTAGTTTTAATGGCCAATAGTGTATTTATTTGTTGCATATAAGTTAAATATCGAAAAAATAATACAATGTCGTCCTCATCGTTGCCTGTGGGCATAGAAACGAGAATGATAGTGTCACCAAAGCCGAAACTGGTTTATTAATTATAATTATATGAGAAAAATGTCCCAATAGTATTAGTAGATTATGTTCCGAAATTTATCAAATTCAATACTGCGACTATCATACTATCTACAAAATTTTAGCACTTGAGGGAAGTTCGTGGTTCGATGGTTCAGTAACCGTCGATACTCTCGTGGTCTTCTTCAGGTAGAAGTCTCAGCAGTCCACAACATCTTCTTCCTGTCGGTTAAATTTCGCGTCTGTAGTACCTCATCTTCATGGTGTAGCAATTTTAATGGCCAGTAGTGTAGTATGCTGAGGGAGACGAATCTTCTAACGTAAAATTAATCTGGGCGTACTCCAAGGGAGTATTATAGCACCATTACTTTTCAAAATATATGTAAATGATACAATCGGTAACGTCGGGAGTTCCATGAGATTTTACGCGGATGACGCTGTTGCATACGAAGAAGCCGCAACGCTAGGAAATCATAGCGAAATGTAAGGAGACCTGCAGAGGAGCGGGCTTGATGAAGAGGTCGGCAATTGATCACTGACATAAACAAATGTAGCGCATAGCGTATAAACCGGCAGGAAGGGCGGTTAAATTATGACAGCGGAAAAATGTTCCTGTCGAAGCACAAAGAAGGTGAATATGCCCTCTTTAAACGACTTTGAGAGAAAAGTGGGTAATCAGCTGCCTCTGCCTTCGTGCCCACCTCCTCAGCAAAAATGTTGGCGTGCGAATATATTTACGCTTTATTAACAAAGATCATTCTAAATCCTTTTTCCTCCTCTCTCTTTTTAATCACGTCCTCATAATCAGCAAACCCCTCTCATTGTCTGTATACACTGATGGAAATAAATTACAAAAACCAAGGAATAATTAATGCAGAGTAATGTAATTTCGGGAATACATTTGTGTAGGTAACATACTGAAGCGACTGACGTTGCAAGAGCACAGGTTTTTGTGAGCGCGAGAAAAGCCATTGCAAATATGAAATGCTGGTACATTAACGACCGACCTAATGGCCAGAATGTTAAATGCAAGCATGCAAACGTACATGTCGTCGGATGCCAGTTTGTGGAATGGAGTTCCCTGCCTGTTGCACTTGGTCGGTCAATACAGGGACGGTTAGCGCTGGTGATGGATGACGCTAGAGTTTTGGTCCGATGATGTCCCATTCGTGCTCGAATGAAGTCAGGCCTAGTGACAGAGCAGGCCAAGGCAACTTGTCGACACTCTGCAAAGGGTTTAAGGTTACAAGAGCGGTATGTGGACGAGCGTTATCCTGTTGAAAGATACCCCCTGGAATGTTGTTCATGATCATCAGATTGACGTAGAAATTTGCTGTCAGCGTGCGTGGGATAAGCAACGAGAAGGCTACTGATTTTATACGAAATCGCACCCTAGACCATAACTGAAGGTGTGGGCCCAGTGTGTCTAAACAGCAGACGTGCTGGCTGCGCTCACCTGGCCTCCTCCTAACCAGCTCTCGGTTGACACCACTGAAGTCGCAAACAGCGTTTATTTCAGGTCAGTCGGACGCACGCTGTCGGACGTCCGGCCTGGAGCTGACCTTGAAGTAGCCCGTTTTTAACAGCTTGTTGTGTCACTGTGGTGTCTGCTGCTACCCTAATTGCTGATGCAGATGCAGTACGATGCTCCACAACCATAAGCCGAACACGATGGTCTTCCCTTTCG
Organism: Schistocerca cancellata; assembly: GCF_023864275.1. Classification (NCBI taxonomy): domain Eukaryota; kingdom Metazoa; phylum Arthropoda; class Insecta; order Orthoptera; family Acrididae; genus Schistocerca; species Schistocerca cancellata. Next base: position 194,661,015 of record NC_064634.1, read on the forward strand.
GTAGTGCCATAAACAAGAAAGCAATAACTCATAATGGAAAACTACGACACTACAACACAGTTGTTTTACCAGAAACTATTTGTGAGGAGGAAACCACAGTAATAAGAGAGATGACAAAAATTCGTAACAAAAAAAAGAAACAAGAACGAAAAATTCTTAGATAAATCTATGACGTTGTTCTCCGAAGCAGAACTTGGGTCAGACGAACTATAAACGAACTCTACGAACACACAGACAACGTCACAGATTAATTTAGGTAAAGACACCTACAGTTCTACGGACATCTATGTAGGATGGATGAAAACAGTACCACTTAGAAAATTTTTCACGTCGTTTGTGGTGTCACCGCCAGACACCACACTTGCTAGGTGGTAGCTTTTAAATCGGCCGCGGTCCGCTAGTATACGTCGGACCCGCGTGTCACCACTGTCAGTAATTGCAGACCGAGCGCCACCACACGGCAGGTCTAGAGAGACGTACGAGCACTCGCCCGAGTTGTACAGCCGACGTTGCTAGCCATGGTTCACTGAGAATTACGCTCTCATTTGCCGAGACGATAGTTGGCATCACCTTCAGCTACATTTGCTGCGACCTAGCAAGGCGCCGTATTCAATTGCTATAATACTTCTGTATCATCAAGAGCAATGTTCTACAAATGTGGATTAAAGTTAAGTATTCCAGAAGCTACGTACTTTTCTTTATAGCATTCATTACGTATCCTGATTCAGATCTCACGCCAGCCTGCGTGAGCTTATAGCATGCATTTCGGCCTCCTCTAAACACAGTGTTGGCAATTCTGCCGACACTTCATATTGGCGCCGAGTCTCAAAAAGGATCTTGTTCTTTATACTTGCTTTGCCCTAATTTACTTGTGTCATGGCTTCGCCACATTCTCCAGATGTACTGTCCGAATTTTATCGCTTACAGAATCAGCAGACGCAGGCTTTATTGGATGCCCTTGGACAGCTCGTCCAGGGTCAACGTGCGCTGCAAAACGATGCGGCCGCCGCCGCTTCATCGCTACCGCAGCCACAACACGCAGTTGCACCACGTTTTCGGCCTTTTGAGGCAGCAATGGAAACCTGGACGGAGTGGTCACGCCAATTTGGATTCCATCTCGCCGCCTACAGAATTCAAGGTAACGAGCGGCAGCCTCATCACCTTTCTTGTGTCGGTGTGTCCACCTACCGTGTGATAGTGAAATTGTTTCCCCGATGCGACGTAGCAACTCTGTCCTACGAAGAAATTTTGTCTGCTTTAGATGCCTATTTCAAGGAATCAGTTAATGTAGTTGCAAAAAGGTATACATTCTTTCGTATCAAACGTACGGCCGGTCAGACTAATCGGGAGTGGGTTGCAACTCTGCAAGGCCTTACTAGGGATTGTGCTTTTGAGTGTGAATGTGGACTCCCTTATTCAGATACTATGGTGCGTGATGCAATTGCACAGAACGTTTCTGATGTTCGCATAAGGGAACAGTTTTTGAAACTAGTCAATCCCTCCCTTCAACAAGTGATAGACATATTGGATAGGCAAGACACACTTGACTTTGCTCAGGAATCATTTGAAACTTCGCCAGCCATGTGTCACATTAACCGGGCTGCTGGGCGAGCTGCACGGAACTGTAAACAGCCCTCGCGCACGTCCGCGCATCCACGTGTGCCGCGCAAGCACGCAAATGCAGTGATGAAATCATGCCCGCGGTGTGCAACTAGACATTCGCGTGAGAATTGCCCGTCACGCCAAGCTATTTGCTTTTTCTGTAATAAGAAAGGTGGTCATGTTCAGAGTGTTTGCCAGAAAAAGCTCCGATCAGACACTCACAACCATTCCAGGCCCTTTGCTTCGCGCCAGAATCGAACCAAGAATACTCGGGCTCATGAACCTTTGCCCATGGAAATTCATGTAGTTAATGCCACTCCGCCCAGTGCTTCTCTCTCTAACGGTGACTGTGTTCATCCCACAAATAGTGTGCGTCGACGTTGACGGAAATCCCATAGAGTCGCAAGTGATGCTGTACCAGTGTCTGTTCACGTTGCACAAAACAGTCGCTCTTGTCGTCAGCAAGACAATAAACTTTTTGTAGACTTGGAAATTAATGGCAACGTGATACCATTCCAGCTCGATACCGGAGCTGCAGTTTCATTGCTCAATAAAGACACGTACAAACAACTGGGAGCACCTCCGTTGCGTGCCGCAAGTGTTAAGCTAACTACATATTCAGGACAGCAGATCCCTGTGTTAGGACAGTGCAGCCTTCTTGCAACATACAAGGGACAAACAAAACTAGTGTCATTTTACGTCCTTCGTTCTTCTTCTGCAGGGAACTTGTTTGGTTTAGATTTATTTCAGTTGTTTAACATGTCTATAGTCAATCAGGTCCTATCAGTGAACCAGACTGTGCCTTCAGCCAGTGTTTCTCATCTATGTGAAGAATTTGCAGACATTTTTGCACCGAGCCTTGGTTGCGCTAAGAACTATCAAGCACAATTCGAACTGAAAGTCAACGCGCAACCGAAATTTTTCAGAGCGCGCAATGTTCCCCACGCATTGCGTGATGAGGTCGCACAAACATTTAGCCAACCTCCGAACATTATTTCAGGTCTTGCGACAAAATGGTCTTCGCTTGCGGAAGGACAAATGTGTGTTTTTTGCTCGTGATTTGCCATATCTGGGACATGTACTCAATGCCCAAGGCATACATCCCAGTCCAGTGCACCTTCGTGCCATACAAGACTTGCCTTCGCCGCAGAATTTGAAGCTGCTACAGAGTGTGCTGGGAAAAATTAATTATTACAACAAAGAAACCCCTTTTGTTGATGGTAGATGCATCAGATTTCGGGATCGGTGCTGTGCTTGCGCACAAAGATGGTTCGCATGATCGCCCTATTGCCTTTGCGTCCAAATTGCTTTCGTCAGCGCAAAGGAATTATTCACAGATCGAGAAAGAGGCTTTGGCTCTCGTATTTGGTGTTACCAAGTTTCATGATTTCTTGTATGGTCGTCACTTTACCATCATCACAGACCACAAACCTTTGACATCGCTTTTTCATCCGACCAAGCCTGTACCTCCGCGTACAGCGCAGAAATTCATGCGCTGGTCTATTTTCCTCTCGCAGTACCGCTACGATATCTTGTATCGGTCCACTGCTAAGCACGGAAACGCCGATGCGTTGTCCCGTTTGCCTGTTGCCGAGGATAAAGCATTCGATTCTTCCGAACTTGCTTGTATGTTCATTGATTCGGAAACCGATGACATGGTCGAATCGTTTCCGATTGATTTTCGTCGTGTAGCTGCAGCTACACCTGCAGACCCTGTCCTTGCTACCGTTTTGCGTTTTGTTGCTACGCAATGGCCCTTGTCAAAGTCACGGATCGAGGATCCGTTGGTTCGCCGATTTTTTGGTCACAGGGAGACTTTTTGTACGACGTGGTGTTTTGCTGTTGCGTTCTGATAATGATCAGTCCAGGGTCGTGGTCCCACGTTCGTTACAGTCCTCTGTCTTAAAGCCTCTACACCAAGGCCGTTGGGGTATAGTGCGAACGAAACAACTTGCTCGTCAGCACTGTACTTGGTTCGGAATCGATGCTGCGATTACGAATATGTGCTCTTCTTGCATGGCGTGTGCCGCACAACAATCCGCGCCACCGCGGAAATTCTTTGCATGGCCGAAAGCCACTTCCCCTTGGCAAAGATTACACATCGATTTTGCTGGTCCAATCTGGAATGCTCGATGGTTGGTTGTGGTGGATTCCTTCAGTAATTTTCCTTTTGTTGTCAGGATGTCTTCCACGATGTCTTCTGCCACCATCCAAGCGTTATCCGCTGTCTTTTGCATTGAAGGTCTTCCGCAGACTATTGTTTCCGACAATGGCCCACAATTCATGTCCGCAGAATTTGTCATTCTGCAAGGCCAATGGTATTCAACATCTGACATCCGCGCCGTTTTCGCCTCACTCAAACGGTGCCGCTGAACGTTTGGCCTGGACTTTCAAGTCACAGATGTTGAAATTGAAAGAGTCGCATTCTCGGGAGGACGCGTTATTGCTCTTTTTGTCCTCGTATCGCTCTCAGCGAGATGGTCGCTCGCCGGCTGAGTTGCTCCACGGTCGTCCTCATCGAACCTTGATGTCTTTGCTTCATCCGCCGCATCAGGTTCCTGTGCAGCGGCATACGCCTGCTTTTGCTCCTGGCGACGTTGTATACTATCGCAACTATCGAGGTTCGCGGCGTTGGCTCGCAGGGCGCATTCTTCGCTGCCTCGGCCGCGCGATGTATTTGGTTTTGGGGGCCTCTGGTGAGGTGCGTCGGCATCTCAATCAGCTGCGCCTCTGTCGTCGCCTGGGTTCTGCCGCTCCCCGTCTGCTTTCAGCGACGGTGCCGTCCGGTCAGCGCCCTGGGGACCCATCTACTGGCTCGCCCCATCCCCAGGTGTTACCGACGATGCCTTCCATTTTGCCCCATGGCGTCGCACCGCCGCCGCAGCCGCTGCCGCCGCCTGTTCTCCCGCCGGCGACGCCCGCAGTGGACGCGTCGCTGCAACCGCCGGGCGCCTCCCTGGGTCACGCGCCGCCGATCGCTTCCCATGACCAGTTGTCGTCCGCCTTGGAACTCTTGCCCGCTCCGGACCATCTGTCGTCTTCGCCAGTCGGGTGCTCCGACTCGATGGAGGTCGTCCCTTCGGCCCTTCCTGACTATCTACGGGCGCATACACCGCATGTTGGCGTGCACCCTGGACTAGGTTTTCAGGCGTTTCCTAGCTCCCCTCGGACCGGGTGCGGGTGGCACAGCCTCGCCTGTTGTTAGGCTCCCCACCTCGTCGCATACGCCAACATGGGATCCTCCCCACGGCGGGCGGAAGCCTTATAACACGACCGTTCGCCGATTTGCGGGGGAGGAATGTGGTGTCACCGCCAGACACCACACTTGCTAGGTGGTAGCTTTTAAATCGGCCGCGGTCCGCTAGTATACGTCGGACCCGCGTGTCGCCACTGTCAGTAATTGCAGACCGAGCGCCACCACACGGCAGGTCTAGAGAGACGTACGAGCACTCGCCCGAGTTGTACAGCCGACGTTGCTAGCCATGGTTCACTGAGAATTACGCTCTCATTTGCCGAGACGATAGTTGGCATCGCCTTCAGCTACATTTGCTGCGACCTAGCAAGGCGCCGTATTCAATTGCTATAATACTTCTGTATCATCAAGAGCAATGTTCTACAAATGTGGATTAAAGTTAAGTATTCCAGAAGCTACGTACTTTTCTTTATAGCATTCATTACGTATCCTGATTCAGACCTCACGCCAGCCTGCGTGAGCTTATAGCGTGCATTTCGGCCTCCTCTAAACACAGTGTTGGCAATTCTGCCGACACTTCATCGTTAATGCAACCAAATTTTAAACACCAGTTGTATGAAACAAACAGAACAAGATACACAATAACTGAAAATTTCAGAAGAAGGAATTGGGGGTAGAAAACGGTTCAGAAGTAAATTCAGAAACAAGGAAGTTAAATAAGTCTCAACGAAAGAACCAACAGGGGAAAAAATGGGCAGATGAAAGGAAGAAAAAAACTTTGAATTAATTAAGAGGTTTTGGGAACAAAAGGAAATGAAGCTGTGATTTTACGATGTGGCCTTTGTACCTTTAGCCCATACATACGTATTCCTATTCGCCCCCTGCTACAAGAGGCCTTGTGAATAAGGTTAATAATGACCAGTGTTCACAGCTATCTCTGCTCTGTTCGAAGTTAGCTAAGTTTGTTTTAGTGGGTTATGTATATGTATATGGTGTCACAGAAATGTTGCAACAAACTTTGAGGGATTGTAGAGGGTACCTGAGGAACAAATCAAGGCTACGAATCGGTGTCCAGAATCGTCATCGAACGATGCTACAAAGCGTCGAAGTTATAGGCGCCCGCGCCTGCCACTAGGCTACCTCTTCCACAGTAAACGTGACTTACGCTGACATACCGTAGGCGGAACGTCTAGCAATGTTTTTGTAATTCAGTGATTACGAATGATTGTCTTGTCTCCTATGAATACAATGCTGTGTTATCTCGGTGGATGACGGTTTCAGACATAGGTTTTAACCACAGCTTATTTTTGTGCAGGAACCCTCTGAAATCTTTGATGTTTTTCGGTATGCAGGGGTAAAATGAAAGGTATATGGATACCCATAGCCGAAACCGTCGTCCTCCAAGGCAACAAGCATCGTGTTCATAGGAGACAAGGCTTATCTATGCAGCAGCAGCATCCATCTTCTCCACAGGCGATTGTGGCTATCAGTCAAGATCACTGAAAAACACACAACATAGCAAGACGCTCTGTCAGTGAACAAAATCTCATTTGCTGCCAGAGGAGTGGTCCAATGGCGGCGCCGGCATCTATAAGTTCGATGTTTTGAACAGTCGTTGGATGACGTTTCTGGATCTGGGTCCCTGTCATCGATTGTTCCTGAAGCCACCCTCTTCAATCCCCCCAAGTTTATCGCAACATTTCTGGGGCATCCTTTATATGCAGGTTGGACGCACTGACGCAAAACGGTTAGTCTATACTGACAGACATAGTCCATCTACTAGTTTAGTTACGAACATTCAGGAAACATCAGATAGTAAATTATGTGATGTTTTTGTGGGAAGTTACTTACTGTGAGGATGGCTTATCAATGACCTTAAGGTAAGCACATATCACTTCATTAAACAGTTTTTATTGCCTTTTACGTTCAATTTAGATATATCAAGAAAATCACTATTAAAAGTCGAAATCGGCGAACTGGTTCCTGTGAAAACTGCAAAACGAAGATGCACATACAAGTTTCAGATTTCGTGGTGCAGTTGTCAGCAGAGGGGCACCGATACACAGCCTTTGTGGAGGTTTCGTTTCATTTAGGACATCATTTCGAACAAGGCTGAACGGATGCATCTGCTGGAGGACAAGCTGCTTGAGTGGTGCTTTTATGACGCACGGTCGGATGTTGTGGAAAATTTGTGTGAGCTGATATCATCTAGCTTTCCTCATCACGTTCAGTATCTCTACTTTCGCGAAATGTTTTTGTTCTTCGGTTAACTTTGCCAACATGGCGACAGGCATTGAAGCAAGCCTTTTGTCCTCGTTTATTTCTTAATTTGATTTCTCTTGTAAAATATTTAACAGCGATTTCTGTATGAAGTAACATTTTTGGCTCATCTTTAAGTAGGATGTCTTACTTTTGTGCTTTGTGCTCTGTGCTGCATCGTCGTTGTTGTTTTGTGAAGACAATCTGAGAGCGGGGGGCGGAGGGAAGGGGGACGACGACGACGACGACGACGACGACGACGAGACATCCTTCCTTGTTTCTTTTGCTATTTTCCAGACTTCGATGTCGTTGGTGGCCAGTGTCTCTTCCATTTGAGGGAGCAGAAATAACATTGTATCTAAGTGCTGATATTTTATCCGTTTTCTTGCAGCATCGCCAGACGGAGAATTTCTCTGTGATGCCAGTTCTCTTGCGGAAGAATTCTTCATTTTCTTCCACTTCTTTCGAATTTCTTTACCTGTCATGAATGAAATTAACACTGTGTATACTTTATTATGAATATGTAGCCTAATATTCCTTTGAATAAATATTAATGCTATTACTAAATATTATTTCTTCCAGATACTTTGCAACTGCTCGTAGAATGGTGCGATGTGCTTTTGGGATTTTGGCTAACAAACGGAGATTATTTCAACGACCTGCCGAGGTAGATGTCGGTTTTTGAGACAATCATAACAGCGTGTTGTACTCTACAAAATTTTGTAAGAGTAAATGGCAATGTACGAATCGGGGAGTCATAGCAATGGCTTCTGCAGCGCTGTGAGTGTTTGGGAATAAGACAGCATATGTTTGGTATGCAGGTACGTAATTATTTTACCAACTACGTTGAGACTCCTCAATGATCAGTAGCTTGGCAATATAAAAAAAATTTAAATTGTTGTAATGGCGATGTCTACATGAACGAATAAAATTAGTGAACTATGGAAAACATTTGTTATTCTTTTCTGGTACAGACAACTCAGTCAGGTATTGAAGGACGCTATAGCACACTTCTCCCACAGTTACTCCTTCAGTTTGCGATCACGGTATTCTTTTAATTTCCTGTTGTAGAGAGATGTCCTGCTTTTTAATTCTGAAATTAGTCTTTCTGAATCGACAGCACAACGTAAAATCTCATGTCCAGCGCAACTCTCGTTGTCAGACATGCTTTTAGCTCGCAGAAAGTGTCTGTCCAAAATACAATGCAAGATCGACTGTGAAGCAGCGTCGCTAGAGCGCGCGGTCCGATGCCAGTGCTACGATCACGTCGCACGTGAAATAAGGCCGGTGGCGTCTTTTTAATCGCCACTACTGTTTGATCACAGCTGCACACGCTTGTATTACATCCACCGTGTTTCATTCTTGCGAGCAACAAATCGCCAGTGCGCGCCTAATCTGATTGTAACGGCTCCCAGCAGGTGTTCGTAGTGTAATGAGCGAAGGTCTAAATGTCCGATGGGTCGCCAGATCATCTCTCGAATTGTTCAGTATGTTCTTCAAACCATCTTTATCTACATCTACGTGATTACTCCGCTATTCACAATAAAGTGCCTGGCCGAGGGCTCAATGAACCACCTTCAGGCTCTCTCTCTACCGTTCCACTCTGGAACGGCACGCGGGAAAAACGAGCACTTAAATTTTTCTGTGCGAGCCCTGATTTCTCTTATTTTATCGTGATGATAATTCCTCCCTATGTAGGTGGGTGCCAACAGAATGTTTTCGCAATCGGAGGAGAAAACTGGTGATTGAAATTGCAGGAGAAGATCCCGTCGCAACGAAAAACGCATTTGTTTTAATGATTCCCACTCCAATTCACGTATCATGTCTGTGACACTATCTCCTATATTTAACGATAATACAAAACGAGTCGCCCTTCTTCGAACTTTTTCAATATCATCCGTCAGTCCCATCTGATGCGGATCCCACACCGCACAGCAATACTCCAGAATAGGGCTGACAAGCGTGGTGTAAGCAGTCTCTTTAGTTGACCTGTTGCACCTTCTGCCAATGAATAGCAGTTTTTGGTTTGCTCTACCCACAATATTATCTATGTGATCGTTCCAATTTAGGGTATTTGTAATTGTAATCCCTAAGTATTTAGTTGAATTTACAGCCTTCAGATTTGTGTGACTTATCGCGTAATGGAAATTCAGCTGATTTCTTTTAGTACTCATGTGAATAACTTTACACTTTTCTTTATTCAGGGTCAATCGCCACTTTTCGCACCATACAGATATCTTATCTAAATCATTTTGCAAGTCGTTTTGATCATCTGATGACTTTACAAGAAGGTAAATGACAGCATCATCTGAAAACAATCTAAGACGGCTATTCAGATTGTCTCCTATGTCGTTAATATAGATCAGGAATAATAGAGGGTCTATAACACTTCCTTGGGGAACGCCGGGTATGACTTGTGTTTTACTCGATGGTTGCCGTCTATTACTACGAACTGTGACCATTCTCACAGGAAATCACGAATCCAGTCACACAACTGAGGCGATACTCCATAGGCACGCAGTTTGGTTAGAAGACGCATGCGAGCAACGGTGTTGAAAGCCTTCTGGAAATCTAAAAATATGGAATCAATTTGACATCCCCTGTAGATAGCACTCATTACTTCGTGGGAATAAAGAGGTACTTGTATTTCACAAGAACGATATTTTCTGAATGCGTGCTGACTATGTGTCAATAAATCGTTTTCTTCGACGTACTTCATAATGTTCCAATACAGTATAAGTTCCAAAACCACACTGCAAATCGCGGTAGTGATATAGGCCTGTAATTCAGCGGATTACTACTACTTCCCTTTTTGGGTATTGGTGTGAACTGAGCAAATTTCCAGTCGTTAGGTACAAATGTTTCTGTGAGCGAGTGGTTGTATATAATTGCTAAATATGGAGCTATTTTATCAGCATACTCAGAGTATGCTGATAATCCAACCGCGAACAATTGTAGCCTGACAACATGGCACATTGTCAGCCCTAAAAATTCCATCGTTGTCTGAGAACATGAAATTCATGAATGACTGCAAATGGTCTCCAAGTAGCCGAACATAATCATTTCGAGTTAATGATCGACTCAGTTGGGCCAGAGGACCCAGTCAATTTTGTCTAAACGCAGCCCACACCATTATGGAACCACCACCAACTTGCACAGTACCTTGTTGACAACTTGGATTCATGGCTTCGTGGTGTCTGCACCTCACTCGAAACCTACCATCAGCTATTACCTACTGAAACCGCAAGTTATCTAACCAGGCGCCGATTTTCCAGTCGTTTGGGATCCAACCAACATGGTCACGAGTTCAGGAGAGGCGCGGCGCACCATGTTGTGCTGTCAGCATAGGCGCTCCTGCCGGTCGTCTGCTGACATTGCCGAATAATGCCATGTTTCGTCAGACTGGCGTAACGGATACGTTCGTCGTACGTTCTACATTGATTTCTGCGGTCATGTTACGCACTGTTGCTTGTCTGTTAGCACTGAGAACTCGACGCAAACGCCGCTGCTCTCAGTCGTGAAGTTAAGGTCGTCAGTCGTTGTGTTGTCCATGGTGAGAGGTTATGCCTGAAATATAGTACTAGCTTGAGGATTTCCGGAATGGAATGTCCCGTGTATCTAGCTCCAACTACCATTCCGCGTTCAATGTCTGTTAATTCCCGTCGTGGGGCCGTAATTACGTCCGCCAAAACACTGCCCTTTTATAACTTGTGGAGGCGATCTCTGTGTGTGCATATCGTAATCCCATGACTTTGTCACCTCAGCGAGCGGGAAAGAAAAGAAAGGGACAGGACGAGGAAAAGAGAGAGGTGAGGCAGAAGAATAGAAAGAGAGAGAGAGAGAGAGAGAGAGAGACCTTGGTGAGAGATGTCACTGATAAATGTATTATTCCAGTAGCTGCACGATATATCCGAACTGTAGGCTGCAGAGGCTGTCGATACTGCAACGAGCAGAAACGCGATATTCCGCCTACGCAGGTCCGTCCTCCCGCGTGTGGCTAATCCCAGAACCGGGCGCTTACGTGAGATATGTTTGCGAGAGATACGTGCAGGAAGGCGGGGCGGCTAGCGTGCTTATGTTGTTTATGCATGAGGCACGTGTACCAACGGCCAATTACCTGCCTAATTGGAATTGCGGATGGCGACGACTCGCGCGACTGCTATCTGGCAACAAGTCGGCCGCCTAACAAAAGAGCACTGAATGGAGGGGAAAAAAAAGAGCGTTATGCAGGAGCGAGCAATATGTGCTGACGGGTAAAATGACCGCAGGAATAATTTTAGCACGTGTGGTTTAGTGAATTCGCAAGACCGCAAATTAGGGGCACTTATTGATAGATATAGCCAGCTCCCATAAAACGTGAGCTCGCTTTAATAGCAGAAGCTAAATAATGGGTCTCATTCGCAGTAGCATACGCTTTTTGCTTATACGCGACGCTATTGTGGAGAATGGCACGATCACCCAACAATATCTCTAGCACTATGGGAGTAAATAGTTTACGGCTATCAGGGCGTGGAAAGAGGAAGTACACCAACAGGGTGCAGCGACACAGAGAAAATACCGAGAGACACTGGAAGTGATGGAACAATTGAGTGACAAAGGTGATGTGATCTCTCATGTTTTCTCGGCGTGATAACGGTGTGCCTCCGGTTGATGTGTCGAGTTATTGTTTCCATTTTATGCGCAATGTTTCGACTACCGACCCACGACCCAGACGTCTTTCTCCGGTGTTGTAAGCCTTGCTGTTATGTGCACTTTCTGCCTGATTGGAGTCCAGACAACGAGGTCAGTGACAGCAAAAACGGCAGCACCGGAAGAAGACGTCTAGGTCGGTCATCTAAATATAGTGTGTTTCAAAAGGAATGACTTGGTTTTGAACGGTAATAATTACGCCGGCAAGGAAATGTGTGTTGTTTGAATGGGCGTAGCCTAGAGTTTCAGAAAATCGCCGTTAGATGTTAGTGAACGCATTTTCTGTTTCCAGTCAGTCAGAAATAACATGGTTCCTGCACAACAGAAGGCGTTTTGTGTGCTGCAGTTTTCAGAGAATGAATTAGTGGTTTCAATCTAGAGTTCTTTTTGTCGGCGTTTTCCCGTTGATCCGCTTGCACCCAAAAACCTTCGTCGTTAGTATCGTCAATCTGAAGAGACAGGATGCTTGTCCAAAGGTAACAGTCCAGGTTGACCTTGCAGTTCTTATCATACGGCGGAAAGAATTGGGCAAACGTTTAAGCGGAGACCACGGACGTCTAGCTGACGTGCAAGCACAGAACCAGAAATGTCTAATACGACGCTCTGGCAAGAGTGAAAGCCTCGTTTGGTCTATAAGCCGTACAGACTACAATTAGTGCAAGCTTTCGAGGTTGGTGATAAAAGGAAACGGGAAGACGATACATTTTTACCACGGTTAATTTTCAGTGATGATGAAATATTTCATGTTAGCGATAAAGTAAACCGACATAACTTGTGCATATGGGGACTCCACATTCCTCGTGATGTCACTGAGCAAGAAAGAGATTCACTTAAGTGAACGATTTTTATGCTGTATATCGTGAAAAGTGTACGATCTCTTCTTTTTTGAGGAAAACACATGGACTGGAATTAGCTATCTTCAAATTCAGAATTGGCTTTTTCCACAACTTCAGGAGGACTCAGATGTTTACATTATCCACCACACTGGCAGAACAGAATACGTCAGTTTCTCAATGACGGTCTGCCTCCAAGATCGCCAGACATGGTCACATGAGATTTTTTCTGATGGCGGTATGTAAAGGAAAGTGTGTTCATCTTCCCTTTACCTCGAGAGATGAAACGAAGAACAGAATAACAGCAGTCATAACTTCCGTAAAAGCAGATACATTGTGTAGACGTTGTGACGAATTTAGTTATCAAATGGCTCTGAGCACTATGGGACTTAACTTCTGAGGTAATCAGTCCCATAGAACTTAGAACTACGTAAACCTAACTAACCCAAGGACATCACACACATCCATGCCCGAGGCAGGATTCGAACCTGCGACCGTAGCGGTCACGCGGTTCCAGCCTGTAGCGCCTAGAACCGTTCGGCCACTATGGCTGGCGAATTTAGTTATCGTCTAGATGTTGTTCATGCTTCTCCTGGTGGAAACACAGTATTTGTAATGGATTAGCTAAAACCTTAAGATTTTGTATTTTGTAATTCATTCTATATTTGTACTATGATTTTATCAATAATTGTGGAGTTCTGAAAGCAGATCATTCTTTTTTAAGCGCCCCGTATTGTGCGTAAAACGGGAAGACAACTCGGCAGAACACCAAGAAAAACAGAGGTGTTTTAAGGGACAGGTTCTGTTCTACGTCCATGTTTTTCCTTGCTACCCGTAAATAACGTAGGAACGGAGATAAGTATCGCTCCGTGACTACTCTTAGAGATGGGGCTCAGGCTAGGATTAGACAAAAACGGGGAAGGACAGTTCACCTAAAGCAACCCAAGTAAGACACACAAAACTTGAATGTGGACGCGCGGAATGGGATTGCAAAACCGCCCCTTCAGTATAGGTGCCTAGTTCCTTAACCACTTCGCTACCTACCGAGTGAGGTGACGCAGTGGTTAGCGCACTCGACTTGCATTCGATAGGACGACGGTTCGGATCCGCGCCCAGCCGTCCAGATTTAGGTTTCTCGTGACTTCCATAAATTACTGCAGGCAAATACCGAGGTAGTTCCGCTGAAAAAGGCACCGCCGATTTCCTTCCCGATCCTTTCGAAATTCTATCTTGTGCTCTGTCTCTAACGACCGCGCTGTCGACGGTACGTTAAACTGTAATCTTCATGACCTGGCTTAGTAACACATTCATCAGTACCTGTTACTTAATCTGGTAACTGATTCTAAATATTTTGTGTTCTCCAGGGAACAAGGGGGCCACTGCAAAAGCAATGGAATGAAGTGTAAGACGTTTGGCAAATTGCGTACATTAATGACCCATGTATTGCTTACGGAAAACTCATTGTCACACAACTACAACAAAACACATTGCATACTTTTGCAGACACTGAGGTGACGAGTGGTGGCATTCGTATGTTTGTGTCAGTATCTTGGATCGATCGCTCTATCTGCCTGCCTGCCCCCTCCCCCCCTCTCCTCGCTCTCTCTCTCTCTCTCTCTCTCTCTCTCTCTCTCTCTAGCAACGTAAACTAACAGGTTTGTGTGAAATAAGAGAGGAGTGAAATTGGACAAGAAGTCTTCTAGAAAAATAAGGTGATGTCGCAGGACTATTACACGCTAACAACAGTCATGGTATAGCGATATTCACACGTGCAATGGCGGTCGTATTGGATACACAAAGTATAAAAGGGCAGTGTGCTGGTGGAGCTATCATTTGCACTCTGGTGATTTATGTGAAAAAGTTTCCGACGTGATTATGGCGACATCATGGGAATTAACACACTTTGAACATGGAAAGGTTATTGAACCTAGGCGTATGGGACATTCCATTTCGGGCGTCGTTAGGGAATTCAGTACTCCGAGATCCACAGTGTCAAGAGTGTGCCCAGAATACCAAATCTGAGGCAGTGGCCAACAGCCTTCACTTAACGACCGAGAGCAGCAGCATCTACGTAGAGTTGTCAGTGCTGGCAGACAAGCAGCGCTAATTGAAGTAATCGCAGAAAGCAATGAGGGACGTGCGACATACGTATCAGTTAGCACAGTCTAACGAAATCTGGCGTTAATGGGCTACAGCAGCAGACGACGGAAACGAGTGCCTTTGCGACATCACTTGCAGCGCCCATCCTGTGCTCGTGACCGTATTGGTTGCACCCTAGACAACTGGAAAACCATGGTGTGGTCAGATGAGTCCTGATTTTAGTTGGTAAGAGCTGATGGTGGGTTTCGAGTGTAGCACTGACCCCACGAAACCATGGACCCAGTTTGTCAGCAAGCCACTGTACAAGCTGTTGGTCGCTCCATAATGGTGTTTTTGGACTTTATATGGAATGGACTGTGTCCTTTGGTCGTACTGAACCGATTATTGACCGGAAATGGTTATGTTAAACTACCTGGAGACCATTTGCAGCCAAATGACCATAGGATTTTTATGGATGACTATGCGGTGGGACTGGCGCACAATTTTAATAGATATAATCTTTCCGATGTAGAAACACACCAACTAACTTTTGTTTACGTTGCACAACTCCTTCTTGCTGTTGCGATTTTTTATGGCAGTGTATTTATAAAAATATACTATTGGCCATAAAATTCTTTAACTGAAAAATTAACACTATCTTCCAAATACCTGTAACACAGCTCTTAAATACATAGAATTAAAACTTTTTACAGCTACTGAACAAAACAAAACTTAAGTCTCACAACAATAAAAATAGTATTAAATGACAGAAACTGCTTACGCTGGTCTGTAGTGTGCTCTTTTCCATGTTGTTGTTGTTGTTGTTGTGGTCTTCAGTCCTGAGACTGGTTTGATGCACCTCTCCATGCTGCTCTATCCCGTGCAAGCTTCTTCATCTCCCAGTACCTACTGCAACATACATCTTTCTGAATCTGCTTAGTGTATTCATCTCCTGGTCTCCCTCTACGATTTTTACCCTCCACGCTGCCCTCCAATACTAAACTGGTGATCCGTTGATGCCTCAGAACATGTCCTACCAACCGATTCCTTCTTCTAGTCAAGTTGTGCTACAAACTTCTCTTCTCCCCAATCCTATTCAATACTTCCCCATTAGTTATGTGATCTACCCATCTAATCTTAACCATTCTTCTGTAGCACCACATTTCGAAAGCTTCTATTCTCTTCTTGTCCAAACTATTTATCGTCCATGTTTCACTTCCATACATGGCTACACTCCACACAAATACTTTTAGAAACGACTTCCTGACACTTAAACCTATACTCCATGTCAACAAATTTCTCTTCTTCAGAAACGCTTTCCTTGCCATTGCCAGTCTACATTTTATATCCTCTCTACTTCGACCATCATCAGTTATTTTACTCCCCAAATAGCAGAACTCCTTTACTACTTTAAGTGTCTCATTTCCTAATCTAATTCCCTCAGCATCACCCGACTTAATTCGACTACATTCCATTATCCTTGTTTTGCTTTCGTTGATGTTCATCTTATATCCTCCTTTCAAGACACTATCCATTCCGTTCAACTGCTCTTCCAAGTCCTTTGGTGTCTCTGACAGAATTACAATGTCATCGGCGAACCTTGGTTCAAATGGCTCTGAGCACTATGGGACTTAACATCTATGGTCATTAGTCCCCTAGAACTTAGAACTACTTAAACCTAACTAACCTAAGGACAGCACACAACACCCAGTCATCACGAGGTAGAGAAAATCCCTGACCCCGCCGGGAATCGAACCCGGGAACCCGGGCGTGGGAAGCGAGAACGCTACCGCACGACCACGAGATGCGTGCCCGGCGAACCTTAAAGTTTTTATTTCTTCTCCATGGATTTTAATACCTACACCGAATTTTTCTTTTGTTTCCTTTACTGCTTGCTCAATATACAGATTGAACAACATCGCGGAGATGCTACAACCCTGCCTCACTCCCTTCCCAACCACTGCTTCCCTTTCATGTCCCTCCACTCTTATAACTGCCATCTGGCTTCTGTACAAATTGTAAATAGCTTTTCGCTCCCTGTATTTTACCCCTGCCACCTTCACCTTCAGAATTTGGAAGAGAGTATTCCAGTCAACATTGTCAAAAGCTTTCTCTAAGTCTACAAATGCTAGAAACGTAGGTTTGCCTTTCCTTAATCTAGCTTCTAAGATAAGTCGAAGGCTCAGTATTGCCCCACGTGTTCCAATATTTCTACGGAATCCAAACTGATCTTCCTTGAGGTCGGCTTCTAGTAGTTTTTCCATTCGCCTGTAAAGAATTCGTGTTAGTATTTTGCAGCCGTGACTTATTAAACTGATAGTTCTGTAATTTTCACATCTGTCAACACATGCTTTCTTTGGGATTGGAATTATTATATTCTTCTTGAAGTCTGAGGGTATTTCGCCTGTCTCATACATCTTCCTCACCAGCTGGTAGAGTTTTGTCAGGACTGGCTCTCCCAAGGCCGTCAGTAGTTCTAATGGAATGTTGTCTACTCCCGGGGCCTTGTTTCGACTCAGGTCTTTCAGTGCTTTGTCAAACTCATCACGCAGTATCATATCTCCCATTTCGTCTTCATGTACATCCTCTTCCATTTCCATAATATTGTCCTCAAGAACATCGCCCTTGTATAGACCCTCTATATACTCCTTTCACCTTTCTGCTTTCCCTTCTTTGCTTAGAACTGGGTTTCCATCTGAGCTCTTAATATTCATACAAATGGCTATCTTTTCTCCAAAGGTCTCTCTAATTTTCCTGTAGGCAATATCTGTTTTACCCCTAATGAGATAAGCCTCTACATCCTTACATTTGTCCTGTATCCATCCCTGCTTAGTCATTTTGCACTTCCTGTCGATCTCATTTTTGAGACGTTTGTATTCCTTTTTGCCTGCTACATTTACTGCATTTTTATATTTTCTCCTTTCATCAATTAAATTCAATATTTCTTCTGTTACCCAAGGATTTCTACTAGCCCTAGTCTTTTTACCTACTAGCCCTACTTTTTACAATCCATATTCACCTACTACGTTTCCTTCTCTCCCTTTTCCTACTGACGAATTCCAGTCACCCGTGACTATTAAATTTTCATCTCCCTTCACTATCTGAATAATTTCTTTTTATTTACTCATATATTTCTTCAATTTCTTCGTCATCTGCAGAGCTAGTTGGCATATAAACTTGTAATACTGTGGTAGGCGTGGGCTTCGTATCTATCTTGGCCACATTAATGCGTTCTCTATGCTGTTTGTAGTAGCGTACCCGCATTCCTATTTTCCTATTCATTATTAAACCTACTCCTGCATTACCCCTATATGATTTTGTATTTATAGCCCTGTATTCACCTCACTCGAAGTCTTGTTCCTCCTGCCACCGAACTTCACTAATTCCCACTATATATAACTTTAACCTATCCATTTCCCTTCTTAAATTTTCTAACCTACCTGCCCGATTAATGGATCTGACATTCCACGCTCCGATCCGTAGAACGCCAGTTTTCTTTCTTCTGATAACGACATCCTCTCGAGTAGTCCCCGCCCGGAGATCCGAATGGGGGACTGTTTTACCTCCGGAATGTTTTACCCAAGAGGACGCCATCATCATTTAACCATACAGTAAAGCTGCATGCCCTCGGGAAAAATTACGGCCGTAGTTTCCCCTTGCTTTCAGCCGTTCGCAGTACCAGCACAGCAAGGCCGTTTTGGTTAGTGTTACAAGGCCAGATCAGTCAATCATCCAGACTGCTGCCCCTGAAACTACTGAAAAGGCATACCTCTACTTCATGTCTGCGTTAAATTTGTATTCTTTCGTGTCTTTGTAAATACGGCTTGGGCACTGAAGCTCTTCTGCGCAAGGGTGCTTTAGGGGCTTAAAGAGGCAGAGCGTGACCTAACTATCTGCATAAACTGCAGAGCCTCTCCAACTTGACCTATGCAGCTGTGCAACCCTCTTGGGAATTGCGAAAGTCGTGGTGGATGTTTCCGTGACGTATGTCACGCACTAAAGGCAGTATCGATTACCTCCGCCGTGTCTTTTACCATTCCGACCGCTGCAGTAAATCCAACAGAGGCGAGCCGGCAACCCCTATTGGCTAATAAACTCGCATCAGTCCCCAGGTGGCCGTTGTTGTAATTACGACGAGCTAACGAGGTCGTATACATTATGTGGAGAGAGACGGAACAGCGCAATGGCTGCCAAACGAACTCTGTTTAACGTTCCGTCTGTCGCAGTTTGGCTTCACCTTGCACGTAATGTATATTCGATATCTAGATCTACAGGGTACCCTAAAGATACATAAACTGCCGTGGCAAGAAGCTATCTATAACATACGTGCATGAAAAATGATTTAACCGATGCACCAACTCGAAAGACTTAAAAAGAGTTACATGTAACTACACCTTAGTACAACAGCGTTAGCACAAGAAAAATAACAAATGTATTAAAGTAACTTGCTTGTGAACGCCTGGAACACTAACAGTTTTCGTAAAGTTTACACGGGCTCTATCTACAAATTTTGAACTCTTAGTAGCATGAAAATTTAGGATAATAGGAGTGATTCTTGCTAGATATTTTGATATACCCTCCTGGAAATGGAAAAAAGAGCACATTGACACCGGTGTGTCAGACCCACCATACTTGCTCCGGACACTGCGAGAGGGCTGTACAAGCAATGATCACACGCACGGCACAGCGGACACACCAGGAACCGCGGTGTTGGCCGTCGAATGGCGCTAGCTGCGCAGCATTTGTGCACCGCCGCCGTCAGTGTCAGCCAGTTTGCCGTGGCATACGGAGCTCCATCGCAGTCTTTAACACTGGTAGCATGCCGCGACAGCGTGGACGTGAACCATATGTGCAGTTGACGGACTTTGAGCGAGGGCGTATAGTGGGCATGCGGGAGGCCGGGTGGACGTACCGCCGAATTGCTCAACACGTGGGGCGTGAGGTCTCCACAGTACATCGATGTTGTCGCCAGCGGTCGGCGGAAGGTGCACGTGCCCGTCGACCTGGGACCGGACCGCAGCGACGCACGGATGCACGCCAAGACCGTAGGATCCTACGCAGTGCCGTATGGGACCGCACCGCCACTTCCCAGCAAATTAGGGACACTGTTGCTCCTGGGGTATCGGCGAGGACCATTCGCAACCGTCTCCATGAAGCTGGGCTACGGTCCCGCACACCGTTAGGCCGTCTTCCGCTCACGCCCCAACATCGTGCAGCCCGCCTCCAGT
Organism: Schistocerca cancellata; assembly: GCF_023864275.1. Taxonomy (NCBI): domain Eukaryota; kingdom Metazoa; phylum Arthropoda; class Insecta; order Orthoptera; family Acrididae; genus Schistocerca; species Schistocerca cancellata. The sequence goes on from NC_064634.1 coordinate 194,680,898, forward strand.
GGTGTCGCGACAGGCGTGAATGGAGGGACGAATGGAGACGTGTCGTCTTCAGCGATGAGAGTCGCTTCTGCCTTGGTGCCAATGATGGTCGTATGCGTGTTTGGCGCCGTGCAGGTGAGCGCCACAATCAGGACTGCATACGACCGAGGCACACAGGGCCAACACCCGGCATCATGGTGTGGGGAGCGATCTCCTACACTGGCCGTACACCACTGGTGATCGTCGAGGGGACACTGAATAGTGCACGGTACATCCAAACCGTCATCGAACCCATCGTTCTACCATTCCTAGACCGGCAAGGGAACTTGCTGTTCCAACAGGACAATGCACGTCCGCATGTATCCCGTGCCACCCAACGTGCTCTAGAAGGTGTAAGTCAACTACCCTGGCCAGCAAGATCTCCGGATCTGTCCCCCATTGAGCATGTTTGGGACTGGATTAAGCGTCGTCTCACGCGGTCTGCACGTCCAACACGAATGCTGGTCCAACTGAGGCGCCAGTTGGAAATGGCATGGCAAGCCGTTCCACAGGACTACATCCAGCATCTCTACGATCGTCTCCATGGGAGAATAGCAGCCTGCATTGCTGCGAAAGGTGGATATACACTGTACTAGTGCCGACATTGTGCATGCTCTGTTGCCTGTGTCTATGTGCCTGTGGTTCTGTCAGTGTGATCATGTGATGTATCTGACCCCAGGAATGTGTGAATAAAGTTTCCCCTTCCTGGGACAATGAATTCACGGTGTTCTTATTTCAATTTCCAGGAGTGTACAATTAATCACATTAGCTCACACATTCACTTTATTATAGCTTTTTGTTTTTATATGCCTATCCATACTTGGAGTCTATGCACTGACTATCTATCTCACTTAGATGCTTGAAACCGTAATTACACATCAACAACGTGTCTGTCAAAAAGTAGGCTACAATCCTGTCATTTCAGCCACAAGATTTTATGTGCTTGTGTGTGAATTCCTAAAGGACCAAACTGCTGAGTTAATCGATCCCTAGACTTACACACTACTTAAACTAATTTATGCTAAGAACAACACACCGTGCGGTAGCGTTCTCGCATCCCACGCCCGGGTTCCCGGGTTCGATTCCCGGCGGGGTCAGGGATTTTCTCTGCCTCGTGATGACTGGGTGTTGTGTGCTGTCCTTAGGTTAGTTAGGTTTAAGTAGTTCTAAGTTCTAGGGGACTGATGACCATAGATGTTAAGTCCCATAGTGCTCAGAGCCATTTGAACCGTTTTTTTTAACAACACACACCCCCATGCCCGAGGGAGGACTCGAATCTCCGGCGGGAGGGGCCGCGCAGTCCGTGACATGTCGCCTCAAACTACGCGGCCACTCCGCGCGGCACACAAGTTTTTATTCTAGAAATATTGTCACCCGGTGGTTAAAATTAACGTTTTTTTTATAATTTATCAGTATGTATGTTCCTTCCTGTTCATACTATGTTAGCGTCTGTAGACTATTTTGGTCTATACAGTACCAAAATATTGTAGACCTCTATCTCAAACAGATTTTTTGTGCACAGTAAAGATGTCAGAAATTATAAATCTCGAGAAATTCAATTCATAGTTATATTTAGACTGTGACTGACCTCTGCTGTCTCTAATGCACTCCAGTTGCATGATATTCTTAGTTTACATGTTCATCATCTTCCCCCTTCGTTTTGTTGTTTCTCCTTGTTATTGTGGCATGTTCAGTTGCCTCAAGGACCCACTTTGCAGCTTCTGCCACTCTCATAGAATCAGTTGCCAACAGTGATTGCCTCACATTAAACACAGAATGTATTTCCAGCAACTCCAGACTTTCACACCGGTTAATTGCCTCACATTGAAACCAATTTCAGGTTTAATAACTTTCAAGAATGACGAATAACAGCAACTCGAGCTACAGGAAAGTTTATGAGGAAAACAACACACAAAAACCAAAAAGTAACCAAGGGAACATAAGAGCATCGCAAAGCGTATCTTATGGCAGGGCTGTCAACCTGAAAAACATTTCTACAGTACCTATTTCTCGAACTGCCGCGTAATGACAACATTGGTTTGTGAAGGTGGCGGAAACATAGCTGTGGAAGTCCATCGAGAGACCTTTAAGTTTTAAATAACTTCTCAATTTACGGTTCAGTTCTTTTGACCACCATTTTCTTAAAAAATCTGCAAACATCGGTTTAAGATGAGGAAAAAAAACGCTTGTTGCAGTTGATTCACAGGCAAGTTACCTTAAGTGGAATAATTAAACCATACCAAAGACACAGGAAAAATAAGAGCAGAAACCATCTCTCTCGGCTGTCAATACAAAGGTTTAACAACCTAGTGGCCACTTCTGCTAGCGTCGATCACGTCGATCTGCTTGGAAAACTAGCAAAGACATCGAATACTGAGGCTGGATTCCAGTGTATACCACGAAAGGCTGTTGGCAGAACGTGATAAAGAAAATCCTCCTAAGAAAGCAATAATTCCTCCAGCCTGTCATTGCCGAACTGTTCTTTTTGGGTTAAAAAAACATTTTTTTATTTGGTCCTATTTTATTTCCACGCACTTCGCCCAAACTTTTACCAGTGAGAAGATTCCAACTCTGAAGCATGATTATGAAACTTACCAAAGTTTACAAAATACACAACTGTAGCCCGTAATTTACTACGAAGTTACACTCATGTTCAGAAAAAAAGCAGAACACCTTGAACGACTGAAGATAGGGCGATTATATTCACAAGACATGTACATTAGCGTGCTCTGCAGAAACGATTAGCATCTGAACCATGTCGGCCAGCGGGTTCAAGATCAACATAGAAATCGTGGTGCAGCACCACCTATCAGTAAAATCTGCCTGCGGCTGTCGTTGTCACTTTAAGCCGAAGGTAATGCATCAGTGTCACTGGAGCAGATACCTAGTAGACATGTGCTCGAACCTTAGCGTCAGATCAGTGGTTTTGCAAGTGGGCGCATTATTGGCATGAGAGCAGATGATACATCTATCCGGAAAATCGCTGCTCGTGTGGGACGAAGTGTTTCGGCAGTGCAACGGATGTGTACAGAATGGTTCACGGAAGGCCGTAGAACACGAGAATATGGGTCAGGTCGCATCTCACAGACCACACCGTCAACGCCTCCTCCGAATGGCATTGCAAGGCAGATCTGGGTCCTCCTAGGCCGTGGCGCAGCAGTGGAACAGTGTAACACATCTTACACTATCAGGGGTGACAGTCCGTCACCGTTTATTACGGCATGGGATATGTGCGCGTCGTCCGCTTCTCCGCCTACTTTGACGAATGTGCAGAAATATGCTAGACGGCAGTGATGTTTGGAACTACGTCACTGGTGACAGGAAGGGCATCGCATAGTATTTCGGACAAATCCAGGTTCCGTTTAATTGAAAATGATGGCCGCATTTTGGTTCGACACTGACCGGGGCAGCGGTACTACAATGACTGCATTCGCACAAGACACACACAGCCATCTCAATGCCTTATGGTGTGGGGTGCTATGGTTACAACCACAAATCACAGCTGGTGCATGGCGAGGGCATTTTGACCAGTGTGACCTGCCTGAATGACATCGTGCGACCCGTAGCCACACCCTTTCTGCACCACACTCCAGACGCCATTTTTCAGCAAGACAATGCACGACCACATGTTGCTGCATAAACACGGGCCTTCTTGGTGTCACAGGATGTTGGCCTGGCCGGCCAGTGTGGCCGTGCGGTTCTAGGCGCTTCAGTCTGTGACCGTTACGGTCGCAGGTTCGAATCCTGCCTCGGGCATGAATGTGTGTCCTTAGGTTAGTTAGGTTTAAGTAGTTCTAAGTTCTAGGGGACTGATGACCTCAGATGTTAAGTCGCATAGTGCTCAGAGCCATTTGAACCATTTGATGTCGGCCTTTTACCCTGGCCCGCCATATCACCAGACTTGTCGCCAATCGAAGGTGTGTGGGATGTGGTAAAAAGATGGGTGCAGCGCAGTGACCCAATGCCACCCACTAAAGATGAACTTTGGAACCAGGTGAATGTAGCATGAATGGCTATACCACAGGAGGGCCATTCTTGTCTATACGCATCGATCGCATCACTCTTGGAACAAGTTTTCCTTATCACTTCGGCACTTATCAAAGCACATGCTCTGACAATTCTCTTTCACATATCTTCAGGTGTAGTTGGAACGTCTTTATAAACAATGTCTTTTACGAATCCCCGCAAGAAAAAATCCAGAGCCGTCAAGTCTGGTAAACGATCCGGCCTCGACACATCTCCTCCATGTTGTTGTTGTTGTTGTTGTTGTGGTCTTCAGTCCTGAGACTAGTTTGATGCAGATCTCCATGCTTCTCTATCCTGTGCAAACGTCTTCATCTCCCAGTACCTACTGCAGCCCACATCCTTCTGAATCTGCTTAGTGTATTCATCTCATGGTCTCCCTCTACGATTTTTACCCTCCACGCTGCCCTCCAATACTAAATTGGTGATCCCTCGATGTCTCAGAACATGTCCTACCAATCGATCCCTTCCTTCTAGTCAAGTTGTGCCACAAGCTCCTCTTCTTCCCAATTCTATTCAATACCTCCTCATTAGTTATGTGATCAACCCATATAATCTTCAGCATTCTTCTGTAGCACCACATTTCGAAAGCTTCTATTCTGTTCTTGTCTAAACTATTTATTGTCCACGTTTCACTTCACTCCATACAAATACTTTCAGAAACGACTTCCTGACACTTAAATCTATACTCGATGTTAACAAATTTCTCTTCTTCAGAAACGCTTTCCTTGCCATTGCCAGTCTACATTTTATATCCTCTCTACTTCGACCGTCATCAGTTATTTTGCTACCCAAATAGCAGAACTCATTTACTACTTTAAGCGTCTCATTTCTTAATCTAATTCCCTCAGCATCACCCAACTTAATTCGACTACATTCCATTATCCTTGTTTTGCTTTCGTTGATGTTCATCTTATACCCTCCTTTCAAGACACTATCCATTCCGTTCAACTGCTCTTGCAAGTCCTTTGCTGTCTCTGACAGAATTACAATGTCATCGGCGAACCCCAAAGTTTTTATTTCTTCTCCATGGATTTTAATACCTACTCCGAACTTTTCTTTTGTTTCCTGTATTGCTTGCTCAATATACATATTGAATAACATCGGGGATGTACAATCCAACAATTTGGGAATTGTCTCTGCAACTCATTTACAACCATCAGCGAAAAATATGCTGGTCATTCACAGAGTTGTTACCACATTCTGTTCCTTGTTCCTAAAGGCATTTCTTCCAATAATAGACCTTATGTTTCCTGCAGGAATGTGGTGTACTTCCTACCATTAAGATTTCCTTCGAAGAAATAGGAGCCTATAATTCTGTCCTCAAGAATCCCACACCATACATTCACCGACCACAGGTTTTGGTGTGCAACTTGCCGCAGCCAACATGGATTTTCAGTTACCTAGCAATGCATATTCTGCAAATTAACATTTCCATGGTTCGTGAATGTAGCCTCGTCAGTAAATCAAATCAAATTAATAAATGTGTCATTCTTTTCAATCTGAAGTTGAGCCCATTGGCAGAATTCAGTGGGATGCGTACAATTCGTACCAGTTAATTCTTGGTGGAGACTGATATCGTAAGGATTATATTCATGGCGATTCAGAACACGAACAACACTACTCTGGCTCATGCCAGATTCCCTTGCGATTTGATGCGAACTAACACAAGGTTCTTGAACCACAGTGGCAAGAGTACGAATTTCCGTTTCCTAGTTAGTAACTTTGCTTTCCGGATGTGTTACTGATGCGTTAAAGATCCATTTCTCGATTTATCATACACATATTGAAATGTACAACGTATAGGGTGATCAATTGTTCATACACATATTTAAATGTACGACGTATAGGGTGAGTACGTTGAGAGTATCTTCCAGCGTGTAAGTCTCTAGCTGTCACTCAATTTCGTTGGCATTCTCCGTAAATGAGAAGCATATCGACTTGTTCCTCAAAGGAAAACATCATTCACATTCGCTTGAGTCTTACCGTTTCTATTAGTGTTATATTGCCAACCCGTCGAATGGTGTTGACATGTCAATGGCACGTTAGATGGATACGCCGTATTCGACGGATATTTACTATTTTCACGATATACGGGAGAGACTTGTCAGGCCGTGTGCTTCGATAAGTGCCGAAGTGATAAGAAATATCACTCAATCCATGATAAAAAGATTGCTGCACTCCATTGATACCAATGGTCATCACTTCGAACACCTTTTGTAAATGGTCGTTCATACCACCTTTTTGGCGTTCGTTGACCTCCAATGACCTTACTGTTATACATCATTGGATTCGTCTCGATAGCTGTTATTAGAAAATAAGTACCAAACTATAGCGTCCCATTAAAAAAAAAAAGAAAAAAACGAAGTTGAGCTTCATATCTCTGGCGCGACCCCACCTAACAACAGAAGACCAAAGCCATATTATGGCCCACGTTGTGCCACAAACTTCACCAGCTACTAGCATACTTTCGGAGTTATTCTAAGCGGCAATAGTTAGTGACTCACCATTATAACACATACGCTTATGTTCACGATCGAGTTCTAAGCCCCTGGATCGATTTCAACCAAACTTTGTACACATATTACATACTATCTGGAAAAGAACACAGAGGCGGTAGAAACCACCAACCTCCCACTGGGGTTGGGTTGAAGGTGATAACGGTGTGATTGATAGAGAATGTTGGCGGAGATGGTAGATAGAGACAGGGGAAGAGAAGATGGACAGATAGAGATGGACACAGGAGATGAACAGAGAGAGGTTGGAGGAGGAGCTACACTAGTAGAAAATAAGAGTAATATCCAGGCAACTCTAAGTTTCTCAACTAGTATGTGTATAAGAATGGATGTTGTGTCTGTCTTCCACACCTGCTAAACTAGATCGATCACAACCAAACTTTGTACACATACAACTTACCATTGCAATGGTAATGGGAATGAAAATATTGGGGCATAGGAGATGAACAAAGAGAGGGCAGAGATGAGGGGGACTGCAGGTGGGGCAGAGGGAGATAGACAGCGAGAGGAGAGGAGGCAGAGAGGCAAAGACAGAGGGGGAGGGAGAGAGGCACAGACAGAGGTGGAGGGGGAGGACGACATGTGTGCTATAGGGGCGGAGATATGGACCAAAAAGGATTTTCCATACCTGTCATGTACATAGGCTGTGTGGCCTGACAGGTGTGTCGTACAGGTAATATTGGCATGCCTTTGAGGGACTACACATGCTGGTGGGCGTGGCTGAGCAGAGAGATGGTAGGAGGACATAGAGAGGGGGAGGATGAGGTGGACAGAAATAAAATAGCAGGTGGATACAGTGGGGGTTCGAGAGGTGTCAGAAAGTTGGGATGAGAGGATGGACAGAGAGAGGAATGAGGAGGAGAAGATGGACACATAGTAGGAGTGGAGGAGATGGACACAGAGAGGGGAAGAGGAGATGGTCAGAGAGACAGGCTGAGGAGGAGATGGACGGCGAGGGGGAAGGAGAGGGAGATGCAGAAGGCAGGTGGAAGGTGTAGACAGGTAGTGGGTAGGTGAAAAAGATAGAGGAGATGTAGGAGGTGACAGAGAGAGAGAGGGAGGAGGATATGGACAGAGGGAGGAGTGAGGAGGAAATGGCTGGAGAGGAGGGTGGAGGATAGGGAGGTGGAGGGAGGTGGAGATAAGCAGATCGGAAATAGGAAGATGGGGATGGGCAGAGAGACATTGGAGGAAGACGTGGACCGAGACAAGAGAATGGAGGAGGAGATGTATACAGGACATTTGTGGGACACGTACATGGAAGAAGTTGCTGGAAAAAAGCTAGTAAAATATGAAAATGTTGACAGTGCAGGCTGAGAAGTCATTTAAGTCAGACAGCATTCTTTTGCTGGGTATCGCAGAGCACGACAAATCTCATTGATTTCATCAACGGAACAAAAACAGCGTTTCATAACTGGTTTAAATTTTGGAAAAAAGAAGTACTACACAGAGCAAGATCTGGAGAGATAGAATGATTGTAGAAGATAGTCACGTGACGTTTGGCACAACAATCGATAATTGGCGAAGATGTATGACTATCATGGTGATAGAACCGTGAGTTGTCTTGTCATAACTGTGGCCTTTTTTTTGCGAGTCTTCTTGCTCAACCTTTTCAGGGATTAGCTGATTTCTTAAACTGATCTAGTTCATGAAAATGCACTTTTCTCACATGAAATTGTGAAAGCCATGGATTAAGGCAAACAGGTGGACGTAGTACATATTGACTTCCGAAAAGCATTTGACTCAGTATGACACCAAAGCAATGCAGCAGTGGATACACCGGTTCCCGTGAGATCACCGAAGTTAAGCGCTGTCGGGCGTGGTCGGCAATTGGATGGGTGACCATCCAGGCTGCCATGCGCTGTTGCCATTTTTCGGGGTGCACTCAGCCTTGTGATGCCAATTGAGGAGCTACTCGACCGAATAGTAGCGGCTCCGGTCAAAGGAAGCCATCATAACGACCGGGAGAGCGGTGTGCTGACCCTACGCCCCTTCTATCCGCATCCTCAACTGAGGATGACACGGCGGTCGGATGGTCCCGGCAGACCACTCGTGGCCTGAAGACGGAGTGCTTTATGACACCAAAGCAAACGTATAACTATGTGGGATACGAAATGTATGACTGGATTCAAGAATGTATCATGTCATCTTAGACGGAGAGTCATTGACAGAAGTAGAAGTAATTTGAGGTGTGCCCCAGGAAAGAGTGATGGGATCGTTGCTGTTCATACTGTTTAGTAATGAACTAGCAATGACTTGAGACGTTTTTGCAGATAATGGAGCTATCCTTAAGATTCGTTCAATAAATAATGTCCTACAACTTTTATCTGTAAGATTGTTTGTTCTTAACAGTTAGAGTCTGGTCACAATATCAACCAAAATTTCTTTTACACGTGTTACTTGTCTACATAATTCCTATCACGTTCTATGGTCAGCCGTCAGCGCTGTTCAAGGGTATGTATTCCCTATTGGTAAAAACTCTTGCCCTGTGCTCGTAGCCATGTTTTTCAATGCATGAATTACGCTTCCATCATCTTCAAAATGTGTCCAACGTAGAGAACCCTGAAGTGGCACAAACAGATGGAAGTCCAGGGCGCCAGGTCTGGGCGATAAGATGGCTAAGGCAATGATGTCGAACCCAATTTGGAGATAAGTTCCACGTTCTGAGGCTTGTGTGTAGGCGCGCATTGTCGTGTTGGAGCAAGATTGATTGATTTATTTATTTTTGGGTTTTCGACGACGGAACATGTCGGAAACGGTTCTTGAGTTTTTTCAGTACCTGAATTAATGGTTGATCCTTCTGGAACATACGCATAAGAATGACATGATCTCTATCTCAAAAGACAGTCATGATTCTGCAAACAGAAGGAACTGCTTTGAATTTCTTCTTATTTCTTACTGTCTGTGGGCACTCCCATCCCACTGACTTCCTTTTTCCTCGGCTCAACGTGAGGCACCCCTGTCTCGTCACATGTAGCGATTCGTGACAAAAAAATCTCTCCATTGGTCTCAGTCTACTCCAACAGTTCAGATGAAATGGGTTTTCTTTTAATCCGGTGAGCATTCGTGGAACCCATCTTAAGCACACCTTTGAATACACAAAGAGTCTCAGTCAATGCACATACATACACGCACTACCCTCACTGTAACTCTAGAGCAGTGGTCGTCAAGCTGTTTTGCGTAAGAGCCATTACTGACAGTAGAGGGCGACGCGTCGGGTCACAATGATTGTCGGTAAGCCCCTCTATTAGCTCTAATTTCCTGAATTTTCTCGACGTGGTAATTTTGCGAGATGTATGTGGCAGGAAGTAATATGTTATCCGACTCTTAACGGAAAGTGCTCTCTCGAACATTCAATAATGAATCTCCACAACGCCTCTCTTGTAACCTCTGCACTGGAGTTTGCTGAGTATCTTTATAACGCTCTCGCGCGAAGTAAACGACGTTGTGCCGAAACGCGCCGCTCTTTGTTGGACCTTCTATCAGTCCTACCTGGTAATGATCCCAGATTGATGGAACGGAGATGGTTCTAAACAATATAACTCAATTAATTCAAACTTGTAACAAAGGGGTGGAATGTTGGATGACAGCTTTGTACATAAAATGGTTTATAAGTCAGCTTTATTTGTTGTATTGTGGGTGTTTCTTGGAAGTGAGTAGCTCTCACTGGGACTAGCACCTTGGCTGCTTTTCCCGATCGGACGCCATGTCGGCGTTAGTGATCCAAAGATAAAACTACGCAACTGAAAAAAATAACAAAGAACCACGTTTATAGGACAAAGGACGTTGTTAAGACATTGATGTTGTAAAAAGTATTACTCTTCATGCAAATGAGGCAAGAAGAATAATATAAATAATTTATCTTACATCAGATGACTCTAAAATAATAAAATTTCTAATAAAAAAAATAAGGGCGCAAGCTTCCTCTGTCAATGTCACTGACAATGGCGCTGTAGGTACGTCAGAATCAGTGTGGCCTCTTCTCGGTACCCAGCAGCACTCCTCACGTCAAAAAATGTTCAATAGTCACTTTTTGCACCCTGGGTACTTTACCATACCTTCACCTACCGATCTTACTACTAAGTGATAGCCCACACAAATGATTATATTAATTAATGACACGATCACACTTTTGAATGTAATTTTCCTTCTACTCATTGCATTGTATTACAACAGCCTTAATTTGATTTCATATTACTTGCTACAAATATGTACCGCATTTCAAGATGACGGTCTCCAGAATGTGTATTCACGAATCTGTTTTACTTCCGTTTGATAGTTATACGATAGTAGGCGACCGGTGCTTGTTGCGCAAGCTTATCAGTTGTCAGCAGACAATAAATCATTCCCACCCTCACTTCAATAAAGCCCTTAGTGGCTACGGTAGATACTACTCTGCCGCTGACATAAGTGGCCAATTTTACTTACGTCCCGCTCGAATTCTCCAACGTCTATTAAAATTGAGTGCATCTTAAAATACTGCTGTCTCTGTAGACATCTTTCTTTGTTACTGACCAAGAAAAATCCACTCTTACGAACGTCTTAGCGTTAGTAGTCGTTTTTGGATTCGTTTGCTGGTAGCATATTATTACAAAATAACGGCTGACGATCGCGGGCCGCACGAATGCCGCAGTTTGACGACCACGGCTCTAGAGCGTGCACAAATAATGGCAACCTTACGAGCCGGGAGCAGTGGCTGTGACAGGACGTTCGGATTGTGGCCGATCATGGAGCTCAGTATCTGCTCTTCCTGGCGCTCTAACTCACTTTAACCATCGTCAAGAAGTACTCCTATTAAATGCATCATTACCACACTCTACATGCAAGTTTTTATCGTGTAGGTATGTAACCAAGAACTCAATTACAGTACCTTGCTTGTAATGACAAGACGTTGGTGCCTGATGTCTTATCCTCACAAAGTCAGCTTTATAAATGCCAATACAGGGAAGATCATGAATTTGGTTGGTGTTCGTTTCTCTGGCAGCAATTTAAGCTGTTCTCTTAGGTTCCTGTCTAACCGCGTACTCAGAAATCGCCGCATACTTGCAAGTGAAAGCCGAGTATTTATTTCATCCTTCGTTTTATAATCAGACAGAAACGTAAATAACATCGCATACTGCAAAATATACTTGTATTACATTCACAAGGAAGTCCTAGAATGTGTCAAAAATGGCAAGTCGAAAAAAGTTAGCAAATAGTGGGACACGAATCACCATCTTACAGCTCCGTAATCCACGTCTTGATCCACTACACTAAAGCGAAGACATGTGTGTTAACATCTTTTGTGTTGGCTGTCATAGTCTCGCTTGAAGGCTTATGTCGTTGATGCGTCATTAACTGACATTTAATTGTAAAGCTGCCTTGCTTGTGATAAATCTTCAATGTGCCGTTACCTCGAAATAGTGTATTGTTAGAGGCTGTGTTCTTTGAAGCAGCATGCTGCCATAATATGCAGTCAATATGACGTCTCCAAACTTATCGAATATACGGGTACAGTCAAGACGAACGGCATTATACCCCTCTTTGTGAAAGGAATGTATCAGACAACAACGTCTACTCCTGTAACGAATGTCTTCCGTGGACGCCATTATGATGGTTCACTATGGATCCGCTATCCTTGGAATTGTTCGAAACTTCGCATAGGTGTAGAAGAAACTTCAAAACTGAAGCACATGCGAGGACGTTTTCCTTTAGGATTTTACGACTGCATAAAAAATTAGGAGCATTATTACTAAACGACCCTCGTATAATGAAGCATAGCCTGGAAAATAAATAAACAAAACTGCGCACATATTTGATCATATCCTCGTAAGTCTCCAGTGGTACGAAGATCGGCAATTTGTTAAATGTTCAGAAATTTAAAATTGTGCTCTTCACAAAACGCAGAAAAATAGTAGCCTTTGACTACAACGTCAGTGGTTCACAGATTGGAATTAGTCAACTCGTACAAATATTTGGTTACGAAGATATGTGTGGATATGAACTGCACTGATCACATAGTTTCACAAAGGAAAGTCTCCTTATAGAAGTTTCAAGAACCAGTATTTCGGAGTGAATCCAGCGATATTTTTCAGCCCCGTATGCATCGCGCCGTAGAAACCGCGAGGATAAATTCCGGCTAATGACAGAACACATTGAGACATTGAACTATTTGATCTTCCAGCACCCTATACAAGATGGGATCGGGAAGGAACGCTATCATCATTCACAGTGAATTGTAAAGTATGTATGTAGAAGTAGAGACATGTGCATTCCCACACGTCTTGCCCGCGTCCATCCACACAAGAAAGGAGTAGTGCAACAAATGCTCTCGTGGGTGAATTCTGTGTATTTGAAAACAAATATCCTCGCAATGTTGATACAGGCCACACCTTCACCTGCCCATGTTAGGCAAAATTTTCTGCCTGACTCATGTAGTACTATCACCGTCAGAGGGTGGCACGGGACTACAGGCCCCACCGCCACACCTCCAAAGTGAATTGCAGTGACGCAGTCACTGCACTGTGGAAACTTACTGCCCCACCAATACAGTTAGACCGCAATAGATCGGTGATGCTGTATTGTAACATATCACCCCGGACTACAAGTAAAAAAAAAAAAAAAAAAAAAAATGATACAGGCGATGTCGACGCCTCACGTTATTAAGAGTAGAAGTGAATTTGGTTTAAGTTGTGTTGGTAAAATTCGATTCTGCGTCTGATCGAAAAACCGAATAGTAATTATTGACAGTATATCATACACTGGTTAGACATTAGGGAATAGCTCTGCCCCACTACCAGCCCCCGAATAGTAATTATTGACAGTATATCATACACTGGTTATACATTAGGGAATAGCTCTGCCCCACTACCAGCCCGCTACGGTATAAAGCTAAAAATAAGGAAATTTACATCATTATTCCGCCTTACCCTAATGAGTTGGGTCGGGGAAGGCGTGAAGCAAAGCATATATTGGCGTGCTTAGCATCGCAAAGTGGTGGTAATGAAATACACTCCTGGAAATGGAAAAAAGAACACATTGACACCGGTGTGTCAGACCCACCATACTTGCTCCGGACACTGCGAGAGGGCTGTACAAGCAATGATCACACGCACGGCACAGCGGACACACCAGGAACCGCGGTGTTGGCCGTCGAATGGCGCTAGCTGCGCAGCATTTGTGCACCGCCGCCGTCAGTGTCAGTCAGTTTGCCGTGGCATACGGAGCTCCATCGCAGTCTTTAACACTGGTAGCATGCCGCGACAGCGTGGACGTGAACCGTATGTGCAGTTGACGGACTTTGAGCGAGGGCGTATAGTGGGCACGCGGGAGGCCGGGTGGACGTACCGCCGAATTGCTCAACACGTGGGGCGTGAGGTCTCCACAGTACATCGATGTTGTCGCCAGTGGTCGGCGGAAGGTGCACGTGCCCGTCGACCTGGGACCGGACCGCAGCGACGCACGGATGCACGCCAAGACCGTAGGATCCTACGCAGTGCCGTAGGGGACCGCACCGCCACTTCCCAGCAAATTAGGGACACTGTTGCTCCTGGGGTATCGGCGAGGACCATTCGCAACCGTCTCCATGAAGCTGGGCTACGGTCCCGCACACCGTTAGGCCGTCTTCCGCTCACGCCCCAACATCGTGCAGCCCGCCTCCAGTGGTGTCGCGACTGGCGTGAATGGAGGGACGAATGGAGACGTGTCGTCTTCAGCGATGAGAGTCGCTTCTGCCTTGGTGCCAATGATGGTCGTATGCGTGTTTGGCGCCGTGCAGGTGAGCGCCACAATCAGGACTGCATACGACCGAGGCACACAGGGCCAACACCCGGCATCATGGTGTAGGGAGCGATCTCCTACACTGGCCATACACCACTGGTGATCGTCGAGGGCACACTGAATCGTGCTACCATTCCTAGACCGGCAAGGGAACGTGCTATTCCAACAGGACAATGCACGTCCGCAGGTATCCCGTGCCACCCAACGTGCTCTAGAAGGTGTAAGTCAACTACCCTGGCCAGCAAGATCTCCGGATCTGTCCCCCATTGAGCATGTTTGGGACTGGATGAAGCGTCGTCTCACGCGGTCTGCACGTCCAGCACGAACGCTGGTCCAACTGAGGCGCCAGGTGGAAATGGCATGGCAAGCCGTTCCACAGGACTACATCCAGCATCTCTACGATCGTCTCCATGGGAGAATAGCAGCCTGCATTGCTGCGAAAGGTGGATATACACTGTACTAGTGCCGACATTGTGCATGCTCTGTTGCCTGTGTCTATGTGCCTATGGTTCTGTCAGTGTGATCATGTGATGTATCTGACCCCAGGAATGTGTCAATAAAGTTTCCCCTTCCTGGGACAATGAATTCACGGTGTTCTTATTTCAATTTCCAGGAGTGTATAAGTGGTGGTAATGAAATATTTAGCAGTGTTGTGTTAGACGAATTCACGTTTGTAAGAGTCACTTTGGAGGAGAGAAGAGTTTTTGGCTTAACTGTTTGCAAGGACTTCGAATACTTCATAGGCTCTGACAAATTTTATAGCAATATTTAGTTTCTGATGGAAATAACGGTTACCAGTGAGGAGGATTAACATTGTTTATGAACTGAATAATAAAAACCAATTCATCTGAAGAGGCCTCTGAAGTAGGAAAGGTAGCGACCGACAGTATTGTTATTCTCAGCCGATAGGCATCGATGGATGCGGATATGGAGGAGCATCTAGCCAGTACACCGCTCTTCCAGCCGTTGTCAGGCCTCGTGACCGAAGCCGCTACTTCTCAGTCAACTTCCTCTTCAATTTACCTCATCAGGGCTGCGTGCACCACGCTTGCCAACAGCGCTCGGCCGACCCGGAAGGTCACCAATCCAAGCGCTAGCCAAGCCCAACAGCGCTTAATCTGACGCGAACCAGTATTACCATCACTGCAGCAAACCCGCTGGTTCTGAATAATGAAGAAAACGCAAAAGTACTTTTCTCCGCATCCTCTCTCTTCTCCCCCCCCCCATCCCCCCCCCTCTCTCTCTCTCTCTCTCTCTCTCTCTAGTGTTTATATCGCCGTATGGGCTCCCCGTGTTTTCATGTTGCGACTAATTTATTTTATGTTTGTGGCCCGTCACCACAGACGTCAGTTAAAGGGAGGGACGGACGTCGTGTACGCCATTTCGCTGTGAACCGAGTAAACTTTGTGCTGTGCGTAATTTTATTTTACTGTTTGTGTATCGTATTTGCGGAGGCGGAGATTGAGGACGAGTCCAGGTGAAGTACTATATTTGAATAAACGAGCTTTTGAGAACTGCCTAAAAACTGCAGTCATGTTTGCGCACCTACCAAATCATCGGTTGTTAATCGGCCGAACGGATTCCATCCGTTTCTGTCTCGACTCCCTGTCTCGTAAAATAGTGCCCATAAAACACATTTTATATCACCAAACGGTCGGGATCAACAAATCTCAGCTGCCTATCTAACGGCTTCCAGGAGCAACAAAAATTTTGATTTTATATTTCAAGTAATGATTGACCGAATTTAAAAATTTCAAATTCTCTCATCAAGAGGTATAAGTCTTACGTTAAAAGTTTGATGCCAAAGGTCAACTATTAAAATTATAAACTGTGTATCTGGCAGCGTAACTAACGGCGCCCAAATTACCAGGACTATATTAATCCAGTATTTGAGAATGGGAGCATTTACTGACTTCCAACAAGCTTTTCCAGTCTTTTCTTCATTTTAAAGATGTCACATGCTTAACTCGCTTGTAAACAAATCAGACGTTCGATGCTGTTTCCACAAGGTTATGAACACACATTATACTCCGCGATCGCAATGTAGACATTTTTATTGTCCCAAGATGACCAGTTTTAATAGTCTTATGCCGCCATCAATCTGATCTCATGGAACCTGGTGTAAAATTCACTTATTATATTACATGAAGTCAAAACATAAGAGACACTCCACACTTATATGTGTCTTGGTAAAAATCCAGTTGGACCAGTGCACACAGTTGATAAAACACACAGTTCATAAAATCCTTGTATCAACTGTGAGCATAAAAGCCTCGTATCAAGTGTGTGCGTTTTATCAACTGTGTGCATTTTACCAACAGGATTTTTATCAAGAGGGGACTGCCTTTTTTTGCTTTGACTTCAAGTAACGTAACATGACAGTTTTGTAACAAGTTCCATAAGATCAGATGATGGCAGCATAAGAGTGTTGAAACCGATCATCTTGTAACAAGGAGACTGTCTGCACTGCTGTCGCGGCGTACGAAGTGTGTTCATTTCCAACCATACCGATCGCCCCACAGAACAGGATGTGTACCTTACATTACACATGGGAGTTCGATTCTTTAAAGAAGCGGTGGTTGAGAGGGGATTACTGGTTGAAACAGTTTTAGTTCACACACACGTAGAAGTGGAGGGGTTGTATGGAGGCAGGTGGAAGAGGACAGGGTGTGACGAAGCATTTGGTGGAGGCGAGAGAGATATAGAAGAAGGAAATTAGATTAAGTGAGAGATTAAAATTTTTCCCCATTATGTTGATGAAACCATTTAAATACGGTTTACATATACGGAAATACAGTTCGGGAGTGAGAGACCCCTACTACCTCTGGGTTGGGGATAGAGATGGGAATGAGAAAGGGAGTGAAATGTAAAAATGTTTCAAAACAGATTTGTTGGTATTCATTTTCCGTATTTAGTTGTCTTAGAATACTTTGAAAGTA
The DNA here is from genome assembly GCF_023864275.1 of Schistocerca cancellata. Classification (NCBI taxonomy): domain Eukaryota; kingdom Metazoa; phylum Arthropoda; class Insecta; order Orthoptera; family Acrididae; genus Schistocerca; species Schistocerca cancellata. The sequence goes on from NC_064634.1 coordinate 194,698,152, forward strand.
TGAATCGCAATTTGTCTCATGTTTCTGCTGTTAACTGCGTCACCGAGCGAGGTGGCGCAGTCGTTAGCACACTGGACTCGCGTTCGGGAGGACGACGGTTCAATCCCGTCTCCGGCCATCCTGATTTAGGTTTTCCGTGATTTCCCTAAATCGTTTCAGGCAAATGCCGGTATGGTTCCTTTGAAAGGGCACGGCCGATTTCCTTCCCAATCCTTCCCTCACCCGAGCTCGCGCTCCGTCTCTAATGACCTCGTTGTCGACGGGACGTTAAACACTAACCACCACTGTTAACTGCGTCAACCAGATCGCGGGGATGAGCAATGCAGTGAACCAATATTTTTGTCAACGTGTTTCGCGGCCAGATATCACGCCACACAAGGCTCAATTTCATAGATAAAGTCAACATCCGGCATTGAATCGCACAGTGCAAAATAGCAGAGATTCAGACAAATATATGTGCAATAGAGGAGGAGGAGGATATTGGTGTTTAACGTCCCGTCGACAACGAGGTCATTAGAGACGGAGGGCAAGCTCGGGTGAGGGAAGGATGGGGAAGGAAATCGGCCGTGCCCTTTCAAAGGAACCATCCCGGCATTTGCCTCAAGCGATTTAGGGAAATCACGGAAAACCTAAATCAGGATGGCCGGAGACGGGATTGAACCGTCGTCCTCCCGAATGCGAGTCCAGTGTGCTAACCACTGCGCCACCTCGCTCGGTGTGTGCAATAGATGTGAGATACGCGTATGTAGGCGAAACTGCGGGTGAAAAGCTAGTACATGTATAAAAATGGAAGTACGTGTGTGTAAAGCCAGTATAAGGCTCAAGCCAGACAAGCCGCCATTTGAGGAGGCAGGTTGATAGATAAACCACGGTTCAAAATGGCTCTAAGCACTATGGGACTTAACATCTGAGGTCATCAGTCCCATAGAACGTATAATTACTTGAACCTAACTAATCTAAGGACATCACACACATCCATGCCCAAGGCAGGATTCGAACCTGCGACCGTAGCAACCTCGCAGTTCCGGACTAAAGCGCCTAGAACCGATCGACCACAGCGGCCGGAGCGGCCACGGTACAATATTTGTATACAGTGTGTTTCAGAAATAGTAGCGAAAACTGACATAGATGAAAATGTACAAGGGAATAGGGGATTGGGGAGGGGGGAGTGAAAAGTTTCTTGTGGAAAAATGTCGTCGAACCGGCTCTGTGGGTGTGTTTGCATGTTCTGCATCTCCACCTAAAACCACTTCATCAATTTCGACCGAAACTGGTACACGTACTACTTATCCTCTCGAAAGAAGTACTGTCAGGGGAAGAAACAGCTAGCTCCTATGGGGAGAGAGGTGGCGAGTCATATGTGTGGTATTGGAATGCATCCCGTGTGGTATATTTGCGATGGGAAAGGCTGAGCAGAGAGAGGACGGAAGAGGAGTTGGACAGAGAGAGGGAGGAGGAGGAGATGGGTTGAGAGAAGGGGGTGATGATGTGCTATGTAAAAATTTTTAGTAACGACCTATAATAGTATCGAATCCACAGTTTTCAGGGTCGCTATGTGTGCACTATATGTGACATGTGCGTGCACAGGTAAAACGCAGATAAAACGCTAGTATATCAAAAAAATTTATCTATGTATGTACGTATGTAGGTATGTACCACATCTCCTAAACCATTGGACTGATTTCAACCAGTCTGGAAAGAAACGTTGTGGAGGTAGGTATCTTTTGTCTGGAAATTGTAATACGTGTGTCTACTTTTGATGTGGATTTCAGCCTTTGGGTAAACATCGTTCCATAGTCTAAATTTTATTTCTCAACAAAATTTATTATGTAACGAGAAAAAGTCGGCATGTATGTCGTACAACAATTAATTTTGCGGAGATTATTTCCACTAGTAACCGTGGTGGATGTGCTGAAATGAGATTCCTTGCTGCACTGCGCCTCCTGTGTGCGTTGCTTAACGTTTTCTAAGACACTGTTTTCATGACACCTTTGCCGACTTCACAGTTACATTGTTTCGTCAGTTTACAACAACAAAAGGAAAGGAGATGTTGTGAGTAGGCTGTTTATGTTTTCTTATTGGCAACGTTACGTAGCGCTCTGTATGAAAATCACTGGCTGTGCTGTGTGCAGTCTGTGGCTAGTTTGCATTGTTCTGCCATTGTAGTGTTGGGCAGCTGGATGTGAACAGCGCGTAGCGTTGAGCAGTTGGAGGTGAGCCGCCAGCAGTGGTGGATGTGGGGAGAGAGATGGCGGAGTTTTGAAATTTGTAAGACTGGAACGTCGTGAACTGCTATATATATTATGACTATTGAGGTAAATACATTGTTTGTTCTCTATCAAAATCTTTCATTTGCTAACTATGCCTATCAGTAGTTAGTGCCTTCAGTAGTTTGAATCTTTTATTTAGCTTGCAGTAGTGGCGCTCGCTGTATTGCAGTAGTTCGAGTAACGAAGATTTTTGTGAGGTAAGTGATTTGTGAAAGGTATAGGTTAATGTTAGTCAGGGCCACTCTTTTGTAGGGATTATTGAAAGTCAGATTGCGTTGCGCTAAAAAAATATTGTGTGTCAGTTTAAGCACAGTCATGTATAAATTTTTCAAAGGGGAAGTTTCAAAGTACGAGGCGTTTTTTAAAAAGTAAGCGTCGTTTTCTAATTAAAAAAAGACGTGCTAAGATATCTCAATTATTTTATTTTTACATGAAAGCCTGTACCTTAATCTACTTTTCTTCGTAATTTCCGCCAATATTGAGGCACTTGTCAAAACGTTGTACCAATTTTTGAATACCCTCCTCATACAAGTCTGCCGCCTGACTTGTTAACCACGGCATTACCACTGTTTTGGCTTCGTCATCGTCTTGAAGACGCTGAGCGCCCAGGTATTTCTTCAAGTGCAGGAACAGATCGTGGCTGTACGGAGGATGATCTAGAGTTCCCCATCGAAAAAATGTGATGAGATCTTCGGTCTGATTCGCCACATGCGGACGGGCATTGTCTTGCAGCAAAACCATACCCTTGCTCAACTTCCATGGACTGTTGCTTTGATTCTGTTATGACGTAGACCATCCATGTTTCATCACCCGTAACAGGTTGGCTTAAGAAATCATCACTGTCGTTGTAGTACCGCGCAAGGAAAGTCAATGCACTGTCTAAACGTTTGGTTTTGTGCACATCAGTCAACATTTTCAATACTCAACGTGCGCACAATTTTCGGTAATTCAAGTGCTTGGTCACAATGCCATACAAAACACTACGAGAAACGTTAGGAAAGTCATCCTGCAAGGAGGAAATCTTAAAGCGTCTGTTTTCTTTCACGTTTTTGTCCACTTCCTGCACCAAACTTTCATTAACGACCGAAGGACGCCCACTCCGTTGTTCATCATGCACATTTGTTCAAATGGCTCTGAGCACTATCGGACTTAACTTCTGAGGTCATCAGTCCCCTAGAACTTAGAACTACTTAAACCTAACTAATCTAAGGACAACACACACATCCATGCCCGAGGCAGGATTCGAACCTGCGTCCGTAACGGTCGCGCGGTTCCAGACTGTAGCGCCTAGAACCGCTCTGCTACTGCTGCCGGCTGCACATTTGTGCGGCCATCTTTAAATGCTCTCACCCACTTTCTTACCATTTCATCACTCATAATGTTTTCTCCTTAAACTGCACAGATCTCAGGATGAATATCGATCGCTTTTAGGCCTTTAGCACTAAGAAATCTTATAACAGCCCGTACTTCACAGTCGGCGGGACTCACGATTATCGGAGGCATCATAAACACTCAGTAAGCACCGTAATCAAGGAAGAACCAGACTGTAATGGCGTCAGTGCGTAGATTAAGGTACATGCTTTCACGTAAAAATAAAATCATTGAGATATCTTAGCACATCTTTTTTTTTTAATTTCAAAACGATACTTACTTAAAAAACACGCCTCGTATAGTAGGCGACACATCAAAAAAATCTTTAATGCTGCAGCTCACTTGGCCGATGAGTTGTTTTTTCCCTATGTTGCGTTAATATCCTTACCGCAGTGGTAACGCAGTTTCCCGTCGTATCACCGAATTTAAGCGCTATCGGGCTGGGGTAGCACTTTGATAGGTGACCGCCCAGTCTTCCGACCGCTGTTGGTAAGCGGGGTGCACTCAGTCATCGTGAGGGCAATTCAGGAGCTACTTGATTGGAAAGCAGCTGTTCCAGTCACGAAAACTGACAGCTATGTACTGATCACATCCTTGTATCCTCATCCTGTGACTCCTGTGGGCTGACGATTACACGGCGATTGGTCGGCAACGGTGGCCTTCATGACCCCTTTCGGGTGGAGTTTATATTTTAGATGCGTTGATTTAAAATTTTAAGTGGGCTGCTTCTGTGTTGGCAGCGCTGTGTAGCGCTTTGCATTGGATCACTGACTGCGCTTTCTTTGTAAGAGACTCCGTGGCTGATTGGACTCGTTGTTGGAAGTTAATAGCCAGTAGTGTTGGGCAGTTGGACGTTAGTCGCTAGCAGTGATGGAAGTACTGTTGGGCAGTTGGAGGCGAAGAGCCAGCAGTGATGGATGTTAAATGTGAGAAGTTAGCATTGATGGAGGGTAGAGCTCTGAAGTGTTAGCGTAGGCTAACGATCTGGAAGTATCCGACTTGGAGATTGAAAATTATTCATGATTATATATCTTTGTACTGGATGTCAATGACGATTTATATTCGTGTTTGAACTGTATGTCACATTATTAAGATAAAAAAATACATTATTTGGTTTGCAACAATATCTTTCCTTTGCTAACCACATGCCTGTTAGTAGTTAGAATCTTTTATTTAACTGGCAGTATTGACGCTCGCTGTATTGCAGTAGTTCGCGTAATGAAGATTTTTGTGAGGTAAGGGCTTAATGAAATGCATAGGTTATTGTTAAGATTTCTTTTTAGTCTGGGTCATTGTTTTGAATTAATTATTTGAAGTCAGGTTTTAATATTTTTGAGCAGTCAGATTGCGTTGCGCTAGAATATTGTGGATCAGTGTTGACATGATAAGAAAAAGTAAAGAGAAAGTACGCTCAGTACGTTCAGTTTTTCTCAGCTGTTTCAGAATCAAATAACGTAGAAGTTTCATCTTCTCAGTCATTCTGCAATTTAAGTACAGACACACTCATTTAAATAAAGAAGTTTCAAAATGTCTGACCTTGCACTGGTAGCCCAAGGAAAACCTTTCTTAACGTCGCAAAATTAAGGAACAAGAAGAATGAAAATGGACTGAAGTCTTCCTTTTGGGTGTAGCGTTAAAAAAATAACCTGCTTCTGATCTGTGTATTTTCAGTACTCTCAGGAGTAGGTAATCAAAGGTGTAATTTTCTGACGATCATTTTCTAGCACCCTTGCTATCGTAATTAGGTAGAGGGGTGGAGGACTTTCTGGTTGACACTTATGTCTTTGGCCTGGAGTTTCTATACGAAGTTATATGAAGTCTTGTGTGTATTGCTTCAGTGGCTATGTAGAGCAAATGGACATGGTTAGCTGATATAAACACATAATTAGACACATTATTGCAATCATTCACTCACTAATCTCAAGTTTCAAGCGCTATTAGAAGATTTTTTCATTCGTATTCTTTTAACATGGCACTCATATCTCCTGAGGACGCCCAAATATCGTCTTCCTTAATGGGAAAACCTCCTGATGTCAATGGGGGTTTTCAATTTATTTAAGTTGCGGAACTCACATGGATGATAATCAATTAGCCCATATGGACAAATCGCGCCTCGCTGTATCCTTATGATGAGCTACACATAAGAAGTGCATCATGAAGATTTATTAATTTGTGCGTAATTTTGTGAATATGTGATTTAAGTAATAGTGGTGGTTGTTTAATACGTGACGTCGGAGTCTGATTGTCGATATTTAATGACATAACAACAGTAACGGGCGAAACATCCAGAGCATAAGCATTTTTGTAAGATGTGTCTTGTGAACGTCACCGACATGAAGGGAATTCTGTTACTTGTTTTGTCTAACCTAAAATGTCTGGGTACAATCTTGTTTTACTCGGAAATATAGTCCCCATAATATTGATACTGGTTTATTGTTTAGAACTGTCTTTGGCATTTACATCCATTCTCACCATGTGTCAGTTCAATTTTCCACAAAATTTTAGTATTGTTTCATCCAGGTTAAATATCTTTGATTCTTTATCTGATGCCTTCATATCTCTACCTATGAAGTGGAGCTCTTATGTCTGTCATTTTGTTAGCAGCCAGCTGTTGCATTGTATAAAACAAGTTTGGCAATGTAATTACTTTACGGAATTTGAGTATTATTTGCCTGTCGTCTGCTGGTTCCGAAGCTTTTAACACTACAACCCAGTACCCCACGTATTTTTCAGCTGTTTAATTTCTCGAGTTTAGAACCATTTTTTGTAAATAAATGCACTGACGAATTTTGTTAGTGATCAGTGTGCGCGCAGTCGTGGAGATGAAGGCAGAGAAGAAGTTGGGGAGCATCAGTGGTTTGCAACAGACATGTGTGTTGGCGCGCAAATTCCAGAGTGTTTTGCGTCGAAAATGTTGTTGTAATATGTAGTCAGATAAATTATAAATGGGCGAACAAGTATGTGGGCACAGCATACGGTCACAAGAAGATGTTGGAAGCAATGAAGAATACGATGGGAGCGAAATTTATTCATGCTGCTCGCTAAGCAAGCAGAGAATGTTGCCAATGTTGGATCTCATAATAAGCACTACTTAGCACCACAAGCAATAGATAGGAAAGGAAGGGCCTGTAATGTTATGTGAGACTCACTGCCCTTTTTTAACTAATTTGTGCCTGATTTTATTCTGAGAAGCTCAGTAATGTATGTAAATACCGTAAATGTACATTTGATTCAAAAAGTACTTGAAGTGAAGTGAAGCGCAGCTGGACAGCAACAAACACTTTAGCGCGCAATCCCCGCAACGATAGTCGTTGTGAATCTTTGAGTATGAACTAAAAAAAAATTGATTTATTAAAAAAAAAGGGGACTGTTAATCTGTATCTGGTGGAAAGAGGACGTGTTGCTATGCCATCGCTCAGAACGTATTTTTACATTTAATGAAAATTGCTATTTCAGTGATAATACATATTCATGTATACAAATTTTCTTTAAGTGAAGAACAGAAGCCGGCCGGAGTGGCCACGCGGTTAAAGGCGCTACAGTCTGGAACCGCGCGACCGCTACGGTCGCAGGTTCAAATCCTGCCTCGGGCATGGATGTTTTTGATGTCCTTAGGTTAGTTAGGTTTAAGTAGTTCTAAGTTCTAGGGGACTTATGACCACAGCAGTTGAGTCCCATAGTGCTCAGAGCCATTTGAACCATTTTTGAAGAACAGAAATATCTTGTTTTTTGGGAAAAGGAGGTGAACTTCATTGTCGTTGCGGCTATCAATCGACAGAACTGTAAGTGTACAAAGTTCACTAAAATACAGGAAAGGAAATCCATTCTCTATAGCTTATGTTTTTGTATAATAGTATGGTGCTGAACTCCACTGACCAATTTTGATGCAGCAGGAGTGTAGTTTGAAGGAAGTTTGTGCGCCAAGCAATCTCCTTTTCTCACGAAAAGCAGATTGCTGTTTGATCTTATTTACTTACAACAGTGGTCCCTTAGGTATGAAAAGCTACGAAAACTTGGACTCAAAGCTATCCGCAATACGGCCAAGTAACTAACAGAGTCATATTTTAAACCTTAAAGAACAGCTTCCTCCAAATTATAATACGTCACCAACTGGTGCAGAAACTGATCATTCAAGGAGGCAGCAACCAAAATTCAGGTACCGGTTACGACTTAGAGTAAAAATCTCAGTCAAAAATCAATCTCTTTCTCACATATATAAGTACTCATATTATTAATATAAAAGTCATTTTATAGGCCAGTCAATATTTTGTAGCAGCGTAATGGGCATGCCAGCGTCTGTAACTTTTTGGAACTTTGGGTCAAAGAACAAACTTGTCTAGAGAAACTTCGTTGACCATCAGCAGAGCCCTATACTTTAACTATAAATCCCAACACAGTCACAAATCGTCGAAAGAAGCCAAATCTAGTTAAATTTACAGTTGCTTTTCAATTAAGTAGTTATTGTGTTCAAAAGCTCAGTAACTTTAGGGTTTATAACAATACTACATTACTACTTCAGACGACCAATTCAAATTAAAACTAATTTAAAGTGACAATCATATTCTACGACAAAAGTACGCTGGCTTTCTTTTAGTCAAAGTGGTTTTAGAATTTTACGCGGTATTTTGTAAATGACATAATGTGCGTACGTCTAAGTAATATTAGTACTGAAAAACAGTTGTTACAATGAATGAAAAGCAATTAGTTGCAGAGTAGCAGGTAAAGAATAATATTCAGTTCTTGTCGCGATTAACAATATTTTCAATTAGATTGCATTATCGTGTGTTAGGTAACACAGTACAATTTCCATGAAGTTTTGCTAATCTTTGCCCGTTGCATCACATCATTGCATTCCAGATAAACGTAGTTAGTGTCAGCGGACGCGTGTGCATTTTGTGCAGCTGCTGCTTTGTCTTTCCCACATGACATTTACGTCATTTCCAAGTCATTACAATCATTTACTAAACTAAAATTTGTGCTCGTTTTGGTGCTGGCGACCGTCGTATCTTTCAATCGAAATTAATTTAAACTGAATTCTGGTATTCAAAATGAAACTGATTGCAGTGAGATTTTAATTATTAGCATGTTTTACATTTCATTAGTCGTCGTACACAGTAATAAACACTAGTGCCATAACGATCACGTGTAACCGATGCCTTGTTTCCACTAACATGGAACATTAGGTACACATGTCACAATAACAGCCTTACGTACATCGTAGAAAATGCGTGTTATAGGTCCCTTGATGGGTCCTGCACATACTGAAGATTTTGATACTTCTACTGATATCATTGCGTCTGTATGAAGTGTCTGAACATAGTTATAAGACTTTATTTGCCGTTAATTACTCATTACATATTGTATTTTGCTCTTTAACTGAAATAATTTTAGTGTTTGCTGTTTCGATAGATCAGATTTGCATACTACTTCTATCGGTTTGCAAAGCCTCCGTTCAAGACCCTCATCTGATGGAGTTACATTCATCCAGTTATCTGTAAAAAGCATCGTATTAAAATACGTAGATAATTTCTTCCGCCATTTATCAATGATGGTGTTAACACTAATATTAAGAACATTTGGTACCCCAACTTAAGGCATTGTGTTATGTTATCGTGCGTGCGTCCATCTAAATTAATGATGACCACTCTGCCGTACAACTGCGACTCTGAAACTGGTCACAAGATTCGCAATGTCGGCATTGGCGCTGAGTGTTTCCGATTTGCAATTGTAATGAGACTGTTAGTAAGTCTGCATTACTGCAGTTTCCCCGTATACGAGCCACGAATTGTTAACGTCGCATAAACTCGGGCGCAGGATTTGCTTCGGCAGTTATTCCGTTGGAACCACAGCAAGTTCCCTCCTTAAGAAACTCCTGGCCCCGGCGTTTTTCATCGAGCAGGTGCTAACGCACAGCGACTTGCGGAGTACAAAATTAGTCTAATAAATTCCTACCGCGCGCTAATTGCAACGTTGGAGACTCTGGGTAGGTCTGGCTGACCCAGTAACTCGGACTTACGGAGCTCTGGGATTATCATCTCGTCAGCATTTCCTCGCTCACAAGTTCTTCAGTCGCCAATGTTCTAAAACGAAACGATCGTTGGCGCGCGCGCGCGCGCGCACACACACACACACACACACACACACACACACACACACACACTGCGCATTTGCCCAAGTCATGGGCCATCCTGCCGTTAAGACCTTCGTTCGTCCATCGGGTCGGGAAAAGTGAATGCCAAAGAGTCATTTTTATTGTACTACATAAAACCTGTTAAAAATATTAATTCAACCGATTTCACATAACTATATGTCCTTTTTCTTAAATTATCACTTAACTCTTTCACATAACAACTTCACATAACAGACCATCATAGAAAACAAAATAATTTTGTACACCACTGGCCATTAAAATTGCTACACCACGACGATGACGTGCTACAGACGCGAAGATGCTGTGATATGCAAATGTTTAGCTTTTAAGAGCATTCACACAAGGATGGCGCCGGTGGCGACACCTTCAACGTGCTGACATGAGGAAAATTTCCAACCGATTTCTCATACACAAACAGCAGTAGACCGGCGTTGCCTGGTGGATCGTTGTTGTGATGCCTCGTGTAAGGAGGAGAAATGCGTACCATCACGTTTCCGACTTTGATAAAGGTCGGATTGTAGCATATCGCGAATGCGGTTTATCGTATCGCGACATTGCTGCTCGCGTTGGTCGAGATCCAATGACTGTTAGCAGAATATGGAATCGGTGGGTTCAGGAGGGTAATACGGAACGCCGTGCTGGATTCCAACGGCCTCGTATCACTAGCAGTCGAGATGACAGGCATCTTATCCGCATGGCTGTAACGGATCGTGCAGCCAGGTCTCGATCCCTCAGTCAACAGATTGGGACGTTTGCAAGACAACAACCATCTGCACGAACAGTTCCACGACGTTTTCAGCAGCATGGACTATTAGTCCTTGACGCTGCATCACAGACAGGGGCGACTGCGATGGTGTACTCAACGACGAACCTGGGTGCACGAATGGCAAAACGTCATTTTTTCGGATGAATCCAGGTTCTGTTTACAGCATCATGATGGTCGCATCCGTGTCTGGCGACATCGCAGTGAACGCACATTGGAAGCGTGTATTCGTCATCGCCATACTGGCGTATCACCCGTCGTGATGGTATGGGGTGCCATTGCTTACACGTCTCGGTCACCTCTTGTACGCACTGACGGCACTCTGAGCAGTGGACGTTACATTTCAGATGTGTTACGATCCGTGGCACTACCCTCCATTCGATCCCTGCGAAACCCTACATTTCAGCAGGATAATGCACGACCGCATGTTGCAGGACCTGTACGTGCCTTTCTGGGTACAGAAAATGTTCGACTGCTGCCCTGGCCAGCACATGCTCCAGATTTCTCACCAATTGAAAACGTCTGGTCAATGGTGGCCGAGCAACTGGCTCGTCACAATACGCCAGTCACTACTCTTGATGAACTGTGGTATCGTGTTGAAGCTGCATGGGCAACTGTACCTGTACACGCCATCCAAGCTCTGTTTGACTCAATGCCCAGGCGTATCGAGGCCGTTATTACGGCCAGAGGTGGTTGTTGTGAGTACTGATTTCTCAGGATCTATGCACCTAAATTGCGTGAAAATGTAATCACATGTCATTTCTAGTATAATATATTTGTCCAATCAATACCCGTTTATCATCTGCATTTCTTCTTGATGTAGCAATTTTACTGGCCAGTAGTGTAGTAGGAAAAACGAAGGAGACAGTGGCTGTGAGACATGGTGACAGAGACACGGAGAGATAATGACAATGAGTGAGTGAGAATGGGTAAGTGGGAATGGATGGTTCGAGTGAATTATAGCGATGGACCAGTGGGTATGAGGGAGATAAGGTTAGGGGAGCTTGTGGGAATGACACGTGACTTGCACGTTAAAAAGAGCGCGAATGTGTTAGCATGCCATACTTTCTAGAGAAATTTTTAAAACTGCTGAGGAAGGTAGAATGATGCAGCTGGTACCGCACTTTTCAGTCAAAGTCTTTTAAGTGAGCAGGAACGTATTATCAATTTTTTGCTACGATAGGAGCATTTTTACCCTGGTTTCAATGATACTCATCTATAGTCTCGAGTGACTTAAAGGCAACTTTGTGAACTTTAAATTATGTCTTACGTACTGTGGAGCGTTAATTAGTGGCTTTGTTCCAAGATACTGAAGAGAGTTAAAGACAGTCTACATTCAAAGACACCAAGCCTGAGCTGTAAATTTAACTCATTTGCAAATAATATTGGATCTCATTTTGGCTATCGAAAACTTTCCTAATTTAGCAGTTCTAGCACATGTAGCCGCATCCATATCGGGATTTCAAAACTTGGTCCCGTCTTAACATTTATGTTTGTTAGTGATTTCCAAACGTTACGTTTCAAGCTGATGCCGCACTTCGAGATCAGCCGACGAATTTGCAATTAATAGCTTTTGGCAATAGGAATTACGCTCTCAGTTTATTCGCTAGTGGTGCGTGACTCCTAGTAAGGTACATTACTGGACCTAGGTGGACTTTCAAGGCGCACCTCATCCCACTTTGAGTTAGAGTAGAGTTTACAGTTTCCGCTACTTATTCAATGTTCAAATGGTAGCGAGTAACTTTCCCTCGTTTTTGTGCGTTGCGGAAGCTTTACTGTCTCCTTATTAATAGCCAGAAGTCGGATCGCTTTATCCTTAAATCACATTTTCTGTTTGGGGATATGGATCGGAGCATGAACAGTGCTCATATTCATACCTGTACACTTGTTGGTTCAAGAGGAGTGTCGGGTTTCAAAGCGACGCGTTGCACCTCTCGTTTTATTCTACTTTTACTTCTACTTTACCCTTACAATGTCACATTAGGACAACACATCACTGTAAGATGGTGGAACAACTAATAATCAAACGGGGGCCGGTGTCTGACATTGGCAGAGACCGACAGCAACGTTGTTCTAAGATGAATGACAGAATCATTCGTATATTTCTTGCATGAAGTGAATAAAAGATACATTAAAATGATCGTTCTTTAATCTCAGGGTGGATGATTGCTATGAGAAAAGGCAGATTAATGACTGAATGCAATACGGGTTCAGTCATTAAGTCTCTTCACAATGATCTGCAGATTTCGCTGAATCTGCTCTGTAACAAACTGAACAATACCAAGAATTCCTGTACTTATCCACACTGATAGTAGATAGATTTAAAATAATTACAAAAGTTCTAAACACACACAATAATTAATGGTCTTAAGCCAGCAAACATTATAATTTAAAGACAGCTTACACAGCATGTCTGCTTGCTACGACAGATTACCACAGAAAGACAAAATAAGAGTGACTGAGCTCTTTGACTCATACAAAAACAAGAGACAAGTTTCCCTACTCTGTTTTTGTCCAGTAACAGGGCGTTTCAATATCGCTGATCATATTATTATTATTATTATTATAGTTATAACTACATTTCGTTGAACAACTGGACACTATGTGGAATTTTTATTCTCCCTTATACAAAAAGTACTAAGGAAAAAAACATACACACAAAAGACTGGCTCTTTACAAACATTAACGAAAGTATATTCTTCCCCCCGAAAGTAACGTCTTTTATAAGTTAGTGAGCCACCCTATACTTGCGGTGACCCCTGCAATGTCCAGACTTCTGTTTTAGGATATGACCTGTCTCCAATTGTTAATTTCTGTCAAAAAAATGACATTTTCTTTGCAAAAATAGGACAGGTCGGTTTTTACACTATGTTGATATTTTGTCCAGTTACGAATGGATGTCGGTACACTTTTTGTCGGGTAAGAATGCTTCTGAGGTACATGCATGATTTGTAAAATTTGGAGATTTAAGGTAATGCTATAAACAAATTATTTAATGCGTAACATGAACTGCAGTGGTAATAGCACCAATCTCTTAGGTTCGCAGGTATTTCTTCTGTCTCCGTGTGTGACTTTCCTTTCAAATTACAAAAGTTCTAAACTGACCACTCAGCTGCTGAGGCGGACCCAGTCAATGTAACGTGTTATTTCGTTTGTGCTTCTGCACGCTCCCTTATTTAGTGTTCTTTATTATGATACTCGTATGATTAACACAAGGTGGCCAAATTAAAACTGACCCAGAAAATGTGATGCATCTTAAAATAGACAATCCCAATTACAGTATCCGTTTTGGGTATGCATGATGTAAGTTAGGTTGCATATCTTATCATGCATGACATATTTTCTGGGCCAGTTTCATTTTGATCATCCTGTAGATACACGGAGGTCCCATTAAAACAGGCAAATGTACTGATTGATTCAGACATATTTGAGAAATACGCCGAACCCGTGGTTGCCTCCGAGCGCCGAACGGCTCGGAGTGCCTCCTATCTACCGCGGGAACAAATTCCAATGCAACTGAGCTGAGAATAAGTTAGTCGGTGCACAACGCCTTAATAACGAAGAACGCCGTAACTTCTCTGAGAAGTAAAAGAAGAAGACTGGAACTTCTCTTAAATTACGAGTAATTAAAAGGAGGACAGTCGCAGGGTGCAATTTTGAGGTTTACCATCTCCCTATTATAATGTTTTCCAGAGTTCAGACAGGTTCTCACGATTAGTTGGCATATCACGAGGAGCAAGTTCAGCAGCCTGATTGGAAAGTTTCTTTCCTTCATGTACACTGGCAACATTCCTTCGCGAAGTTTGAGAGTCGTGTGTTAGTTACGTATATCTGTTGCGTGTAGGTGATTTTAATGGCTGTGTGAGGTTAGTGTCATGTTTGCGTCGTATGACGATGAAAGAAGGGATAGGATGAAACACATATCTTTTATTCTGATAGTCGCTGTATAGCATGCGAAGAATGGAAACAAGGCACTAAGGCATTTTCGGTCTTATGAAAGATGTAATGTGTCAGTTGAGAACGACCCCTTTGACGGTGTGGCACACACAGCGCACGTTTTCGGTAACTTTGTCACAGCGGAGGAGGAGGAGGATATTAGTGTTTAACGTCCCGTCGACAACGAGGTCATTAGAGACGGAGCGCAAGCTCGGGTGAGGGAAGGATGGGGCAGGAAATCGGCCGTGCCCTTTCAAAGGAATCATCCCGGCATTTGCCTGAAGCGATTTAGGGAAATCACGGAAAACGTAAATCAGGATGGCCGGAGACGGGATTGAACCGTCGTCCTCCCGAATGCGAGTCCAGTGTGCTAACCGCTGCGCCACCTCGCTCGGTGGTTTGTCACAGCAACAGTTCGTAAGTGGCACCAATTTTTGTTTGTGTGGGTGATCTTTTTATGCCGTTGCGCTTTTGGATTTTAATAACGCCCCCGGCTGCCACATGTTTAGATATTTTCGACGGAGGAAATTTTTTTAATAAGTTGCATCCTCTGTCCCCATTTACATTCCGCCAGCTGGAATCCAATTTCGGCGGAGTAAACCTATGCACGAATTCCACACGCAGCGGCTGGAAGGGGAGAGAAAGGCCCAGGGCGGGAGGGGACGAAACATTTCGATAAAAAAATAACACGTGACCGGCTGCGGTATGCGAAAGCAAGAGGGGACTTCGCCACCTAGCAACCAGGTGACTCTGAGGTAAATGAAACTGTTTTTTACGCTTGTACATGGTGCGCTAATATGTAAATCGAATGTCAGCTTGGGAACGGTTCTTTCCGTCTCAACTGTTGCTGAATTTGCAACATTGAAAAATGCATCCAAGTATGGAATTTATACAGTGTGCACGCAACTATAACGTCCAGTCACCGTGACCACGCCGAACGCTCGACGTCAGGGAGCAAAAACTACTCGCCGACGGCAGATGGCAGCACTAGCAGTGCAGGGTACACAAAGCGTGTCTCGGGGACGCGCTTAACAGTCCAGTCCTTGTCATAATGCGGAAATGGAGCGATTTATCTGACGACCAGTAGGGCGTGTCTCTTGCTTTTGGACCAAGCTCAAAGTATTTCGGAAGCGGATAAGTTAGTAAACTGTTCCTGTGCCGCTGTGGTTGAGGTATACTGTGTGTGGCCAAATAGTGCTATCAAAAATCGGGGCCGAGGCAACTGTAGTGCACAATGGGCCACCAGGGGTGAACGACAGCTTCAGAGGTGTGTACTGGCGAAGAGACGTGCAACGTTTGAGCAAATGACCGCCCAGATGAACAAACGGGCTTCCAGCAATGTCTCCTAATGACCGTTCAGTGAACGTTGCTGCGAATGAGCCTACGCAGCATATGTCTGGTTCACACACCCATGCTGTTCCACTGTTCATTGGTGACAATGGCTGGAATTAGCAAGGGAATACCGCAACTGGACGTCTACTGTGTAGCGATACCACCGTTTAAGACAGGAAAGTTAGATTTGGTGCAATATTTCTGAGCGCACGAGTTACAGCCAGGCGCAGGCCTGCTGACTCTGACCAGCGGTTGCGAAACAGAATGGACGCCACAGGGCCGTCGAACCACTGAAAAGACTAAATGCAGCGGTTTGCATGGCGCAAGTTAAATGGCTCTGAGCACTATGGGACTTAACATCTGTGGTCATCAGTCCCCTAGAACTTAGAACTACTTAAACCTAACTAACCTAAGGACATCACACACATCCATGCCCGAGGCAGGATTCGAACCTGCGACCGTAGCAGTCGCGCGGTTCCGGACTGAGCGCCTAGAACCGCTAGACCACCGCGGCCGGCACAGGGCGCAAGTTACAGGGCGCAAGTTACAGGCAGAAGGGGCCCACTGGCACAACCTAGACGTTATGACTTCATGACTCGGAGAGGCGCGTTAGCAAAACAGAGGCGCACAGCCACGCATAAATAGGTGCCGGTTTTCTAACGAGGGGATTGAAGTGTGGCAGCTTTTATGGACGGCGGGGCATGTCACACCACCCGCTACACGCAGCAGCAGATGGGCCGCCAGTGTTCCAGTCCACGGCGGGTAGCTGGTTCTACCCTCTGAGGCCAACGCGGGGTCGGGGTCTATAGCCAGCCAGCAGCGGGCCACTCGACGGCTCGTTACCACGGGCAGTCTTGTTTGCTCCCAAAACACACCGGAGGCATCCCAAGGTGAGGGCCGCAGATTTGGCTGTCGGATAGCAGGCGCTTGTTGTCGCTGCGTACTTAACCACTATGGCAAAGAAGCACGCAGTGGGGCACCCTGCGGCTCCCAACGAGCAGCACTGAGGTAATGGGGATGAAGGTCGCTGAGTCGGCTGCCGGCGTTTCCTGACGTCGTCAAAACACCTCGAGTGTACACGACCAGCATGCCGCAGTACATCGCATGGGCTGCTGAGGTAGCCCTTCCACGCCGGGCTGTTTTGCGGATAGGAAAGTGGCGTCCTCGGCATCACGGGACCGTATGACACATACAGAGAGGAACGCAGCACTGTAGCTGGGAATAATAAAACACTTGAAGATCATGGCTGAGTTTTAATATGGTGCATCACGACAGTTTCCAACCACGTCAAACATTCTTCTACCGCACACCAACATCTACATTTGGCAGTGACAGCTACGAGTGGCGACAGGTGACTTCTCAGATGAATCACGTTTTATGCTCCTTTGGTGTAAACAGCATGAAACATCAGAAAACAAACCACTCAAACAATCGTCCGAATGGTCAAGGGCAGACGAGGAAGCGTTATAGTCTGGGGAATGTTTTCGTGGCATTCCTTGGGTGATCTCGTCATTTTAGATGGCACATTGGAGCCACACACGTGTGCATCTATCGTTGAGCATCGTGTCCACCCTACATGCAGTTAGATTTCGTCAGCATGATGGAATCTACCAGCAATGTAACGTGTCACAGAGCTCACAGTACCGTACGTACGTGGTTCGAAGAGCACCAGGACGAGTTTACCGTACTTCCTTGGCCACCAAACCCCGAATTTAAACCCACTCGACTAACTGTGGGTCCACCTCGATTGGGCTGTTCGCTCCACTAACCAAGAAACCTAGAGGAGCTGGTGACGACACTGGAGTCGACATGGCTCCACATCCCTGTCAATGCCTTCCAGAATGTCATGGACACTCTTGCTACACTTCTCGTAGCAGTACGCACTGAAACAGGTAGCTATTCAGGCGTCTGACAGGTAGTCACAGAAATCGGAGTGGACAGCGAAGATATCACTTTTGAAATTATAACGCGACGCTGTGCTAAAGTTGGACTACAGGAAGCCATCATCACAGCTTGGGTGATCTAATAAAGTTTCTTGCTGCAAAGCAGCGACGTTAATTGTACCGCTTAATAGGCCTACAAATTGCACAAGTTAATCGCCACTGAGACTGACAAACTAACATGTGATGAGACAGCTAGCTACTTTTAAGAACGCATTGGCCAGTCGATTGTTTATTCGTTCAGTTGATTTCTCCAGTTGAATGAAACAACCAGTTAGCTACTGAACATTTCCAACTCAGTTTCCTGATTTGAATGATATCATATACATACTTTTTCAGCCTTTTCGGTTATACATGAACCACGACTAGAGTTTCCACCTTTTTTAGAGAAAATGACGTATCTTATTTCGGGGAGAGTTGAAGAAAAATATGTTTATAAAAATTACGAATTTTCAAAATTTATGCATTTTATTACACAAGTACAAATTATCTATGGTTCTGGCATCGGATGCAACAGAATCACGGTGTCACTTTTCAACAGGACAATGCCCTTCTTAACGTGGCACTTGTCTCTACGAACTGTGAGTGTGATGTTGAGTAACTACGGGCCGGCCGCGGTGGTCTAGCGGTTCTGGCGCTGCAGTCCGGAACCGCGGGACTGCTACGGTCGCAGGTTCGAATCCTGCCTCGGGCATGGGTGTGTGTGATGTCCTTACGTTAGTTAGGTTTAAGTAGTTCTAAGTTCTAGGGGACTTATGACCTAAGATGTTGAGTCCCATAGTGCTCAGAGCCATTTTTTTGAGTAACTACCATGGTCAGCATGATCCCCAGATCTGTATCCGACAGAACGTGTGGGATCTGAATTCCATCCCAGGATATGAAAGACCGGTTACTGCAGCTTGCATTCAACAGCTTTATGATACCCTTCCCCACTGAATCAGTGTATGTATCCATGTCAGCGGGACAGCAACTTCCTACTGATACGTGGGCACAACCCACCAAGTTCTTTATAAATTTGACTGATTTTGTAACACTCACATAACATCACATACCCTCTCTAGTCGTGAAGTTTCATTTGGTTTCCTCATTTCATCTTTTTATCACGCAGTGTATATCGGCATCTCAATCCAGCGGGGAATCACCCTCAGACCAAGGAGAACTCAGTGCTCATGGCAGAATTATGCTCGTACCAGGAATCAGGACGGCTAAGAGCGAGTATTACAAAACCGCATATCACAACATAAACCTTCTGTAGCTTTATGTTTGGCGTGCATGACTCTACTTTCGCGGAGCACATTAGCAATGTCTTTTCTTTTTAATTCGGCTATTTTTACAGATTTTTAATTTTAAATGTGGTTTTCTGCTGCTTACAGGTTTTCAATGGCACTTTTTGTTGCAACAACGCTACCAAACAAAAGAATTTGTTCATAAAAGAAAATAGAATGATGAGGAATATCACAAACAGATCATGTATCAAAAATTTACACTCATGCTCATAAATTAAGGATAATTGCAGAATGTGGTGCCACACAGCGTGGTACTACACAAAACTGGCGCTAATAGCATAGGCACATAGGGAACACAGATCTGTAAGTCCACGGTATTGGTGATAAGTTGAGACAACCGTCCCGAAACACATGTGCTACAAAACGCCACTGTTTCCTGAACATGTACCCCGACATCAATATGGGATTTGATCACCATGCACACGTACACAGGCCGCACAACGGGTTGGCATACTCTGGATCAGATGGTCGAGCAGCTGCTGGGGTATAGCCTCCCATTCTTGCACCAGTTCCTGTCGGAGCTCCTGAAGTGTCGTAGGGGCTTGAAGACGTGCAGCGATACGTCGACCCAGAGCATCCCAGACGTGCTCGATGGGATTTGGGTCTGGAGAACAGCCAGGCCACTTCTTTCGCCTGATAGCTTCTGTTTCAAGGTACTCCTCTACGATGGCAGTTCGGTGGGCCGTGCATTATCATCCATTAGGAGGAAGGTGGGACCCACTGCACCCCTGAAAAGGCGGACATACTGGTGCAAAATGACGTCCCGATACACCTGACCTGTTACAGTTCCTCTGTCAAAGACATGCAGGGAGGGTACGTGCACCAATCGTAATCCCACCCCACACCATCAAACCTCCATACAGATCCCTTCAACGACATTAAGGGTTTGGTATCTGGTTCCTAGTTCACGCCAGATAAAAATCCGGCGAGAATCACTGTTCGGACTATACCTGGACTCGTCCGTGAACATAACCTGGGACCACTATTCCAATGACCATGTACCGTGTTCTTGACACCAGGCTTTACGGTCTCTCCTGTGACAGGTGTCTGTGGAATGCACCTTGCACGTCTCTGAGCGAATAAACCATGTCTGTTCAGTCGTCTGTAGACGGTGTGTCTGGAGACAACTGTTCCAGTGGCTGCGGCAGGGCCCCAGCAAGGCTACCTGCAGTATTCCGTGGCCGTCTGCAGGCGCTGATGGTGATATATTGTTCTTCTTGTGGTGTTGTACACTGTGGACGTCCAGTACTGTAGCGCCTAGACACGTTTCGAGTCTGCTGGAATCGTTGCCGTAATCTTGAGATCACATTTTGTGGCACGGAGGAACCGTGCTATGACCTGCTGTGTTTGACCAGCCTCCTGTTGCCCTAGTAGTCTACTTGATCAATATGTGTTCTTTGAGCCATTTTCAGCACACAGTCACCATTAGCACGTTTGAAAATGTCTGCACGCTTACTCACCGCGCCGTACTCTGACATGCACCAACACACCTCTGCGTATGTGGACTGCTGCCAGCACCACCGTACGACGAAAGCAGATCAAATGCACCGCGTTGTTTCGCCATGTATCAGCACTACTTATGAGCATGAGTGTACAACACTATACCAAATACAATAAAAAGAAAAAATAAATTACGTCTGTAAATGTTGTGTTACAGCTTGCTCTACGAAATAACACTGCATGTACAGCTTTAAAAGTTGTCGTGACGTGTGTGTTTCATTCAAGTACGTGAAGCGAAACAGTTCCCAAAATAATTTGTTTCGGTCGGTTTATCGCCAACAGAAAGCCGTTTTCTGTTGGTAGTAATGTTTAACTTGAAATAGTTTAAGACATAGGAGGCTGAACTCACTCACGGCCAAACACTTCTTGAAGATCACCCACGTGATGGGCTGCACTAAACTGCTACCATACATGAAAATACCGAGAAAGAGTCTGGAACGATGTTAGTCGGTAGGCGACTAAAAGTATATGAAATAGTTGAGTGAATAAGAAGAAAGCAACGCATATTTCAAAAGAATTTTATGTAAAGAGATTTAGCTGAAGTTTGGGTGTCGTTTTTGTTCAATGCGAACTAAACGAAAATTCAAAAATAAACTTCTAAATTATGTCAGGAACATTTTAAAAAAAATAACCGTTGATTTTGCGGTTAGACTTCTTGCTGTGAATAAGGTGGTCCAGTACCTTGGCGAAAATACATGTTTAATTCCAGAGGTACGCAAAATATCATCCGAAACTGTGCTAAACGCAATCTCTGAAAATTGATTCGAGTAGTTAGTTCATAAGCCCACGCGAATAGTAAACGGTTACGAAAATACACTTGACCTCTTAGCAACAAATAATTCTGAGTTAATAACAAGCATCAAAACGGATATAGGGATTAGTGAACACTGGGTTGCCGTAGCGAGAATGAATACTGTAATCCCCAAATCCTCGAAAAATAAGCGAAAAATATACCTATTCAAAAAACCAGATAAAAATTCACTTCACGCCTTCCTGAGAGACAATCTCCACTCATTCCAAAATAATAATATAAGTGTAGACCAGATGTGGCTTAAATTGAAAGAAATAGTATAGGCAGCAATTGAGAGATTTATACAAAATAAATTAACAAACGACGGAGCTGGTCCTCCTTGGTACACAAAACGGGTTAGAACACTGTTGCAGAAACAACGAAACAAAAATGCCAGATTTAAACAGACGCAAAATCCCTAAGATTGGCGATCTTTTACGGAAGCTCGAAATTTAGCGCGGACTTCAATGGGAGATGCTTATAATAGTTTATACAACGAAATTTTGTCTCGAAACCTGGCAGAAAACGAAGAGATTCTGGTTGTATGTGAAGCATGTTAGCGGAAAAAAAACAATCAATGCCTTCTTTAAGCGATAGCAACGGAGATACTATCGAAAACAGCGCTGCCAAAGCAGAGTTGCTGAACATAGCCTTCCTAAATGTCTTCACAAAAGAATACGAAGTAAATATTCCAGAATTCGAATCAAGAACATCTGTCAACATGAGTAACGTAGAAGTAAAGGTCCTCGGAGTAGTGAAGCAACTTAAATCACTTAATTAAAGCAACTCTTCTGGTCCAGACTGTATACCAGTTAGGTTCCTTTCAGAGTATGCTGATGCAATAGCTCCATACTGAACGATCATATACACCCGTTCGCTCGACAAAAGATCCGTACCCAAAGACTGGAAAGTTGCACAGGTCACACCAATATTCAAGAAAGGTAGTAGGAGTAATCCACTAAATTACAGGCCCATTTCATTAACGTCGATATGCAGCAGGAGTCTGGAACATATATTGTGTTCGAACATTATGAATTACCTCGAAGAAAACGGTTTATTGACACACGGTCAACAAGGATTTAGAAAACGTCGTTCTTGTGAAACACAACTAGCTATTTACTCGCATGAACTGTTGAGTGCTATTGACAAGGGATGTCAGATCGATTCCGTATTTCTGGATTTCCGGAAGGCTTTTGACATTGTACCACACAAGTTCCTCGTAGTGAAATTGCGTGCTTATGGAATATCGTCTCAGTTATGTGACTGGATTCGTGATCGAGTAAACAGAAATGATTTCTGGTGTTCCCCATGGTAGGGTTATAGGCCCTTTGCTGTTCCTTATCTATATAAACGATTTGGGAGACAATCTGAGCAGCTCTCTTAGGTTGTTTGCAGATATTGCTGTCATTTATCTGTACAGTGCAAAAATTGGAAATTGACACTAAATAACTAAAAGTTTGAGGTCATCCACATGAGTGCTAAATGGAATTCGTTAAACCTCGATTACACGATAAATTAGTCAAATATATAAGCCATAAATTCAACTAAATACCTAGGAATTACAGTTATGAACAACTTAAATTGGAAGGAACACATAGAAAATGTTGTGGGGAAGGCTAATCAAAGACTGCGTTTTATTGGTAGGACACTTAGAAAATGTAACAGAGCTACTAAGGAGACTGCCTACACTACGCTTGTCCGTCCTCTTTTAGAATACCGCTGGGCGGTGTGGGATCTTTATCAGATAGGACTGACGGAGTACATCGAAAAAGTTCAAAGAAAGGCAGCACGTTTTGTATTATCGCGAAATATGGGAGAGAGTGTCACAGAAATGATACAGGGTATGGGCTGGACATAATTAAAACGAAGGCAGTTTTCATTAAGACGCAATCTTCTCACGAAATTACAATCACCAACTTTCTTCTCCGAATGTGAAAATGTTTTGGTGACACCGACCTACATAGGGAGAAACGATCACCACGATAAAATAAGGGAAATCAGAGCTCGTACGGAAAGATATAGGTGTTCATTCTTTCCGCGGGCTATACGAGATTGGAATAATAGAGAATTGTGAAGGTGGCACGATGAACCCTCTGCCAGGCAATTAAATGTGATTTGCAAAGTATCCATGTAGATGTAGCTGTAAATGAACATGCCGTCAATTTGCCCACTGGCAGGGAGAGAAAACCCTTTCCGATTCGTGTTTGTAGCGGATGATGCATTTCCTCTGTGACGGAATTTGACGAAGCCATAGCCTGGCTACAACAACCGTTCATTATCAACTAATTATAGATTATTCAGTTACTAGGTTGTGCTTGCAGCATTATTGAAAATGTTTTTGGGACATGGTTCATGAAATTTAGGCTTATATTGAAACCCATAGCACTAAATTCTAGTAAAGTGGAATTAGTGGATCTTGCAACTGTTTCAACAATTTTTTACGATACCATTAAAAAAAATTTCACTCCACCTAGCACTTTCTACAAATAAGATTCTGGTTGGTACTTTATACTTGGAGTGTGGAGATTAGAATTACAAGAATTACAGCTTTTAGCGCTAAAAACTGTGTCGAGAAGATCTCTAAATGGAGTGCAGGTAATCAGAAACGACTTTAGAGATCACTTTATACCGATGGCGGCCAAGATTTCGTCACACAACGCCGAGAGTGTTGAGGGGTGGGGAGAGGGTGAAACTGCGAATGCCCGAATTTAAATGGCAGTGCAATAGCATTGTATAGAAATCAGTTCTAATTTCACATTTCTCAACATCATGGCTCACAAAAAACAAATTTTTAGTATTGTTTAATTATTTTTGGCGTGCTGAAGAGCTGTCGGCTTGCGGACGGACACAGACTATTTCACTGAAACTGCCACGTAATCATGTCATTATGGAGACATGAGAGCTCTACTTGAAGAAAGCAATGTGGACGTCCTGGATTTGTCATTAAATCGGGAATTACCTTGCAGATGAATCAGTTACATCTGCACATACACAGGGGTGCTTTCAACAAGCGGCTAATGGTCTCGGAAGCAGATGTAAGATTGGAGTTGTCCAAAAAACGTTCAGGAAGTATCTTTGCAATTATTTCAAGGCAACAATGAATTCTTCAAACGTTGAGTTTTCATTAACGGCAGTGAACTTAGGGAACTGGACTGTGTTTGTCAAAATGTTGCCTTTCTATAGCGCGAATTTCTTTTTAAATGCATATCCATAAAATCAGGAAGTAGTAGTTCCTCACCTTACAGTCCCTTACACTGTACAGCCAAGTCCACTTAAAATGCACAAGGTCTGCAATCCACTCCGGAAGTTCAAATTTTCGTTCCCGCCCTCCTGTCTCGTTCATAAATTCAACAATAGCGAGTTTTAAATCTAAAATCGTTCCGCGATTACCCCTTTACTTAATCAACGTACTTTGCAGTCATATATACAGTCTCCATATCATCGTTCAGTTCCATCGAAAACAGTTGCAATTTCCAGTGGAATAATGCGTGCGACATCAGAAATTTCACTATTTGTATCACCATTGTCTTCAAGTGCTGCATACCTACAAATTTAGCACAAAGTGCTTCTTGATATACTGAACAATGAATCCCATCTGTCGTACGTTGTAATTCTTTGCTCTTTCACTCTCAGCTAAATGTTTAAATTCTTTCTGCATTGTATTGCTACATCGTTTCCTGGAAATTTGCGATACCCGTCGGTTATGTGACTGCGTAATATATAATGAGAATTGAGATCCCTCTCTTCTGTCATTCTCATTCACTTTTAAAGGCTTGTGATAATTAATCACCCGACTGCCTGTTTTTACGCTAACATCCACTGGACTTGTGAACGTCCTTCATAACACGAACAAATAGAGAAAGATAAACAGCTGTGACACAACGATTCCTCCTAACTGAAGAGCCGGCCGCGGTGGCCGTGCGGTTCTGGCGCTGCAGTCCGGAACCGCGATGC
Organism: Schistocerca cancellata; assembly: GCF_023864275.1. Classification (NCBI taxonomy): domain Eukaryota; kingdom Metazoa; phylum Arthropoda; class Insecta; order Orthoptera; family Acrididae; genus Schistocerca; species Schistocerca cancellata. The sequence continues at coordinate 194,723,445 of NC_064634.1, forward strand.
TGTTACGGTCGCAGGTTCGAATCCTGCCTCGGGCATGGGTGTGTGTGATGTCCTTAGGTTAGTTAGGTTTTAGTAGTTCTAAGTTTTAGGGGACTTATGACCTAAGATGTTGAGTCCCATAGTGCTCAGAGCCATTTGAACCATTTGAACCTAACTGAAGGAATTTGTGCCGACCGAAAAATGCCTCGCCGCGATACTGAATGGAATGTCGCGCTGTACCAAAGTATTTCCGGCGAGGAACGAGCAAACTGCGATACGTGCGGAGCCTTGACCGCCCGTGGCCGGCACAGCCGTTCCGCGTGATGTTCGGCATGCGATGGCTGGCCCTGCTTTGTAACACATAAACCGTCAGTGCCTCGACCGGATATTTTTTTAAGAACAAGCTACCTTTTCGTAATTCGTAATAAAATAATTTCGTAATAAAAGAATTTGAAGTTCGTGCGAATCATGCAGGTTTTCTAGAAGTCTCCCTCTTTCCGCTATCCTGAACTTTCTTGTGTTACCGCGGAAACTGTTATTTCCACTAATGCAACGCGAAACTTTTCCGAAAAGCATTTTAATACCTGTCCTCGTTTATTTCTGTATTCGACATTAATGATATCCAGCAAGGAGTTGTTCATTTGAAGATCTTCAGTTACACTGAGCAACGGGATTAAAGGATGTCGAAACACCGAAATTGTCTCCCATTGCGACGCTTGAATCTGGGATGTGGCTAATAGGTGCGTACAACGTTCCTCTGTAATGGTGCGAAAGCGTGGCGCTCTGCGACGTCTCTCTCGGGTTCGATGACACTTCAAACTGCAAGGCGTAGACAAATCCGAAGAAAGTCCACAGCTCAGAAGTTCATGTGACGTGTAGGGTGCGTGAATAATGTCACATTGGCACCAAAATTCTGCTCAACGCCATGGTAGACGTGTCAGACGACGGGAATGTCGCCACAGCCCCTCTTAACCACATTTCACTTCTTTTTTTCAGACCTCGGCGATGGAGGTCAGAACCACGACTTTGAAAACACACGGTTTTCTTATCAGTAGCGTAGAGGAAGATTCCACACACATCAGCAATCAGACTCGGCACAGAAATTCCTCACGGGGCGGCAGAAAGGGCGTCAGTAAAACCACCGCATTCCCTGGGGAGTTGATTTCCATACATTTCGCTGTTGAAAACGACAGTTCGCCGTGTGATGAGCAACAGCAAGAAGTCCTTGAGTACCTTTGAACTACTGACACTCTCGGCTGTTTCAACCCTTCTCGATGGTAACTGTGGGGCTGTATCCCCATTAAACATGATCCGACCCCTTTGAATAGCAGCGCGACCGTAATTCTTGTTTTCGTGTACAGACTGGAACAACTACGGACCGTTCAAAACCGTTTCACGAAATCTGAACGTGGAAGGGTTACTTATGGATTTTCATCCCTCCTATGGTGTGATCACGGGGGTTCAAGATTAAGAAGTGCGTGAATAAAACGGCGAAGGATAGTTGTGCTACCCCTCAGTTCGGCAACACCCTGGGTGACATCCATGCGTCTTAGCTGAGTATGTTAGAGATGTACCTGTCTGAAACTTACACACATTCTGCCTTCCGGCTGCTCTAATGTCTGAAGGCAGGAAAACACCGCCTGTGTTGCCTAACACTCACATGCTAGTGCAACCACAAGACTTAACGCTTACTCACGTACACGTTGTACATCTCCGTATTGTTGTTTTTGGGGAGGAGACCAGACTGAGAGATCATCGGTCTCATCGGATTAGGGAAGGACGGGGAAGGAAGTCGGCCGTGCCCTTTCAAAGGAACCATCCCGGCATTTGCCTGGGGCGATTTAGGGAAATCACGGAAAACCTAAATCAGGATGGCCGGACGCGGGTTTGAACCGTCGTCCTCCCGAGTGCGAGTCCAGTGTGCTAACCACTGCGCTGCCTCGCTCGGTGCACCTCTCCGTGATCACGCCATAGGAGGGCGCAAAAATGAGCGATGAAAACCCGCAAGTACGCCTTCCTGCCACGGATCACGTTCAGATTCCGTTGAATGGGTTTGATTGGCCCGTAGCCCTTTTAGGCCCGATACGCACAATTGTGTGGGTGCGGTTTATTTGCGTTGCAGCATCATATTATTCCGCTATGCAGTTGAGTCCGAAGTCACACGAGTGTGCAGGAATCGCCGTTTCGTATACAACTCGATTTATATCGATATCTCGTTACAGACGCGAGATATTGTGTCTTAATCTTCGGTAATTTTCAAGATGGCGGGTCGGAAGCAAGTCTGTCGAGGTAAATGTTTATTGTGCTTTATTTATTGCGTTTTGACATTTGGGAAAATGTGTTTCAGATTCCGAAAGGTGTACAGAAATAAATAAAAATATGTCTGCCACAATTTTTTGAAATTTTTCGTAGCTACAATGATTGTAACATCCACACGCACAATTGTGCGTGTTGGGACCATTTTACCGGCATATGGTCGTTTTCGGTCGATGTTTCTGGTTACGATTCGGAACAGATTACGGAATAGATAAGTCATTTTACTATTGTATTTACGCATTATTTTCACAGTTCGTTTGTTTGTTTCGTTTTAGGGTTTACTGACGAGGAAATTCTAGCCATATTAGATGACTCTGAAGTGGAAGTCTTCAGTAGCGATGACGAATTGTTAGATACAACTTGGACTCTTCCAACAATCAAACGTAGACTTGGAGAAAGCTCAATCTTCTGACGAGGAGGAAAATTGTAACAATGCTTCTGCAACAATACTACCAGTTGCTCAAGAAGTTCAGGACAATTTTCCCAGTTAACACAGTAGAAAGAATTCTAAAAAAACAGTGGAAACACATCGTCGTTTGTCCACTTGGAGTAAAAGACCATTCACCTCCAAAATTTTTGCGCACTCAGAGAGTGAGGTAGGACAGGAAATTAAAACTCCAATGAGCTATTTCAGCGAGTACTTCCCAGAAGATTTTTTTTAGCTAGAATCTGACTGAACTAACAGTTACTACTTTTCGAAGAAAGGGAAGTTGCTTCATACAAATCCTCAAGAGATAAAAAAGCAATATGACATGAATGTACTTATGGGATGCATTAGATATCCTCGTACACGTATGTACTGGCAGAAGTCATTGCGTATACCAACTATTACAGATTGTATACCTGAAGACAGGTTTTTCACTCTCAGAACAGCACTGCATGTTGTGGACACTAACAACATTCCACGTGAATCAGAAACTAATATATTGTGGAAAGTACAACCTGCAATTAATGTTGTACGCAGTGCTTGTTTGAGACTTCCACGCCCCTCTGAAAATGATTATTCCATTGATGAGCAAATGGTACCATTTACTGGGCGCCACATTGTCTCAGTAGGTTCCAAACAAACCGCGCCCTTTGGGAATTAAAAACTTTGTTTTGGCAACAACGAAAGGTTTAGTACTTGATTTTGAATTTTATCAAGGTAAATCAACTCCTCTGCCAGATGTTGGCCCTGGTCTTGGGCCATCTGTAATACTTCGCCTTGCTCAAACATTACCTCAAGGTGCAAGACTATATTTTGACAGATATTTTACAGCTTTGCCATTAATGCAACATTTACTTGACCTAGGGCTGGAAGGAACAGGAACCATAATGAAAAACAGAGTGAAACCATATCACCTGACAGAAGAAAGAAGACTGAAGAGAGGATATATGGAAAAATTCTGCAAGGACGATGATAAAATAGTCATTGTCCAGTGGAAAGATTCAAAAGCTGTGACCCTTGCCTCTACTTGTACAGGATGTGAACCTGTAAGCAATGTTGAGAGATGGAGTAAACCAGGAAAGAAGTACATCTTAGTGCCATGTCCTGCAGTCGTAGTGAAGTACAGCCTGTGTATGGGAGGAGTGGACCTCTGCGATCAAATGATGAAGACCTACAGGACTTTCTTGAAGACAAAAAAGTGGACTTTAAAAGTTTTGATTCATTTACTCGATTTGGTTGCGTCAATTCCTGGTTACAATACAAAGCTGAATGCGAAGCCAATAAAGTACAAAAGAAAAACGCTTTAGATTCTCTTGGATTCCGACAAGTGATTGGGGAAGCGCTAATTTCTTCTTCTTCAGGACAGGTACATGAAAGTGAATCCGATGAAGAGCCGCCAAATAAAATGTACAAACCAGCAAACACACCATGTGATGAGAAGCGGCTAGACGGATATCATCACTGGCCAGCTGTTGATGATTTGCCTTCAGATCGTTGCTGCAGGCAAAAAAATTGCAAGAAGAGGACGAGAACGAGTTGTCTGAAGTGTAATATTTATTTGTGTTTGTCAATAGACAGTAATTGCTTTCGTGAATATCACTGCAAGAAATGACATAAATATGTAAGATAATCCCGACCCACACAATCGTGTGGGTTCAAAATTTGAATCAAAATTAAAAAATAAAATTTTCTAAGCAATTGGTCCACGATTCTATATTTTTTTAGTTACAAAAATGCATTTATTTCAAAACTTTCATTTCAAGTTTGGGTGGGGGTCTGAAAGGGCTAGTGGTTCCAGTCTGTACATGAGAGCAAAAATTTCGGTTGCGCTGTCCTCCATATGCGTCAGCCCACGTTTAATGGGTATTTCGCTCCTAAATGTCCTTGAAGTGTTGAAACGTCTGCGGTATAAAAAGTAGTCAAGAACGTCTTGCTGTTGCTCACACTGCGAACTGTAGTTTTCGACCGCAAAATGTACCAAGGCCCCAGGTAAAGCGGTGGTTTTACTGACACCCTTTATGCCAACCCGAGGCATTTTCGTATCGCTTTCAAGCGGTGTTGTCTCTGGTCCTGCGCTACTAATAAGAAAACCGTGTTACTTCAACGCTTGGCGTCGCAGTGCTAGACTCCATCGCGTAACAAGTTCGCGGTGGCGCTCGTCAGAATTGTGGTTAAATCTGATGCCAATGTAACATAATTACTTAACCTTACACGTCACATTATCTCCTGAGCTGTGGCCGTTTCTTCACGTGTCTACACCTTGCTCTCTGAAGATTTGTCCAGCCCTAAGGTGACGTCGCAGGGCCCCACACTTTTGCACCATTAGAAAGGAAGGCTGTATACACGTTTGAGCCAAATTTCAGCCTTATGTGTAAGAATGAGTCGTAATTATGGGGTTTCGAAAAAGTGATCCTTTAATTCTGTTGTGCAGTGCAGTTTCATAGTAGTTTGTCATCCACATATTGGAAAATTTTAGGTTGCTGCGAAGGCCGTAGCTTTTTTTCTTAATTTTTCATAAACTGAAAGGACGCACATAACAGATGCTTTAGTCATCGAAAATATATTCTCCTTCACCGTATACAACAGTCTGCCAACGCAAGGATAACTTTTCCATTCTGCGACTATAGAAATCATGTGGTTTTGAGGTGGAGAACTCATCGATACATGCCCAGAGCGAATTTTCATCTGGAAAGAAAATTCCTTGAAGGTTGTTCGATAGAGAGCGGAAGAGATGATAATATGAGGACGCAAAATCAGATGAACAAGGTGGAAACGGAATGGCTTCTCAAATCAGTTCCTGTACAGTGTTTTTGTGACTCCAGGAGAATGCAGGGGTGCGTCACTGTGGAGTAGCATCACCGCAAGACGTCTCAGTTGTTAACAACAAATGTCAGCAGTGATGGTTACACCGCGGGGAAGCAATTCGTAGTGCACCGCATCGTCGCTGTCCCACCAGATGCATAACGTTGTATTTCGTGGATACTCGCACGTCTTTGCATGGGGAGGTGCTCGTACTGCTTTAGAGATACTACTTTGCTCGGGCTCAGTCATTCTTTTCACACCATTTCCCGTCACCAGTAACGGTATGGATGGGAATGGCCGGTGGTGTTTACGAGAAAATGTATGACGAATAAGCAGAGAAGCCTGGCCACTCGCTGATTTTTATGACTTTGGATTTGAGCATGCAGTGCCCATTAGCCCGATTTTTAAACATCCCCCACTACACGCAGTGTTGCAGGAGTGCCGATTCAGATTCGATTCAGCAGTGCAACAAAGACGCGCAACATTGAGTATCGGTGTGGATAAGGCTTAACAGCAGCTGGCTAATCAGGTGCGCAGTGTGTAATGGTAGATACTAAAAGGTCGCAGTGGAAGGATGTTGTATCAGGGGTCCCACAATGATCAGTGTTGGGCCCATTACTTTTCTCACTACATGTCACTAATGCGTGTACTGTTCTCTCCCACTGCAGATACCACCCATACGCTGGCGACCTTCAGTTATATCTCAGTGTAAGTCCAGCAAACCTACACACAGCCATCGATCATGTAAATGCTGCCTTACTTGCTTTATCAGAATGGTCGCAGAACTTAGGTCTGAAACTAAACCCTTACAAAACGCAAGCAATCTTAGTCGCCCACAAAAAGACTTATTACAACACAACACAGTGAATCTCTTCCATGTTTAATTTTAAATGGCGCCGAAATAACCTTTTCTTCTTCTGCAAAGAACTTGAGGATAATCCTGGACCACCATTTAGACTGGACTGAACACACTGCTGCAGTCTGCAAGAAAATTTCTGCATCCCTTCATTGTCTACAGAAATATAAAAAAGTATTTCCATTCGAGCTTAAGAAGCAGCTCGTAGAACCTTTAACACTCCCTACTCTCGACTAAGGCGATGCTATTCATCAAGGACTTTCGTACGAAAACTCTCACAGGCTTGAACTGGCGATGAATACTGCGTACGATATATTTGTGACGTTCGTTATTACGATCATATCACTCCAGCCTATGAACAAATATCGTGGCTACATGCTGAAAAAACGTAGGGACTACCATACTTTATGTTTACTCCATCGTTTTCTCAATCATCAGACTCCCTCTTACGTATCTTCATCCATAACATTACTATCCGAAGAGCACAGCAGAAATACTCGTTCTCAACAAAGTAAGATCCTCTCAGTACCACCACACAACACCGTCATGTTTTGTAAATCATTTTCTGTATCCGGAACCCGACTTTCGAACTATCTTCCTCAAAATATCAGAAAAATTAAATCACTTCCAAGCTTCAAAAAGCACCTAATGGCTCACTTTCTCTCGCATTAACTATCTCTTCCACATACTGGTCTGCAGCCCACACTCTTCAATCCCCCCCTCCCCGGCCGGAGTGGCCGAGCGGTTAAAGGCGCTACAGTCTGGAACCGCACGACCGCTACGGTCGCAGGTTCGAATCCTGCCTCGGGCATTGATGTGTGTGATGTCCTTAGGTTAGTTAGGTTTAAGTAGTTCTAAGGTCTAGGGGACTGATGACCACAGCAGTTGAGTCCCATAGTGCTCACAGCCATTTGACCCATTTTGAACCCCCCCTCCCCCTAACTTTTCCCTTCTCCTCGCTTACAGAGTTATTTTCTTAAATCAAGTCCTCTCCTAACAGCCACTGTTACTGTCATTCCAATTTTCTTGTTCTTCATCCTTTCTTTTTCTAACAATACTAAACATGATTAAAGTTGTTCTAAACTAGTCTATATTCTTTTTAATGCACTTTGTTTTATTATTACTGTTATCATTGACATTTATCCTTACTTTCATTATTGTCAACTATTATTATTATTATTATTATTATTATTATTATTATTATTATTATTATTATTATTATTATTATTATTATGCTTATTATCATCTGTATATCATATCATTTTCATGAATGTTTTTGTAATATATCTGTATGTGTTGTTCCTGGTCAGATGTAAGAGAGGGCATTAAGGACCTAACATGGTCAGGCTAAATAAGCAAATAAATAAATAAATTAATTAATTAAATAAATATTTCATGCAGCTACTTGTCTTACGCTGTCACTTGAATTCTCGTCACCTACACGAAGGAATTGTCCTCCAGCTGTGGTGCCCTCGTCCTTCTAGGACTCTCCCAGACAGAAATAGGAGGCTTGAGACATGACGGACAGACGCGGCTATAGAGAGATGGGAGGAGGAGGAAGAGGAGGAGATTAGTGTTTGACGTTCCGTCGACAACGAGGTCATTAGAGACGGAGCACAAGCTCGGATTAGGGAAGGATTCTGAAGGAAATCGGCCGTGCCGTTTCAAAGAAACCATCCCGGCATTTGCTTGAAACGATTTAGGGAAATCACGGAAAACCTACATCAGGATGGCCGGAGACGGGTTTGAATCGTCGTCCTTCCGAATGCAAGTCCAGTGTGCTAACCACTGCGCCACCCAACTCGGTATATAGACAGATAATTGCTAATAATGGCAGTACTTTATCTCATTGATAAAAATGCAAATGAAGTAAAACCCAAGGACGCAGCAAAAAAACCTGCCACCATTGAAAATCCGCTGAAACTCTAGCCCTTATTCACGTGCAATACTTGTACTAGCAATAAGTTCAATATAATTTTTGTTCGGTACGAGGATCAGGTGTAACTAGCAAAGGACATTACACGGACAGACAATGACGCTACTTTCTTTCATCTTTTCAAAGAGTCAGCGTACAAGCACTAATCATGAATAGTATTTATATTTATAGACATTATAACAACGTGTGCATAAAGTATAATATCATTAATGGTAATAGTGACTGTATTTATGCATGTACTGTAACACGTGCCGTTTCTGCATAAACTCAGACACCGTCGTCATGCATTCATGTCTGAAGGACATTATATTGTAATAAATGCCCTGACTGCATAAACATAGACAGTGTCGCCACTAATGATATAATCACTCCTGGCGGGACTAAAATTACGATAAAGCGTAACATTTGTCTTCGCATGCTTCGTTTCATGAATATACGAGCTTTTGAATTGCGACTGCGTGACACAGGCCTAGGGGAGTTTGGTCGGGCACTGGGGGTGTGATCGAATAGCCGAAGTGGTTAAGGTGGTCGCTCACGGGAAGTGGGAACACCGGGTTCGTGTCCCGGCACAAATTTTAATTTTTTGCGAGTAGCTGACGCTAATACATACAATACGTGGATCTGTTTCGGAACGAGTACGATTTTGTGATTTTTGCGACGATACATCGCATCTATATATGGCTGGCGGCTATGTCGGCCCGAGAAAGTTCGCTTTAGGAGGTGTGCGAGTCCGGCTGTGTGTGCTGAAGAACGGGGTGTCAGTTATGACTAAAGTGTTTTCCAGGAGACGTGTTTAGGGACTTGGCAAAATTTATATAAGAGTTCAGGAACTTAAAATAAGGTTTCCTACAGTTAGTTTCGTGGACTTTAACTTTGAATAGCAGAGCGGTTGACGATTTTTGAATTTTCCAGCACAGCTTCGTGGATCTTAACTTAGAACTGTAACGTCGTGTGCAGGATTTACAAGGAGACCGTACGAACTTCCCCACACCGATTTGATACATTGCACTGTTTATATCTTCAGTTGTTTCTAGGTTATGCAGACTAGTGGTAATAACTATCACGATGTGCTCTTCTGCCTGACTTTGTTTGTGTTTTAGTATCAGTATTTACCGCACAGTATTTTTTTGTTAAAAAAAAGACGCTCTTAGCATACTGGAGCGCAGCTGGGGATCTGGCCCGCTTTGATACGACCAACCAGTTTCTGTTCTGTGAGATGCTGTGCTCTTTGCTCCTAGGTGGGGTTGGGACTGCTCGCAAGACAGGATATTCTCCAGGCTGGGTTGTAAAGCGACCCGTGTCCCAGGGAACGGCGCGCCTTGGAACGGGGAACAGCTCTCCACCTGCCCGTAAACATACCAGAGCAGCCATGTTAATTTCGACGGACAATACGCTCTCCAGTTACCACCACCTGCTGTGGTAATGCAATTGTGGCTCATTCCCCAGACGCTGGATTCTCTAGTGCTCATCCCAGTTCAGTTAATAATTCTACACGGAACTGTTCGGCGTTGTGCAGTTTTAATTTGATTGTGGTTTCTGTTTCCTGTACCGCTTTAAAATGTAACCATGCTACCCAGCTTCTCTGCATAGCGCGACAGAGAACAGAAGCTGTATTTTGTTTCGAATTAGCTGCATTTCTCCACCTCCCGCCCCCCTCAAAAATTCATACGATAATTAAACTCAGCCTTTTTTAAAGGGTATCTCCGTAACGATGATTCAGAGTTTAAGGAATAATGAGGAAGGGAAAATTTATGAGTTTGTGATACTGATCCTTGATCGGAAAAGGTACGAAGCCAGATATGTTGTGAGATAACACTTCCAGCGAAATATTGTGGCCTACGAATCGGAGCTTGTACGACGTAACGAACTGATATATTATGAACGTAACTGGTGACAACGTAACCGTACATCATGAAAGGCGCAAGGGGTGTGGGTGCAGGAATCTCCACGACAGATCTTTGTGTGACGACTTCGTGTGCAAATTGTGTAGATACATAATTTGACTGCCGGCCGTTGTGACCGAGCAGTTCTAGGCGCTTCAGTCTGGAACCGCGCGACCGCTACAGTCGTAGGTTCGAATCCTGCCTCGGGCATGGATGTGTGTGATGTCCTTAGTTAGGTTTAAGTAGCTCTAAGTTCTAGGGGACTGATGACCTCAGAAGTTAGTCCCATAGTGTTCAGGGCCAGAGCCATAATCTGACTTAGGCAGAGTTGTAGCCTGTTGCAGATATTATGCTATCTGTATAACGAGCAAGCAATTAAGCATACAAAGGAGAAATTTGAAAATAATATTGAAGTTCAGTGAGAATAAATAAAACCTTGATGTTTGCCGGAAACACTGTAATTCTGTCAGAGACGGCAAAGGACTTGGAAGAGTAGTTGAGTGAAGTGGACAGTGTGTTAAAAAGAGGTTATAAGATGGAAATCAAAAACAGGAAATGAAGGGTAATGTTATCGAATTAAGTCTGTGGATGCTGAAGGTATTAGTTTAGGAAATGATAAACTAAAAACAATAGATGAGTTTTGCTATTCTGGCGGCAAAGTAACTGACGATAGCCGCAGTAGAGAGGATATAAAATGCAGATTGATTATAGCAAGAAAGTCATGTATTTGTAAACACCACATATTTGGTAACATCTAACATAAATTTAGGTGTTAGGGCGTCTTTTCTGAAGGTATTTGTCTGAATTGTGGCATTGTACGTAAACGATACCTGGATGATATGCAATCGAGAGAAGAAAGGAGTATGAATATTTGGTATATGGTGCTGCAGAAGAATGTACTAAATCGAACTAGGGAGGAAAGGAAAGAAATTTATGAGACAATTTAACTAAAAAAAAAAGGTGGGTTGACTCGATACATCTACAATCGTATTCCGCCAGCCACCGTACTGCGCTTGACGCAGTGTGCCACGTAGCAGTACTAGTCACTTTCTTTCCTGTTCCACTGGCAAACAGAGTGAGGGAAGAACGACTGTCTAAAAGCCTCCGAACCGAGACCTAATTCCTCCCATCTTATCTTCGTCGTCTTTAGGCGAAATGTACGTCGGCGGCAGCAGAATCGTTCCGCTGTGGGCCTAAAATAAACCGGTTCTCTAGATTTCCGCAGCAGTGCCTCACGAAAAGGACAATGACGACGATACAAACGTAATGACACATCAAACCCCGAACGGGAAGAAACTCCGACCCGCCCGTGCCCATTTGAATTCATGAAGCGTCTCCGTAATACTCGCATGCTAATCGAACGTACCTGTAGCAAATCTAATAACGGGCCTCTGAATTTCTTCGTTGTCTTCCTTTAATCCGACCTAAGGCATCATGAAGTAGATGAATTGGTAACTGAGTGTGAGGAGATAAAAATCATAGAGGAAATCCAAGACTTGTCTAAGCAAGCAGATTCAAAGGGTGTAGGTTGTGGCGGTTTATGCAGAGACGAAGCGGCCTGCACGGAACAGACTACCGTGGTGAGCTGCATCAAACCAAGTATCTACTCGGATTTGTGTCACTGCTCCATTGGGTCCACCGTATCCCACATGTCCGCTGTCGGCGTTGGACAAAAACTTGCAATTTCATAGCCAACCTAGATACGCCATGGAGTGGTATCGATACATGATACGGAATAACTTTCTGGGGCTATTCCATATATAGACACAAAGTATTCACTGCTCAGAATCGAATCCTAAGGATAATATTTGGTACCCATTCTCAATCTCCATGTAGGCAATGTGACGTCCCTTCCCTCCTTCATCACTCGCCGGGAGGAGACGCGACTCGAAACGATGTCCGTCCTCGTCGGTGTTACGTGGGGCAGCACCTGAAACTCTCGTAAGAACACAACTCCTCGCTTGGTTTATAAATACTCTGTTATCTGCCCACAACAGTCTTCTGAGCTTGTGCGAACTGGTAAACTGAAATCTTTTGTTTTTATTTTTATGCTCGGTTAGTTCTGTGGTGAAATTCTTTATTTCATCATTACGGTCGTTTTTCACATCATACGTAGCGAGGTTGAAATTTTGCTGTCTACTTTTCCGTTGCAATGCCGTTGCTACGTCAAGTTATTAACGACGGTCCGAAGTAACTGCAGAGGTAACTTATGATGGAGTAAATGTTTTTTTAATACGCCGTAATACTGGTTTAAACTAATCACTCTTCACTGACCATTATTCACGTACTCACTTAGTGACTTAAAATGTTTAAAGTGTCAATCAGCTTGCATTAATACACATTGTATTGTCCGTTTAATGAGTTATGCAACACGTAAGATTTATCTTTTGACTCAGATTTTATTGTTCTTTCTGTAATTAATTGTTTGTCCCCACAACACACGCACACCGATATGTCATTCAAGATTAGCTTCAGTTCAGTAATAGTGAGGTTGACAACTTCTCACTAGTCGGCGTACTTGTCTTTCTTCGTGTCTTCTTTTTATTGTGTCCTATTCAAGACTACGAATTGTTTTTCTGTCGTTGATCCATTGCTCTCAAGGTTTGTAACTCTTCATCAGTACGAAGGCTAAGTCCGATAAACCAATATCACTCAACTGAAGTCTAACACTCGCCTTACTATACCGTCGCGTTGATAACGGTAAAGATTAACTTTTTTCAGTCGAATGATTGAGCAATACTTCAATCTCTATCTCACGAATTATCAACCTTCCAAAACTGAAAGAATCTAATAGCGTTTGCATCCAGACAACTATCGCAAAAGTACTCTAGAGCGACTCAAGAGCAACTAACTGAACATTTTCATATCCGAGTTGCATTGTAGTCGCATTGAATTTCCTCTTCGACGCGGCTACAACTCTATCCCATGGTAAATGTTATCATTGACTGAATTACTTTCTTGGATTTAACCTTCGTTCATATGATTTGGAATTCATTCTATAGATGTTTGATAAAGAATCTATGATAAACCTTTCCTTTCATCTCCCCTTTTTGTACGCTGTTCTCAGTATTTGAATGATATAGGTGTTAATCAAAATATTACCAGTATAGATTTTATCGTCAATAGTTGCCTTCACTGTCTAGATGACTCACTTCCTTACTTTAAGTTTCCACAAAGTTTGTTAATTTGCGTTTTCTGTCCTTGGGGCGTTACAGCAACTGTTTGAAAAGTGAGCCACAACTGCATACGAGAAGGGTAGCAGAGTTGATCTACGAAACTAGCGTCTAATTTCTTTGACGTCCATATTTCGTAGAATCCTACAACATATTTTGAGTTCAAATAAAATATGGTATTTCGAACAGATTAATCTCCTCTTTGCCAATCAACATGCATTCCCAAAACTACCGTCATATGAAACACAACTTACGCAGCTCTCCCATGAAATCGGGGAAGTCACGGATCAATGGAATTAGATGAACGCAGCATTTTTGACATTCTGTAAAGCATTTGACTCGGCACCAAAGCTACATCTATGAACAAAAGCACGACTGCACCAGGCATCAAACAAAATTTATTACGGGATTGTGGATCTGTTGCTAGGAAGGACATGAGGAGTGCCCCAGGTAGTTATGTTTGGGGCTCTTATTCACATCACACACCAGTGACCTGGAAAATAATATCAACAGTAACCTCACACTTCTTGCAGAGAATGCAGATATCTGTAAAGAAGTGCTGCTTGAAAAAAAAGTTACACAAATATCTATTCAGATCGTGATAGGGAAAAAAGAAAGAAAACGCACCACGAAGTAATTATCCAAATAGGACAGAAATCAGTAGAAGTGAGTTACGGACAAACAATTCATTACAGTTTCCGAAATGTTGCGTGGTGTATTCAAGAGAAAGAGCTTCACAAATTGAGCAAATCCAGAACGGGTTGGTACACTTCTGGCTCTTGTGCAAACGGTTGTCATTCGGGGCATCCTAACAGCACAGCGGTACTTCGACGATATTCTATGTCCCATTTTGTTGTCCTTCATGGTAAGCCATCCTGGGCCTACATTCCCGCCTGCACACGGTGAGAGTTTCCACTGTTTGTCTTCGTGCTTGCCAAACTTTACCTTGTCCAGCAAGGTCACCGGACCTTTACCCAACTGAGGACGTTTGGAGAATTATGGACAGAGCCCTTCAAACAGGTCGGGATTTTGACGATCTAACGCTCCAGTTGGACAGAATTTGGGACTATACCTCCCAGGAGGACACCCAACAACTCTATCGATCTATTCCAAGCCGGATAATTGTTTGCATAAGGAGCAGAGGTGGTCCAACGCGTTTTTGACTTACTCAATTAGCAAAGCTCTTTCCCTTCAATAAATCGTATAATTTTTCTGAAATTGTAATAAATTTTTTTGTTCACACACACACACACACACACACACACACACACACACACACACACACACACACACAATATATATATATATATATATATATATATATATATATATATATATCTCCACCCATTTTCATCCCATTCGGATAATTCCTTCGCTGAGCGTCTTTTTTTTCAAAGTGGTGCAAAGATTGGTAACTTGTTTTATATGTTCAAAATGTTCAAAAAACGTAAAAAAATGCTGTATCCTGTGACTATTCCGATCTTAGAATATTGATCATGTGAATGGGGATCTTGCCAAGTAGGACTAAGAAGAATATTGATCGGATAAAAGAAGGCTGTAACGACTGGTGATATGTTTGTTTGACCTATGGAAAAACACATGAGGATGATGAAAAAACTGAACAGATAGAAGCTTGGAGACAGACGCAAATTACCTCGCGAAAGTATAGCTACAAAAGTTTGAAGAACCAGCTTTAAGTGAGGAATCTAAGAATTTACAGCAGCCACCTACGTATCCCTACCGTAGGTACCGCGAAGACAAAGTTAGACTGTTTACAGTGCACACACGCTTCTGTGCGTGTATCCATTCATTCGTCGCTTGTTCCATTCGCGACCGGAACGCGAAGAAACCCTTTACGTGTGGTACCAAGCGAAATACCCTGCATTACGCACTGTGGCTTGCAGAGTATCTCTGTAGATGTAGATACTAATGACGGCGTGACGGTACTTCCGCATCGCGTAGCAGCGTCATAAACTACTCGCGAACTCCGATGGGCACACGGTTAATTGAGATTCCTCGTTAGGAAAAACAGCGGGTGCCGTATGAGACGTCCTACTTCGGGGGACCTGTTTACTGCCCGGCTCAATTATCGAGCCTTCAATCCTTTTAATGAGGCACACGACGCTCGTCAGATGTAATCTAGACCTACACCTACACCCACATCTGTATGATTACTCTGCAATTCACAGTTAAGCGGGTGGCAGAGGGTTCTTGGAACCACCTTCGGACTATTCCTCTACCGTTCCATTTTGTAACAGTGCGTGGAAAAATGAAGACTTAAATCTCTCCGTACGAGCTGTGATTTCTCTTATTTTATTTCGATGAACATTTCTCCCTATGTAGGCTAGCGGCAATAAAATGTTTTCGTATTCAGAGGGCCGGCCCGAGTGGCCGAGCGGTTCTAGGCGCTACAGTCTGGAACCGTGCGACCGCTACGGTCGCAGGTTCGAATCCTGCCTCGGGCATGGATGCGTGTGATGTCCTTATGTTAGTTAGGTTTAAGTAGTTCTAAGTTCTAGTGGACTGATGACCTCAGAAGTTAGGTCCCATAGTGCTCAGAGCCATTTGAACCATTTTTGTATTCAGAGGAGAAAGATACTGATTGAAATTTCCCGAAAAGAACTAGCCGCAAAGAGAAATGCCATTGTTTTAATGACTGCCACCCCAATTCATTTATCATATTCATGATCCTCTCCCCCCCCCCCTTTTGCGATTATACTAAACGAGCTGCCCTTCTTTGGACTCTATCGATGTCCTCCGTCAATCCTATGAGGCAAGGATCCCATATCGCACACAAATACTATAACAGAGGACGGACAATCGTAGTGTAGGCAGTCTCTCCAGTAGACCTGTCGCATCTTACAGGTGTTCTGAAACTAAAATGTAGTATTTGGTTTGCCTTCTCCATAACATTCTCCATGTGATCGTTTCAATTTTAACTGATCGCAACTGTAATTCCTAGGTATTTAGTTGAATTGAAAGCCTTCAGTTTGCGAGATTTATTCTGTAAGCGAAATTTAATGTATTTATTTTGGTACTCATGTGGATGACCACATTGCTTTCATTATTTAATTCGATTGCCACATTTCGCACGATACAGATATCGTGTGTAAATCGTTTTGTAATTGGCTTTGAACTTCTGATGACTTACTAGACGGTAATGACAGCACAGTCTGGAAACAATCTAACAGGGCTGCTCAGATTGTCAGCTAAACGATTTATACAGACTAGGAATAGCAGAGAGCGCCTTTGGAGAATGCCAGATATCGCTTACGATTTACTGGATGACTTTTCGTTCATTACAACGTACTGTGAGCTTTTCGATAGGAGATCACGAATCCAGTCGCATAATTGAAACAACTCCATAGGCGCGCAGTTTGAGTAGAAGTCACTGTGTCAAAACACTTCTGGAAAAGTAGAAATATGGAATCAATTTGAGATCCCCTGTCGATAGCACTTCTTACTTCATGTGAATAAAGAGCTAGTTGTTTTTTATAAGACCGATATTATCTGAATCCTCGACGACTGTGTTCAAATGGTTCAAATGGCTCTGAGCACTATGGGACTTAACTTCTGAGGTCATCAGTCCCCTAGAACTTAGAACTGCTTAAACCTAACTAACCTAAGGACATCACATACATCCATGCGCGAGGCAGGATTCGAACCTGCGACCTTACTGGTCGCGCGGTTCCAGACCGTAGCGCCTAGAACCGCTGGGCCACCCTGGCTGGCGACGACTGTGTGATAATATATCGTTTCCCTCGAGGTAATTCATAACGTTGGAACACAGTGCATATCCCAAAATCCTACTGCAAATCTAGGCCAGTGGCATGGGTCGGTCTGTAATTCAGTGGATTACTTCTGTTTCCTTCCTTGTCCGCCCTTGGTAGCTGAGTGGTCTTCGATAACCCCCCTCACGGTTGGGGAGTACCGGGCAGAGGATGACCGCCGTCATGGAGCTTCACACGCTGCGAAATGTTGTACCAATTTGGAACACGGAATCTGTACGCAGATGGGCCATGCACATAGAATGGCGTGGAAGATTTGCTTACATTTTTCTTTCTCTATTATCTATCATTATACTGTTAGTTTCAAATATTATTTCACAGGTACTCTTGTTTTGTTATTGCTATGGATGTAAAATAATTTTGCTTGTCGTAGCTGAAAGACACATTTTTCCTAACAAAAAAAGTGGTCAGAGCATAAAAAAATTGCTTAGCATCCTGGCTGCTGTGCTATAAGTCGCCAGTTCAAATCCAAACGCTGGCAATTATTTGTTCCTTAATTTTTATCATTTCTGGAAGATTCTTGAAATATATAACATTGTAATGTTTGCATTTTCTGGACTATTCGATATTTGTATAAATATCTGCGCACTGTGTCCAGGAAGACCGAAAAAAAGATGTAGATCTACATCTACGTACATACTCCGCAATCCACCATACTGTGCGTGGCGGAGGGTACCTCGTACCACAACTAGCACCTTCTCTCCATGTTCCACTCCCAAACAGAACGAGGGAAAAATGACTGCCTATATGCCTCTGTACGAGCCCTAATCTCTCTTATCTTATCTTTGTGGTCTTTCCGCGAAATATAAGTTGGCGGCAGTAAAATTGTACTGCAGTCAGCCTCAAATAATGGTCAGCGCGACGGAATGTCATACCTAACGGCCAGGGTTCAATTCCTGGCTGGGTCGGAGATTTTATCCATTCAGGGACTGAGTGTTGTGTGTGTCCTTATCATCATCATTTCATTCCCATCGACACGCAAGTCGCCGAAGTGGCGTCATCTCGAAAGACTTGCACCAAGCGAACGGTGTAACCGCCGTGAGGCCCTAGCCACAAGGCATTTCCATTTCCTTTCGTTAGTATTGGTGTGACCTGTGGAACTTTCCAGTCGTTAGGAACGCATATTTCTTCCAGCGAGCCGTTGTATATGACAGTTATGTGTGGTGCTGTTGTATCAGTCTTGTTTGAAAGAAAACCAATTAGTATACTGTGTGGACAGTAAGACTGATTTTCTTTTTAATAAGTGCTTTAAGCTGCTTCGTTGCATCGACAATGACGAAATCGCAAGATGTATTTGCACTATCCACAGCAAGGATATTGTTCCATGTAAAAAATAATATTTGGTATTGAATTGCTATTCTAAGGACTGCAGTGATTTACTCTTCTGTAGGGTTCGCTTACTGCCGGGATGGAAACCCCTATTGTTTTGTCAGGATGTACCGAAGACCTGTTAGGCATTCTTAGACGCAATAACACAGTATTCAAGACTATTCTACTTATTATTCAGAACGCAAGTAGTTACCGTGTCCTTTGCGTCGGCTGGTGTCTAAGTAATCCCGAGAGGAACCCGCTGAATCCAATAGCAGATTCATGACTACCGAGGACGCTGCATAAACTCCGAGGGGAAGTCGGTGGCATCCTGGTGCGGCGGTCTTGTCACCCGCTGGGGAAGTACAGGCGCCCCATTGGTAGCTCTGCATGGAAACGCCGGTGACTGCGAGGTGTGTGTTTGATTCACACGCCATTTAGGGAAATATTCAATCCCTCCCATATAACAGCCCCTGTTGTCCCTTCAGGTAGACCACGACGTCAGATACCAGTATGTTGTGCTGAAATCTGAACCTGGTATGCTGGTACTGTAGACTCGCTGGAGATTTAGGACAACTTCTGCCTTGGATCGGAGCCGTTTTGGTAGACCTCTCAACTAACCATCAGTGCTGGCTGCTGAACTGATTTCAGTACTGGTCGATGAACTCCATTATCCGGGGGGGCTACAGAGTGCTGATCTTCTCGTGAGACAGCAAGCAGCAAGTGTAAGACCAACACTAAAAAAACACACACACACACACACACACACACACACACACACACACACACGATAAAGGTAGAGTCTTGTACTGCAAGGGAGCGAGGGAGAGGATGATGTTATGGGTGACAGGTATCCTTTTTCTGCAACACAAATACACACCTGGTTTAATATGGTTCTTTATTTATATGAAGCTACTACTTAACATCAATAGAGCCCATGTTCATGTTACAAGCTCATCAGTAATAGTCCTCTTGTGGACAATATCGGTAGCATTGCTATTACAAAAGTTAGTCACTAATCTGGTCGCCATGTACTGTTGTAACCTGCGATGAACAATATCCGCTCCGCGGTTGAACTGACAGACGCCAAACTGGAGTGTAAGTCAGTCAAGTGAGCCCCTACGGTCGGCGGTGGCGGCCTAAACACTTGCTGTCGAGAGGGCGTTGGCGGCATGTTGTTTGTCAGTGTGTCTCTGGCCTCTCTTGTGCTACACACGCTTGATCCAGTGCCTACTATCGATCTTTGCGCTACGTCTTTGCAGACCGCCTTGCTGGCGACAGCTTACCCCAGCACAATAGACAGAGAATCGAGTGTGAATGACAGGAACGCCATCTATTCTTTTCATCGAATACTCTGAACTACTTGAGGTGGAGTACTGATGTCACCGGGGAGAGGTTTCATTGTACAACGTCATTCATAGTGACTGAATCGGTTCTGCTGTTCTCGAGTTGTCAGAGGTCTTCAGTTTCGCAACATTTGCTCAACGAATTTCTTGAAGTGTCTTTACTTCTCAGTGAGACCCCTGCTAGGCGATGTTGCATCCTACCTAGGGTCTCTTACATAACGCTGCGAGAGTAACGAAAGTGGTTCAATCTGTGCTCTTCTATTTTCTGTTGAGTTCGCTCGCAGTCGCACACAAGTGTATTTACGGTATTGTCTTGCTGACCAAGTAACGGTGTTGAAGTGTTTACGCTTCCTGGCTGACGGCTGTTGACACTTCTGCGTGACTGGCTATTCGAACTTGGAAATTTTCACCTCGTATTTCCTTACTAATTTGTCGTGCAACACTTCTGAGATGCTGTGTGTACCTGCAGTCAGTGAAAAGCAGCACACCCCTTGTACACCTCTTTCGGAAATATTAAGCCTCGCGAGATTAAAGAACCGTCCACTCCAAATGTGCAGAGTTGCGCTGAACGGTTTTGACGACGCTCTGCGCTGTGTAGCTCCGGCTTTGTGGTTGGTCTGCTGCGACCAGCTGTGCAACGCGGAGCACCAGTGAACACGATCCACTCACTATCGATCCCTTCAAACAGAGTAGCTCGATTATAAGCACTGAATTTGGAAAAAGGTATTTCAAAGAGGATCGTGGGCTGCTGGCTGATGATTTCACAGGCTGTATGCACTTGCCTTGAATGAGCGGTGGTCATAGTGTTTCAGTTATATCCTCGACAAAATAGACTTAGGTAAAGCATTCCTTGTTTATTTGCAGGTAAATGTCTGCAGTCCTGGCACACAGTGCAATCCCAGCGCCACAGTACCGTACCGTAGCACTTCGGCGGAGGAATCGAAACGAGATATCCCAGTCCACTGATAAATCATCTCCATTTGATACAGCGGTTCTCTGTCAAGAACCACGAATCGTAAGGGAAGTGGGAGGTCTGACGCTCGAATATCGGCCTGTTACAATTAAGGCAACGATGAAAGAAGCGAAAATCAGTTGTGGATGAATTTCACATTTTGAACATGAGGAATGTCGCTGTGTAGTGATTACGAGAATGGTGGTAAACAGTGATATGTTGCCCTGAGCGACGATAGGCAAGTATAAATATGCGTTATAATTTGTATTCTAAATTTTAAACTAATTGTTATATTGAAATGCTATGTCTGTTGTTTGTTTCATTCTCTGCGATCCGAGTCCAGGCAATGTGTTTCAGTGCTGCAACACACTGCCTGGCGGCAACGAGTATACCGTTTGAGTCCATTCCACAGACAGCGAGGGTTAGTCGACCTGGAAGACACTGTCAGGATCTATTTTTGGTTATTAGTATGTCTTGCTAATGAAATGAAATGTTGAACTTGTACTAAATAACAATAGTGAATATCTGATGTCAAACTGTGAAAACTAAAAGTTTTGTTCTGTCAGGTCGGTGCTTATTTTTGATTCTTAATAGGCAAGAATTCTTATGGCGAAGTACTGAAATAGCTCGGATGAGATAAATGACATTTTGAGGGCTCTATTCAAACGAAGATTTGTTAAGCAACTTTAAGGAAATCTCTTTGAGCTCAGATAAAGTCTATGGAAGCTTAAGTCGAAGTCTTATCGTAATAAATGCTATTAAGCTTAGCGTGTGACCGGAAGTGATATTAATATCTATGATTGTTAACAGTGAAAAGACTTGAATAATTAACTGACACGTCAGTGTTCTATCATGTACTGGACTTCGTAAATGTTTGAAGCTCGTTTAGTCGCCATTAATAATGATTAGTTAGTGAAAGGATCGACGCTACGGTCGCAGGTTCGAATCCTGCCTCGGGCATGGATGTGTGTGATGTCCTTAGGTTAGTTAGGTTTAAGTAGCTCTAAGTTCTAGGGGACTGATGACCACAGATGTTAAGTCCCATAGTGCTCAGAGCCATTTGAACCATTTTTGAGACGATCGAATAACATTACTAAAGCTTAAGAATTTAGTTCACGTGAATTTTGGCCGAATGATCTGAACTCACTTATTGACGACAATTATAGTTTGGAGTAGCACTTATATGACTGAACTGCAAATGTTATATCACAGCAACAGATATCCGTAACGAATATTGACGTACACACTGTCAACATTCTTCGTGTTATCTCTGACGGCGTTTCGTAACTGGTTTGAACATTCCAGAATCAGATTTTCATTCTGCAGCGGAGTGTGCGCCGATATGAAACATTCTGGCAGATTAAAACTGTGTGCCGGACCGAGACTCGAACTCGGGACCTTTGCCTTTCGCGGCCAAGTGCTGTGCCATATGAGCCACCCAAGCACGACTCACGCCCCGTCCTCACAGCTTCACTTCGGCGAGGTACTGGCAGAAGTAAAGCTGTGAGGAGGGGGCATGAGTCGTGCTTGGGTAGCTCAGATGGTAGAGCACTTGCCCGTGAAAGGCAAAGGTCCCGAGTTCGAGTCTCCGGCACACTGTTTCAATCTGCCAGAAAGTTTTGGTTTGAACTTTAATATTTAACCTGTATTAATGAAGTTTTGAGGGTGATATCAAATGGAGGTGTTATTTAACAGCTTCTTTACTCTGGAAAGATATATCGGAAAAGTTGTCATCATAACTGTGCATGAAAGAAGAAACTGTAAGCAGAGATCATTGAAATGTTTGAACATCAATTTACTGAGACTTCGTTTGTTTCACAAAATTGCAAACTTTTACCCACGAACGGGGTTCAACGTTCTACGTCTAAGATTCCAATTTGGTTACAATAAAGTGCAGCTACTCTCAGAGATCCAGTGTGCGCTGTAAGTATCGTATGGAGCGAAACTTGGTAGATATGGTTAATGCGGAACAGATTTACGCTGAAAAAAAAAAAGTTCCAATCTTGTGTACCAGGTGTAAATCTGGCGTTGTACAGCATCCCGTCGACGTCTGCGGTGCTCATATTGAACAAACTGCGTAACCAGCGGTTAATAATAAATCAACATTATGCCTTTATCACTTGTTTGACCTTTTCTGTCTATGACCCACTCCTAATACATTACATATGGAAACATTTCTATACATCTTTCTTGCATTCACAGCGCCATATTTGCACCTGACGAACAAAATTGGAGCTATTTTTTTCCGACGCAAATCGGTTCGTCATTAACGCATTAGAATGTCTATCAAGTTTCGCTCAATACGATACTTACAGCCGACACTTGTCCTCTTTGAGTAGCTACACTTTAATTGTAATCACACGGTACTCCCTGTTAGCGAAAGCGTCTGCTATTAAAGAACTGGACTTGATAGGAGGAGGATTCATGGCATGCTGACAGATGCGGATTCACCTTGTTCCTGGTTAGACCGCTATTGTGCTCCTGCAGGTTGGTAACACACGGTCACAACATCAACTATATAAGAAATAAAAGTCCTTAAACGTCAAATAATTCGTTTTAGGAAGCCAGCAACTGACTTTAGGAGCGGGTCGGAACAGCGCACGTGATCGCTGGGTTGCGCGACTGCTGTCACCCATTATAATGTCGGCCGAGGATGCACTGGAAATGTTGCAGTTGTGTCAGGCATATCCATGTGGTTTACTTAACCGTCTAATTACTATGACCGCCAGACTAAGAAGCAAAGCAAGCAGCGGGAACCTGAGGATTCAGCACCGCCGAAAATAGCGAAGATCAAACCAACATGAGGTAAGTCATGCAGAGTAGTTTTTTGGGGCTACCAATGGATGGTGGAAGCAGGCGATACTAGCCTGGGGCAACACTTCCACGGAGTGTACAGCAGAAATCTCATGACGAGGTTACGAGAGGCTGCTGTCAAGGCAAAGCGTCACGGGAAGTGTCCGAGAGGGGAAGTTTTTGTTCGACGACAAAGGCCAGTTCAATCCGTACAGCACACAGTCACACATTCTGCGTCTATTGGCTGTCAAATTTCTCTTCAGCCCACTCCCTCAACCCCCCCCCTCCCAAAATCAGAGTACCTTACTACCATGTTACCCAGTGACTTCTTCCTCTTTCCTCGCACGAAAAATTCATTGTGTGGCAGGCAGTTCCTGAAAGACAACGAGGCGATTTTCGAGGAGGAAGGTTTCCATAACGCTTTAAGTCCCAATAAAATAAAGAAAAATTTAACCTTATAATTTCAAATGATAGATCACAGCAATCAGTCATTCTTTTCTTGCAGGTTTTATTCGGCACATCTAGATTTCGGCTAATGCCTTAAAATGTTTCACAAAACTGATGTTCATCGTCACGGTGAACAGCGAATACGAGAGGGAATTGACAAGCAGTGAAGAATCAATTGTTTTAAGGAGGTAGTTTCACTTTGTAACCACTGGCACGTTGTTTTCAACGGCCTATCATTTCATGGAAACTTGGAAATTTCTGGTAAGATCTTATGGGACAAAACTGCTGAGGTCATCGGTCCCTAAGCTTACACACTACTTAAACTAAGTTAAACTAAGAACAACATACACACCAATGCCCGAGGAAGGACTCGAACCTCCGACGAGGAGAGCCGCGTGGACCGTGACAAGGCGCCCTAGACCGTGACAAGGCGCCCTAGACCGTGACAAGGGGCCCCAAGACCGAGCGGCTACCCCGCACATCATGACGTATTAGGTTGTACACAAGCTCGTAGCGCTTTTCCTTTAGCATGTAGGAATATTTCTATTTGTACTTCACTGACGCTATTTGGGTTTACATATTGTCATTTTGTCACTTGGAGACAGTCAGTGAAGCTGTGGGCGCTAGCAAATGGAGTGCGAAATGGAGAAATCGGAACATTCCTCACATATTCCTCCGTTTGAGTTCAATACATGGATGGCAGCAACGGAGACAAGTAGGAACATATGCGCCGTGTAAGGCATGGATAATGTCGCGGCAAGAAAATTATTTTCTCGTTTTAAGGAGGATCCTTTTGACATTGGTGATTTTCCGCGTTCCGAAAGACTGGGTTTCACGAAGATCGTTTAAACGCATTAAATCACAGTGAACCACAACAGTGTACTCGAAAACTGGAAAATGTCATGAACTATGATCCCACCATCGTGCGACCTTTGCGTGCAATGGGGAAGGCTCAAAAATCGGGTGTATGGTTACGGCATGCTCTAAGGTAAAATTACAAAAACCAGCGGATGGCCGTATGTGCATCTCTGCTTGACTCGTGAACAACACCGACCTCTTCTATCCTGAACTTTTACTGGTGTCGAGAAATGATGTCTTTAAATAACATAATGAAAACAAAAGAATCGTTAAGCCCAAAAAAGCAGCAAATCCATCTGCAAAGACCAGCGGGTATCCGCACAAGATGTTATGCATGTGGCGGAACAGCATCCGTGTGGCGTAATACGAATTGCTTCTCCGAGATGTAACAATCACTACTGATATTTATTGTCAACAACTGAGACGTCTTGCAGACGTAATTGAAGAACAACGACCAGGAAGACTGAGTGAAGTGATGGTACTCCGAGACAGCGCCTGCATTCTACTTGGCTGACGAAAAACACTACCCAGTAGTTGGTTTTGAAAGTCATTCCGCAGCCTCCCTATTCACCAGATCTTGCGCTCCCAGATTTTCACCATCGAACAACCTACAAAAAACTACTTCTTGAAAAGTTACCCCAGCGTTGGCAGACTGTTGTAAACAGTGAAGGAGAATATGTCATTGATGATTAAAGTGTCTGCTATATGTATTTGTTGTGTTAACTAAATATATGGCAAAACGCCACGAACTTATTTATCACTCCAATACCTTTGAAAGTAATTTCGTATTTTCCTTACACTATCCCACTTCACTAAACTTACGTGAACTCATAATGCCCAGAACGAATATTAGTCCCAAATAATAAGCAAAATGGGTCTAAAATTAATAAATTTGTGAGTACATCAAAACTACGCGCTGCCTCAGTGATTTCATTTCGATATCACTCATGAAACAATAGCGCAAACTCAATTTTACGTTCTAACTTAATATATACAGGGCTATTACAAATGATTGAAGCGATTTCATAAATTCACTGTAGCTCCATTCATTGACATATGGTCACGACACACAACAGATACGTAGAAAAACTCATAAAGTTTTGTTCGGCTGAAGCCGCACTTCAGGTTTCTGCCGTCAGAGCGTTCGAGAGCGCAGTGATACAAAATGGCGACAGGAGCCGAGAAAGCGTATGTCGTGCTTGAAATGCACTCACATCAGTCAGTCATAACAGTGCAACGACACTTCAGGACGAAGTTCAACAAAGATCCACCAACTGCTAACTCCTTTCGGCGATGGTATGCGCAGTTTAAAGCTTCTGGATGCCTCTGTAAGGGGAAATCAACGGGTCGGTCTGCAGTGAGCGAAGAAACGGTTGAACGCGTGCGGGCAAGTTTCACGCGTAGCCCGCGGAAAATTGGCTCGTGCCACAACTGGAGACCGACAGCGCCGACTTCATCTTTCAACAGGATGGTGCTCCACCGCACTTCCATCATGATGTTCGGCATTTCTTAAACAGGGGATTGCAAAACCGATGGATCGGTCGTGGTGGAGATCATGATCAGCAATTCATGTCATGGCCTCCACGCTCTCCCGACTTAACCCCATGCGATTTCTTTCTGTGGGGTTATGTGAAAGATTCAGTGTTTAAACCTCCTCTACCAAGAAACGTGCCAGAACTGCGAGCTCGCATCAACGATGCTTTCGAACTCATTGATGGGGACATGCTGCGCCGAGTGTGGGAGGAACTTGATTATCGGCTTGATGTCTGACGAATCACTAAAGGGGCACATATCGAACATTTGTGAATGCCTAAAACAAACTTTTTGAGTTTTTGTATGTGTGTGCAAAGAATTGTGAAAATATCTCAAATAATAAAGTTATTGTAGAGCTGTGAAATCGCTTCAATCATTTGTAATAACCCTGTACTTATTTCCACTTTTAATGACCTCCTCAATATGACTGCAATAAAAAAAACCACATGTCACAATCTCCTACAATCACGCAGCACTATTTGCGCGCCGACTGCTGCTCTGAACGCTGTGAGTGATTGCTACAATGCACTAGGTTAGTAGAAGTATCTCGGTGTATCACTAGGTGTGCGTGTCTTGCAATGCATAAGGATATGTGGAAATTTGTGGTTAGTTCCTACGGGACCAAACTGCTGAGGTCATCGGTCTCTAGGGTTACACTCTACTTAATCTGTCTTAAACGAACTTACACTAAGGACAACACACACACCCATGCACGAGGGAGGACTTGAACCTGAGACGGGGCAGCCACGCGAACAGTGGCAAGGAATCCCAGACCGCACGGGTAGCCCGCGCGGCTCATACATGAGGTATTGGTGCTAAAAAAATAGGAATAATAATAATGATAATAAAACTGTATTTTCAGTCGAAACTACTAGTACACAAGAGGTTAACAGTCCAAATGCAGACTTTTATAACCATGGTCTCTACAAAGTGGTCCATCTTCGAGTAAAACTTGTCGCATTGGAGGATGAATATGAAGAACACATTCATTAAGTTTCATGATCGCAGGGTGATTTTTTTTGCGAGTGATAAACCTTTACGACTACTCCTCATACGTGGGCATTTTGTTGCTATTAAGTTTGTACCTCATAAAAGTCATCCGGTAATAACAGATGGTTATTGCCTATCCTTTGCTAACTGCACGGTGTTTTCTGTAACCTCGTGTGTAGAGTGATCGCTTTCGTAAAGGTGTTACAGAGGAAGGAAGGAAATGATGATGACGAGATCGTTACAGACGGAATACAAGCTGGGGAGGAAGAAAGGAAGGTTGGTTGGTTGGTTTGGGGAAGGAGACCAGACAGCGAGGTCATCGGTCTCATCGGATTAGGGAAGGACGGGGAAGGAAGTCGGCCGTGCCCTTTGAAAGGAACCATCCCGGCATTTTCCTGGAGCGATTTAGGGAAATCACGGAAAACCTAAAGCAGGATGGCCGGACGCGGGATTGAACCGTCGTCCTCCCGAATGCGAGTCCAATGTCTAACCACAGAAAGGAAGGAAGGAAGATTAGTGTTTCACGGCCCGTCGACAACGTGGTTATTAGAGAGGGCTCAGAAACACTGGTTGGGTGAGGATGTGCAAGGAAATCGTCCGTGCTCTTTTCAAAGGAGCCGTCCCGCCATTTGCCTCAAGCGATTTAGTGAAATCACGAAAAACGTAGATCTGTTTGGGCGAAAGAGGATTTGAAGAGTCGTCCTCCCGCACGAGCTAGGAGTGGAGAAGGAAATCAGCTGTCTCATCTTCGAAGGAACCATCCCAGTAGTTTCCTTAAGAGATTTGGGGAATCCACGGAAAATCCAAACCTGAACATCCGTATGGGCATCTGAAACGCCGTCTTCCCCAGTGCGTGTTCGGCGCCGTAACTTCTACCTTGCTTGCTCCAAGAGTACGTGCTGCATTTACAGATAAACATTACGTGGAAATACCTACAGCCAGTAGTATAACCAGTTTACATATCGGTATTATTTAATAACTGCCCTTAAATGATGCTTTTAGCCGTAACCTCTCCTCCGTTTTACACATCTGAGGTTATAATAATAACGACTTTAAACAAATAATTACAGTTCCTTGCAAATAATACGCTCATACAAAGACAATGAAAAGCAATAACTTTATTTATAAAAGGTTTCATTCCATCACTGACAGCCGTGCATACTTCAAGAAAATCGTTATTGTAACTTCTCTGTTTTATTTCAATAAGCTACTGAACAACAAGACCGCAAGGGAACTCTAGTCGTCACAGCGCGCAGAGTTGTTCTCAAGATCTCTCTGCACGATAGACTTTTGACAGGTGTTCAGGTCAGTTATGCACTGTGCGAATGTAAATTATGAAGCACATACAAGTTATTCCATGCTAACTTTGTCTACAAACAAAAATGATGATCATGATGATGATGATGATGAAGTCCCATACTCCTTGACAGAGTGTAGGGGAACAATGCGGGAGACCCGCACCGCCGTACTAGGCAAGGTCCTAGTGGATGTGATTTGCCATTGCCTTCCTCCGACCGCAGTGGGGATGAAATGATTATGATGGAGACGATACAACAACACCCAGTCATCTCGAGACAGGTGAAAGTCCCTGACCCCGCTGGGAATCGAACGCGTGCCCCCGTGCTCGGGAAGTGAGAACGCTATCGCGAGACCACGAGCTGCGGACACAAACAATAATAGGCTTATCGCACAAACAATAATAAGCGGTATAAAAGGAAAGTGGTAAAAATCTGATAAATATGCGCCTTCATTGTTTATTAGGTCACAATATTGTAATTAACTATGTCTGAAAGTGTAACAGAGGTAACCAGAGGCGTGCTTTACGCTTCAGCTATTTGCACTCTTTTGCTCCTTGAACATTAGGTTCGCTGTGGGATGTTTGGTTGGCAACGCTATTCCTAGTCAGGCAGGAATCAGGCTTTCATAATACACAGCGAAGCCGACATCTAGAGCGTTGTTGCCACTAACACTGATTGGGGGTTACTGTAATACAGCATGATCTGGTATACGGACGTCTCCACACTCACGCCTGTCTGTCTGTCTAATGCCAGTTTTATGCAGATATAGAGGGTATGGTCCAAGTCCGATTATGCTTTAGATCATTGCGAATCTTTGTCGAGAATTCTACTTAACTAACACTTTACGAGTCTGCAGTACTCTTTGGTACAGCTCAACAAAGTGAATAATATATCAGCATAGTAACAGCTTCAAACATTGGTGTCAAGGCTGTTGTTAACAACTGCCGTACATGCCTTAGGACGCACGGTAGCACTTAAAGACGGACACCGTGCTGCGTTCCACGCGCGCACGAGTGTGTGTGTGTGTGTGTGTGTGTGTGTGTGTGTGTGTGTGTGTGTGTGTGTGTTTGTGTGTGCTCCAAGTTCATATATATCGTTCCTTCATTCTCATAAAAGCTTCCAAGATACACGACGCTTTCACCCTCTGCAGACGTCGCCGGGCTGAAACATGCATCCGCTCGCTGCGGGATCTGCAAGCTACGTGCTCGCCATGAACAAAGCGAACGGATGGTCTAGGTAGCGCACACGTTCAAATGAAGTTACAAATCTCCCATCGGGGGCAGATTATACTGGTCAGCTTAACGTGTCCAGTTGTAGGACACAACATTAGATGCCACTAGCAGTTGCAAAAGTGACTGGGAGAACTTCACAACCTCCTCCTTTCGTAACATTCGTACGTCCTATCCTGCTTCTTTCAGTTCTCTTTATTACACTCAGTAATTTCCTCTGCTCTCCAACTCTTCTCGTTTCTTTCTCATTCGTCACTCTTTCCATCCATCTCAGACACTGCTAGTGGTTTTCACACTGCAAAGGCTATGACGTTTACAGATAGGAGCCAGGGTTCTCTAAAGTTATACACTGTATCTCCTTTTCTTTTCATAATCAGCTAGTAAATAAAACGAAAAGCTAATTCCGAGGTAAGAGCGATAGGTACCATATTTAGCCGTCGATGTCTCATTCCCCGACACAAAAATTAACTAAAAATGACGTGAAAAGTTTTTCGTGTTTCCAGTTCTAGAACTGACAAGATTAATATTTTCCAGGTTGGTTCAGTCTGTGGCGTTCATGAGTTCGCACTATGATCCAATGATGTTCCGTGACGTCACAAATCCTGTGCTTTAATTGACTGACATAAGGGAGACGAGGAGCCCCCACAATAATTTAAGTATTTGTTGTGTCTCGTATTTTTATGTGGGTAGTACGAAAATCTGCAGCTTAAGTGATACACTACATTAAAGATATCCCTAAAACTCGTTATTTAATATGGTTCGCTGTGACAGACTGTCGGGAAATAAGACGTCTGCAGCTAAACATGTTACCGTGTTTGTTTCGATGAAATTACGTATATACCATTGTCTGGATTTATATAATTTTTGTTCGTTATTGTTTGTTGTTTGGATCAGGTCCTAAGCTCATGTTCCTAATTTGTGCCTAACAAATTGCACTGAACTCATATTGTGTTGTTTTCAGACTCGCGGTATGCTACAGTTATTCTCAACAAAATAAAACTTACAGTAACTCAGGTATAGTATACTCTCGAAGAGAAACTTGCTAACAACATACAATCAACGATCAAGAACAGTCTTAGGAACTAAACGTAATGGGACATGTTTTGCGCATTTATTTCCTCTAATAATTCGTGAAGCCCCTCCTAGGTGGTGCCATATATGTTATCGTATTCTAGTGCACTATTCTAAGACATTTGCACACTTAGCACCAGTTATTTCATTTGTGCACGATACACGGGCTAATAGCAAAAACGAACAAGAAAATGAATATCAAACGTCGGTTAAAATCAGAGCGTAGTAGAGGTATACACAGATAAGGATTCGGTAGTAGCCCGCATCTCGTGGTCGTGCGGCAGCGTTCTCGCTTCCCACGCCCGGGTTCCCGGGTTCGATTCCCGGCGGGGTCAGGGATTTTCTCTGCCTCGTGATGGCTGGGTGTTGTGTGCTGTCCTTAGGTTAGTTAGGTTTAAGTAGTTCTAAGTTCTAGGGGACTGATGACCATAGATGTTAAGTCCCATAGTGCTCAGAGCCATTTGATTCGGTAGTAAAGCTTCAGCTGCTCCGTTTAAATCGTTTTGGTGTGAAAAACATCGGTCAGTATCAACGGTTCCAAAAAAGTCGACCGTCATTATTTAAATCCATGTGGAAAATATTCAAAATGCTTCCTGGCAATCTAAATTCTATAATCCATTATTGAAACATACATTTTATTATATCGTTTGGAGTCTCTCTGCCTAACAGCCTTTAACTACGAGCCACGCATGATTCAACTTATTTTCTGATTTCTCCACCATGTCCACATCTCAGAAACATACAACCTTCTTGTTCTTGCTTTCTTCCCTATTGTCTGTGTTTCAGCACCACACAGTACGATAACGCATACAAAACACTATCACTTTTGCTTCAAATCTTTATTCATACTACTGCAGAAAAGCCTCTTTTTTAAGTGCCTCTGTACCTATTTCTATCTTACTATTAATTCATGTGCTGTACTTCCAGTAGTCTCTATGGTACTTTCTAGGTACAGAGCGGCATTAGGCGCATGGTATATAGGCTGCAGCGTAGGGCCCTATTCCACAAATCGAGCCACACCACAAAAAATTAAAATAGAAAAAAATGTTCCAGAATGGAATTTCACTCTGGAGCAGAGAGTGTACTGATTTGAAACTCCAGGGCAGATTAAAACTGTGTGCCGAACTGGCATTTAGTTTGTTTTTGAGGCACGTGTCCACAACATCTTTTTTTCTTTCAGAAATGCTTGTCCCACAACATATTGAGAAGAAATTTTGTGACGTTTGAAAACGAGGACATGAGGTGCTGGAGGAAGCAAAATTGTTAGGACGAGTCGTAAATCGTACTTGGATAGTTCAGTCGATAGAGTACTTGCCCGCTGAAGGCAAGGGTTCTAGGTTGGAGTACCAGTCCGGCAGGCAGTTTTAATTTGTCAGGAAATTTCAGAAAGAAATGTATTTGATTTAATACTTTGATGCGGGCTCTCTTATAAGCGTAAAAAACAATGATGAAGTTAGATGTGGATTTATGCAACCGATATTTTTCAGTGGATATGTGATATGAATTAGTAAAGCATTCATTCAGCTCACAATCTCCACACTCCCTCGCATCAAATACGCAATGACGGGAGGGCAAACTCCCAGCACTTAACTTGGCAAAATCGCTAAGTCGTTTGAGAGAACAGTCTGATATTAGTAGTCTGAAGTGAGTTCGATTACGTGCAAATCCGGTATTATGTAAATTGAGGGGGAGGGGGAGAAAGGAAAGCAAAAGAAAGAGAAGGGAAAGAACTAAAGCTACCAGCTGCATTGAGACTTCGTGCGGAATCAGCGGCGACGAGTAAGAATATATACTGTACCGTGACTCGAACCCAGGATCTCCAGCACACTAGACAGTTGTGATAACCACTGCCCAAACCGGACACAGAGTTTATCGCAAATGCGCAGACTATCTCTCCACGACTCCCGGCTGACTCACATACCCACCTAGCGCCACCTATCCCCAGCCCCGCTAATTTCAGATTCCTGCTGGAGGTCGAATGTAAACGTGCATCCACATTGAAGGTTGTAGATTCATTACCCATCGAGGCGAATAAATTACATGAATTCGTGACTTGTTCTTTCGGATATGGCCGAAAGAACAGACAGCACAATTCATATAATAAAATCTGATATTGTCAGTGTTTCGTTCTATCCAAACATGGATCTGTCAGTGTTTGTACTTCCTGTCGCCAGACGCGGAACTGCTATTGAAGCTCGGGAAAACCATTTTAAGACCATTTTATTCGTTACGAAGGTATTGAAGGCATCATACAAGGTGTCTTTAAGGTCCACAGTATCTGACAGATAGCTTACTGACTCGCAATTTCCTCTTCATTCGGGAAAGTGAGGAGACTGGACAATGAACAGATTGCGAATTTGTACGAGCGCTATTAATCACGCAACTGAGTGCCCCACAAACCAAATATTATCATCATCATCACGAATTAAAAAGTTTTCAAGCATATGCATATGCACAGTACCAATGACACGCGGGTGACGTAATGTATCATGCAGCAGTGAACAACCCGTCTCAGTATAGTTCTATTGACATGAATAAATTGTAGGCCTGCTTGGAGGTTCTTTAGCGTACTCGATACGAAATTTACGCCGACCAGTTGTAGAGTTAGTTTCATGAAACCAAAACACACAGCGAGCGCGTTCTGCATCAGTGAAAGTAGTCATTTTAATTGCGTGCTATGCCGGCGCTCCTAGTGGCGCAATGGGGCACTGACGCAATACGTGAATCAAACTAGAGTTTTTTTGCGACAAAACGACACATCTACCGATTCTGTAATTTATCTCAATAAATTTGCATATCATTCCAAAATTATAAAGTCCTTTCTCCTCGCCTTGTATAATAAAAGTATATCAACTGGGCCAAGGAATGGAGTCTGTTTTATCATATGTGCCTGGAAGGAAATAACCGTATTATGTTGCAGTGCCATGGAATGAACAGTAGGCCAGTAGTACTAAAATCGTATAAATTATAATGAAATGCAGCACCAATGATGAAAATAAGATAGGTGGAAGATAGAATGAATGGCAATCAAAATGAACTAATAAAAAACTAAAAATTGAGGGTCTTGCGGTATGCATAGGACGTATCACGGCGAGAACAAGCACGGACCGATACCAGCTGAGTCTGAGCACATGGATAAGTGTCACGACGACGGGGAAGCGCTAAGCAGACCCGGAAATGAGCTGCGCGGCTAGATGAAAGAAAGACGGTAAATACTAAAACCCGAATAAGAGTGATCCGTGTCCGGCTCCCGTTGCTCATAGCTTGGCATCTTGTAATAGCTATAGTGGGCTCTCGTTTTCTTAGTGTGTTCACTGGCACCACCATGTTTGCTCGCCTTGTCTCTCCGTGAGTGGCAGCAACAGCACTTATCGACAGCACATACTGCGGTACCATTTTTGGAGCGGCCTCTAGTATTTCCGGGTCGTCGTGTGTCGAGCTAGGGGAGTTGGGACGGAGCAGCAGTGAGGTCCGAACAGCCAGTACTCACCCAACTGCTGGCAGCACACATGCACTGTACGACGGAAGCATGTGGTCGCGAGAGTGCACGACCACGTCAGGGACCAGATCCAGACAGTTTTAGTAGAATGGACCGTGATATTCGTGTAGTGCAATTTTCACTTGTGTGTGTGTGTGTGTGTGTGTGTGTGTGTTTGTGTGTGTGTGTGTGTGTGTGTGTGTGTGTGTGTGTTTGTGTGTGTCCGCCCGTCGAAGTGCCCTTATGGCAATAAGTTGTCAGTCGACGATTTATACTGGGATCTTTCTCGTGTCTGACTTGAGTGGGGACGACTGTTGGTTAGTTGTTCGGTCGGTCGTCGCAGCGTACGACGTGCATCTAGTCTTCCGACCGCTTCTGGCTTCTCTGTGTTTGGCCGACTTGTAATTAGACCGCGTTGTTTCACTGGTTTTAGTATTGACTTGTTGGTGGAATTGTTTTCGGGATCCGTGTGTAACTTGTGATTTTGAATGAGCAGTTATTTTAATACTGTTTGCGTACTGGATTTGGTGAGAGGTGGCGAACAGACATCAGTTGGGTTGGGGCGCAGCAGCGAGCAGGTCTGTGCAGCGCGGGCAAGCCGGGGCCGCTGGCGGTGTGCTGCCACTGCCGGATCAAGGAGGGCTAGCTCCAAGAGCGACGACTTCGTTGCACACCGAACCCTGGACGTTTATGTTGAGTGAAGAGTTAACTGCTAATGCAACCTCCACTATTCTGAGGTCTCGCCTTGGTCGATGGTTTGTTGCCCCCAGGGCCACTGAGCCTGTTATTCCTCATTGAATTTAGTATTATTCTTATTAGTGAAGTGCAACCAGCGATATTTTCTGCCTTGTGGCAGCCAACGCCCCAGTTACCTGCCCTGGAGATCAGCGTACACTGGCAGTGTACCTTTCCTCATCGTGTTGATGCTGTCCGACTTGGCGTGTAGTTCGACAGCCTCACGTATTGTACTGTGCATGTTTTTTGGGAGGTCTACCTAGGTTCTAGTGTTTCCTTCTGCCTTGGTGTTTTCTGAAGACGTAGTGCTGTCTGTCTCTTCGCCCTTGCCTAAAAATACTCCATCGTTTTACCTGTGATCGGACGTTAGGCGCATTGGTTAGTCGGTCGGTCGGCGCTTGAGCTGCCCCTAGTTTGAGTTGCCATCCTGTTACGTGAGTACAACTCTTGGTATGTTTGAGTTACCTTTCCAGGCCGACCCTTGGAACACTTGCTGAGAACCGCTTGTCCTGATTCCTTAGATTGTGTTTGTTTTAAGGATATTTCTAATTTTCTAATTATTGTATGTGTGGCCTTCAGCCGAGCAATAGTTTCACTTCTTTCATAGTAACGCCTTCAACTGTGTTACAATAAAGTTTTTTTAAAGCAAACTTGTTTTAAAAGCAAAGTATTTGTTGAAATGTGTGTTATTTGGAACTGTTCTTCTGACTTCTAATTCAGGCCTTCAGCCGTTTGTTATTTGAAGTTGTGTGTGGCCTTCAGCGGAGCAATAATTTCACTTCTTTCGTGTTAAGGCTTTCAGCCTTTTTAACCAAACTTGTTTTAAAGGCAAGGTATTTATTTTAAAGGTGCTATTTGCAATTGTTATCGTGACTTCTAATTCTGGTCTTCAACCGTTTGTTATTTGAAATTGTTTGTGGCCTTCAGCCGAGTAATAATTTCACTTCTGTTATAATAATGCCTTTAGCAGTGTTATAGTTTGTTGTAAAACCAAGTATTTATCTTAATATGTGCTATTTGGAATTGTTCTTCTAATTCAGGCCTTTGTTGTTTGTGGTATTGTTGGTGGACTACGGCCCCCAAAATTGTGGAATTTTTTTGCAATAAATTGCTCTGAGCGCTATGGGACTTAACATCTGAGGTTATCAGTCCCCTACACTTAACTACTTGAACCTAACTAATCTAAGGACATCACACACATCCATGCCCGAAGCAGGATTCGAATCTGCTACAATAGCAGCAGCACGGTTCCGGACTGAAGCACCTATAACAGCTCGGTCACAGCGGCCGGCTTTTTTTCCTCTGTGATAAGGCCTTCAGCCGTCATACAGTCAATTGTGTTTAAGAGATTCTTTTAAAATTTTTAATTTCTTTAAATAAAGTTTACGTATTTGTTGTGCAACCGAGAGTAACTGATTACGGCCCAGTCCACAATCGTAACGTTATCCTGCCACATCCTGAGAACCCAGCTCTCAAAGTGAGTTTGGACACGCCTTTGTATTCATGGTGTTACATTAAAAAAGTGATAAAACACGTGAAAGAAAAATGATAATAAATTAGACACAATAAATAAAATGTTATTTATTCCGGTATACACTGCCAAAATTAGCAAGTACACAGCGGTGTATTAACTCCTTTTGGCTGTTAATTTATATTCTGGGTGTCGGTTATTGTTACTTTTTTTTAAATACAACACCATGTATGTACGTATTCCCCTCTGCGGTGCTGTACCTGGAAAACTAGGTGGGGATCTGGGGAGAAGAGGCATAAGACGTATTTTACGACCACTTAAAAAGATAAAGGAGAAGCTGCGACTGGCTAAGGACAGTCTAGGTCTCAGGGTATCTGAAATTTATGAGATTCCTTCTGAGTGCGAAAGCAACTACATAACTCATCCGTACTGTTACAGATCGCTGTAAAGAAGACAAAGCGCACATCAAAAATCAAGAACTCGAGAAACAACAATGCGGAGCCCAGTCTCAGAAATAAACATAGGTTCGCAGAAGAGCTTCTGTGAAATTTGGAAAGTAGTAGACGTCCTGTTTACGTCCCGTCCGCGCGATCGCAAGTGTCCGTAGTTGTTTACTACTTCGTCGCCGCTAGTTTAGAGTCCATCACTACCGACGTGATATGGCACATTCGTACAGACAAACCACCATCAAGATCCAATAAAACAATACCAATCGCCGTTACTTAGGTTTATTTCTAGGCTGTTTCGACGATACACTACGTAGCCTAGAAATAAACCTAAGTAACGGCGATTGGTATTGTATTATTGGATACTGACAAGCCGTAGTCCCATACTCCAGCCAGAAGGTCGAGTTACAACCATCAAGATCAGTTTTCTAACCGATCATGCACGGCCGCGACCTTTTGAAGTGGAACGTTTTGTACGTGACGAGGTTAAAATTGATGCGCAGGATGTAATTGGTGTCCATCTCTCTATTACGAGCAGTACTGTCTATGTCAAGTTAGTAACTGACGGGGTGTCCAACAGATCGTGCGCGCACATGCGAACGATCTTAAATTCAAACATTCTGATGGCCATATTGGGGCAGTCTCTATCTATCACGCGGGGCTTGGCCTCCTTACCATACCACCGGACGTAGTCATCGCGGCTTTCCAGCCTCACGGCAGTGTTCAGCAACATGGCCGAAAAAATGGACCACCTTTACAACGTACCCAGGTCTTAACAGGGTACGACAGATCTAAATTGAACTGACAAAACATGTACCATCCTATCTTGTCATCGGTGGATGTAAGGGCCGGCCGGGGTGGCCGAGCGGTTCTAGGCGCTACAGTCTGGAACCGCGAGACCGCTACTGTCGCAGGTTCGAATCGTGCCTCGGGCATGGATGTATGTGATGTCCTTAGGTTAGTTAGGTTTAAGTAGTTCTAAGTTCCAGGGGACTGATGACCTCAGAAGTCCCATAGTGCTCAGAGCCATATGAACCATTTTTTGGATGTAGGGAGACTATTATGTATGACGGACAGCCACGCACTTTCTCCGGTTGTGACCAAGAAGGACACGTCTGGTCGGATTGTCTCCGACGACGGCTTGCTCCAATCCCGACAGGTGAAGCTATGACTCCTCCTACGGTTGACGACCCTTCCTCTCAATTATGCCGGGGTTGCACGGGCGACCATCCTTTCCGATGCCAACCACATTCGTCGGATAGCTGTCTCCGATAGCGATGGCACGATGGGTTCTGCAGTACCGGATCCAGCCACTACAACTGCGCCCCCTCCTGAGGACAATAACCGACCGACCTTGCGAGGAAGCACGGATGACAGGATGGACATTGACCCACTGGTTGTGCCGACAGCAGCTTTTCTTCCAGACACCGGAGCAGCTGAAGCGATCTACCCACATTCGGGTACTGAAACACACGTCCGTAAACAGCGTTCCACGCGGAAACCCAAGAGACGGCGGCGTGCTCCATCGGACGAATGCTTGCGCGAACGTCTGACATGGACTGTGTACAATCCGATGACGGTACCGGCGGTACAGAGGCCGCAGTAACATCCCATCCAACAGATCACCATGGTGACGGCTTCAGTCCCTCCCACCCCACAGAACAACAGGATCACATGCAGACAGCCGCTGCCGATTACCAACCTGTAGCGCCGAAGGAGTCTGCGTCGAGTGCCGCCGATGGTATTTCATGGCGTCTGGGCGGACGACCGAGTGGAAATCTCGTTGCCTATTGTGTCGGACGACACGGGGGGGAATTCACCCCACCATTGTTAATCCTTTTCCACCATCAGTGACGGCGATAAGACAGCCTGAGGTTATGTGCACACAACCCTTACAAGGGTGTTGTGGCCAACACAGCTGCTATGGATAGACCTCAAACTTATCGTGTCGTGACTGTAAAAATCAACAGTATACGGACGCGAGCTAAGTTATCCTTGATTCAGGATATGTTGAATTCTGCTTCCATCGATATAGCTCTTCTCCAGGAGGTGTATGTCGACGACTTCCCAGGCACGTACAGTTATGATGCATGCGTCTCTCCAGCTTCCCCCCCCCCCCCCCCCCCCCCCCCATGCAGCGGCGTCTCTCTACTTCTTTGGGAAGGGATAGTGGCGGACGATATCATATTTCTGCCTAAGCAAGATGAATGGCACTCACAGTACTGGGTGTCCTCCTTACCAATATCTACGTACCTTCCGGGACGAACGAACGTCACGAACGTTCGCGATTTTTTGCGGACGACGTCGTCCCGCTCTTCCAAGGCCGCCACAACCAGCTGGTGTTTGGAGGTGACTACAATTAGGTACTGGCACTCAGAGACCAACTGCTGCGACATAATCCGTGCCCGGAACTCGAGACACCAATCAGATACCTGCAGATGGTGGACACATGGGGACATCTTCAAGGCCACCGACCGGGATTCACACACTTCACGAGTCTCTCTTCCAGTGCCATCGACCGGATATATGTCTCACGCTCTCTTTCCACTGGGACACAGGAAGCGGAACTGTGGCTGCAGTTTTCTCGGACCACTCAGCTTACATCAGTGCCATTGCCCTACGGCGACAACAAGTGTGGAGAAGCCGCAGCCCATGGAAATTAAACGTCGCTCTCCTGTCATACCCGGATTGCGCCAAGCCATTGAGGATACCTGGCTTTCCTGTGAAAATCGCCTCCGCGCGTATCCCACAACGGTCTGTTGGCGGTTATACTACGCCAAACTGGCACGAAGGTGAACGTTGATAACCTGCGGTCGCGAACACGCTGCTTGGTGTAGATATACACTCGATATTTATTTTAGGGTACTGCGAGACTGCAATGCTATGGTGCCGTCCCCGGAACGACAAACGGCGGTCCACCGTGCTAAGGCTCAGATAATCGCTAACATGCGACGCCACCTAGAGGAGGGTGGTCATCCGCTCGAGGACGTAGGACACGATAGCGAGCGAACGCCCTTCTATGTTCCACGTACTTCGTGAACGTAAAAGACGCCAAAGAGCGCTGATACGCTTCATCGACAGGGAAGACGATCGTCGCCTCACCACACAACACGACATAAGAACAGTGATCTACGATCATTATTCGCAGCTCTATTTAGCTAAGACCCCTGATCCGACAACAATGGAGGACGTCTCTCAGACGATTTACGGCACCGTCACCACGGCAATGGAAGCAGCCTTGATGGAAAAAATTACGGAAGAAGAACTGATCGACGCCATTAGAAAAGGAGCTGTAAACACGTCTCCGGGCCCTGATGGCCTCCCCTTGGAATTTTACCGGACTTTTCAGTATTTATTGGCCACCCGATGGACGGACATCTGTGGCGAACTACTATCCCCAGATGTGCCACTCCCTGTGGCCGTTGTAGAAGGGATGATTATTCCCATTCACAAACCGTCCGGTGGCTCACGGATGCAGGACTACCGCCCACTGACGCTTCTGAATTGCGACTTTAAGATCTTTTCTCGACTGTTGGCGGCGCGGATTCAACAGACCTTCCAACACGTCATCTCCCCCGATCAAACGTCATTAAGAGGCCACAATAGCATTCAAACAGCACTCAGTGAATATCGTGTCTTAATCTCACTGGCGAGGCCATGTCGTCTGGAGGGTACGCTGGCGGCAATCGATTTCAGTCAAGCTTTCGATCGCGTGGACCGCCACTATTTGGAAGCGCTCCTCCAACATATGCGATACGGACAGCCATTTGTCATTGTCGTCATGCGACTAATCCGTGGCGCCACATCCAAGGTGATCGTCAACGGCCGACCTCTGCAGCCCCCAACCATTTCTCGATTGATACGACAAGGCTGCCCTCTGTCCACTTTACGTTGTGGCCATGGAACCATTCCTATGCGGCCTGCGTCAACGACTAACGGGTATGATGTTACGAGGCCACACTTTACGATGTAAAGCATACGCTGACGACCTGGTGATTGTCATCCGCAACGGCGACGACACCGTCAGCGCACTGAATTGGATAGTTACATGTAGCATGGCCACTGCTAGTCTTACCAACGTCGCAAAATCAGTGGTGATGAACATCGGGGTCTGACTGCCTGAGGACAGTGTCACCGCGTTACAGCTCAGAGATGCTTTGAAATGCCTCGGCATTTATTTCACAGACGATATGCGACGAACCACTGCTCACGACTTTCGGCGACTTTTACGAAATGTTCGGACTCTGAGCACTGGACATCGTCCAACGGACCCAGTATGTCACCACACATTTAGCGTCACGCATCCCGCACATCGCCCAGATATTACCTATACCAGCGATGTTAGCTCAGCGTATACTGGTGGCTTTTGCGTCCTTTGTGAGTTCAGGAATACTTTGACACTGTCACCCTTCCCCCGGATCGGGGAGGACTTGGCCTTTATCAAGTTCATGACAGAGAGGTCGCCCTATTTGTGAGCACGTTAGTCAAACAATGACACTGCCGTCCGGGCAGTCTGATGAGTTTGTTATAAGAAGAACTAGCGCCGCCCTCCCTCTCGCCACTTGTGCCAATACATCACGTCCCCTCGTCCCTGTTCTACATGGGTGTCTTTTACTCGAACTAAGTTACGTTCGACTTGCCTTACCAGCGACTCGACTGGTGACGGCACGGACGGTTTATCGTGTCCTACAGCGTGGACGAGCCGATAACATCGTGGAGAGGAAGCACTGGCGAGTGGTGTCGAGGACGATTGACCACGTAACACTGGACACTGCCGTCACGGCGATGTGGTATATCACTGTCAACGGTAAGCAGGTGACCAGATCAAGGCTACATGCGATCCATATGGTGGACACACCCATGTGCACGAACTGTGGCGTTTAAGACGACGATTAACACCGTCTTAGCTGTGTCTATAGCAGTGTGGCACTTAGTGAAGCAAATGTACGTACTTCCGTCGAGTGACGCCGAATCGTACGGACCACAAGACTATATTATTCCCGGATGAGACGTACTATTCACGCACGAAAACTAATGGCGTGACGTGGCTTCGTGGACATGCAGTACATTATTTGTTTCAAGACGACACTAAGGACACTTTAGACTTTTGGAACTATTTGCAGGAACGACATTGCAAGATCCTCCGTAACCCAAAGTATCCACAATATTTTCCAATTATTTGTGGAGTGCATTCCACGACGCTCCACGCAGCTGGATCATCACGGGTAAGAGAAGCTAAAATTACAAGACGATGATAAGACACTACACTGTAGAACGTGAAATCTACCTTGGTCATTGCGAGAAGTCGTACCTGGATGATAAAGCAGATGGAGAGATTTGTCGTGACCCCTCGTACTGTGTAGCAGCCTTTGCCCCCTTTCCTCTTTTTGTCCCAAGTGCGAAAGGTTCTTCGCAGTCTTTTTGTTTCCCATCCGGTGCAAGATGTAGTACCGGTTAATGGTGGTACGGATTCCACCCCTAGCTTTTGTTTAACGACTTTCTTAGCCTCACACTTTGCTCTCTCTCTTTTTGCCCTTTGCTGCAACTATCAGTATGTTTTCGGTTACGTGTGTCCCCAATTCGCCACGATGAGTGTTATCATTGGTTTCAGTTACTTACTGCTTAAAAATAATTAAATAACTAAAATAACATAAAAACAAGCCACCAAATAAAAATAAACGGAAATAAACATTCAAAATAATAAAACCGTTTCATCCCTTGTACCACATCCCCAGGAATGGGAGCGAGGAGACATTATGGCCATCGTCAGTTTGCACTTGCTCAAGAAAGACAAAGGTTCCAAGTTCGAGTCTCGGTCTAGCACACAGTTTTAATCTGCCAGGAAGTTTCAAACACAGAACAGCTTTTGACGAAACTAAAATCTTGCCCTACCTTCCTACAATCTGGGTTTTTGTTATTAAAGAACCCGTAAAAATTATAAACTGCAGCCACTATCATCTTAGTAGTGCGTAGAAGCGAGATTTCAGAACTTAGAAGACGCCGAGGGAAGTACTTCTTAATTTACGTCCCTACGAGAACACTGGCTCCACCATTGGATGCGTGCACTCAATCTCTGGCAGCATGGCGTAATTGTGACGTACGCAAACTAATCATAGTCCGTCTATGGGCCACAAACGATTATCACAGGGCAACCACGACAGTCAGCTGGTCCTGACGAAAACGAAGGAGGTTTTCGTCGAAAGCTCCAGATTTTACAACATATGATGCGGAAAGTAAACCGAGAACGTTTTATGTAACTGAAAAGTAAAGTACTATTACACTGGGTTGCAAACTAATAAAAAAATTATGGTTTAAATGGCTCTGAGTACTATGGGACTTAACTTCTGAGGTCATCAGTCCCCTTGAACTTAGAACTACTTAAACTTAACTAACCTAAGGACATCACACACATCCCTGCCCGAGGCAGGATTCGAACACGACCGTAGCGGTCGCGCGATTCCAGACTGTAGCGCCTAGAACCGCGCCGCCACTCCGGCCGACTGCAAACTAATATTTGAATGATCTTTCCGCCATTTGTCTGTACAAACTTCTTTATTTATATTACTGTCATGATTTCGGCCTTAAGCCATTATCAAGTACAACAATGTTGGGTATAGCTAGACATTGTTAAGTGAAGGCATCGTCAAGATCTATACAGCTGTGTGTCTCCGTGTACAGATAGGAACAAAATCATACAAATATACACGTTTATCCTGATAAAAGCTAATTATACCAGCAATATTCTACTTAATAATGGTTTAAAGACTGAAATCATGACAGTGATATAAAATAAAGATGTTTGTGCAGTAAAACGGCGGAAATATGAGTCAAACATTATTACATGTCTGTGGCCCAAATACTTCAATATTATTGGAAATTAATTTCTTTATTGAGTCACTAAGAAGTATGAATCTCGTTGACACAAATGCACTGAGCTCAACAGAGTTGGTGGTCTGAAATATTTTGTTGTAGCAAATGTACTTATCGATTCCAAAGGAAAGAGGTGGAGCACTAAAATACGGTAGAGTTTTTTTTTCGGTATGTTGATATAACGGCAGTAACGTATGTTTACAGGAAGGTCTTGTCGTATTGTCGACCCAGGAGTTGTGCAGAGAGACTTGTTATCGAGGTTGTGGTCACGAGGGAAGACGTGTTGGGGCCGAGGGATTCGCCGCAGCAGGGCACAACCGCAGTACTACATGTAGCAGCTGCCAGCCGCCTCGTGAAACATTGAGCAGCGGCGCCCGCTGTATAGGCTGCCC
The DNA here is from genome assembly GCF_023864275.1 of Schistocerca cancellata. NCBI lineage: Eukaryota > Metazoa > Arthropoda > Insecta > Orthoptera > Acrididae > Schistocerca > Schistocerca cancellata. The sequence continues at coordinate 194,767,822 of NC_064634.1, forward strand.
GCAGTACGGACCCCCCTCCTGCCGTGCACTCCCTTTAGAAACTGTGCTGCAGCCGCCTGTGTCACTGCGCGGAGCTGATGCGGGCACCGGCGAATGCAAATGCCGCATCGCAATTGGAAGTGGAGGGGCGGACCAAGCCATAGCCTACACAGCAGATGAAGTTTACACTGCTGATGAATGCAGCGGCGGCAACGTTGCGGCGTATGGATCGTAAAATTTTAATTCAGTTGCATGTAGACGGACGAAATCTGGAATTTGTCAACGTAATAACGAACAAGGGGCTGAAAACCGTAGGAAGAAATATGATGTGTCTCAAAGTTGCAGACGATATGGTCATCCTAGCAACGGGTGAAAAGAAAAAGTTGCAGAAAATACTGGAGCTCATTGAAGCTAAGGTTATGGAACGAAAATCAATATAAAGAAACCAAACATAATGGCTCTAGGAGAGGAAAAAAGAGTAAAGATAATATTGCATGGACAAACATTAGGACATGTACATAGCTTTAAGTACCTAGTCAGGCCAGTACTCAGGATCTAAAATCACCTAGGATGAACCTAACTTGCGGAACCTGCTGGAAGGCCTTTGTGAGTACTAAAACACAAAACTAGTATTTTATAATAATCTTCGAATTTTTATTTAATCGTATGGCTAGGGCCCCCGTTGGGCAGACCGTTCGCCGAGTGTCGGTCTTTCAGTTTGACGCAACCTCGGCGACCTGCAGTCGATGATGATGATAGAATGATGATGAGGACAGCACAACACCCAGTCCCTGGGCGGAGAAAATTCCCCGAGCCAGCCGGGAATCGAACTCGGGCCCAGAGGATTGACAATCCATCACGCTGACTTTTTTTTTTTTTAATTTTATTCGTTGTTGATCGTTGTGTTTGGTCGTTGCGGACGTTACATGACATCCGTTAAAGTTCGTTTGTTGATCTTTCCACTTAGTTTTTTTTTATTACAGAGGCCGACAAGCTCTCTGTCAGAACACTCTGAGCTACCGTGCCGGCATCTTATCACACACATCCATGTCCGATACAGGATTCGAACCTGCGACCGTAGCAGCTGTGCGGTTCCGGACTGAAGCGACTAGAACTGCTCGGACACAATGGCTGGCTTTTTAAAAAAAATATTAACAGGGCCTCCCGTAGGGTAGACCGTTCGCCAGGTGCAAGTCTTTCGATTTGACGCCACTTCGGCGACTTGCGCGTCGATGGGGTTGAAATGACGATGATTAGAACAACACAACACCCAGTCTGTAAAAAAGTGGAGAAAATCTCCGACCCACCCAGGAATCGAACCCGGGTCCTTAGGATTGACATTTTGTCGCGCTGACCACTCAGTTACCGGGGGCGGACACCATTCAGGTACCGGGGGATTTTCGAATTAAAAGCCTATAACTTATCATTTGAGGATCATTATTTAATTAAATGAAACAAAAGAGTTTCAGAGATCTTTTCGAGTCTCAAAAATCTGTGATGTATATATACAGACTGAAACGAAGAATGAAAATTTGTACCAAATCTGGGATTCAAACCCAGGTCTCCTGCTCTGTAGGCAGATGGGCTAACCACCACGCTACCCTTGAACATTAGGTTTGTACAAATGCATGAACTACCCTAACATATGTACCTTCTCGATCTAAACTCCCATTCAAGCCCAGCAAGCAGGAGACTTGTGTTTGAATCTCGGTCTTGGTTCAAAATTTCATTCGTCACTTCAGTCTGCAAAATTGTGTAAAAGATTGCTGTACAATTTGTAAATTAATAAATTGACGAGATTTTTATAAAGTGATAAGACCTGAAATAACTAAGGCATTAAACTCGATTTATTAAAAACCACCAAGATATCCGAGCGTGCTAACGCGCCGCCTCCGAGTTTCAGGGTGGCGACCCTGCCTCTTATAGAATTCGACTCGCTGATTATCGCCGAGGGCTGGTTGAGCCGGCCACGGCCAGCCTGGATGTGGTTTTTTGGCGGTTTCCTACTTCCAACTACGTGAGTGCTGGGTCAGTACTCATGTTCCGCGTCTGATACACGTTATGCAAGCACGTAGAAAACATACTCACCCTTGTACATGAGGGTTCTGTATTGAGGGTTGGGGAGGGGGCAGGAGGGGAGGGAGGGAAAATCTTCATAATTTAGTTGTGTTGTCTGAAAACATGACTTTCAATACCCAACGAAGCCAGAATTTCCCGCTAAAACGGTCACGGGGGTCGCCTGTTCATTCGAAATTTGTGAAGTCCTTTTTGACTCACCTCTGTATTATCCTACATGTTTCTTTTTAGAACTTGAGTCATGAACCATGGCCGCCTTCTTGTCTCCGCCACTCTTACTTTGACTACCGTACCTTTTAAGGACGCTTTAAAGCAATATGAGTGAAAGTGGTGGGGACGTCCAGCTTTCTCTACGTTTCGCTGTCAATTATTTGATTGTGAGTATCCTACTTATTGCGTACCCGTTTCTCTTGATTATTGCCCATTTCGTGTATTTAGTATCTAAACATCATTGAAGTTACATATTGATTTAGCTGGACCCCTTTTCAAAATGTACTTTACATTTTCCTTATGTGTCTGTTTTTGGTATTCAGTTCTACCTAATGATGCATTTTAGTGTTGCGAAACTGATTCTACTAACAAAGTATTACCCAACAATTGTGGTTTGTTTAACAAGAATGCCCGTAATAATTGTCTTGCTCTATTTGGAAGGGCGGTATGAAGAGCAGCAATCAGCATCCTTGCAATTTAGTAGCTTCACGGGATTTCATCAATGAGTGACTGACGAAACTTGTGACACACATTCTCGCCGAAATGGTGACATTATCAAGGCTACCGACAATGTGGAAGCTGTGTGCTACTGACACCTTTCAAGCGACGCGTCCATACGTGTTTCACTAAGCACTTGTACGTCTCAAAGAACTTATAGTCACTATTTCTTCAGTTAGAGTAGCTTTAGCTATGATTGGGAACCGGAAAGACGTGTCTTAAACAAGTCGCTTAAGATATTGCTTGGTGCGGAGAACCAGTTAGTAAGGCACACATGGATTGTGAACAGACGGATACTCGTCACTTCTGCTTGTGCCGTGAATATGCTCTGCTTTCCTGCTTGCTGCCGCATGGACGTGTCGAACTGTTTAGTACATGCGCTTTGTCTTGTGATGTTGAAATGGGAACACAGAAGCCAATTCCTCCAGGGCTGGGATGAGGTGGTTGTTGGCTTGCGGTCTCTTTGCTTAATTATACATTGTGTGTTTTTCCAGATTTATTTATGATCCATACCGTGTAAATGGATTTCATGTGAGCAATGCTAGTGTTTTGTTCAATTTCACAATTTGGTTGGAACACTTGCGAATCAACATCCATTTTCTATTCAGTTACACTGGGGTCTGCAAGTAGATTATCTCATTGCTTTTCCACTCCGAAGGGCACTTGGATATAAGATATGAGACTCTGTACTCATTTGCTGCACAATATACACATGCACATTAAGTATTCATATGGTTTACCATTCTTGCAAAATTATTATTTTTCCTCTGATATTTAAGCAAATTATCACACGTGCTCAGTTAAGAACTTTGTTCATGCGATAATTACGCTAGGTTTCATTATATTCAAAGAAGAGAGACAATGAACTACCCTCAGCAGAGGCGATACTTCGTAATTTTTTAAATGAAGCTTTCAGCCAAAAAGAACAGTGTGTGTTGCAGTCCAGCTTCAAGGCACGTGTTTGTAGTCATTTACCTACCACACGAAGTCATTTCAATTCCCCTTCTAGTAGTGATTAGTTAACACAGACTGGGTATAGATACAAGAGATCCTTTGTAAAGACTATGGTTTCAGTTTATCTTGGGTTAGCTTATATTAAATCTCCATTTCATTGTTCCGTGGCACCATGAGAAAGTTCCAGGTCACTGCAGCATATAAAGTTAAGTTAGTTCAAAATGGTTGAAATGACTCTAAGCACTGTGGGACTTAACATCTGAGGTCATCAGTCCCCTAGAACTTAGAACTACTTAAACCTAACGAACCTAAGGACATCACACACATCCAGGCCCGAGGCGGGATTCGAGCCTGCGACTGTAGCGGTCGCGCGGTTCCAGACCGAAGCGTCTAGAACCGCTCGGCCACACCGGCCGGCAGTTAAATTAGTCAGATCGCGTTTTCTTCACTTGTGGGTCGGATATTATATAAACGGGAATGTTTTCTGGGCGTTAAAACTAGTCATAATATACGAACTACTCACAGTTCAAATTTAAATATAGTGGTGGGCTTTCCGGTGTCAGCAACGGCCTTGCCGCATGGATACACCGGTTCCCGTGAGATCACCGAAGTTAAGCGCTGTCGGGCGTGGCCGGCACTTGGATGGGTGACCATCCGGCCGCCAAGCGCTGTTGCCATTTTTCGGGGTGCACTCAGCCTCGTGATGTCAAACGAGGAGCTACTCGACCGGATAGTAGCGGCTCCGGTCAAAGAAAACCATCATAACGACTGGGAGAGCAGTTTGCCGTCCACATGCCCCTCCTATCCGCATCCTCAACTGAGGATGACACGGCGATCGGATGGTCCCGATGGGCCACTTGTGGCCTGAAGACGGAGTGCTTTTCAGGTGTCACACAGTATTAGCGTGATGCCGCCAGGAGGCACTATTTTTTAAAAAAGACATATTTACGACAGTGACTGCAACACTTTCTTTATTTCACGATTGCAATTTCGGCATTAGGCCATTATCAAGTGCAGCAAGACCCATTGTGCCTGGCTAGGCAAGAAATGCACTTGATAATGGCCTAAGGCCGAAACTGTAATCGCGAAATAAGGAAAGTGTTACAATCACTGGCGTAAATATCTCTTTTGTAAAGTTCTACATGACTTTGAATCCTAGGTATAAAAAGCACTGTTTTTTTGTCCCTTTTGTGTAGTAGTAGTAAGAAAATTATTGGTGAACTGGTCATAGCAGAAGTGGTGATGATTGTGATGATGATAGCAGAAATAGTCGCAGAAATGAAAGCAGCAGCAGCCGTAGTATGAAGGGCGATCAAAAAGTTTTAGGTTCAAGGCCACACACTCAACAATCGGTACGCCAATGATGCAAAATCGCCGTAAGCATTGAAGCAGTTTTTCGAGGAACCGAAGGTGTGATAAACGCATATGGAGAGATTAGGGTGGGTGATGGGGTGCTTCCCATTTGAGGTGGCGTTTCTATGTTACGACATTTGTGATATGGGGATGTGCGAGATCATCACGGGACTTTGAGCACCATTCCGCAACGGTGCTTTTCGACAGGCATGCTGCCCCATACACATTCTTTATTCTCCGATGGCTGTCTGCTGGTGTTCGTCCTTCGTCAGCCTAGAAAAGAAGAACAACACGTTGGTCCATCTGATAACAACATCGCCACAGTTCACGTTTCCGCATTTACCACATGCAAGTCGGGAAGACACGATTGCCGTACTAGTGCCTTGCCTATATGTCGGTGCTTATATACCCGCATTGGAATCACGTTGGTTGCATATGTCCTGCAGCAACGCCCTCAAACGGAACGTTTTAATCGCCCCTTAAAGTAGTAGTAGTCGTGATGGTGAAGGTGGTGGTAGTGGCATTGACGCTAATGTTGCGGCTTATTATGATTGTGGTGGTGGTGGTGGTGGTGAATGATAAGTCAGATTCTACTGTATTATACCTGACAGAAGTACACTACTGGCCATTAAAATTGCTACACCACAAAGATGACGTGCTAAAGATGCGAAATTTAACCGACAGGAGGAAGATGCTGTGATATGCAAATGATTAGCTTTTCAGAGCATTCACACAAGGTTGGCGCCGGTGGCGACACCTACAACGTGCTGACATGAGGAAAGTTTCCAATCGATTTCTCATACACAAACAGCAGTTGACCGGCATTGCCTGGTGAAACGTTGTTGTGATGCCTCGTGTAAGGAGGAGAAATGCTTATCATCACGTTTCCGACTTTGATAAAGATCGCATTGTAACCTATCGCGATTGCGGTTTATCGTATCGCGACATTTCTGCTCGCGTTGGTCGAGATTCAATGACTGTTAGCTGAATATGGAATCGGTGGGTTCAGGAGGGTAATACGGAAACCCGTGCTGGATCCCAACGGCCTCTTATCACTAGCAGTCGAGACGACATGCATTTTATCCGTATGTCTGTAACGGATCGTGCAGCCACGTCTCGATCCCTGAGTCAACAGATGGGGACGTTTGCAAGACAACAACCCTCTGCACGAACAGTTCGACGACGTTTGTAGCAGCATGGACCGTCAGGTCGGAGACCATGGCTGCGGTTAACCTTGACGCTGCATCACAGACAGGAGCGCCTGTGATGGTGTACTCAACAACGAACCTGGGTGCACGAATGGCAAGACGTCATTTTTTCGGATGAATCCAGGTTCTGTTTACATTATCATGATTATCGCGTCCGTGTTTGGCGACATCACGGTCAACGCACATTGGAAGCGTGTATTCGTCATCGCCATACTGGCGTATCATCCGGCGTGATGGTATGGGGTGCCATTGGTTACACGTCTCGGTCACCTCTTGTTCGCACTGACGGCACTTTGAACAGTGGACGTTACATTTCAGATGTGTTACGAACCGTGGCTCTACCCTTCATTCGATCCCTGCGAAACCCTACATTTCAGCAGGATAATGCACGACCGCATGTTGCAGGTCCTGTACGGGCCTTTCTGGATACAGAAAATGTTCGACTGCTGCCCTAGCCAGCACATTCTCCAGATCTCTCACCAACTGAAAAAGTCTGGTCAATGGTGGCAGAGCAATTGGCTCTTCACAATACGCGTCACTTCTCTTGATGAACAATGGTATCGTGTTGCAGCTGCATGGGCAGCTGTACCTGTACACGCCATCCAAGCTCTGTTTGACTCAATGCCCAGGCGTATGAAGGCCGTTACTATGGCCAGAGGTGGTTGTGCTGGGTACTGATTTCTCAGGATTTATACACCCAAATTGCGTGAAAATGTAATCACATGTCAGTTTTAGTATAATATATTTGTCCAATGAATACCCGTTTATCATCTGCATTTCTTCTTGGTGTAGCAATTTTAATGGCTGGTAGTGTAGTTCTCCAGTTTTCACAATTTGTGATGCAGCGACCTCGCTTCCGTCGGGTAACTCCTTTATTCCCTAAACACGCTTAATGCCGGCACATTGTTCCGCATCGGTAGGGCGCGCCACAGATGGCAGCAAGGTGGGTCCAGTATTGCAATGAAGCTCTCTGCCGCCAGACGGGAACGCTGCCGGCGTATTCTCGCTATAAGCCAGACGAGGTGGGCCGTAAAAGTAAGTTGGCCACCAGGCGGAAGCGCGCACCGCGCTTTCATCCGGCTTATCGGAGCCTGCAGCGTCTAGCGTGCCGCATTCCGCCCTCTGCTGTACCAAACCATACCATACCATATCGCACAAACGGCACGGACGCTTTCCCCAATAATGAAAATACCTATACTGCGCTCCGCCAACCGACGCAACAGAACGACGTGATTCTTATCCCGCACTGCTCCCACAAACTGCACGTTACGAGCGCCATGTTGTGTCGTTAATGTAAATGTACAATGGAAATGGATTCCCCGCCTTCTAACTTTATTTGGGTACCTTCGAAGGAAATTTTAACTCACCTTTTATCTGCCTACGTAGCTGTTTACCACCTTGTAATCTAAGGCTAACTTCGAAATAAACGTAGGCATTAACACTGATATCCCATTTCGCATACATGGTCTGTGTGAAAGGATTATTTGCTCTTTTCGTTGTCCATCCTAGCCCATTTCGTCTGTACCTATAATAATCAGAACCTTTGTATTTTAAACGCTTTGTTTCGTTTCTTCAATACAAGTTAACAGTGGCTATCATTATCATATCTTATGAACAGTTATGTAATACAAAGGATTATGTATTGACGTGATTTTTACACTGATGAGCCAAAACATTATGACAATCTCTTAATAGCTTGTTTGTCCACCTTTGGAACGAAATACATCACTGATTCTGTGTATCAGGGATCCGATAGCTTGTTGGTAGGTTTGTGGAGGTATGTGACCTTGGCTGTCTATGCACAGGTCACGTAATTCTAGTATACAGGATGAAGCGAAATTCGCGCACTCGGGCTTCGCAGCGCTGATCCTCACACGCTAGCGATAAAAAAAATGGCTCTCACAAAATTTCGTCCAGCGAGTATATCCGGCAGAAAAAGAAAGTTGAAGGATGGCAATGCGCCAACACTAACTACGTGTATGGTAACTACCTCTGTTGGGCCGGCCGGGGTGGCCGAGAGGTTCGAATCCTGCCTCGGGCATGGATGTGTGTGATGTCCTTAGGTTAGTTAGGTTTAATTAGTTCTAAGTACTAGGGGACTGATGACCTTAGAAGTTAAGGCCTTGAACCATTTTTTGAACCTCTGTTGGCACAAAACATTCGTGCTGTACGGTTGGTGCAGTGCATAGAGTTTTGGGTTAGCATGCAGGTGGTCAAAGGTTCGTTCCTGGGTTTGGACGGATTTTTTTTATTTTTATTGCTGATTTCATTCTGACATTTCATACTGTAATATACACCGTTTCTTAGGTCACATTGTAACGATGCTTTATTTTTGAACGTTACTTAAGTTAACTTAACTTCACCTGGAGTTCATTTGATAGATTATGACAGTTTCCAACTTCACAAAATGTATCGACAACTGAACTGCATACTCGTCACGTTAACAAAACACTGCCTGATATACTTCACAGGTCTCTTCGACTGACTGACAAAACAACAACTCAACAACTAACTTGCAATCTCGCTGCATCGCTTTATATACAATGTTAACAATAAATTTCAAAATAACCCATTATTAATTTTGTACAGTTTTGATGTTACAATTAAAATTTACAAAACGTAAAGAAACTGATGTTACGGCCAAATAAGGTATAAAATACAATATCGTATTACAGAATTTTTTTAGTATAAAAAAATCAATCTGAACTTTAATTACTATAATGTCTCTTGTATTATTTTAGTTAAATAATTAATTGCAGTTTGGATTTGGCTACTAACATTCAATGACAGTACAAATCTCGTGCTTTATCCGTAAAATTTACAAATAATGCCTTAAATTCTGAAAATCGGAAAGTTGTGTGGTGTAAACAATTGGAGAGTTTATTAGTAATGTAATTGCAAAGAATATTAATTACAGAGGAGAACATAAAATAGGTAGCAAATGAAACTACACCACTTGGTAATAATTTTAAGCTGTTTCTCAAGATAAGGTGGTTCTCTGTGTCAACCCACCAATCAACTGCAATTAAGGTAATTAGAGGAGTCAGCCACTTATGTCAACATTTCCACAGCCTCTTAACATTTGTTAGTAATTATCTCTTACTTCTCAACTAGGTTTTTGATTTGGAACTTGTACATAATTTTGTTAATGACAACAATCCATAGACAATTACGATAATATACGTCCTTACAGAATATTCTATACACGTTTGCAAATAATAGACTGTGTTTTGGCAAATTGAACTGAATAATGCATCCAAAACACACACAAAAGCCTACAGGAAGCACTGAATCGTCTGAAAACCACCCGGATGCGTAAAAAAGGTGGTATCAGACATTTCATATGAATAGAGAGGGACACTGTACCGTTATAACATGTATCTTAAATTTACAACATTTGTTCAAATGGTTCAAATGGCTCTAAGCACGATGGGACTTTACATCTGAGATCATCAGTCCCCTAGAACTTAGAACCACTTATACCTAACTAACCTAAGGACATCACACACATCCATGCCCAAGGCAGGATTCGAACCTGCGACCGTAGCAGAAGCGTGGTTTCGGACTGAGGCACCTAGAACCGCTCTTCCACAGCAGCCGGCTACAAAATTTGTAACGCTGAACATAACGAATACGTGGTTAGACAGATAAGAAATACGCAGTTGAAACAAATGACCTCTCATAGGGCAGGATAACTACAAAAACAATATCAATTTCGAGATGCTAAAGATGATAACACAGTACAGTAATACAACATCTACTTGTCATTTATACTACATGTAATATGAGCGCTCAGGTGACGCACATTAGCAACCAGTGATAATAATAATGTCCATATTAATGACCGCATGACCTCCACACCAGAATAGTTTATCCTCAGAACAACAGATGCTCAAAGCGAACTCCCTGCACGTCCAAACATTGCACAACCCACCGGATCATACAGCTCTGGACCCTTCACAGCAAAGCTGCGACCACAGTAACAAGAGCAGCATGAACACGCGCTACCAATTCTTCCACATTTATTCCTTCAGGTGTCCCCACATAAGAAATCCAGGGGCTTTAGGTCAGGGGGATGCAGTGGCCTTACAACTGGACCTTCGCGTCCTAGCCTTTTCCCTGGAAATGTTCTGTCCAAATGACGTCTCACATTAATTCCAGAGTGTGGAGGAGCACCGTTATGTTGGAACCATATTCAGTGCCGAACATGGAGTGGAACATCTTCCAGCGCATCAATCAGATAGTTTGAGAGGAATGCGTGATAACTTCATGCTGTCAACTGGTCAGGCAACATGTAGGGGCCTAAACATCTTCGCCCAATATTCCGGCCCAGACGATAATACCAAAGTGACCTTGACATCCACGATCGTGGGTGGCATGCGCGTTAACCTCACATCACTGGAGGGCATTGTGCATTTTGGTGACACCCTCACGAGTGAATGCTGCTTCATCCAACAATATTACGGTATTCACGAAGTCATCGTTGGCCTCCTGTTATTGTTGGAACCATTCACAGAATTACATCCGCTGACAGAGATCTGCAGGACGCAGGTGTTGTGTGAAAGCATAATGATTGGGGTGCAGCCCATGCTCGTCCAGCACGTTAACGACCATGCGTTGCGAAACACGCAGCTGCCTTGCTATGCTACGTGTACTTCGCTGAAGTTCTTGTTTATGACCTCCAGAACAGCTCCCTCAGTAGCTGCAGTAGGGCGAGTCCGTGGACGACGTCTGTCATGCGATGATGGAAGGAGAGAACCTCACTCCCGAAGGTACAGCTCCAGATGACGATACACATTTTTATCTGGATGGCATCGATAAGGATATCTAGCAGCATATTCATGAGCGGCAACACCAGCCCGGTTATCAGATGCACCAAAGACCAGAAGCATATCTACATATTCATCGTTTGTGTATGCTATACGTCTGCCACACTGGTTTAGAGGTTTAGAATGAGAAGATTCGATACCTGTACGCAAGTACATTGGAGTCTGTCATGGGTGCGTTACTCTGCTCGCAACTAGTCCTTGTCTGGTGGATAGCGCACACAGTGTAAACACGCCGCCAGTCCTGTGCGCTGTTCCACCTAACACGCATTACCCCTCTGATAGATATTGTTCTGTATGATTCGTCCCGACACCGCAAATTGTGAAATGTTCCGTTACTAATTACACTGTTTCCCTTACAGTAATAGACATAATGTTTCCACAATCCCATCCACAGAATAATAATAATAATAATAATAATAATAATAAATCCCGTGGAGGCCCGGGAAAAGAATAGGCCTCCGGTATGTTCTGCCAGTCGTAAAAGGCGACGAAAAGAACAAACCACTAATAGGGCTAACCCCCCTTTTAGTGTGATTACTTGGTTCAGGACAGAACTAAAGAAGCCTCGGACAAGCGGCGTCATGGTCGGGGACGACGCTTGAACCCTATGCCCGCCCACAATGGTAACGACACTGCTAGCCAACTGGGAAATGATTTAAATCCAAATAGAGGTGTTTTGAAGGATATGCTTCCTGCAACCACCCTAGAAGGAAAACAAAGACAGAGGATGAGATGGTCAGATGAAGTTAATCGACACCTCATGTTCTGTTATTACCAAGCAACAAACCTAGGAACCAACACAACTGGATACAGATCACAAGTATACACAATATTTATTATCAGATACCTAGAATTAAAATTTTTAACAGAACAACGTCTAGCTGATCAGATCCGTGTAATAATAAAAAATAACAGGATACCCCAGTCAGAATTAGAAAACATCAAACAACAAGTACAACAAATATTGGAACAAAATAATGTGCAATTAGAAGAAGAAGAAAATACAGTAATGGACTCAAACATCCCGGAGAAAACAAACAAAGAACAAAACGCGTCAATTAAACAATCAGAGGAAAACGAAATCTTAAGACAGCCACCAGAACAAGCACAAATAGAACATGAAGTGACACACATGTTAGATATAGAAGAAAAATTTCAGTTGACATATATAGAATACAAAGACACAAATACAGACATTAGACCATTCTTGCATAGACCACCAAATAACCCACAAGTCGCAACAACAATAACAACTATCAACACAATCATACACAACAAAATAAATGAAAATACAACTATGGAAGAGTTACAACTACTGGTTTATGTAGGAACACACACTACACTAAATATACACACTAGACAGAGATCAGAACCAACCAACACACAGAAGAAACCCACAAAACCAGCATGGCAACACAGGCTACAAATCAGAACAGAAAAACTGAGAAAAGACATCGGAGAGCTAACACAATTTATAAGAAATGAAATATCAGACAAAAAACGAAAAAGGTTAGGTAAAATCTCACAACAAGAAGCAATAGAGCAATTAGATGAAAAGAAGCAGAAATTACAAGCATTGGCCAAACGACTTAGAAGATACAAAAAAAGTGAAAATAGAAGGAAACAAAACCAAACATTCAACAGAAACCAAAAGAAATTTTACCAACCAATAGATAACACACACATTAAAATAGACAATCCACCAAACATAACAGACATGGAACACTTCTGGAGCAACATATGGTCAAACCCGGTACAGCATAACAGGCATGCATGGTGGATACAAGCAAAAACAGACACATACAAGATGATACCACAAATGCCTGAAGTGATAATTTTGCAACATGAAGTCACCCGAGCAATTAAATCTATGCACAATTGGAAAGACCCTGGAAATGATAAAATAGCAAATTTATGGCTAAAGAAGTTCACCTCAACACATTCACATCTAACTAAATTATTTAACAGTTACATTGCAGGCCCATTCACATTCCCTGATACACTTACACATGGAATAACTTATCTGAAACCTAAAGATGAAGCAGACACAGCAAACCCAGCTAAATATCGCCCCATAAGATGCCTACCAACAATCTACAAAATATTAACTTCAGTCATTACACAGAAATTAATGACACATACAAGACAGAACAAAATTATAAATGAAGAACAAAAAGGCTGCTGCAAAGGAGCACGAGGATGTAAAGAGCAACTGATAATTGATACAGAGGTGACATATCAAGCTAAAACTAAACAAAGGTCGCTACACTACGCATACATTGATTACCAAAAAGCTTTTGATAGTTTATCCCACTCATGGTCACTACAGATATTGGAAATATACAAAGTAGATCCTAAATTGATACAGTTCCTAAACATAGTAATGAAAAACTTTAAAACCACACTTAATATCCAAACAAATTCAGATAATATCACATCACAGCCAATACAGATTAAGCGTGGAATATACCAAGGAGACTCATTAAGTCCTTTCTGGTTCTGTCTTGCTCTGAACCCACTATCCAACATGCTAAATAATACAAATTATGGATATAATATTACTGGAACATACCCACACAAAATCACACATTTGCTATACATGGATGATCTGAAACTACTGGCAGCAACCAATCAACAACTCAACCAATTACTAAAGATAACAGAAGTATTCAGCAATGATATAAATATGGCTTTTGGAACAGACAAATGTAAGAAAAATAGCTTAGTCAAGGGAAAACACACTACACAAGAAGATTACATATTGAATAACCACAGTGACTCCATAGAAGCGATGGAAAAAGCAAGTGCCTATAAATATCTAGGATACAGACAAAAAATAGGAATAGATAATACAAATATTAAAGAAGAACTAAAAGAAAAATATAGACAAAGACTAACAAAAATACTGAAAACAGAATTGACAGCAAGAAACAAGACAAAAGCTATAAATACTTATGCTATTCCAATGTTGACCTACTCATTTGGAGTAGTGAAATGGAGTAACACAGACCTAGAAGCACTCAATGCACTTACACGATCACAATGCCACAAATATAGAATACATCACATACATTCAGCAACTGAAAGATTCACAAGCAGAAAGGAAGGAGGAAGGGGATTTATCAACATAAAAAACCTACATTATGGACAGGTAGACAATTTAAGAAAATTCTTTCTAGAACGAGCAGACACTAGCAAAATACACAAAGCAATCACTCATATAAATACATCGGCTACACCACTGCAATTTCATAACCACTTCTACAACTCTTTAGATCACATAACATCAACAGATACGAAGAAAGTAAATTGGAAAAAGAAAACACTACATGGCAAGCACCCGTATCATCTAACACAGCCGCACATCGATCAAGACGCATCCAACACATGGCTAAGAAAAGGCAATATATACAGTGAGACGGAAGGATTCATGATTGCAATACAGGATCAAACAATAAACAGCAGATATTACAGCAAGCATATTATTAAAGATCCCAATACCACAACAGATAAATGCAGACTTTGCAAACAACAAATAGAAACAGTAGATCACATCACCAGCGGATGTACAATACTAGCAAATACAGAATACCTCAGAGGACATGACAATGTAGCAAAAATAATACATCAACAGCTTGCCTTACATCATAAACTAATAAAACAACACGTTCCCACATACAAGTATGCACCACAAAATGTACTGGAGAATGATGAATACAAATTATACTGGAACAGAACCATTATAACAGATAAAACAACACCACATAACAAACCTGACATCATACCAATAAAAAGAAGAAATTAACACAACTGATCGAAATATCCATACCCAATACAACAAATATACAGAAGAAAACAGGGGAAAAAATTGAAAAATACATCCAACTGGCTGAGGAAGTCAAGGATATGTGGCATCAGGATAAAGTTGACATTATACCAATTATACTATCAACTGCAGGAGTCATACCGCACAATATCCACCAGTACATCAACGCAATACAGCTACATCCAAACGTACATATACAACTACAGAAATCCGTAATTATTGATACATGTTCAATAACGCGAAAGTTCCTAAATGCAATGTAACATATACCGTACAGTTAAAAGGAAGTCACGCTTGATCAAGGTCCGCGTCACTTTTATTTTTGACCAGACATAACGTCTGAGAAAAGAAAGAATAATAATAATAGCCGGCCGTGGTAGCCGAGCGGTTCTAGGCGCTGCATTCCGGAACCGCGTCACTGCTACGGTCACAGGTTCGAACCCTGCCTCGGGCATAGATGTGTGTGACGTCCTTAGGTTAGTTGGGTTTAAGTAGTTCTAAGTTCTAGGGGACTGATGACCTCAGTTGTTAACTCCCATCGTGCTCAGAGCCAATAATAATAATAATGCATTGAGATACATATTAAACAGTATGCGGTTGCCAGACTCAATGTTGCAAGGCATAAATGGTGAGACCGTGGTGATAATACATACAAATAGTAACCGAGTTTGGACATTATTCGCAAAGCACGTTGTTAGTCCTATTGGTAATGTAAGGCCCTCACGAAACGTAATGGACGTGAACGAGGCAAGAATAATAGTTGGTACTAATCTATGGGACCATTGGAGGAGGGTACAAAGAATACAGGTTTTGCGTCTACTAGATGAAGTGGTGCGAATAAATCCACGAATATGACGTGGAAAGGCATCTTTCAAAGCTGACCAATCTTCCATTTCTACGATTGCTGTATGTAAATGCAAATGTTTTATGAAGGACCCGCAGCAATCGCTGTTCACGATTAAGATGCCAAGATACCGTACCACTGGAACTACATTTACCAAATAAAAAATATACGCCTCAACCCAGGAGCGAACTATCGACCTCCTGCATCCTAACCCAAAACTCTTTCCACTGCACTAACTGTACAACACCACAAACGTGTGCTGACGGACGTAGTTACCGTACCATGTGGTTACAGTGTTGCCAGATTGCCACTCTTTAACGTCCTTTACCTGCCAGATGTCGCCAGACGAAATTTTGTGAGAGACATTTTTTTTTATCGCTGGCATGTGAGGAGCCGCGCGGCGAAGCCCGAGTGTGCGAATTTCGTTTCATCCTGTATAAAGGGGCGCTGAGCTGCATACGCGGTGATGGCGCCCGAGAGCATCCCAAATGGGTTCCATAGTATTTACATCAGGAGAATTTGGTCACTGAGACATCAACGTGAGCTCACTACCGTGCTCCTCAAATCACTGTAATACTGTTCTGGCTCCGAGACACCGACAATTATACTGCTGAAAGATGGAAGACATCAAGCATGAACGGATGTAGATGGTTCGCAGGTGTCAGCGTGTCTTTGATTATTACCACAGGTTCCACGCAAGCGCAGGAGGATATCTTCCATAACATAATACTGCTCCCAACAGCTTGCGTACGTGGTGCGCTGCACGTTTCGAGACGCCGTTGACCTCGGTGACGGCATTTGTGGAGACGAAAATCGGCCCAGCGTAGCAAAAATGCGATTCAGCCGAAAAGCCGACACGTCTCCATTGATCGACGGTCGAATCCTGATGGTCCCGTGCCCACTGCATTCGTAATTGTCGACGTCGTCGCTTTCGAGATACTCGCTCACAGGCTCTGCTTAAAAATAATCTGCCCTTTGTCAAAGTCACTTATCTCAATGTATTTTCCTATTTTCAGTCCATATCTTCCCTAGTTTGGTCTTCCGACCGTGTCTACTACGCTTACATACACTGACGTCCCAAATTAAAACAACAAACGGAAACTTTGCCGGTATGCTTTTATTATGCCACAAAACAATATAAACAGGTGACAGTAAAGAAGAAACAATGAATTCAGAACGTAAACAACTGCAACATGCATAACGGTAGACACAAATGTTCGTCGTTTTCTCCAACTTAACAGAGCTGCACACACATTAAGATAACCGGTTAATGTGCTCAGTATGGGGTGTGACCCCCTCTGGCAGCAATACAGGTCTGACAACGATGGGACATGCTTTGACTGATAAGTCTCATGTTGAGGCAATAACGCCCATTCTTCCTGCAGAGCTGCTCGCAGTCTTGGACAGTGGTTTGTGGATGCTGAAGTGATGCAAGCCATCTCCCTAGTGCATTCCTGATACGCTCTATGGGATTCAAATTGGGAGAGCGAGCAGGTCACGCCATGTGTGCAATACCTTCCGTTTCCAAGAAAACATCAACCACCTGTGCTCTATAAGGTCGAGCATTATCGTCCATCAATACGAAGTCTGACCCCGCAGCACCTCGCAACAGCCGCACATTAGGTTCTAAGATCTCGTCACGATACCTGACAGCAGTTAAACCTTGCCGGTTCACCCGTGCATAGCGGTTAGAGTTGTAAACGTAATCCCTGCCCACAACATCAGGGATCTCGATATCGTTCTCTTTTCACAATGTTTGGGTCCATAAATCGCGTTCCACGTTCCCTCCAGATGCAAATCCATTCAGAATCACTCGCCAGACTAAATCAGAGCTCATCTGTGAAAACAACACTGGCCCACTGTTCGACCGCGCAGGTATCTTGTTGATGACTTCACTCTAAACGATCCCTTATGGAGACGCGTCAAGGGTAGACATACAGCAGGTGTTCGACAATGAAGGCCCTCTGCCGAAGCCTTCTGCACACCGTTTGCCTCGATACACACATCCAGCGGATGCTGCGAGCTCACATGTCAGCTGCAGTGCAAAGTTGTGGAGGTACTGTCGTGACCTTAAAGCCAAATAACGGTCCACTCTTTCTGATGTCACACGTGGTCGGCCCTGCTTTGGTCTTAGCTACTCAGTAACTATCTCTATGTACTGCTGGCACACCTGAGAAGCAACAGAGCGATTCACGTTAAACCACCAGGCCTTTCATATGGCCCTCCGCCGCAGAGCGTCTTCTCTGTGCTATACCGCACTGTCTGTGACTGTGTAAACAGCGACTGCGGATGCGGGACTACCCGGAAAACACTGCCTCGTTTCACAGCTGTCCTGACATCATCGTTGGCATCGTTGTCCTTTGACCAGAATGCCATCCTCGGTCCAGAACAAGATCGTACGGACATCTGGTTGTATGATTATACTGCGAATTAGACACAGGGCGAGGAAATAGCGGTTTGTTGCTTTAATTTTGGACACCAGTGTACTTTTGTTAACGAGTTACGTGCTGGCAACGCTACCAGGCGATAACAAACATCGCTGTGGGCAGTGGTCATAATGCATTGGCTTATCAGTAACAGGTCCAAAATTTATAGCAATAAATGGCATATAACAATAAATGGAATAAAAGTCGACTATATATATGGTGCTCCATTGATCGTGACCGGGCCAAATATCTCACGAAATAAGCGCGAAACGAAAAAACTACGTAGAACGAAACTTGTCTAGTTTGAAGGGGGAAACCAGATGGAGCTTTGGTTGGCCTGCTAGATGGCGCTGCCATAGGTCAAACGGATATCAACAGAGTTTTTTAAAATAGGAAGCCCCATTTTTTATTACATATTCGCGTAGTACGTAAAGAAATATGAATGTTTTAGTTGGACCACTTTTTTCGCTTTGTGATAGATGGCGCGGTAATAGTCACAAACATATAGCTCACAATTTTAGACGAACAGTTGGTAACAGGTAGGTTTTTAAAATTAAAATACAGAACGTAGGTACATTTGAACATTTTATTTCGGTTGTTCCAATGTGATACATGTACCTTTGTGAACTTATCATTTCTAAAAACGCATGCTGTTACAGCGTGATTACCTGTAAATACCAAATTAATGCAATAAATGCTCAAAATGATGTCCGTAAACATCAATGCATTTGGGAATACGTGTAACGACATTACTCTCAACAACGCCGGCCGCGATGGTCTAGCGGTTCTGGCGCTGCAGTCCGGAACCGCGGGACTGCTACGGTCGCAGGTTCGAATCCTGCCTCGGGCATGGGTGTGTGTGATGTCCTTAGGTTAGTTAGGTTTAAGTAGTTCTAAGTTCTAGGGGACTTATGACCTAAGTTGTTGAGTCCCATAGTGCTCAGAGCCATTTGAACCATTTGAACTCTCAACAACGAGTAGTCCACCTTCCGTAATGTTCGCACATGCATTGAAAGTGCGCTGACACATGTTGTCAGGCGTTGTCGGTGGGTCACAGTAGCAAATATCCTTCAACTTTTTCCACAGAAAGAAATCCGGGTACGTCAGATCCGGCGAACGTGCGGGCCATGGTATGTTGCTTCGAAGACCAATCCACCAGACATGAAACATGCCATTCAATACTGCTTCAACCGCACGCGAGCTATGTGCCGGACATCCATCATGTTGGAAGCATATCGCCATTCTGTCGTGCAGTGAAACATCTTGTAGTAACATGGGTATAACATTACGTAGGAAATCAGCATACACTGCACCATTTAGATTGCCATCGATAAAATGGGGGCCAATTAGCCTTCCTCCCATAATGCCGCACCATACATTAACCCGCCATGGTCGCTGATGTTCCACTTGTCGCAGCCATCGTGGATTTTCCGTTGTCCAATAGTGCATATGCCGGTTTACGTTACCGCTGTTGGTGAATGAAGCTTGGTCGCTAAACAGAACGCGTGCAAAAAATCTGTCATCGTCCCGTAATTTCTCTTAAGCCCAGTGGCTGAACTGTACACGACGTTCAAACTCGTCGCCATGCTATTTCTGGTGCATAGAAATATGGTACGAGTGCAATCGATGTTGATGTGGCATTCTCAACACCGATGTTTCTGAGCTTCCCGATTCTCGCGCAGTTTGTCTGCTACTGATGTGCGGATTAGCCGCGACAGCAACTAAAACACCTACTTGGGCATCATCATTTGTTGCAGGTCGTGGTTGAAGTTTCACATGTGGCTGAACACTTCCTGTTTCCTTAAATAACGTAACTATCCGGCGAACGGTCCGGACACTTCGAGGATGTCGTCCAGGATACTGAGCAGTATACATAGCACACGCCCGTTGGGCATTTTGATCACAATAGCCATACATCAACACAATATCGACCTTTCCTGCAATTGGTAAACGGTCCATTTTAACACGGGTAATGTATCACGAAGCAAATAACGTCCGCACTGGCGGAATGTTACGTGATACCACGTACTTACACCTTTGTGACTATTACAGCGCCATCTATCACAAAGCGAAAAAAGTGGTCCAACTAAAACATTCATATTTCTTTACGTTCTACACGAATATGTAATAAAAATGGGGGTTCCCATTAAAAAAAAAAACGCAGTTGATATCTGTTTGACCTATGGCAGCGCCATCTAGTGGGCCAACCATAGCGCCATCTGGTTTCCCCTCTAAGCTAGACAAGTTTCGTTCTTCGTAGTTTTTTCGCCGCAGCAGACAGGAATGAAGGGTGTGGCGCGGGGTCAGTTTGCGGACGCGCATGTCCGCTCACACACTTGCGTGCTGGCCGCACATTTGCGCTTGACGTTGCGTGAATCCACGCTTCCGGTGTGGCCCAGGGACCGTAGTGTTGCCTGCTGCGCGATACCTAGTGGCCACCTGCAAGAGATCGCGAGCGCACGCTCACACATGCTGCCCAATGCGTAAGCACACCGGACAGAATATTGCTCATCCCCTTGAACGACCACGCACGAAGCTTTGATGCTGTACAGCGACTCCCACCGTTGACGTAATTTATGTCAAGAAGGTGGTGTGTATGCGGGGTTGCATGGAATTAGCGCAGTGAAAGAGGTCGATGCGAGAACGTAACAGAATTAGAGAACGGAACTATCGTGTTACAGTGTAACCGTATTTACCTGTGCCAACATGTCCTCGGTAGCAGCGCCTCCGTCGAATCTGGCTGAATATTTGGATCTGGGAACAATTTTCTACTAACAACGTGGTCCATACCGGATTTGCAGTCACGCACGTAAAATTCCCTTTGATATTGACTGAACTACTGTTTATGGCCAGATCGAATGTCTCATCTTTTATAGCTTATGCACGTGTAAACCGTTAGCTAGATGCTCCACTTAGTATGTGTCCTATGAAGTGATTGTTCGAGTGCAGTAACCTAGAAACGAAGTGAAACAATAATCTATCTGTGTGCAAACATACAATTAACACAGTCACTTATTAAAGTTATTACCACACTAACTTTCAGATCTAATAATCAAATCAGTACAAACATGATGTGCACACTAAGTATAATTTGGAAGTAACACAGTTTACATGTGGATACCATTGTCACAGTGAGCATTTTTGAAGTTCGACACAGTTCGTCATAATAACTACATCTTAACAGTTAATCATTTAAACAGTCAGTAAATCGTGGAATAAACTCTCACATACAAAATTTAAATAAAACGCGCTACATATTCCGATTTGTAATTTGTTCTAACTCGTCTGCAATACATTTCTCTTTATCGGCGTACATTGATTTTACACATTCCATAACCTCCGCAGACTGACCTAAAATGGCTTCCGAGGAGCCTCTGTTATAAGATTACAATAATCAGAAGTCCATTTATCTGTTGTTGCTCAATGGCTTTTACAAATTACAA
The DNA here is from genome assembly GCF_023864275.1 of Schistocerca cancellata. Taxonomy (NCBI): domain Eukaryota; kingdom Metazoa; phylum Arthropoda; class Insecta; order Orthoptera; family Acrididae; genus Schistocerca; species Schistocerca cancellata. The sequence goes on from NC_064634.1 coordinate 194,789,468, forward strand.
TAAAATATTTACGTACACTGCCTTCAAACGCAATCTTTTATCCTTCAAGTATCCTCTGAGCAGGACATGCGTTTCAATAGTGGACATGGAGGGATTACTATTGTGGCGCCTCTTTGTGATCCACTTGCTATTTTAAGAGAGAGTTCCTGTTTTTTAAACTAATTTTACGTGTATATAATGAAAATGAATGTATTACAGTGATATCATGAACGTACAATTCCATTTTTGTCTAAGAGTCAGCGCATGTAACTACGATGAATCGTTCATTGCTGCTTTTGTTCTGATTGATATCACATCTGAAGCCACTTCTGTGCTAATGAACGTAAATTTCTTATTTTGATTGGAGTAATAATAACTTAAAAGTTATTTAACTTTCTTTACGTAATTTTCCACCTCTTTATTAAACGGTTCAAATGGCTCTGAGCAGTATGGGAGTTAACATCTCAGGTCATCAGTCCCCTAGAACTTAGAACTACTTAAACCTAACTAACCTAAGGACATCACACACATCCATGCCCGAGGCAGGATTCGAACCTGCGACCGTAGCGGTCGCGTGGTTCCAGAGTGAAGCGCCTAGAACCGCTCTGCCACCTTTTTATTATCCTTAAGAATTAAATGCGGCCGCTGTGATTGTACAAGTGGAAGCTAGTGTGGATTTGCGTAATAAAGTTAACCGATTTTCATTTTAATAGCAACTTCTTGCATCTATCCTTTATCAGAACCTGCATATACTTATCTTACTTTGAAGTTAGGTGATTTTATTAGGTCACGCGATCTAATTTTTAGTAAATAGACTTTTCAAACGCAACCACAGAAGCCAAAGTTATTCAGTAACTTTGACTTGAGCATAAAATCAGTGTGCTTTGAGGGAAAAAGGAGTAAAATCAAAGAAAGAGTTAAGAAGAATTTCCGACATGCAGTCTTTATTAACAATTCAGTGCTTGACAGAGATACTATTTAACACAGATAATCATTTTCGCCGTTACAACGAATTTATAACTGGTCCTCACGAAATATTACTTAAAACCAATAAAATAAAAATTGCATTTCCTTCCTGTTGTAAAAGTCAAATATCAATAGAGGTCAGTTATACTATTCCCATAGGACTAAAATTACTTCAAAAGTCAAGACCACTTCTCTATTTCTTGTGAAACAAGCTCTCATTTAATGACTGGAAGCTGGTGTGTGTGTTTCCAAATAGGAGACGCCGTTGCAACTCAAGCTGATGTAAGTGCCCGATTCGCAACCGATGAAGGGAAACAACCATTATTTCTTGTTGTCTTTAAAACTGTCTTCTTGCAGAATACACACGTCTTGTACTTGATAAAATCAGTATCACAGTCCGTGTCAGAAAGAAAATTCCAGGTTCCATCGTCGTGCCCTCTCAAATGACCTGAAGCTTCTTGTTACCTCGTTCTATAACATTAACAGTACGATATACCTCTGTCATCGTGATCAAACCTCGTTTTCAAGATCCTTACGTTGCCTTGTCAAAATTTCATAGTCGTGTTTTCGTATTCACATCAGTCATTATGTGTAGGCCATAGGACGCCAGTTGCAACTACTCGCAGTTTAATTATTCATGACCACAAACCACTACTGCTTTCATTGCATTTCACAACATCAGCTCTGCATTGTGCACTAGTACGAACTTCAGAGCAATTCCAGATGTAAAGTTCAGCGTTCAAGGCGTCAGATTTAAATACTGTACTTACGATTTCTGAGTGTAACATGTGTTTAAAAAGTTGCAAAAATGAGCGACGCTGAAGGTGAACAAGGTGCTACGAAAAGACGACAATTTAAAATGGAAAAAAATTATTCTGGAATGCACGTTTAAGCCAAACCTCCTAAATGAATTCACAGAAGCATTGAAAAATCTAATAAAATAACCACTGAACACAATGACCTGCTTCAGTTCTGTTGTGTTCAAGAAATCTCTCGGAATTGCAGTCAGTCTTAGGAAAGCTGACCTCCTACATCCGCTTCATTCCTCATGCAGCTCAAATCAGTCTTCAACGCAATGATGTCGTCCGACGAATGTGACGTCGCATTTCAGATATTGAAAGACGCTTTACTCTGCGATCATTGTCTGGTCCGTTTCGACCCTGGCAAACGAGTTGTCTTGGCAACGTACGCATCCTTCTACGGCATTGGGGCACTACTTTTCCAAAGAATTGGTTCTGCAAACAGACCAATAGCTTTTACGTCAAAGCAAGGCTCAGACCAATTATACGCAGATAGAGAAGGAGGCTCTTGCAAACATTTTTGGGGGTGATTAAATTTGACCAGTACTTGTATGGAAGGAAATTCTACTTAGTCGCTGAGGACAAACGACTGCAGTCACTATTCAACCTGGCTAAGCCTATTGCAAACTTGCACTGCACAAAACTTGCAATGATCTATTCTCATTCTCTCGCACTGTCAGTACGAGATAATTACAGGGCCACACCCAGGCGTGCCAATGCAGACATGCTGTATCGTCTTCCCGTGGGGCTGGATGCCAGCACTGACACATCGAAGCATCATGTTGTCACATCGATTCACAGGATCTAGACGCTCTGGACCAATTCCCCTTAGATCAAGGTAGGTTACCCATGCGGTGGCAGTGGACCCGGACTTGCAGTGATGTTGCGATACGTCCACACGGGTTGGTCTCGCTCAGTGATCCGCCGATACTTTGCACGTGGGCTTGACTGCTCAGTGCTTCAACGTGTTATTTTGCTACGCACTGAATCAGAACAATCGCATGTCGAGATTCCAAAGGCTCTCCAGAGACGTATACCACATCAGGGTCATTGAGGCGTTGTCTGCACGAAACAATTAACTCCCAGACACTACGCATGGTTCGGTGTGGACGCCGAAATAGAACAGATGATTGCACAGTGTCATTCTTGGGTGGGACACCAGGCAGCCCCTCCTCAACGTTTCCTTGATGGGCCAAAACCAGAAGCGCGGAGGATTTCGTGCGCACTTGCAGACAGCAGATCGACAAGGTAGGTCCCCACTATACATGGGAATAAGCTTTGCTGCTGCTCCTCTCGTCTTACCGCTCCCAGGTCCGCAATGGCCCTTCACCAGTGGAGTTGCTCTATGGACGGCGCCACCGCACACTGCTTCAACTGTTGCACCGGGCCGGTCGGAGGGGCCGGTTCTAGGCGCTACAGTCTGGAACCGAGCGACTACTACGGTCGCAGGTTCGAATCTTGCCTCTGGCATGGATGTGTGTGATGTCCTTAGGTTAGTTAGGTTTAATTGCACTCTTGCAAATGGAAAAAAGAACACATTGACACCGGTGTGTCAGACCCACCATACTTGCTCCGGACACTGCGAGAGGGCTGTACAAGCAATGATCACACGCACGGCACAGCGGACACACCAGGAACCGCGGTGTTGGCCGTCGAATGGCGCTAGCTGCGCAGCATTTGTGCACCGCCGCCGTCAGTGTCAGCCAGTTTGCCGTGGCATACGGAGCTCCATCGCAGTCTTTAACACTGGTAGCATGCCGCGACAGCGTGGACGTGAACCGTATGTGCAGTTGACGGACTTTGAGCGAGGGCGTATAGTGGGCATGCGGGAGGCCGGGTGGACGTACCGCCGAATTGCTCAATACGTGGGGCGTGAGGTCTCCACAGTACATCGATGTTGTCGCCAGTGGTCGGCGGAAGGTGCACGTGCCCGTCGACCTGGGACCGGACCGCAGCGACGCACGGGTGCACGCCAAGACCGTAGGATCCTACGCAGTGCCGTAGGGGACCGCACCGCCACTTCCCAGCAAATTAGGGACACTGTTGCTCCTGGGGTATCGGCGAGGACCATTCGCAACCGTCTCCATGAAGCTGGGCTACGGTCCCGCACACAGTTAGGCCGTCTTCCGCTCACGCCCCAACATCGTGCAGCCCGCCTCCAGTGGTGTCGCGACAGGCGTGAATGGAGGGACGAATGGAGACGTGTAGTCTTCAGCGATGAGAGTCGCTTCTGCCTTGGTGCCAATGATGGTCGTATGCGTGTTTGGCGCCGTGCAGGTGAGCGCCACCATCAGGACTGCATACGACCGAGGCATACAGGGCCAACACCCGGCATCATGGTGTGGGGAGCGATCTCCTACACTGGCCGTACACCACTGGTGATCGTCGAGGGGACACTGAATAGTGCACGGTACATCCAAACCGTCATCGAACCCATCGTTCTACCATTCCTAGACCGGCAAGGGAACTTGCTGTTCCAACAGGACAATGCACGTCCGCATGTATCCCGTGCCACCCAACGTGCTCTAGAAGGTGCAAGTCAACTACCCTGGCCAGCAAGATCTCCGGATCTGTCCCCAATTGAGCATGTTTGGGACTGGATGAAGCGTCGTCTCACGCGGTCTGCACGTCCAGCACGAACGCTGGTCCAACTGAGGCGCCAGGTGGAAATGGCATGGCAAGCCGTTCCACAGGACTACATCCAGCATCTCTACGATCGTCTCCATGGGAGAATAGCAGCCTGCATTGCTGCGAAAGGTGGATATACACTGTACTAGTGCCGACATTGTGCATGCTCAGTTGCCTGTGTCTATGTGCCTGTGGTTCTGTCAGTGTGATCATGTGATGTATCTGACCCCAGGAACGTGTCAATAAAGTCTCCCCTTCCTGGGACAATGAATTCACGGTGTTCTTATTTCAATTTCCAGGAGTGTAGTTCTAAGTTCTAGGCGACTGATGACCTCAGAAGTTAAGTCGTATAGTGCTCAGACCCATTTGTTGCACCGGCCACAGCGGCCGGCGACTACTCTCCCCACTCAGGCAACGTATAAAGTTAATCGACAATTTTTTTCAGTTTATACGGAAGAAAGAAGATCTGGGAGTGCGGCAGTATTGTAAAATTATTAGGTAGATCCATGCTTCTTGCACAAGGGACCAGGAGGTTTGTAGAGACCGGAACTAACTTCGCCCTTGTAATTTGCATAATCCTGCCGCTGGTTCTTTGTTTAAGATTCGTTACCTGCCCAGATGATGCAGCCTGTGCTCTACCCTGCGACCTGGGGTCCCGTGTCGCCACTACCAGGCCCTAAACCTATGGACCTGGACCCGACGTGTCAGTGAGCCAGCACCGATTGGACAACGGGCGTCTTCCGGGAATGGTCCACCCCACGCCGCGGCTTCCCAATGGGCCACCATCCAACATCACGACGCCATTGTTGTGGGGCAGGGGAGGTGGAGCGGGGGAGGGGAGTGTTGTGTTCTCGCCAATGGACGCAACCGGAGCTTCCGCGATGAGACAGTTTTCGACTCTCGCCACGGGCGGTGCTTTGAAGCCGCTGCCAACCACAAAGAGCGGCTCGATCAGCAACCTCCACGTCGCCGCCAATGAGATGGACTTCCGCATTTTGATGAACGGCGGCCACAGCGTTGGTGTATGACAGTTCTAGTACGGAGTTCCAGGAGGAGATTAGTGTTTGACGTCCCGTCGGCAACGAGGTCATTAGAGACGGAGCACAAGCTCGGGTCAGGGAAGGATGGGGAAGGAAATCGGCCGTGCCCTTTCAAAGCAACTATCACGGCATTTGCCTGAAGTGATCTATGGAAATCACGGAAAACCTAAATCAGGATGGCCGGAAGTGGGATTGAACCATCGTCCTCCCGAATGCGAGTCCAGTGTGCTAACCACTGCGCCACCTCGCTCGGTGGAGTTCGAGGGTTGCAGTTCATAGCTACAGTCGATAGTGGAGAAAATTGCTCTGAGCACTTTTGCGACTTAACTTCTGAGGTCATCAGTCGCCTAGAACTTAGAACTAATTAAACGTAACTAACCTAAGGACATGACACACATCCATGCCCGAGGCAGGATTCGAACCTGCGACCGTAGCGGTCGCTCGGTTCCAGACTGTAGCGACTAGAACCGCACGGCCACCCGGGCCGGCGATAGTGGAGATCAGCCGGCTCGACTTGGTCTACAAATGGAGTCGCCTATAGCGTATGCATACGGACCCGTGTTTAGCACAGTGATTAACTCTGTGGCGCCCAGAACAGACATGGTCCAGTTGACACTGCACTCAGTAACACACACCTTGACAGACCACTGCTCAGTTGCTGTACAGCTTTAGTTAAGTATCGCAGCGCAATAAGCTACATATTTGTGTGTCACTAATTTGCTTACACTATCACAATTCCTCCGTCCACCTCAGAATACATAAAGCTAATACGACGTGCGCGAGCCGTTCTACCCAGATGACCCACACACATCAAGTTCCTCGTTCAGAAGTTTGTTGGAAGAAATAACAGCCGACATTACAATTTATTTTAGTTGGGCTGTATCCGCTACGTCTCGACGGAAACGTTCTACATCTTCAGATACAAGACGTAGGTAATTTGTTTTTAAACTGTAATCACTATGATTCTTGCCAGGGGGACTGAGTGTTTGTGTCGTCCTTACCATTTCATCATCCTCTGTGAAAGTGGCGAGATTGAACTGTGTAAAGATAGGGAATTTGTACAGGCGCTGATAACCGCGGAGTTGAGCGTCCACAAATCAAACATCAGCACTGTTCGTTGTGAAGCCATACACATCATGGCTTTTGACTGAGCTGCTTTGGGCTGTCAACTTTTCCTTCACCTCCCGTGTTTTCCTCTTTTCTCCGATGGAGAAACCAATTGTTGCCGGGCATTTTCAGAACAACAAAGAGTTGATTTTCGACGAGGGACGCTTCCTGAACAATCAAAAAACAGCCTTCTATAACCAAGGTCTGCTCCAAGATATCCATGGCTGGGGAAAATTTTTCCATGATTACGGCTTGTGTTTTTCTAGGTAATCACCACATCTTTAGGACTTCTCTTCGTGCAGGAACATCTTTATCATCAGTGTTACCTAAATTCGAAGGCGGTAAAAATGTTTTCATTCAAGCAGCAGCTGATGTTGATGTTTGTAACGTTCTTTAAATACTGACAAGCTGGCGCCTACATTAAGTTTACTGGCATTATTTATTAATTTATTTTAGTTCACGTTCTCGATGACAACAATGGATTGTTACACATGGAATTAAGTGAATCTTCATGGTAACGTTTTACCTATTTCGTATTTTTTGATATACTGAACACTGAATGACAATGCACATCAACTATTTTTCTTTACCTTTATTTGTTTCTATTAATATCGCTCTCAGATTTAGATGGCTGCCTATACATCACTCTGCATGTAGCTTTCCTATGGCGTCCTTTCAGTTCCCAGTCGGGCGTTTCTTTACTGTGGCAGAAAAGGAGCTACACCTTTGGGTTATTTCAAATTACATTGACTAATTTTACAGTTGTCTGTACACCTAGTGCTATTAGTAGTGTTTCAACAGTGTGGACAGAAATATGGAAACACCAAAAACAAATTACACGTGTCTAATAATGTGTAGGAAAACAGTTGGCATCAAACAGCTTGCAGACGTCTCTGAATGGATAAATACAAGTCCTGTACGGTTTTCCTGCCAAATATTGGCAAGTTCAAATAACGATGATGGAGGTGGACAGCGGTCATGCACCCTTCTATGCAAAGTAGATCACAAAGACTCAATAATATTGAGGTCTAATGACTGTCATGGCCAGGGGAGATGTGACAATTCGTCCTCGTGCTCACAAAACCAATTCTGGACGATGCGGGCTGTGTGAACAGGGGGCCTGTCGTCTTTGAAGACAGCATTACCTTTGAACATTTTACCATGGGATGGACCTGATCATCAAGAATGGTCACATAATCCGTGGCAGTAATGCAGAGTAAGCAAGGCGTCCGTGGAACACCATGATATGGATGTCCAAATCGTCACCGAACCCCCACCACATTTCACTCTTGGGACGTAAACTAAGCCAGAAGTAGGAAACAGTGTGAAACAACACTCACCGCTTGAAATGACGTTATTCCATCGTTCTAAGGTACAGCTTTTATAGCTTCGGCACCAGATTTTCCGGTTACGTGTATCTGCACCACTAATGAGTGATTTTGCAATTCCAGTTCGCGCTGCAATTCCCATCTTCTGGAGCTTCCTTCGCGTTGTTTTGGCGCTGAAAGGGCTCGCGAGTTCGACAATCGATTCTCCATTGACTTTTGCAGCTGCCGTCCCCTTATTTTCGTCTCAGTCCTGATCAATGACCCTCCGTCACCATCAGTCAACACGCACTTTCACTCGCGTTGTCACTTAACGGATGACGTGTTTCTTCTTTCCGAGTGTGTGTGGTATATACAAGGTGTTTCAAAAATGACCGGTATATTTGAAACGGCAATAAAAACTAAACGAGCAGCGATAGAAATACACCGTTTGTTGCAATATGCTTGGGACAACAGTACATTTTCAGGCGGACAAACTTTCGAAATTACAGTAGTTACAATTTTCAACAACAGATGGCGCTGCAAGTGATGTGAAAGATAAGGAAGACAACGCAGTCTGTGGGTGCGCCATTCTACACGTCGTCTTTCTGCTGTAAGCGTGTGCTGTTCACAACGTGCAAGTGTGCTGTAGACAACATGGTTTATTCCTTAGAACAGAGGATTTTTCTGGTGTTGGAATTCCACCGCCTAGAACACAGTGTTGTTGCAACAAGACGAAGTTTTCAACGGAGGTTTAATGTAACCAAAGGATCGAAAAGCGATACAATAAAGGATCTGTTTGAAAAATTTCAACGGACTGGGAACGTGACGGATGAACGTGCTGGAAAGGTAGGGCGACCGCGTACGGCAACCACAGAGGACAATGCGCAGCTAGTGCAGCAGGTGATCCAACAGCGGCCTCGGGTTTCCGTTCGCCGTGTTGCAGCTGCGGTCCAAATGACGCCAACGTCCATGTATCGTCTCATGCGCCAGAGTTTACACCTCTATCCATACAAAATTAAAACGCGACAACCCCTCAGTGCCGCTACCATTGCTGCACGAGAGACATTCGCTAACGATATAGTGCACAGGATTGATGACGGCGATATGCATGTGGGCAGCATTTGGTTTACTGACGAAGCTTATTTTTACCGGGACGGCTTCGTCAATAAACAGAACTGGCGCATATGGGGAACCGAAAAGCCCCATGTTGCAGTCCCATCGTCCCTGCATCCTCAAAAAGTACTGGTCTGGGCCGCCATTTCTTCCAAAGGTATCATTGGCCCATTTTTCAGAACCGAAACGATTACTGCATCACGCTATCTGGACATTCTTCGTGAATTTGTGGCGGTACAAACTGCCTTAGACGACACTGCGAACACCTCGTGGTTTATGCAAGATGGTGCCCGGCCGCATCGCACGGCCGACGTCTTTAATTTCCTGAATGAATATTTCGATGATCGTGTGATTGCTTTGGGCTATCCGAAACATACAGGAGGCGGCGTGGATTGGCCTCCCTATTCGCCAGACATGAACCCCTGTGACTTCTTTCTGTGGGGACACTTGAAAGACCAGGTGTACCGCCAGAATCCAGAAACAATTGAACAGCTGAAGCAGTACATCTCATCTACATGTGAAGCCATTCCGCCAGACACGTTGTCAAAGGTTTCGGGTAATTTCATTCAGAGACTACGCCATATTATTGCTACGCATGGTGGATATGTGGAAAATATCGTACTATAGAGTTTCCCAGACCGCAGCGCCATCTGTTGTTGAAAATTGTAACTACTGTAATTTCGAAAGTTTGTCTGCCTGAAAATGTACTGTTGTCCCAAGCATATTGCAACAAACGGTGTATTTCTATCGCTGCTCGTTAAGTTTTTATTGCCGTTTCAAATATACCGGTCATTTTTGAAACACCCTGTATCTTCGATACTTTGCCTCTTGGAACATCAAATTCTTGGGTTCTCTTGGTTACAGAATTACCCCCCATACGAGCATCAACAATCTGCCCACTATACGGAACACTGTTCTGACCACGGCTGACACGTGGAACGTACTGACGACACTGCAGAAGTGCCGTTCGCGGTAATATGACAGCGCAGCTTGCAAGCTTGGTTAGCATCTTTACTGAAGTTCAAGCATGGATTTCATGCTGAGTTCCCAAATTTTTGTTCAGTCCTGTACTATTACTACTACTATACTACTTTCGCAGAAAACCAGAACATCACAAACACTCATATGCGCTTGCAGAATGTCTAAGGAGACCTGGCAGTGAACAACAGCACTGAGAGTCGTTCGGTGGAACGTCTGTCATAATAGCAATAAGATCGCACAAAACTGATCTCCCTCGAGTCGGCCGGACGTACACTCTTTGACATAAAACTTGACCGGCGGCCGGCCGCTTCAGAGGCTAAGTCCGCGCCGATCGCGACATGGGACAAAGAAACTGGCCAACTCGCTAATTCTTTAAGTCCGGTTATCTGCACAATCTGGCAACACTGTAGACTGCGGCACTTCCTGGAGGAAAACTTGTCCCAAGATAGAGAGACTCTAGGCTGATTACGCCGATGGTCTAGCGGTAGCGTGCGTTGTTTCTGTTCATAATGTCAGTGGATCGAGAGCAGCTGGCATAAAATATTTTTATAGCCTCTTCTGTCTGAATGCTGAAGACGTGAATGTAATGGTAGCGCAGATTCAATCTATTTCGCTTTGTGACACACCGATATCAAAATTTCATCTAGTAACGATTTTGCGGCAGATTTCCTGCAGACTGTCCTCCTCTGGACGCCGTATGCGGCAAAGCTCCGGGATCCATTTGCTGGCTACTGGCAGCGGCCGTGGCGACAGCAGCGGCGCTGCACTCCCCCGTTCTTTATCGAAAGCGCCTGCTACCGCTCATCGCTTTTGATGATTTAAAACGCTTTATTATTAAATGTTGCTCCACAGAAAATTTCTACAATTTCCATTCACGCTCAAAAGCAACGGAGACAGACGCCCTGATTAGTAGGCGGGTAATCGGCAAGAGCTGAGTATGGCCCGAAATTAATTTTATAGACTGGGACGAAATTAAACCACCTCACTACATTCGATGAATTTATAAATGCTTCATACCTCGTTTCTTTTCCTTTCAAACTTAATTATTTGTGCAACTTTTGGTCAATGTTTGGATGTTTTCGTCAAGCCAGAGTGAGCGTCTGTGGTGTAAAGTGTATTACAGTTCTTGTTTCATTCCTTATGGTAAGTCTATGCGATAAACTGTGTGAATACCTTGCAATGCATGCTCTGTAGCAGTGCAGGCACACTGCACATTTGGAGTTCCATGTATGGGTTCATGAAGTATTTATTGTTGATTGGAAGTGATAGTTAAGGTCATCAGATTTAAACCAGAAAAATTTGTCGTTTTGAAGGTTTCAGAGAACGGAAAGGAATTGCTAACGCCGGTGTTAGAAAACGTCTACAGTTAAACGCTATTGCAAAAATTTAGAAGATGTGAACTATATTACTGAACATGTGCACTTCATAAACAACCTTCTGACATGTTAGACCTATATGACGAACAAAGCTCAAATTTATATCGTTGACAGTCGGTTTGAATCTTTTCAGGACCTATTTTACAGTGAAGCACCTTGGAATTTGCAAAGCAGAAATCCATGATATTAACTTAATTTACTAAGTCGAAATCGGACGAAGATTGATGTTTAAAGGCATTCTTCAGATTTCGCATAAGAAATTTTTACTAGCAGTTTGCAACTCCATTAATTAAAATGGAAAATAAAAGGTTTTAGTCAGCGGCTTCTACCGTGATTCGAACTTATAGTGCAAGCACTGCAACGCACAAGGGAACCTCTGAGCTAACGACACACTGGCGGCCAGGGGCGGACTATAGTCACTGCGATGTTGCCTGAGCCTCAAAACGCAACCTTAAACACAGAAACAGAGGAGGTGGAGATTACTGTTTTAACGTCCCGTCGACAACGATGTCATTAGAGACGGAGCACAAGCTCGGATTAGGGAAGGATGGGGAAGGAAATCGGCCGTGCCCTTCCTAAGGAACCATCCCGGCATTTGCCTGAAGCGATTTAGGGAAATCATTGAAAACCTAAATCAGGATGGCCGGGCGCGGGATTGCACCATCGTCCTCCCGAATGCACACACAAACAGGTGTTACTTATGTGAAGAACGCCGTTCTTGGAGTCCAGAAATTAAATATACTTTCTAATTGTGTCATCTTGCAGTGGATTATATCGTACGAGTCTTCGATGTGGAAAACGAATGTTAAGTGAATTTAGCGAGGTAACGCCGACCTACACCCGGAAGTAAATGCACTATCAGAGTGTTGACAAATACTTGCTACGACGCTGCCATTTCTCGGCTCTCTGACGAGGCAGCTCTTCAGCGAAATGCTTGCCGTGATTCTCCGATACGGTTCTTCAGAGTGGAGACGCGCGCGCACGTTTGGTTTTTATGCGGCGTTCTCCCCTGGTGGTTTCTGACGTCGCCTTGTGGGCTATGTATACATATGAGACATTCAATTATCATTAATCCAGAATGATACAAGTTTCAGCTTCCGGCGTGGAAGAAGGCTGTTGACGCCGACATTATATCATTTCAACGTAGGGAAAGCAAAACGGATCATTCAATGTTTCTCATTCAACATAAAGCATGTGAGATAAATTTCCGTAACGTTCATAATCATCTAAAAATACAAACGAAGTAAAAATACACCGGAATCTTATTCGAATTGAATATAATGTAAGATACCAAACGCTTTGCACCTCGATGTCGAATTTGTCCACTTGCAATCGTTTGCAGCATGCACATAGATTGTCATGATTACCACGAGAATGAAGAAATATGTTGGTAAGGATGGAAGCAAGAAGAGACGCAGTCAACAAATATTCTATTCCTCATGGCATTCATTTCATTTGACACGTAAGAAGAGGTAAAGCGGGAATTTACTTTCGTTAACACGAAAGATATGCCGCACATATTGATAACGAGGAAGTCTGCGTCTTCATACGTTTCCTCCTTGAAATCTGTATGCTCTATTATATACTAAGTAGCCCGATCATTGTTTCAGTAATGTTACCCTCTTGTTTGACCCCGTAACGATGAACAGATTCCAAATGCATGTCTCTGCGTGAAAGTAGCTGTTCGAACCCTTCCTGGGTTGTTTTTTGTGTTTTATTGCTTGGAATTCCTGAAGCAGACCACTGTGCCTTCCCCCCTCGTGGGTTAGGTCTCAAAACTAAACCGCTTTGTATCCAATGGCATAATTTATTCATACAGCATCAGCATAAGACTCTTGCGAGTGAGAGAATGACAATAACAATCGTAACAAGAACAAGCAAATAATGAATGATGTTTATTCCAACGCAGAAAGAGAATGGCTTTAAATATAAAAATCCATATCTATATCCATATCTATTGATCTTCGAGTTGGCACAATGAAAATATATTCTTAGCATTTAGTTACTGAATTTAGTTCTGGATGTTTGCAGAGAAAAGGAAAAGTCGGTACTTCTCGCTAGTGTAATATAATGTGAACCAGCAACTACCCTTTCCTTAGAACACGACTCAAGCAGGTCCTCAAGTAGGCACTGCTGCACTCTGTTCCCTGACATTGCTCTGATGACGGTTAATGCAGATGGTTCCGATTATGAAATACAAAACGTATTGCAGGTTAGTTCCTAGGATAGTAACATTAAATTTGCGTTGTAGACGGCACATGAACGTGACGACTATCCATATTACTCATCAATATAAAAAGACAGTATTTTGGGAATTTAGCAGGATTACTCAAAATGAATTCTGAAATTGGGTGACTGACCGCACAGGTGCTAAACGTCGTCAAGAGTATACGATGTCCTAATCGCATTAGGAATATGAAGATCGTCTTCGACAGCTCGCAACTTTCACATAGCTAACCCCACCCTACTCCAGACAGCTCTCGGTGGAGTTGCACTACGTTGCCGATGTTATGGAAGGCCTTCAAACCGACAACAGACCACATATTGAAAAATACAAGCGAATTCTCTTGCAGCGTAAGCTTATTGTAACTAATCTAAAAATTATTGGAGAGGAACATTGTCCTATTCAAAAAAGTAAAATGTTACACACTGTTGACGTCAAACGGACATTATCTATGTCCTGTCTTGTGTCCTACTCATCTATAATATCAAGTGTACTATGAAAATGATTATATATAATGGATTATAAGGTAATGCATTGATACCAGATGGTGGGGGCCGGCCGATGTGGCCGTGCGGTTCTAGGCGCTTCAGTCTGGAACCGCGTGACCGCTACGGTCGCAGGTTCGAATCCTGTCTCGGGCATGGATGTGTGTGATGTCCTTAGGTTAGTTAGGTTTAAGTAGTTCTAAGTTCTAGGGGACTGATGACCTTAGAAGTTAAGTCCCATGGTGCTCAGAGCCATTTGAACCATTTAACACAAAATGACATTAAAAATTTAAGTTATTCACGAGCAGCTAGTTGAGAATATGTATGAACATTAAATGACACGACGAACCGTCATGTTCTGCATATGGATTCAAACCCAGCTCATGCAGACTAAGCAGAGATTTCGTGACTGACGGAAACTAACAGTCATTCCTGATTAGGCATACAGAGAGTGATATACCTCGATTTTAGACAGTATCAGTTAGCAAATATCAACTTTAAATTGCATAACGCAAACATTTTTAACAGACGCGAATTCCTACCCAGCATCTATTGTCCCTGTTAACGAACTACGAGAGATGTTAAATATTGCTTCTTCACAAGTAACTTACTTGAAATGCCGTGAGGTAAAGCTGTGTGTTGGACACGGATTCGAACCCGGAACCTAATCGGATTGCTATCGAAGCACAGTCAAATGTGACATATCGGAATTTCGCGGCAGTAACTAGATGTTATAACTGAAATGACGAGACGAAAAATTAATTTTTTCCTTCCCAGGACTCCAACCCGGCACCTATCGCTGTTATATTCTAGAGAAAACTAACGTTAAATATGGGTTTGTTGCACCAGCAGTGACATGTGAGCATGTTTGAACTGAAATAATATGACGAAGAGTTCAGCGCTCACTGGGAATAGAGCCCCACACATATCGTTGTTGACTACACACAAAGAGACGTCAGCTACCGAATTTTTCTCCACCAGCTGCTCAGAATAGCATCTTGAACTTACAGTCATCTCGCAAATAGTTCTGTGTCTCACTGGGAGTTAAAAACGTCAGATATCGTTAGTGTGACAGCGAATGAAAATACATTAAAAATCAAAATTATTATCCACCAGCAGACAGGTGTTCTCATGCTAGAGCTTGATAATACATAATTAAATCTTTAGTGCCGGGCCAGGATTCGATCCCATTCACGCATAATATGTGAAGGTGTTGAGGAATCTGCAGTTTTGAACAAACAACAAATTGTAGCCGAGCTGTATTGCCACGAAGGGATCAAATTCCGCGTTAAGGGCGGTCTGAGTTGCATTCCCAGTTCCGAACCAATTTTATCGACATACAGAAGCTCAAATAAAAGATGGAATAAGTGTCCTGTGACCATACATAGCGTTTGTGTCGTCACTTGAAATAAATAACTAGTATAAGAAAGGTTACTGGTGGTAGAGTTTCTACATGTCGCCACTCCAGACTTTATTGTGGTTCAACCTACCGTCTACTTGGTAAAGAAGGAATATCATCTTTAATGTGAATTTTCTGACCATGCAGCCATTATATCTCCTTCACTTGGTGTAGCCAGGAGAGAATGGAATCTGTCTCTCCCTATCTAAAATCATTGACAGAAGTGGGAATCGAACCCAGACCATAGGTATAACAACCTACCATCCGTCCAACAGACCACGAAATCCTCTTCTCTGCGAGTCATTTTTCTATCGTAACGCAGTTGTGCCACACTGGATGAGAATTCTGACACACAGGCTCCCTGTAGTAATTTGCAGCATGTTCAGTAAATTCATTTACTTGGTTGACCGAATCACCATGAACTAGCTGCCTCGGCTACCCAGTGCATACATTCGACTATTTTGTAATCACAGAAATAAAATCACGTTACTGCCACCTACACACAACTGCCAACATTGTAGGATGCAGAAGTTTAAATAAGAAGTGTTCCTTTTCACTTGAGCTATTCTATTGCGCTATCTGTTACTAGAAAACGTCGTTCAGTCCAAAAGAAAAGCTGTAACTGTTTGTCTCTCAGAAGTCAAGACATGGCCATATGCATAATCTCACAGTGCTGTGGAATCCAAAAGTTCTGAAGGAATAGTTGCTGAGCTCTGGAGCTGTTGTAGTTCCGTGTCAGCTTGTAGCATAGATAAGATGTCGCGAGTTCGAATACATTCAGTGCTACATTTTTTAAAACGCAATTCTGCTCTCTGCTGAAGTTATCAATCTAATGGAACTTTGAACAAATTCCCTTCACTTCTCAACCCAAAGTAGTCGCATGTGGAAAAAGGACTAACTACTGTGACATTTTGTCCTATTCAGGTTTAATAGACAGCAGGCAGCAGATGCATCTCGAAGATGTGCAGGGAGAGCACATCGTGCCGTAATATGTCAGAAAAGTATTTTCTACATTAGCCGTCGTGTGGTAGTGATATTTTATTCTTCTTCAAACTTTGATTGACAGCTTTAACTCAGAACAAATTTTCTACATGCATGTAATCAATAAACTGCATGTGCATTGTCAGACTGTCATAGGTAACATCAGAGAATTCGCATATATCGTTGATGATTAATTTCTCTCTCATGTTTACTATTGTTTTAACAACACTAAAGGAAACCTTACGAAAATTGTGCACTGTATTATAAGAAATGAAATAAAACTAACGATGATAACCTTACGACGAAAGTATCTGTACACAAACATGCCTCTATCGACACGAATTAGTAAAATACTACTCACTTAGATTTTGATAGGGTCTGTGTTTAATTGGTATGCTGTGTCATACTCAAGAGGTATGCAAATGTGGCATTTCATAAATATAGTTACGTATTCCTAGAAACCCAAAATTCGCTTGTTAGCAGTGGAAAGAGGCGTTACCTGTTGTGCAGCATTGTAAGTTTTTCAACATTGCACTATGAGCTGAAAGCATTTTCTTACGATTTCCGTATTGATGTTTGATCTGACTGCTTGTAGCTCTTTCACAGAAGGGATAAAAACGTTTCAGTCAGTGAGACTGGAACTGCGAACCGTAACAGACGCTGTTTCACATGTCAGCACGTTACCACAGAGCTGGCGAGGGGGTATGGGTCTCAGCTTCCTATTACGACGGCAATAGTAACTAGAACTCGTAAACCGCTATTTAAAGGTCGAGATTAGTTGCGATTTCCACCTGCAACGACTTTCTTGGGCTGAAAACCGTAAATTTTCAATCTTTTGTTACCCTTCAAGCTATAATAACTCAGATTATTCAATGGAAATGACAGGTAAAATCAAGTGAACTTTGAGGCTTAATTCCGTGCACGCCAGGAAGTAACTCGTCGATCACAGAGTTGCCAAACATACGTTGCCTTGTTGCCAAATCTCAGTTACAGTACCAACAGGAAGAAGACGAACCGATGTGATCCTACAGCGGTCTGGGAAGTGACCATAGCTGGTGTCTCCAAGTCGCGGCTGCTACGGCCTGGAATACGTAATGCGTCTGATTCGCTTTCTGTAACTAGGTTTAGGGACTGGAGCGTAGTTACTAATAATAATCAGAACTGACTGCAAACTGAGCATCATAAATCAGTAACTCTCATTGTTGTTTTTATATTTCTTTCGTAAGTGCACTCAAAACTAAGAAAGTCATTCGCAGGCGTTTTCCTGCCTCGCCGATAGTCGAGCAGAACATACAAATAAAAATAAAAAAGAATGTGTGTGTGTGTGTGTGTGTGTGTGTGTGTGTGTGTGAGAGAGAGAGAGAGAGAGAGAGAGAGAGAGAGAGAGAGAGAGAGAGAAATAAAAAGCAATGAGAGTGTGTGTAAAAAATTGTTGTAAAGAAATTGAATCATGGTATTTAAAGAAATCTTTCATTAAAATGACACGTTCCACATCATTACGAAATGTCGTATTCATGATCTATGGAACAAGAGTTAATCTAATGTAATGTAATCTAATCTAATCACATCATATTGATTATTAGCCATGAAGAGTCATGAACTACCGAAAGTTTTGCCAATACCAGTAACCAAATCTAAACTTGAAAATAAAAGACGACAATTTTTGTAATAAACCGTGACTCCTATCAAGACCCTTTCATCCCTGTTATCTAACCACGAAAGATGTCTGATATACCTCCATTCTGAAGTAACAAAGTGTGCATGCATTTAAAGATGAAGTGCATGATGTGAAGTTCTGTGACGGAGATACGAACCCAACACGTAATCCGATTGTTAACTAAGAAAAATCAAATGTTACGTATCGGTTTTTCTTACGAGCCGCTAGGTGTCTGAATCTAAAATAAGGATACAAACTTTTGTGCCTAAGCGACAATTGAACTGCACACCTACCGCGCATCCACGAATATAGCTTAAGTATCAGTTGCTTACTCATGAACAGTAAGATGTGTGCGTGTTTGACCAGAAATAACGACACCTGTTGCGATTGTTGGCAACACATGAACAGACATTGAAATTGCGCGTTAATTTTCACTAGCAGGTGGGTGTGCACTTGATAAAGCTAGAAATGAAATTATGAATATTTTTGTACTGGATCAGGTTTCAGACCCACATACTTACCTTTGGAAGAGAGCTAGAGAAGATTGCAGTCTTGGGAAAAGGAACGAAATGACTGAACTATACTGTTCCGAGAGATTCAGATCCTCGAAAGAGGAGATACGAATTCGAATCACAGTCCAGCACCAAATTTTTAAACGTCTCTAGTTCAATCAAGTACAAGTAAAATAAGAGCCCTGTCCCTTTAAATGGCTATCGGTTCATCAAATAAAATAAAATTTTATAATGTAAGTAAGTTTACTGGCGACTGTATTTCTGTTTACCATGACTTCCGCTTTGTCATTTCCCAACGAAAACTGGCTCTGCTCAGTTGGTTATGAAGGAACGTGATGTTTAATGCGGATTCTGGATTATAACGTCTTTCTCTTGAGGTTACCAGAGGTAAAATAAATCTGTTTGTGCCTCTTAAAAGTAAATGCCTGAACCCACGCATTGCACCTGTGATAGCTCGTTCCACCAGACCATTGTGGCCACATTACCCAGCCCCAGGAGTGTGCTGTAACGGATGATGTGCTTAGCTTACAAAATTAGTCACGGTGGAAAAAATGCGAGTCTATTAAATGGTCAAGTAGAAGCAAGCTTCTGACGCAGAGATTATGCTATTCTCATGTCAGCAGGATGTAAAGACTCTTCTAGGCATCATAGGCTGGATGTGAAGCCATTTTGATTTTTCACAAATTCAGCAAATTTCTTAGTTCGAGAAAATCCACTGTGAAGTGTGAAGTTGCCGGATAATTCGATTATTACTGTTATTATTACTATCATTTTATTCGTACCGCTGATGGAACACGACCGTAGTCTTGAGGTAAAACGCGAGACCAGCTAAGCACTTGTGTTACATGACTCTTCATGACTCTTCATGGCTAATAATCAATATGATGTGATTAGATTAGATTACATTACATTAGATTAACTCTTGTTCCATAGATCATGAATACGACATTTCGTAATGATGTGGAACGTGTCATTTTAATGAAAGATTTCTTTAAATACCATGATTCAATTTCTTTACAACAATTTTTTACACACTCTCTCATTGCTTTTTATTTCTCTCTCTCTCTCTCTCTCTCTCTCTCTCTCTCTCTCTCTCTCTCTCTCTCTCTCACACACACACACACACACACACACACACACACACACACACACACACACATTCTTTTTTATTTTTATTTGTATGTTCTGCTCGACTATCGGCGAGGCAGGAAAACGCCTGCGAATGACTTTCTTAGTTTTGAGTGCACTTACGAAAGAAATATAAAAACAACAATGAGAGTTACTGATTTATGATGCTCAGTTTGCAGTCAGTTCTGAGTATTATTAGTAACTACGCTCCAGTCCCTAAACCTAGTTACAGAAAGCGAATCAGACGCATTACGTATTCCAGGCCGTAGCAGCCGCGACTTGGAGACACCAGCTATGGTCACTTCCCAGACCGCTGTAGGATCACATCGGTTCGTCTTCTTCCTGCTGGTACTGTAACTGAGATTTGGCAACAAGGCAACGTATGTTTGGCAACTCTGTGATCGACGAGTTACTTCCTGGTGTGCACGGAATTAAGCCTCAAAGTTCACTTGATTTTACCTGTCATTTCCATTGAATAATCTGAGTTATTATAGCTTGAAGGGTAACAAAAGATTGAAAATTTACGGTTTTCAGCCCAAGAAAGTCGTTGCAGGTGGAAATCGCAACTAATCTCGACCTTTAAATAGCGGTTTACGAGTTCTAGTTACTATTGCCGTCGTAATAGGAAGCTGAGACCCATACCCCCTCGCCAGCTCTGTGGTAACGTGCTGACATGTGAAACAGCGTCTGTTACGGTTCGCAGTTCCAGTCTCACTGACTGAAACGTTTTTATCCCTTCTGTGAAAGAGCTACAAGCAGTCAGATCAAACATCAATACGGAAATCTTAAGAAAATGCTTTCAGCTCATAGTGCAATGTTGAAAAACTTACAATGCTGCACAACAGGTAACGCCTCTTTCCACTGCTGACAAGCGAATTTTGGGTTTCTAGGAATACGTAACTATATTTATGAAATGCCACATTTGCATACCTCTTGAGTATGACACAGCATACCAATTAAACACAGACCCTATCAAAATCTAAGTGAGTAGTATTTTACTAATTCGTGTCGATAGAGGCATGTTTGTGTACAGATACTTTCGTCGTAAGGTTATCATCGTTAGTTTTATTTCATTTCTTATAATACAGTGCACAATTTTCGTAAGGTTTCCTTTAGTGTTGTTAAAACAATAGTAAACATGAGAGAGAAATTAATCATCAACGATATATGCGAATTCTCTGATGTTACCTATGACAGTCTGACAATGCACATGCAGTTTATTGATTACATGCATGTAGAAAATTTGTTCTGAGTTAAAGCTGTCAATCAAAGTTTGAAGAAGAATAAAATATCACTACCACACGACGGCTAATGTAGAAAATACTTTTCTGACATATTATGGCACGATGCGCTCTCCCTGCACATCTTCGAGATGCATCTGCTGCCTGCTGTCTATTAAACCTGAGTAGGACAAAATGTCACAGTAGTTAGTCCTTTTTCCACATGCGACTACTTTGGGTTGAGAAGTGAAGGGAATTTGTTCAAAGTTCCATTAGATTGATAACTTCAGCAGAGAGCAGAATTGCGTTTTAAAAAATGTAGCACTGAATGTATTCGAACTCGCGACATCTTATCTATGCTACAAGCTGACACGGAACTACAACAGCTCCAGAGCTCAGCAACTATTCCTTCAGAACTTTTGGATTCCACAGCACTGTGAGATTATGCATATGGCCATGTCTTGACTTCTGAGAGACAAACAGTTACAGCTTTTCTTTTGGACTGAACGACGTTTTCTAGTAACAGATAGCGCAATAGAATAGCTCAAGTGAAAAGGAACACTTCTTATTTAAACTTCTGCATCCTACAATGTTGGCAGTTGTGTGTAGGTGGCAGTAACGTGATTTTATTTCTGTGATTACAAAATAGTCGAATGTATGCACTGGGTAGCCGAGGCAGCTAGTTCATGGTGATTCGGTCAACCAAGTAAATGAATTTACTGAACATGCTGCAAATTACTACAGGGAGCCTGTGTGTCAGAATTCTCATCCAGTGTGGCACAACTGCGTTACGATAGAAAAATGACTCGCAGAGAAGAGGATTTCGTGGTCTGTTGGACGGATGGTAGGTTGTTATACCTATGGTCTGGGTTCGATTCCCACTTCTGTCAATGATTTTAGATAGGGAGAGACAGATTCCATTCTCTCCTGGCTACACCAAGTGAAGGAGATATAATGGCTGCATGGTCAGAAAATTCACATTAAAGATGATATTCCTTCTTTACCAAGTAGACGGTAGGTTGAACCACAATAAAGTCTGGAGTGGCGACATGTAGAAACTCTACCACCAGTAACCTTTCTTATACTAGTTATTTATTTCAAGTGACGACACAAACGCTATGTATGGTCACAGGACACTTATTCCATCTTTTATTTGAGCTTCTGTATGTCGATAAAATTGGTTCGGAACTGGGAATGCAACTCAGACCGCCCTTAACGCGGAATTTGATCCCTTCGTGGCAATACAGCTCGGCTACAATTTGTTGTTTGTTCAAAACTGCAGATTCCTCAACACCTTCACATATTATGCGTGAATGGGATCGAATCCTGGCCCGGCACTAAAGATTTAATTATGTATTATCAAGCTCTAGCATGAGAACACCTGTCTGCTGGTGGATAATAATTTTGATTTTTAATGTATTTTCATTCGCTGTCACACTAACGATATCTGACGTTTTTAACTCCCAGTGAGACACAGAACTATTTGCGAGATGACTGTAAGTTCAAGATGCTATTCTGAGCAGCTGGTGGAGAAAAATTCGGTAGCTGACGTCTCTTTGTGTGTAGTCAACAACGATATGTGTGGGGCTCTATTCCCAGTGAGCGCTGAACTCTTCGTCATATTATTTCAGTTCAAACATGCTCACATGTCACTGCTGGTGCAACAAACCCATATTTAACGTTAGTTTTCTCTAGAATATAACAGCGATAGGTGCCGGGTTGGAGTCCTGGGAAGGAAAAAATTAATTTTTCGTCTCGTCATTTCAGTTATAACATCTAGTTACTGCCGCGAAATTCCGATATGTCACATTTGACTGTGCTTCGATAGCAATCCGATTAGGTTCCGGGTTCGAATCCGTGTCCAACACACAGCTTTACCTCACGGCATTTCAAGTAAGTTACTTGTGAAGAAGCAATATTTAACATCTCTCGTAGTTCGTTAACAGGGACAATAGATGCTGGGTAGGAATTCGCGTCTGTTAAAAATGTTTGCGTTATGCAATTTAAAGTTGATATTTGCTAACTGATACTGTCTAAAATCGAGGTATATCACTCTCTGTATGCCTAATCAGGAATGACTGTTAGTTTCCGTCAGTCACGAAATCTCTGCTTAGTCTGCATGAGCTGGGTTTGAATCCATATGCAGAACATGACGGTTCGTCGTGTCATTTAATGTTCATACATATTCTCAACTAGCTGCTCGTGAATAACTTAAATTTTTAATGTCATTTTGTGTTAAATGGTTCAAATGGCTCTGAGCACCATGGGACTTAACTTCTAAGGTCATCAGTCCCCTAGAACTTAGAACTACTTAAACCTAACTAACCTAAGGACATCACACACATCCATGCCCGAGACAGGATTCGAACCTGCGACCGTAGCGGTCACGCGGTTCCAGACTGAAGCGCCTAGAACCGCACGGCCACATCGGCCGGCCCCCACCATCTGGTATCAATGCATTACCTTATAATCCATTATATATAATCATTTTCATAGTACACTTGATATTATAGATGAGTAGGACACAAGACAGGACATAGATAATGTCCGTTTGACGTCAACAGTGTGTAACATTTTACTTTTTTGAATAGGACAATGTTCCTCTCCAATAATTTTTAGATTAGTTACAATAAGCTTACGCTGCAAGAGAATTCGCTTGTATTTTTCAATATGTGGTCTGTTGTCGGTTTGAAGGCCTTCCATAACATCGGCAACGTAGTGCAACTCCACCGAGAGCTGTCTGGAGTAGGGTGGGGTTAGCTATGTGAAAGTTGCGAGCTGTCGAAGACGATCTTCATATTCCTAATGCGATTAGGACATCGTATACTCTTGACGACGTTTAGCACCTGTGCGGTCAGTCACCCAATTTCAGAATTCATTTTGAGTAATCCTGCTAAATTCCCAAAATACTGTCTTTTTATATTGATGAGTAATATGGATAGTCGTCACGTTCATGTGCCGTCTACAACGCAAATTTAATGTTACTATCCTAGGAACTAACCTGCAATACGTTTTGTATTTCATAATCGGAACCATCTGCATTAACCGTCATCAGAGCAATGTCAGGGAACAGAGTGCAGCAGTGCCTACTTGAGGACCTGCTTGAGTCGTGTTCTAAGGAAAGGGTAGTTGCTGGTTCACATTATATTACACTAGCGAGAAGTACCGACTTTTCCTTTTCTCTGCAAACATCCAGAACTAAATTCAGTAACTAAATGCTAAGAATATATTTTCATTGTGCCAACTCGAAGATCAATAGATATGGATATAGATATGGATTTTTATATTTAAAGCCATTCTCTTTCTGCGTTGGAATAAACATCATTCATTATTTGCTTGTTCTTGTTACGATTGTTATTGTCATTCTCTCACTCGCAAGAGTCTTATGCTGATGCTGTATGAATAAATTATGCCATTGGATACAAAGCGGTTTAGTTTTGAGACCTAACCCACGAGGGGGGAAGGCACAGTGGTCTGCTTCAGGAATTCCAAGCAATAAAACACAAAAAACAACCCAGGAAGGGTTCGAACAGCTACTTTCACGCAGAGACATGCATTTGGAATCTGTTCATCGTTACGGGGTCAAACAAGAGGGTAACATTACTGAAACAATGATCGGGCTACTTAGTATATAATAGAGCATACAGATTTCAAGGAGGAAACGTATGAAGACGCAGACTTCCTCGTTATCAATATGTGCGGCATATCTTTCGTGTTAACGAAAGTAAATTCCCGCTTTACCTCTTCTTACGTGTCAAATGAAATGAATGCCATGAGGAATAGAATATTTGTTGACTGCGTCTCTTCTTGCTTCCATCCTTACCAACATATTTCTTCATTCTCGTGGTAATCATGACAATCTATGTGCATGCTGCAAACGATTGCAAGTGGACAAATTCGACATCGAGGTGCAAAGCGTTTGGTATCTTACATTATATTCAATTCGAATAAGATTCCGGTGTATTTTTACTTCGTTTGTATT
Source organism: Schistocerca cancellata (assembly GCF_023864275.1). Lineage (NCBI taxonomy): Eukaryota > Metazoa > Arthropoda > Insecta > Orthoptera > Acrididae > Schistocerca > Schistocerca cancellata. Next base: position 194,814,353 of record NC_064634.1, read on the forward strand.
TTTAGATGATTATGAACGTTACGGAAATTTATCTCACATGCTTTATGTTGAATGAGAAACATTGAATGATCCGTTTTGCTTTCCCTACGTTGAAATGATATAATGTCGGCGTCAACAGCCTTCTTCCACGCCGGAAGCTGAAACTTGTATCATTCTGGATTAATGATAATTGAATGTCTCATATGTATACATAGCCCACAAGGCGACGTCAGAAACCACCAGGGGAGAACGCCGCATAAAAACCAAACGTGCGCGCGCGTCTCCACTCTGAAGAACCGTATCGGAGAATCACGGCAAGCATTTCGCTGAAGAGCTGCCTCGTCAGAGAGCCGAGAAATGGCAGCGTCGTAGCAAGTATTTGTCAACACTCTGATAGTGCATTTACTTCCGGGTGTAGGTCGGCGTTACCTCGCTAAATTCACTTAACATTCGTTTTCCACATCGAAGACTCGTACGATATAATCCACTGCAAGATGACACAATTAGAAAGTATATTTAATTTCTGGACTCCAAGAACGGCGTTCTTCACATAAGTAACACCTGTTTGTGTGTGCATTCGGGAGGACGATGGTGCAATCCCGCGCCCGGCCATCCTGATTTAGGTTTTCAATGATTTCCCTAAATCGCTTCAGGCAAATGCCGGGATGGTTCCTTAGGAAGGGCACGGCCGATTTCCTTCCCCATCCTTCCCTAATCCGAGCTTGTGCTCCGTCTCTAATGACATCGTTGTCGACGGGACGTTAAAACAGTAATCTCCACCTCCTCTGTTTCTGTGTTTAAGGTTGCGTTTTGAGGCTCAGGCAACATCGCAGTGACTATAGTCCGCCCCTGGCCGCCAGTGTGTCGTTAGCTCAGAGGTTCCCTTGTGCGTTGCAGTGCTTGCACTATAAGTTCGAATCACGGTAGAAGCCGCTGACTAAAACCTTTTATTTTCCATTTTAATTAATGGAGTTGCAAACTGCTAGTAAAAATTTCTTATGCGAAATCTGAAGAATGCCTTTAAACATCAATCTTCGTCCGATTTCGACTTAGTAAATTAAGTTAATATCATGGATTTCTGCTTTGCAAATTCCAAGGTGCTTCACTGTAAAATAGGTCCTGAAAAGATTCAAACCGACTGTCAACGATATAAATTTGAGCTTTGTTCGTCATATAGGTCTAACATGTCAGAAGGTTGTTTATGAAGTGCACATGTTCAGTAATATAGTTCACATCTTCTAAATTTTTGCAATAGCGTTTAACTGTAGACGTTTTCTAACACCGGCGTTAGCAATTCCTTTCCGTTCTCTGAAACCTTCAAAACGACAAATTTTTCTGGTTTAAATCTGATGACCTTAACTATCACTTCCAATCAACAATAAATACTTCATGAACCCATACATGGAACTCCAAATGTGCAGTGTGCCTGCACTGCTACAGAGCATGCATTGCAAGGTATTCACACAGTTTATCGCATAGACTTACCATAAGGAATGAAACAAGAACTGTAATACACTTTACACCACAGACGCTCACTCTGGCTTGACGAAAACATCCAAACATTGACCAAAAGTTGCACAAATAATTAAGTTTGAAAGGAAAAGAAACGAGGTATGAAGCATTTATAAATTCATCGAATGTAGTGAGGTGGTTTAATTTCGTCCCAGTCTATAAAATTAATTTCGGGCCATACTCAGCTCTTGCCGATTACCCGCCTACTAATCAGGGCGTCTGTCTCCGTTGCTTTTGAGCGTGAATGGAAATTGTAGAAATTTTCTGTGGAGCAACATTTAATAATAAAGCGTTTTAAATCATCAAAAGCGATGAGCGGTAGCAGGCGCTTTCGATAAAGAACGGGGGAGTGCAGCGCCGCTGCTGTCGCCACGGCCGCTGCCAGTAGCCAGCAAATGGATCCCGGAGCTTTGCCGCATACGGCGTCCAGAGGAGGACAGTCTGCAGGAAATCTGCCGCAAAATCGTTACTAGATAAAATTTTGATATCGGTGTGTCACAAAGCGAAATAGATTGAATCTGCGCTACCATTACATTCACGTCTTCAGCATTCAGACAGAAGAGGCTATAAAAATATTTTATGCCAGCTGCTCTCGATCCACTGACATTATGAACAGAAACAACGCACGCTACCGCTAGACCATCGGCGTAATCAGCCTAGAGTCTCTCTATCTTGGGACAAGTTTTCCTCCAGGAAGTGCCGCAGTCTACAGTGTTGCCAGATTGTGCAGATAACCGGACTTAAAGAATTAGCGAGTTGGCCAGTTTCTTTGTCCCATGTCGCGATCGGCGCGGACTTAGCCTCTGAAGCGGCCGGCCGCCGGTCAAGTTTTATGTCAAAGAGTGTACCTATCTGTGACTTCTGCAATGTTAGAACGTGCGGGTTATCTTATCAGAGATGACCGAGGGATCACAAACACCTAGCTGCAAAACTGGACTTCTCTGCGCTCCCGAGAAGAGCTCACAGCACTTTACTGGACTGTTATTCCTCACCTACCCTCTCACCTTCGACTTCAATGTGTTCAGCCAAATGATGGATGCACTACAGGGGAAGCAGTGCGTGGATGATATGGAGATTACTGATGCAGCAATATGTTGGTTCCAACGTCGACCAGTAGAGTGGTACTATGTGGGCATACATGTCCTCCCAGTTAGGTGGTGTAAGGTAGATCGATGAAAGGAGGAAGTACTAAAACGTTCCGGGAAACTCAGGAATACAGAAATACAAGTGGCTGAGGAATGAAATAGATAGGAAGTGCAGGAAAGCTAAGACGAAATGACTGCAGGAAAAAGGTGAAGACATCGAAAAAGAAATGATTGTCGGAAGGACACACTCAGCATACGGGATAGTAAAAACAACCTTCGGTGACGTTAAAAGCAAGGGTGATAACATTACGAGTGCAATGCGAATTCCACTGTTAAATGCAAAGGAGCGAATAGGTGGTAAGAATACATTCAAAGCCTCTGTGAGGGGGAAAATTTGTCTTATGTGATAGAAGCAGAAACATGAGTCAATTTAGAAGAGATAGGTGATCCAGTATTAGTATCAGAATTTGAAAGAGCTTTGCAGGGCAGAAGATCAAATAAAGCAGAAGGGATAGATAACATTCAATCAGAATTTCTAAAATCATTGGGGTAAGTGGCAAAAATTGACTACTCACGTTGGTGTGTAGAATGTATGAGTCTGGAGGCATCGAATCTGACTTTCGGAAAAGCATCATCCACATAATTCCAAAGACAGCAAGAGCTGACAAGTGCGAGAATTATCGCACAATCAGCTTAACAGCTCATTCATCCAAGTCGCTTACGAGAATAATATACAAAATAATAGAAAAGAAAACTGTGGTAAAGGCACCAGAGAGACAATACTGACATTGCGGTTAATAATGGAAGCAAGACTAAAGAAAAATCAAGACACGTTCATAGGATCTGTCGACCTGGGAAAAGCGTTCGATAGTGTAAAATGGTGCAAGATGTTCGAAACCCTGAAAAAAGAACCGGTAAGCTATAAGGAGAGACGGGTCATATACAATATATACAACAGCCAAGAGGGAATAATAAGAGTGGACGACCAAGAACGAAGTGCTCGTATTAAAAAGGGTATAAGACAAGGATGTAGCCTTTCGCCCCTACTGGTTAAACTGTACATCGAGGAAGCAATGGTGGAAATAAAAGAAAGGTTCAGAATATCAATGATACGTTTCACTGATGACATTGCTATCCTGAGTGAAAGTGAAGAAGAATTACATGATCTGCTGAACCGAATGAACAGTCTAAGAGTACGAAGTATGGAGTGAGAGTAAATTGAAGAAAGACGAAGGTAATGAGCAGTAGTAGAAATGAGAACAGCGAGAAACTTAACATCAGGATTGATGGTCACGAAGTAGATGAAGTTAAGGAATTCTGCTACCTAGGCAGCCGGCCGAAGTGGCCGCGCGGTTCTGGCGCTGCAGTCTGGAACCGCGAGACCGCTACGGTCGCAGGTTCGAATCCTGCCTCGGGCATGGATGTGTGTGATGTCCTTAGGTTAGTTAGGTTTAACTAGTTCTAAGTTCTAGGGGACTAATGACCTCAGCAGTTGAGTCCCATAGTGCTCAGAGCCATTTGAACCATTTTGCTACCTATGCAGTAAAATAATCAATGACGGACGGAGCAAGGAGGACATCAAAAGCAGACTAGCAGTGGCAAAAATAGCATTCCTGGCCAATAGAAGTCTACTAATATCAAACATCGGCCTTAATTTGAGGAAGAAATTTCTGAGAATGGACGTCTGGAGTACACCATTGTATGCTAGTGAAACATGGACTGTGGGAAAACCAGAACAGAAGAGAATCGAAGCATTTGAGAGGTGCTGCTACAGATGAATGTTGAAAATTAGGTAAGAAATGAGGAGATTCTGCGCAGAATCGGAGAGAAAAGGAAGGGAATATGTGGAAAACACTAATAAAAAGAAGGGACATGATGATAGGACATCTGTTAAGACATGAGTGAATGACTTCCAGGTACTAGAGGAAGGTGTTGAGGGCAAAAACTGTAGAGGAAGACAGAGATTGGAATGCATCCAGAAAATAATTGAGGATGTAGGTTGCAAGTGTTACTCTGAAATGAAGAGGTGGCACAGGAGAGGAATTCGAGGCATGACGCATCAAACCAGTCAGAAGACTGATGGAAAAAGAAAAGTCGTCGCATTGAACGGAGATGATGTTGAGAAACAGGGTTTTTTAGCCAAAATATGGCACATTGGAACCCTGAATAAAACCAGTCTACATCCAGAAAAAAATGTGTTGCATTATTTATTGAACGCCCTGTGCATGTCTGGAAGTAGGAGACATTCACATAGGACATTAAGCTACGGGAATTGCGGTCCTGTTGCAACCGACGGCCTCGTGTGTGGCTTGAGGCCACGGTGTGGTGCACGTTGTTGCGGCTCTAGACCGCGGCTAAGTTATGCACGCCGACACTTGGCTGCTATCGGCGGAGTTCCGACGGAAGGCAGAGCAGGGGAAGCTGGGAGGGTCCGCCCATAGAGGCAGGTGAGCCGAGGCGGGCTGAGGCGATGCAGGCTTTAAAAGTTCCCTCCGCGGCGGGTGATACACCGGCACGAGGGGAGAGAAGGGAAGCGGGGCGGAGCTTTACACATCGCCTGGGGCCACGGCGTGCCACGGAGCGCTGCCATCTGCAGTGAAAAGGCGCTGCACGGCAGCGCGGTGATCCTGCCGTGCTGTCCACGGCACAGCAAAACGCAGGGTGGGATGCGACGTATCATTTCCGGGACGCGCCTGTTTGCTCGTTTCTGTAGGCAGCAGTAAACACCCATCCCTGATTCTCTAGAGACTCGAACTTCCATGTAAGAAACATTATATCTCAAAAAAAAATGTGTGTGAAATCTTATGGGACTTAACTGCTAAGGTTATCAGTCCCTAATCTTACACACTACTTAACCTAAATTATCCTAAAGACAAACACACACCCATGCCCGAGGGAGGACTCGAACCTCCGCCGGGACCCAGCCCCACTGTCCATGACTGTAGCGCCATAGACCGCTCGGCTAATCCCGCGCTGTATCATATCTCCAAAATTATGTGTTTAATAATGTAATTTTGCAGGTACATTAACCGTATGTGTGGATACCGCCTGCGAAATATGTTGCGCCTAGATTTAGTGCCAAAGAGTGAGTAAAATCCACGTGAGTAGTAAAAGAAGACCAAGTAACGTGCAATACTGTAAGACTGTATATTTTAATTATTGTGTGTAAGATTGTCAATTTCCTAAAGTTTAATATCCAAAGTTAAAAAATATATTTGTTGCACAACATAAATGAAACGTGTTCAGTTTAACAGTTTCTCAGCTAATGTCAAGACTTAGAATTTTAACTGTGGTGTCACCGCCAGACACCACACTTGCTAGGTGGTAGCCTTTAAATCGGCCGCGGTCCGTTAGTATACGTCGGACCCGCGTGTCGCCACTATCAGTGATTGCAGACCGAGCGCCGCCACACGGCAGGTCGAGAGAGACTTCCTAGCACTCGCCCCAGTTGTACAACCGACTTTGCTAGCGATGGTTCACTGACAAAATACGTTCTCATTTGCCGAGACGATAGTTTAGCATAGCCTTCAGCTACGTCATTTGCTACGACCTAGCAAGGCGCCATTATCAGTTACTATTGATATTGTGAATCATGTACTGTAAAAACCGACGTTTGTCATTAATGGATTAAAGTTAAGTATTCCACCAGCTACGTCCGTTTTTCTAAATTCTAATTTCCTTGTCCTGTTTCAGACCTCACACCAGCCTGCGTGAGCTAAATCGCGTGCCTTTCGGCCTCCTCTAGTAACACGGTGTTGGCTCTCCTGCCAACCACAACATTGGCGACGAGGCAAAACCGCGTTCTTCTCTAAACTGCCCTGATTGGGTAATGGCTTCGCCATAATCTCCAGATGTACTGTCCGAATTTTATCGCTTACAGAATCAGCAGACGCAGGCATTACTGGATGCCCTTGGACAGCTCGTCCAGGGTCAACGTGCAATGCCAAACGATGCGGCAGCCGACGCTACACCGCTAACGCAGCCACAACACGCTGTTGCACCAACTTTTCGACCTTTTGATGCTGCACTGGAAAGCTGGACGGAGTGGTCACGCCAATTTGGATTCCATCTCGCCGCCTACAGAATTCAAGGTAACGAGCGGCAGCCTTTTTTGTTATCATCAGTCGGGGTGAACACGTACCATGTGATAGTCAAATTATTTCCCTGACGTGACGTAGCAACTCAGTCCTACGAAGAAATTTTGTCTGCATTAGATGCATATTTCAAAGAATCAGTCAATGTAGTTGCGAAACAGTATACCTTCTTTCATACAAAACATACGGCAGGTCAGACTAATCGGGAGTGGGTTGCAACCTTGCAAGGCCTTACTAGGGATTGTGCTTTTGAGTGTCAATGTGGACTCCCTTATTCAGATACTATGGTACGTGATGCAATTGCACAGAACGTTCCTGATGTTCGTATAAGGGAACAGATTTTGAAACTAGTCAGTCCCTCCCTTCAACAAGTGATGGGCATATTGGATCGGCAGGACACACTTGACTTTGCTCAGGAATCATTTGAAACTTCACCAGCCATGTGTCAGGTTAACCGGCCAGCCGGGCGAGCTGCATGGAGCAGTAAACAGCCCTCGCGCACGGCTGCGCCGCTGCCGCCAGGCTCTCAGCCACGTGTGCCACGCCGCCAAGCAAATGCAGTGCTCAAATTCTGCCTGCGGTGCGCTACTAGACATTCACGTGAGAATTGCCCGTCACGCCAAGCTATTTGCTTTTATTATAATAAAAAAGGACATGTTCAGAGTGTTTGCCAGAAAAAGCTCAGATCGGAAGCTCAAAACCATTCCAGGCCCTTTGCTTCGCGCCGGAATTGGAATCGAGCCAAGGATACTCAGGCTCACGAAACTTCACCCATGGAAATTCATGTAGTTCATTCCACTCCGCCCAGTGCCACTCTCTCTACCAGTGACAGTGTTCGTCCCACAAATAGTGTGCGTCGACATCGCCGGAACTCCCATCAAGTCGCAAGTGATTTTGTACCAGTGTCAGTTCACATTGCACGAGACAGTCGCTCTTGTCGTCAGCAGGACAATAAACTTTTGTGGACTTGGACATTAACGGCAAAGTGATACCATTCCAGCTCGATACTGGGGCTGCAGTTTCACTGATCAATCAAGACACTTACAAACTATTGGGCACACCTCCGTTGCGTGCCACAAATGTTAACTAGCTGTTCAGGTCAAGAGATCCCTGTGTTAGGACAGTGCAGCCTTCTTGCAACATACGAAGGACAAACAAAACTTGTGTCATTTTACGTCCTTCGTTCTTCTTCTGCAGTGAACTTGTTTGGTTTCGATTTATTTCAGTTGTTTAACTTGTCTATCGTAAATCAGGTCCTATCAGTGAACCAGACTGTGCCTTCAGACATTGTTTCTCATCTATGTGAAGAATATGCAGACATTTTTGCACCGGGCCTTGGTTGCGCTAAGAACTGTAAAGCACATTTGGACCTGAAAGTAAACGCGCAACCGAAATTTTTCAGAGCGTGCAATGTTCCCCACGCATTGCGTGATGAGGTCGCTAAAACATTACACGATTTGGAATCACAAGGTGTAATTGAACGTGTGCAGGCTTCTCTCTGGGCATCACCCTTAGTAATTTTGCCAAAACCTTCCGGAAAATTGAGACTTTGTGTGGACTTCAAGGCAACAGTGGATCCACAACTAGTGATTGCAACTTTTCATTTACCCCGCCCGGAAGATCCTTTTGACAAACTGTGCCTGGGTAAATATTTTTCGAAGTTGGACCTAGCAGATGCGTACTTGCAAATACCGATGGACGAAGAATCCCAGCGCGTTTTGGTGGTTAACACACATCTTGGTTTGTATCGATTCAAACGACTGCTATTCGGGTCTGCATCCGCCCCTGCATTGTTTCAGCAATATCTACAGACTGTTTGTGCGTCGGTCCCTACTGCAGCAAACTATCTGGACGATATTGTGATCTCCGGAAAGAGGGAAGAAGAACGTTTAGCCAATCTCCGAACATTATTTCAGGTCTTGCGACAAAATGGTCTTCGCTTGTGGAAGGACAAATGTGTGTTTTTTGCTCGTGACTTGCCATACCTGGGACATGTACTCAATGCCCAAGGCATACATCCCAGTCCCGAGCACCTCCGTGCCATACAAGACTTGCCTTCGCCGTAGAATTTGAAGCAGCTACAGAGTGTGCTGGGAAAAATAAATTACTATAAGAGATATGTGCCATATGCCTCTTCCATTTCAGCTCCGCTTCATCGCTTACGCCGTAAAGGTGTTCCGTTCGTCTGGACGACGGAATGCGAACGCGCCTTTCGCCAGTTGAAATCGGCGTTGCTTTCCAATACTTGCCTTTCGCCACACGATCCCCAGAACTCCCTTTGGTTGATGGTGGATGCATCGGATTTCGGGATCGGTGCTGCGCTTGCGCACAAAGATGGATCGCACGATCGCCCTATTGCCTTTGCCTCCAAATTGCTCTCGTCTGCGCAAAGAAATTTTTCACAGATCGAGAAAGAAGCATTGGCTCTCGTATTTGGTGTTACAAAGTTTCATGATTTCTTGTATGGTCGTCACTTTACCATCATCACAGACCACAAACCTTTGACATCGCTTTTTCATCCGAACAAGCCTGTACCTCCACGTACAGCGCAGAAATTCATTCGCTGGTCTATTTTCCTCTCGCAGTACCGCTACGATATCTTGTATCGGTCCACTGCTAAGCACGGAAACATCGATGCGTCGTCCCGTTTGCCAGTTGCTGAAGATAGAGCATTCGATTCCTCCGAACTTGCTTGCATGTTCATTGATTCGGAAACCCATGACTTGGTCGAATCGTTTCCGATTGATTTTCGTCGTGTAGCTACAGCCACAGTTGCCGACCCTGTCCTTGCTACCGTTCTGCGTTTTGTTGCTACGCAATGGCCCTTGTCAAAGTCACGGATCGGGGATCCGTTGGTTCGCCGATTTTTTGCACACCAGGAGAGACTTTTGGTACGACGTGGTATTTTGCTGCTGCGTTCTGATAATGATCAGTCCAGGGTCGTGGTACCACGTTCGTTACAGTCCTCTGTCCTACAGCTTCTCCACGAAGGACATTGGGGTATAGTGAGAACGAAACAACTTGCTCGTCAGCACTGTACTTGGTTCGGAATCCATGCCTCGATTACGAATATGTGCTCTTCGTGCATGGTGTGTGCCGAACAACAATCAGCACCACCGCGGAAATTCTTTGCATGGCCAAAAGCCACTTCCCCTTGGCAACGATTACACATCGATTTTGCTGGTCCATTCTGGAATGCTCGATGGTTGGTTGTGGTAGATTAATTCAGTAATTTTCCTTTTGTTGTCCGGATGTCTTCCACGACGTCATCTGCCACCATCCAAGCGTTATCTGCTATCTTTTGCATTGAAGGTCTTCCACAGACTATTGTTTCCACAATTCATGTCCGCAGAATTTCAGTCATTCTGCAAGGCCAATGGTATTCAAAATCTGACGTCCGCGCCATTTTCGCAACAGTCAAACGGTGCCGCTGAACGATTGGTCAGGACTTTCAAGTCACAGATGTTGAAGTTAAAAGAGTCGCATTCTCGGGAGGACGCGTTATTGCTCTTTTGTCCTCGTATCGCTCTCAGCCCCGAGATGGTCGCTCGCCGGCTGTGTTGCTCCACGGTCACCCTCATCGAAACTTGATGTCTTTGCTACATCCGCCACATCAGGTTCCTGTGCAGCGGCAGACACCTGCTTTTGCCCCAGGCGACGTTATCTACTACCGCCACTACCGAGGTTTACGGCGTTGGCTCGAAGGGCGCATTCTTCGCTGCCTCGGACGCGCTATGTATCTGGTTTTGGGGGCCTCTGGTGAGGTGCGCCGGCATCTCAATCAGCTGCGCCTGTGTCGTCGCACGGCATCTGCCGCTCGCCGTCTGCTTTCAGCGACGGTGCCGTCCGGTCAGCGCCCTGGGGACCCATCTACTGGCTCGCCTCTGCCCCAGGTGCCTTCCATTTTGCCCCATGGCGACGCGCCGCCGCCGCTGCCTGTTCTCCCGCCGGCGACGATCACAGTGGACGCGTCGCTGCAACCGCCGGGCGCCTTCCTGGGTCACGCGCCGTCGATCGCTTCCCGTGACCAGTTGTCCTCCGACATGGAACTCTTGCCCGCTCCGGACCATATGTCGTCTTCGCCCGTCGGGTGCCCCGGTCCGATGGAGGTCGACCCATCGGCCCCTCCTGTATCTCTGCGGGCGCATACACCGCATGTTGTCCTGTTTCAGACCTCACGCCAGCCTGCGTGAGCTAAAACGCGTGCCTTTCGGCCTCCTCTAGTAACACGGTGTTGGCTCTCCTGCCAACCACAACATTAACTATTTAGGTATCTAGGCGTCGCCATCACTTCGAGAAATGAGATTGAATCCGAACTGAAGAAGAGATTACGGGCGGGAAATGCGTGCTTCTTCTCACTGAATAGATTACTTTCATCACGGATATTGTCTAGGAATTTAAAGATTAGAATATACAAAACTATTATCCTACCAGTTATTCTGCAGTCCGCAGCTCGTGGTCGTGCGGTAGCGTTCTCGCTTCCGGCGCCCGGGTTCCCGGGTTCGATTCCCGGCGGGGTCAGGGATTTTCTCTGCCTCGTGATGACTGGGTGTTGTGTGATGTCCTTAGGTTAGTTAGGTTTAAGTAGTTCTAAGTTCTAGGGGACTGATGACCATAGCTATTAAGTCCCACAGTGCTCAGACCCATTTGTTATGCTGTATGGGTGTGAGACCTGGTCTCTCACTGTGCAAAATGAAAAGCCGTTTCGAGGATCTGAAAACAAAATTTTGAGGAAAATGTTCGGAGCAAAAAGGTAAAGGAGGAAAAGCCATGTACTCGGCGTCTTTATACCACATTCAGTGGGTCGTGCGCATGACAGGTATTTTCATTTGCGTATTCTGAAACATAAAGCGCCAGCTACTGTCCAATTTTCACACTATTTTTTCCTTCTGTCGTACGTTTTCCCCTTCTCCTGACATAATCAGTATTATTAAATCACGTAGGCTGGGATGGGCGGGTCACGTAGCTCGAATGGATGAGGACACGGCAGCGTGAAGAGTTTTGGTAGGGCACTTAGAGGGAAAACGTCCTGTGGGGAGACCGAGGCGTTGATTGGGGGGGGGGGGGAGAATGTGAAGGCTGATTTGAGGAACCTAGGTATTGAAGGTGAATGGAAGGAAATAGCCCAAGACAGGGACAGATGGCGAAAATACGTAGTGCGGTAATGGACTCTCGAGTCCGCTATGACCAGTGAGTGAGTGAGTGAATGAATATAGATAACACTGTCCATGGAGCCTAGCTATGTGGTGCTACACAGGGTTATTATAATTGAACTTTCAAAACGCTGTAGAAATAATATTTTCCATTGAGTAAAGTATAATTTCAACGTTAAAAACAAGTTTGATGCACAACATTTTATGCAAGTGGATTGCATCTTTGCTTGTAATGATTAGTTACCTAACATCTAGTATCCTCTGCAGACACCTGTCAGTTGTTTCCTGAAGAAGGCCCAATAAACCGAAAACTAGTTTGAAATAAAGATCAGCAGAACAAAAACAGTGTACTTGTTATTCAGGTTTACATATAGAAATGTTCTACCAAGCAGTAACTGAAGAATCCAAATCCGTTAAATTTCGGTTACACATTAAATCACACAAATCTAAGGATTGTAAATTTAACTAAATACTTAGGCATTAAAATAACGAATAACTTAAATTGGAACGATCACATAGATAATACTGTGGGGAACGCAAAGCAAAGACTACGATTTATTGCCGAACATTTAGAAAGTGCAACAGGATTACTGAAGAGATTGCTTATTCCACGCTTGTCCGCCCTTTTCTGTAGTACTGACGTGTGGCGTGGGAACCGCATCAGATGGAAGTGGCGGGAGACATCGAGAAAATTCAAAGACGGGCAACTCGTTTGTAATGTAGTGAAACAGCCGAAAGAATGCTACGGACACGATACGTGAATTGGGGTAGCAATCATCGAAACGAAGGTGTTTTTCGTTGCGACAGGATCCTCTCCTGAAATATGAACCACCAAATTTCTCCTCCAGTTGCGAAAATATTTTGTTGACGTCCACCTACATATGGAGAAATGATCATCATAATAAAATAAGAGAAACCAGACTTCCCAAAGAAAGATTTAAAAGACTGTTTTCCCTGCGCGCTGTTCAAGAGTGAAATGGTAGAGAAATAGCTTGAATATAGTTCATTGAACCCTCTGCCAGGCACTTAATCGTGAAATGCAGAGTAATTATGTAGATTTATATGAAATTAACACGCCTTGCGTAATGCTACAGTTTTACTGAATGAACAGCTAAAATACGGTAAGCAATAACCTTTTTCTCCTTTCGTTATTTTGTGCGGACTGACGACTGTTGGCGAGAAAAATTTTCGTAAAGTTGTGAAATTATGTACAAAGTTTGAAGGAAGTCGCTAAGTCGTCTCATCTTCAAATACTAGATGAATGTAGTCTGCGTAATTTGCGCGCCGGGTCACACTGCTCCAAGACGTATACAAAGGGGTTTTAGTTAAGTATAACATTTTGAGTGGCATTCAAAAAGTACTGATACAATCAATCAACCACTTTATATCCCTAAATTTGTCGTACTGTGTTAACATTTAACTTAAGATTATACGTCTTGTAGAGTTAGATTATGACGGCGTTTTGAACTGGGTCAATAACTGTATGAAACAATGAAAACCAATTTTTTGTTGCCATTGGAGAGCGTTAGATAGGCAATGTGCACCTGAAACTGGAATCTTGCCTAGTGGTTTAGTAATATGGATTGAGTACGTCAGGAAAAGACGTTTCTCTCCAGGGCGGAGATAATTTACCAGTCACCCATAATCCTGCTAAAAGAGTAGTTATCTCGGCGCATGAGGCCGGCTGAATATTAAGTAATCTCCGAGTGATAACTGGTGTTTTCAACAACCACTACAGCGCAGCTCCTAAAGATCTTGTCGGAAAGGAATACTTTACAGAATCGCACTACGTGGGAGCAGTAAGTAAGTTGCCAGTAAATACACTCCTGGAAATGGAAAAAAGAACACATTGACACCGGTGTGTCAGACCCACCATACTTGCTCCGGACACTGCGAGAGGGCTGTACAAGCAATGATCACACGCACGGCACAGCGGACACACCAGGAACCGCGGTGTTGGCCGTCGAATGGCGCTAGCTGCGCAGCATTTGTGCACCGCCACCGTCAGTGTCAGCCAGTTTGCCGTGGCATACGGAGCTCCATCGCAGTCTTTAACACTGGTAGCATGCCGCGACAGCGTGGACGTGAACCGTATGTGCAGTTGACGGACTTTGAGCGAGGGCGTATAGTGGGCATGCGGGAGGCCGGGTGGACGTACCGCCGAATTGCTCAACACGTGGGGCGTGAGGTCTCCACAGTACATCGATGTTGTCGCCAGTGGTCGGCGGAAGGTGCATGTGCCCGTCGACCTGGGACCGGACCGCAGCGACGCACTGATGCACGCCAAGACCGTAGGATCCTACGCAGTGCCGTAGGGGACCGCACTGCCACTTCCCAGCAAATTAGGGACACTGTTGCTCCTGGGGTATCGGCGAGGACCATTCGCAACCGTCTCCATGAAGCTGGGCTACGGTCCCGCACACCGTTAGGCCGTCTTCCGCTCACGCCCCAACATCGTGCAGCCCGCCTCCTGTGGTGTCGCAACAGGCGTGAATGGAGGGACGAATGGAGACGTGTAGTCTTCAGCGATGAGAGTCGCTTCTGCCTTGGTGCCAATGATGGTCGTATGCGTGTTTGGCGCCGTGCAGGTGAGCGCCACAATCAGGACTGCATACGACCGAGGCACACAGGGCCAACACCCGGCATCATGGTGTGGGGAGCGATCTCCTACACTGGCCGTACACCACTGGTGATCGTCGAGGGGACACTGAATAGTGCACGGTACATCAAACCGTCATCGAACCCATCGTTCTACCATTCCTAGACCGGCAAGGGAACTTGCTGTTCCAACAGGACAATGCACGTCCGCATGTATCCCGTGCCACCCAACGTGCTCTAGAAGGTGTAAGTCAACTACCCTGGCCAGCAAGATCTCCGGATCTGTCCCCCATTGAGCATGTTTGGGACTGGATGAAGCGTCGTCTCACGCGGTCTGCACGTCCAGCACGAACGCTGGTCCAACTGAGGCGCCAGGTGGAAATGGCGTGGCAAGCCGTTCCACAGGACTACATCCAGCATCTCTACGATCGTCTCCATGGGAGAATAGCAGCCTGCATTGCTGCGAAAGGTGGATATGCACTGTACTAGTGCCGACATTGTGCATGCTCTGTTGCCTGTGTCTATGTGCCTGTGGTTCTGTCAGTGTGATCATGTGATGTATCTGACCCCAGGAATGTGTCAATAAAGTTTCCCCTTCCTGGGACAATGAATTCACGGTGTTCTTATTTCAATTTCCAGGAGTGTAGCTTATATTCTGTTCCGGAATCTGGTAGTCGGAAGGTCTAAATCTACACAGCAATTATAAATTTAAGTCCTCTGCCACGCTTTCCTCTCTGTATGTGAAAAAAATCTCAGGAATTATTGTAGGAATTTTAACACAGATTTCAATAATAGACAGACAACTTCACAAGGAAGGTTTGTATACACAGAGTGGTCAGAAACAGTGTGAAAAGCTAGTAAGGATGTTGCAGAATGGACTGCGCAGAGGAATAATTGTTAAGAAAGAGCGTTGCACCTTTTCCGAGCTACGTAGCATTGAAGTTAGCCAATGAGGCCGCGGCGCACGCAAATTCAAGCATTCCACCAGAGTCCGTGTCGTCAAACGTGTTCTCTGTTTGGCTTCATAAAACCGAACAGGAGAATGATACAAAAATTGGACATGGGGCTGAAGTAAGGATCGAACCCGAGCCAAAGGTTGAGCAGTATCGCACGCTATCATCTACGTTGTGAGAACAATTGACACTAAATGTATCTGACAGAACGCTTGAATTTGCGCTCTCAGTGGCCTGATTGGCTAACTTCAGTGGTAATTAACACGGAAACGGTGCAACGTATCAAAATTTTTTCGTAACAAATATTTCTCTGCACAATCTACCTAGCAACATCCTCACAACCTTTTCAGAGTGTTTCTGACCACCTTGTATATACACATAAAAATGTCTTTCATCAACTACATGAACGCTGCAAAACACCTTCAATAAAAAATACTGCCATCTATTACATTTCAACTCAAAGGCACCCACACTGTTTATAATTCTGTGGTGGGTCGAAGCTTCGCCCTATAACAGGGATTCTTCATATCTGCGAGCTTCCTATTGAGCTTTTATAATGTTTACATCTACATTCACGTAGATACTGGCTGGGTGCTGTGTGCTGTCCTTAGGTTAGATAGGTTTAAGTAGTTCTAAGTTCTAGGGGACTGATGACCATAGATGTTAAGTCCCATAGTGCTCAGAGCCATTTGAACCATTTTTTTTTTACGTAGATATCCGGTAAGCCACCGTACAGTGCCTGCTCTAGGGTACCCTGTACCACAGCTTGTCATTTCCATTCCTGTTCCACTTGTAAACAGAGCGAGGGAAAAACGACTATCTCCGTATGAGCTCTAGTTTCTCGTATCTAATCCCCGTGGTCCTTACGCACAATGTATGTTGGCGGTAGTAGAATTACTCAGCAGTGAGCTTTAAATGCCGGTTTTCTAAATTTTCTCAATAGCGTTTCTCGAAAAATAACGTCCCCTTAAGAACGTCCCCTTCCCTCCAGGGATACCCATTTGAGTTCCCGAAGCATCTCCGTAACACCTACGTGTTGTTCGTACCTAGCAGTAACAAATCTAGCAGCCCGCCTACGATTTGCTTCGTCTTCCGTCAGTCCGACCTGGTACGCCTAGATATTTAAATGCCTAGATATTTAAACGACTTGACTGTGTCAAGCAGGACACTAGTAATACTGTAGCCGAATATCACAGGTTTGATCTTCCTACTCATCCGTATAAGCTTACATTTTTCCACATTTAGGGCTAGCTACCGTTCATCACACCAACTGAAAATTTTGTCTAAGTCATCTTGGATCTTCCTAAAGTGATTTAACTTCGGCACCTTACCGCACACCATGGGATCATCAGCAGATTGCTGCCCACCCTGGCTACCAAATCATTTATGTATGTAGATAACAACAGCGGTCCAATCAGACTTCCGTAGGGCACTCCTGGCTATACCCTTGTCTCTGATGAACACTCGCCGTCGAGGACAACATACTGGGTTCCATTATTTAAGAAGTCTTCGAGACACTCACATATGTGTGAACTTATTCGATATGCTCGCGCCTTCATCAACAGCCTGCAATGGGGCACAATGTCAAATGCATTCCAGAAATCTAGAAATATGGAATCTGCATGTTGCCCTTCATCCATAGTTCTCAGTATACCATATGAAAAAAGGGCAAGCTGAGCTTCGCACAAGCAATGCTTTCTAAAACCACGTTGATTCGTGTATATAAGATTCTCAATCTCAAGAAAGTTTATTATATTCGAACTGAGAATATGTTCAAGGATTCCGCAGCAAACAGAATTTAGGGATATTGGTCTGTAATTTTTCTCTTCTTATAAAACAGAAGTAAGGGCTTATTGGTCTGTAATTTTGCTGTTCTTATACAGGGTGAAGCGAAATTCGCGAGCTTCGACTTCGCAGCGTGACTTCTCACATGCCAGCCATAAAAAAAAATGTCTGTTACAAAACTTCGTCCGGTGAGTACATCCGGCAGAAAAGGACGTTCAAGATTGGCGATCTGGCAACACTGTAATCACATGTATGGTAAGTACACATTCGTTGTGCTGTACAGTTGGTTCAAATGGTTCAAATGGCTCTGAGCACTATGGGACTCAACTTCTGAGGTCATTAGTCCCCTAGAACTTAGAACTAGTTAAACCTAACTAACCTAAGGACATCACAAACATCCATGCCCGAGGCAGGATTCGAACCTGCGACCGTAGCGGTCTTGCGGTTCCAGACTGCAGCGCCTTTAACCGCACGGCCACTGCGGCCGGCTGTACAGTTGGTGCAGTGGAAAGAGTTTTGGGTTAGCATACAGGAGGTCGATGGTTCGATCCAGGGTTGAGGTATATGTTTTTTATTTGGTAAATGTAGTCCAGGGGGTACAGTATCTGGCATCTTAATCGTCAACAGCGATTGCAGCGGTCCTCTAGAAAACATTTGCACTTACATACTACAATCGCAGAAATGGAAGACTGGTTAGCTTTAAAAGAAGATCTTTCCACGTCGTGAACGTGAATTTATTCGCACCACTTGATCTACTAGGTGCGAAACCTGTTTTCTTTGTACCCTTCTCCAATGGTCCCATAAATTAGCACCAACTATTATTCTTGCCTCGTTCGGGTTCATTATATTTTGTTAGGACCTTACGTTACCAGTAGGACTAGCAACGTGCTTTGCGAATAATGTCCAAACTTGATTACTATTTGTATGTGTTATCACCATGCTCCCACTAATTATGCCTTTCAACACTGAGTCTGGTAACCGCATGCTGTGTAGTACGTATTTCAGTGCATTATTATTATCATCATCATTCTATTGATGGGATAGTGGAAACATCACGCCTATTAGCGAACATTTCACAATTGGCGATATCGGGACGAATCATGCAGAACAATATCTGTCAGAGGGATAATGCGTGTTAGGCGGAACAGCGCACAGGACTGACGGCATGTTTATACTGTATGCGCTGTCCATCAGACAGGGACTAGTTGCGAGCGGAGTAACGCGCCCATGACAGACTCCAGTGTACATGCGCACACGTATCAAATTTTCTCATTGTAAACCTCTAAACCAGTGTGGCAGACGTATGGCATGCACAAACAATGAATATGTTGAATATGTGGATATGCGTCTGGTCCTTGGTGCATTTGAAACCCGGACTGCTATTGCTGCTCGTAAATATGCTGCTAGATATCCTCGTCGACGCCATCTAGATAAAAATGTGTTTCGTCGTCTGGAACTGCACATTAGGGGAGTCACGGCCTCTCCTTCCATCACCGCGTGGCAGAGGTGATGTGTTACTATACTGTGGTATCATCTTTAGCATCTCGAAATTTATGTTGTTTTTCTAGAAATTCTGTCCTGTGACATGTCATTTGTTTCAACTGTCTATTTCTTATTTGTCTAACCATGTATTTTTTATGTTCAGCGTTACAAAATGTTGTAAATTTAGGGTACATGTGACCTAAGAAACGGTGCACATTACAGTATGAAATGTCAGAATAAAATTAGCAAATAAAAAAATGCACCCCAAGCCAGGATCGAACTCTCACCCTCCTGCTTGCTAACCCAAAACTTCATCCACTGCTCCAACTGTACAGCGTGGCTAATCCGTGCTGACAGGTACTTACCATACAAGTGGCTACAGTGGGTTACAGTGTTGCCAGATTGTCACTATTTAACGTCCTTTTTCGGACGTATGTACTCGCAGGACGAAATTTTGTGACAGACCCTTTTTTTCTTTTTATCGCACGCATGTGAGGAGTCGCACTGCGAAGCCGAGTGCACGAATTTCGCTTCACCCTGTGTACTGGAGTCATCTGCGCTTTTTCCTAGTCGCTTGGGACTGAGTGCTGGGCGTGAGATTCACGAAAAATGCAAGCCACGTAAGAGGCCAATGCCGTAGAGTACTCTTTGTAAAATCGAGCTGGGATTCAATCTGAACCTGGTGATTTATTTGCTTTCAAATCTTTCAGTGGTTTCTCCTTGCTAGGTATTCTTATTACTACACTACTTGACATAAAAATTGCTACATCACGAAGACGACATGCTACAGACGCGAAATTTAACTAACAGAAAGAAGAAGCTGTGATATGCAAATGATTAGCTTTTCAGAGCATTCACACAAGGTTGGCGCCGGTGGCAACACCTACAACGTGCTGACATGAGAAAAGTTTCCAACCGATTTCACATACACAAACAGCAGTTGACAGGCGTTGCCTGGTGAAACGTTGTTGTGATGCCTCGTGTAAGGAGGAGAAATGCGTACCATCACGTTTCTGACTTTGATAAAGGTCGGATTGTAGCCTATCGCGATTGCAGTTTATCGTATCGCGACATTGCTGCTCGCGCTGGTCGAGATCCAATGACTGTTAGCAGAATATGGAATCGGTGGGTTCAGGAGGGTAATACGGAACGCCGTGCTGGACCCCAACGGCCTCGTACCACTAGCAGTCGAGATGACAGGCATCTTATCCGCATGGCTGTAACGGATCGTGCAGCCACGTCTCGATCCCTGTCAACAGATGGGGACGTTTGCAAGACAACAACCATCTGCACAAACAGTTCGACGACGTTTGCAGCAGCATGGACTATCAGGAGACCATGGCTGCGGTTACTCTTGACGCTGCATGTATTCGTCATCGCCATACTGGCGTATCACCCGGCGTGATGGTATGGGGTGCCATAGGTTACACGTGTCGGTCACCTCTTGTTCGCATTGACGGCACTTTGAACAGTGGACGTTTCATTTAAGATGTGTTACGACCCGTGGCTCTACCCTTCATTCCATCCCTGCGAAACCCTACATTTCAGCAGCATAATGCACGACCGCATGTTGGTTTTCTGGACACAGAAAATGTTCGACTGCTGCCCTGGCCAGCACATTCTCCAGATCTCTCACCAATTGAAAACGTCTGGTCAATGGTGACCGAGCAACTGGCTCGTCACAATACGCCAGTCACTACTCTTGATGAACTGTGGTATCGTGTTGAAGCTGCATTGGGCAGATGTACCTGTAGACGCCATCCAAGCTCTGTTTGACTCAATGCCCAGGCGTATCAAGGCCGTTATTACCGCCAGAGGTGGTTGTTCTGGGTACTGATTTCTCAGGATCTATTCACCCAAATTGCGTGAAAATGTAATCACATGTCAGTTCTAGTATAATATATTTGTCCAATCAATACCCGTTTATCATCTGCATTTCTTCTTGATGTAGCAATTTTAATGGCCAGTAGTGTATGTCGTCCATACTGGAGTCTGTCCTATGGTCACATGACGGTATCTTTGTACGATCCTTCTTTGTGAACGATTTCTTGAACGTGAAGTTTAAATTTTCGGGTTTAGTTTTCCTGTCTTCAACAGCAACACAAGACTAGTTAACAAGGGACTGGACGGAAGCCTTAGACCCGTTTAGCGATTTTACGTAAGAGCAGAATTTCTCGGTTCTCCACCAGACCTTTTGCTAAGGTGTGACGGTGGTAGTTGTTGTATATTTCACGCACAGATCTTTTAACAGACGGACACATCTCTATCGACCTTCGCTTGTCGTTATTTGTGAGTTCCATTTTGAACCGAAAGTGCAACAGCCTCTGCTTCCTCAGCATCCACAGAATTTCGCTATTAAAGCATGGAAGGTCTTTGCCATCGTTTATGCAGTTACTAGGCACATACACCTCCAGACCATTATTTACAATCTGCTTAAACTTTTAACATTTTGAAGAAAATAGTTCTTATATAGGAAAACAGCGATCTGTAATTATCATAAATAAACTGGAAGCAGACTTTATCGGTTAACTTTTTTAATGGTGACCGGTTTTGATCTTGTTGTCAGATCATCTGCGGACCATAAATGTCTGCCGGAGGCGGTGGTGCATGGCAATGCTCTTCTTTGTGGCTGGTGGTGTACTGCCAGCCACAAACAATAGGATTGTCATGCACCACCGCCTCCGGCAGACATTGCTTAAACTTTGCCCATAACTACTCTAAATCCACATCACTGAAACTAAGTGTTGCCAATTCACTGTCTAAGTGAGATGCTGATAACTGCTTATCTGCTCTGTCTAGCAGAAACACTCTCCTAGCATTCTTGACTGATTTATTAGGTTTCGTAATCATAGTTGCTGTAACGGCATAACGACCGCTAATCCCCCTTTTCTATACTGACATTATCGATAAGGTCCGACCTGTTTGTAGCTACAAGGTTTAAGATATTTTCATTGCGTGTGGACTGCTGAGACAATTTTCAGAAGACGTGTTCAAAAGTATTTCGCATGACTGTCTGTCTGTAACCTCCTAAATTAATCCATAGACATCCCAGTCTACACTCGGCAGGTTAAAGCCGCCTCCAACTAGTATTGCATGATCTGTGTATTTATGCGCTATTGACCGTAGACTTTCTTTGAATGACTCAAGAACTGTCGAAGGAGAATTGGGTGACCGGTAAAAACATCCAACAACTAACTTGGTTTCGCCTACACCCCTCATACGCGACCAGATGACTTCACTGCCACACTCAACTTCAACCTCAGTAGAGACAATATTTTTGTCAAGTGCAATGAAAATTCCCCCTCCTATGGCCTCTAATCTGTCTTTCCTACTTACGTTCCCCGACTCGCTAAATATCTCAGAGTATTCCAGATCGGGGTTCAACCAGTTATGGATCCCAAGAATAATTTGAGCGTGAGAACTTTCCTGGACGGCAGCAAATTCGGAAATTGTATTACGAATACTTCGAAAGATTACTGATAATTTATGACAGTCGATGTGTCTTTATTCTGAACACTGTTTGAATTCCCTTTCTGCATATCGACTAGCGAGTGTTCATAAGAGCACCTCAAAGTACTGCCTAGCCTAAAAAACCCTAATGGCACTCCACAAGTACTCTGCTATCGGAGTAGTTGCTTCCTTTGTGTAGTGCACCCATACCCTATCAAAAGGAGTCCTCCAAATCACCACACAATAACGCAGGTCTAGAAATCTGCAGTCAGGACCGTTACGGAGTCGACGAAGCCTTTGGTTGAGACCCTCCACTTGGCTACAAACTAAAGAATCCCGATCAGCTCTGGGAACGACACTGTATATTGTGAGCTCTGCTTGCAACCCGCGCGCGACGCCAGCAGTCTTCACCACCTCCGGCAGCCGCCTCTACGAAATGAGGATCGCCCCTGAATCTATGCGACAGCCGTTGTTGGTGCGCACGTGAACAGCCACGTGCTGACGACTGCACCCCGCACTTTCGATAGCCGCAGGCAAGGCCACCTCAAATCTCGGATGAGGTCCCTCAGCAGACATATCGAATGCACATTGGCTTTCTTTCCAGCCGTGAACGCTATCTTCCTAAGCGGCTCGATAAGGCGCGTAACATTGGAGCTCCGAATAGCTAGTAAACCCCTCGGCCTGCTCGGACCCTGCTGAAAGAGCGCCCACCTATCTACTCACAGGGTGAATGGGCGAGGCCAGCGACCAGTCTCCATATTGGTCCTCCGCCTCGCGCGACGCGAACGAGTTACCAGCCGCCACTCACCCTGCTGTGAGGACAGATACACCGTGTCGGGTGCACCAGGAGGTGCCTCGGAAGCAGGGCTCGCGGCCAAAACAAGATACACCTGAGATGTGACAGATTCTCCATTACTGCTACACCCCAAGGCAACAGCCTGAAGTTGACTGACCGTAGCCAAAAGCACATTCGGCTGTTCGCGAATTGCGGCCAGCTCCTCCTGGTCCGCACACATCCTGCAATGCTATTCACAATATATATAAATGACAGTGTGGGTAACACCGGAAGTTCACTGAGGCTTTTGCGGATGATGCTGTAGTATATCGAGAGGTTGTAACAATGGAAAATTGTACTGAAATGCAAGAAGATCTGCAACGAATTGACGCATGGTGCAGGGAATGGCAATTGAATCTCAATGTAGACAAGTGTAATGTGCTGCGAATACATAGAAAGAAAGATCCCTTATCATTTAGCTACAATATAGCAGGTCCGCAACTGGAATTATCTGGGAGTAGGCATTAGGAGTGATTTAAAATGGAATGACCATATAAAATTAATCGTCGGTAAAGTAGATGCCAGACTGAGATTCATTGGAAGAATCCTAATGAAATGCAGTCCGAAAACAAAATAAGTTGGTTACAGCACACATATTCGCCCACTGCTTGAATACTGCTCACCGGTGTGGGATCTGTACCAGATAGGGTTGATAGAAGAGATAGAGAAGATCCAACAGAGAGCAGCGCGCTTCGTTACAGGATCATTCAGTAATCGCGAAAGCGTTACGGAGATGATAAATAAACTCCAGTGGAAGACAGCTCGGTACGGGCTTTTGTTGAAGTTTCGAGAACATACCTTCACCGAGGAGTAAACCAGTATATTGCTCCCCCCTAGGTATATCTCGCGAAGAGACCATGAGGATAAAATCAGAGAGATTAGAGCCCACACAGAGGCGACAGTCTTTCTTTCCACGAACAATACGAGACTGGAATAGAAGGGAGAACCGATAGAGGTACTCAAGGTACCCTCCGCCACACACCGTCAGGTGGCTTGCGGAGTATTGATGTAGATGTAGATGTAGATGTAGATGCACACATCCTACCCATCCTAGCAACACTAACTGAAGAAGTGTACTATAAAAACAAACGATTCTACATATGCAACTTGCTACCCTCCTGATGTGTCACCAGTGGACGCTGATGCGTTAATGAGCTACGTAGCTGGCTGTTCGGTGAGAAGCTATTGCGTTACACACTGAATGAATGTACATTTACAAAAACCTCTTAAACAGAGATTGCCCCTGTGTAGTGTAGTCGTATATCAGGCGAGAGCTGGAGCTTGACTATTGTCTACCTGCCTCTGAGTGCTTAATCGTCTGAATTTCCATATTATGACATGAAATTTTGTTCCTAGTTTCTATCTCAAGGAAAAACGCGCAATGGTAGTCTAACTATTGGAATTCAGATCGTTCGAACAGGATCTACACATTGCTTAATACTTATTAGTAATTCTCTCTTACAGGTTATGTGTGGTTAAAGATTGCCTGGTGGAGGGGGGAGGGGTGGGGGGTGGGGGGAAGGCATGCTGGCGGGCATATCGTGGCGAGGTTTAACGAACTAAACAGCTAACAGCTGCACGAAAAACATTTATTCACAACAGTGGGACGTACTCCTGAACTGCATTTGTATGAAACGCATATAACACTACCGTTCCTTAAAAACAAACTATATTAACTCAACTATCGCCATTATCCAGAGAGGATTGGATTGTCTAAACAACGTAACAAGGAAGAGCAACTGTTCTTACACAAAGATTCAAATTCGCAGGGCAGCTGAAAGCAAAGTTCGCCATTTTTCCCGGAACGACTTTAATGTAAAAGCGGACTTGTGACTCGCATGGAAAACAATCATGAAAGATAACTCGGCGCGTGATGCATAGAGTTAATAGTGACTGGTTAAAGAACAAGTTTGGTTCCATGTTAATATAAGTAAAATGGTAGCGGAAATATCCCTCACAAGAGCCCCTGACGGCTCCTAACGACAGAGGTTAATCGTCGTAATGAATCAGAACTCAAAACTGAACTAACTCCCATGCAAAATCGCCGTTCAACTAAATTCGGTAGCAGCTCGTCATACTTACAGAATAGTGATTCTCTGTTGCGACAGATCACGTCAGCATCCCAGTGACTTTTCTCCAAAATCTGGACTGCCTTGCCTCCAAGCTGTGTGATCGAACAGATTTGGTGGTGGCGTACTGACCGAACTAGCAAGATGAACGTGTCTTTGGTAGCAGTCGTCTCCACCAACCAGAAGACAGGAGAGAGAATGCCTGGATCTTTCGCCTCAAAATTTTTTCTCCTCCGGAATTCGATCTGTCGTTTGGTCTGGGAAAGCCAGTGGCGAGATCCTTCGGCACGAAAACCCGCGCAGATAACGCCCCCACGGCACCCAGACTGGCGTCTCGAGTCGCTTTGAAATTTCATCTGCCGTTCCCTTCCACTGTCCCAAGGTTACACAAGGAAAATAAACCATAATTTATCTAGATGCATGCATTTTAATTACACCAATTCATTCCAGGGTTTATCCATGTTTAAGACAGTTGGTTACATGTACATAGTGTTCTGAATATCAAATGTTCTGAAAATGAGATTGGAACACACCTAATTTGGGATTCCAGGGTGATCATTCTCCCTGGCATGTAAAACATGAGAAAACGCAGGCACACAGAAGTTGCCCTGCCTGCTTGATCAAACCACGAAATTACACTCTAGGGAAAAGGAAACGACGCACCACAAACGAATTATTCCAGTGCGACAGAAATCGGCAGATGTAATGTTCATGTACAGACAAACAGTTGATTACAACTTGAGAAAAAAATAGTGAATTTGTTTGAGAGAAAGAGCGTCACAAATTGAGCAAGCCAACTACGCATTGGACCACCCCTGGCCGTTATGAAAGCAGTTATTCCGCGCATCATTGATTTATAGGTTGTTCGATATCCTCCTGATAGATATCGTGCTGTCCAACTGGCGTGTTACATCGTCAAAATCCCGAGGTGGTTGAAGAACTCTGTCCACGATGCTCCAAGCGTTCTCAGTTTGGGAAAGGCGTGGCTTAATTTTTAAGAAATTTTTTAAAAAATAACATTTTTACCATTTTTATTCCCAGACTGCAACTCCAGACTAACAAAATTCTTAGTTTATAAAATCTAACTGGCCTTTAAAATCCCTGAAAATTCTTTTCTTCTTCTTCTTGCTGTTCGTCCTCATCGTTGTTCTGTTCATATATGAGATGGTCTTCACTGCCATCGAGAGTGGTACTTACGCTGCACTTCTTGAAAGATTTAACAATAATGTCTTTCTCCCTTTAGACCAGATTGTTTTATGCACTGACACACTTGTTTGATTGTAGATAGTTTTAAAGCTCCCTTCGGAGTGAATTCATGTTGGGTTTCATCCACCATCC
This sequence comes from Schistocerca cancellata, assembly GCF_023864275.1. Classification (NCBI taxonomy): domain Eukaryota; kingdom Metazoa; phylum Arthropoda; class Insecta; order Orthoptera; family Acrididae; genus Schistocerca; species Schistocerca cancellata. The sequence continues at coordinate 194,840,686 of NC_064634.1, forward strand.
ATATGTTCCACTCCTCTCTCACATACACTTTAAATGGTTTATTTATCTAGACATCAAAAGGTTGCAATTGTGAATTAACTTGTCCGAAAATAACAGGAAGCTCTGTATTCCCCCGTCTCAGTTTCTCTTTCACCTAAGTTTTCAAATGAATACTAAACTGATCTAGCACAGGAAGCGAGCCTCTTATTGAATAAAGCTTCTTTCCTTCTCTCCCACACTCTGTTAATTCATAATTTAATACCAGCCTCGTCCATCCAACCGTTGTCATGTACGTGAACAACAACACCGGGCGGTATTTCAGTAAGTTTTGGCACTGTTTTGCGCTGAAATGGCCAGTGGATTAAGGTTAGCACCGCCAGCACAACATGAAAGGATTTTTTCATGTCCACTTATTTTCATAGTTACAGATTTAGTGCCTTTCATGGCACTAGTTCTACTACTCGGCACATGAAATGTTAGAGGAATTTCGTCCCTATTTGACTTACGTACACTCTGACTTTCTTTCGTTGTTGAATAATAATATGATGGAACGATAATATTGATACTATTGTGGCATTATCTGAGATTTTTGGTTTTGGTTCGCATGCAAAGTCCATGACGCTTCATAAACCTGAAGCACCAACCAAATCCACCCTTAAAGTCTTAAATTTCACTTTAGCGTTGGCTTACGATCGTGTATCTGAATCATCTTTTTATTAATTCTAACTCTATTTTGACGGTGTCCTTGAATCCATTTCAGTAAGTCATCTTCTAGTTTTGGCCATTTTGCATTCAGTCTTCTATTATTCCTCCTTTTTTTTCGTTTACCTTTCTTTACTAGCTCTTTCCAGTTCTTCATTTCTAGTCCGTCAATCGCGAACGACTTTTTCTATTGGTGGAGGGTCTAAACACCGCTCAGCTGTTCTATTTCCGTGTCCTCCTGCATGTGCTATTACTTTTAATTTATTGCCCTCATCAGATAAATACCTTTTATTTTTTCCATTACGAACTACCTACTAACAAAAATATTGTACTGTTACCGATAACACAAATCACTTTCAATTGAAATTCATTGGCACCGTAGACTGCCATGACGCATCATAGGCTAAACACTGTTCTGGGTTTGCGGTGGCGTAGACAGTGTTAGCAAGCTAGTGAATCCCCGCAACTCACGTTCGTCGCATTGTTACATTGCTGCCGCCAGTTGAACCCAATGTTGCCATATAGAGATAAATTTCCCGTAGCGTCGTATATAATGGCCATTTTTAAGATTGGCCGGAATTTATATGGAACACTGGACATTTTTAGAGCTGTAATTTCGAGTACAAGACACACCTGAATTTTGGAAGAAATTTTTCGAAGAAAAAAGTGCACCTTATAGTCCCTAAAATACGGTATTTAAATTCATGGAGCCTCAGAAACAAGGCGTGGCTAAGGAGTCAACACGAAGATTGTGTAAAAAGATCTGAGTATTAAACTTCATAGCAGATTAAAACTGTGTGCCCCACGAGACTCGAACTCGGGACCTTTGCCTTTCGCGAGCAAGTGCTCTACCATCTGAGCTACCGAAGCACGACTCACGGCCGGTCCTCACAGCTTTACTTCTGCCAGTATCTCGTCTCCTACCTTCCAAACTTTACAGAAGCTCTCCTGCGAACCTTGCAGAACTAGCACTCCTGAAAGAAAGGATACTGTGGAGACATGGCTTAGCCACAGCCTGGGGGATGTTTCCAGAATGATGTAGATCTGAGTATTGCCTGCGTCCTTCGGAGCTCGATATGAATGTTAGTAGCAACTAGTTCTCTTCTGAACATGGCCTCAGTTGTTGATGAATTGCATGAGTTACATGTGTAACTGTACCCATACTTTGTTTTAGATTGTTAAGATAGTCTGTCATGGGCCGACAGAGAAACACCTGTGTAATCATCGCTTGGTATATTAAAATTTGGTATATCAAACTAAGTCCTCTAGAATCAACTTCAGAATCTCGTAGAGATTCCAGCCGGGACCTTATCAGCTCAAATTTCTAGCTTTAGCTGCTGTGCTTTAAGCTTCTGCTACACAATCCCACCTCTACTTGCTTACATCTTGAAACCACTAGCAGGACTCAATCAGAGGTACGAGTAAACCTTATATTTTATTCCTAAGGAGAGCACAGCGACATGATCATTCCTATGGCCATTTATCCCTCTATTAAGGTCAAGATAACTTTACAATGAAGTAAAAACGTTCACGTGTCAATAAACTTGTCGTGTGGATTGCATGTTATTCCATGCTTTGAATTATATCAAATTCGAGTTGCCGCAATCATTGAAAAACCATTGAAACACGTTTGTATTCATTACCAGCGATGGCGAGACATGACAGAATCTCTGACCAGAGAGTTATTTATCGTTGCTTGTCTGCGCTTGACCGCGCGAGACGACAGTAGTAGCGTGTAGGGAGTCGGCAGGAATAGTAGCGTGTAGTGAGTCGGCAGGAATAGTAGCACGTAGCGAGTCGGGAGAGGTAGTAGTCAGTCGACAGTAGTAGCGAGTGGACGATTGTACTGAGCGGGCGTCGGCGGCGTGCTCTTCTCGCGACTCTGTTCACGGTTCGGGACGATGTATATTGTTATAGAAGGTAATGAAGTAGCATTGCGCAAATCTAATAATGTATGTTAATTGTAATTAATTTGTTGAAAAAATGCCCCAATAATAATTTTTTTATAAAATAACTCTTTTAAAGAAAAACATTCATTTCAATTTAAAGAATATTTCTTATGCATTTCCTCCAAGAACCAAAATTAAATATAAGCCAGCATTGCACGAAGCTGTGTAGTAGAAGCTACAATTAAGAGCAGATATAGATGCAGTTTTTTTATTGAGGTAACAATTTTTTTGCTTTTTTTATTCTGAATACAGGGCCGAAGGTCAGCGCTGCTGCCCTTATAAAAATTATCAGGTTTAATTATTTCTGTTCAGATGCTACATTCAGTTCATGATTCATTATTTAATTAATATTATGGTGGGTTTAATGTTCAATCTTCATTCCTTAACGATATTTTGTGGGGAGCTAACATTTGGCTCATTTTTATTATCATAGATATTTTTACTATTTCTGCGGGGAGGTTACACCATAACAAACAAAACAGCAAGTACAAGTTAAGCTCTATATACTTTCGTTGCGATAGGTCACTTGGCATTACGAGAATGGCTCCGTCTACTAACTGAAAACGAGAAACAGGTGTCAGGTGTGTCCGTACTAGTGAAAGCTAGAACTGTGGTTCAGCAAAGTCCAATTCGAATCTCCTCGTCACTGCCTTCACATATCCCTTCCTCATTCCTCTTTAGTGCCTTCCAGTCGTTTCTTCTTCTTCTTCTTCTTCTTCTTCTTCTTGTTCTTCATCTTCGCTTTCCTACTTCGCCTTCCCGTTTCCCTTTTTATTTTTACCCTCCTTCATTCATTTCACCCGCGACAAAACTACGTTCTCGCGGAAATGACATCTGCAGCATGTGCCCCGCCTGCCGTATTCTAATTACACAACTGGATCTATGTTCCGGAGGCAAATGATTCGCAGGTCTTTACCTCTGCAAGATTTCCTAAACCATCTTTAGTATGACTGATCGAGTTTACTATTTTTCAATTTTTCCTGTTTCGTTGTTTTCTTTTTCCTTTCTATTCTTCGTGTGACATGGGCCCTTTGTTCTACTCCCTGAGGCATTGTCGCAGGGCCACGGTCAAGTTACGCCTTGCTGTTACGGCTAGATAGTTTCCTCAGTTACGCAGTGATTATATTCATCTCCTCTAAGAGCAAACAAATCGCCGCGAGACGTAATTCTCAACAATAGATGCGCCCCTGCAGCGAGTAACGCGGTTGCTTAGCATCAGTTTCAGAGGAGACGATTAGCGAGCAACATGAAGGTGTCTCTGTCTGTCCGTCTTCAATCAGCAATATTGTACGAAAACCGTGAGACGTACGAAGAAACGCGGAGCGTCAGTAGCAGCCAGAAGGTAAGCCATCAAAGAACATCTGACTTGCGCCAGTAGGTGGCACCCAAACATTAGGCGTCAAATCGAACGCATCCTTTTGACTGTTTTTCGTATTTAGTGTTGCTGCCAAGCCTGATAAGGTAGGGAAGAATGTTGTACCTACAGAATAGTGTATTTAGGAGCACACGCTGTTTTCGATCGGTAATTCAGTGTAAAATCACGTATAGGAATGCGCAGTAGAGACCACCAGAAGGAGTAAACGGAATTTTCGTGTTAGACACTAAGTTTGAGTTTTGCGCTGCATTTGTAAATATTTTGAGTTCTACATATTTAAGTGGTGAATAATACATTAAAGCTATTTGGAATATATTCTTAAATCTCTAATTATAGGTTTTTATGACAAGTAGAATTCTTGCACTATCTTGCCCCTTGAAACAGAAGTTCTTTTACCACTGAACATGCGGTATTTGCAAACTGAGTTTTTTTTTAACGTCTTAAGAATTTTACCTTTCCTGAAAATGGAAATTTGTGCCACCTCCCAGAAGCTTCAGTTTAAAAATGTATTTAATGTGATAATGCTTCTGGTTAATTTGACTTCGTTTACTTATTATTGGTGTGTACTTGAGTAATGATGCGGCAAATAGACCACTAAATATTGACCACAATTTTCTTTGAAATTTCAATAGAATATTTGTTCCGAGATACACGACTACGCTGGAAAGTATTTTCACATGTGGAAATAAAACGTAATTTCCGGAGTAATTTTTCTTAAATTCAGAAAAAGAGTGCAGCACACAGAATGAACGTCGTCATTTAAAAAATCAACAAGAAAATTTGTTAAACTTCTATTATGGAACCGAATAGAAGCGAAAAGGTGCAAAAATTTCCCCTATACAAGTAGCCTGAATAGCTCCAGATCTTGAGTGATCAGTGTGAAGGACACGAAGATGCCGCGCACTCGTGTAAGGAAGTTTTGTCAGTACCTGACAGAGTTCGAAACGTGCCTCATTGTGCGTCTCCGTTTGACCGGCTGGTCGGATCCTGCAATGTCCTGCTTTGTGGGGAGTTCGCATGTGATGATGACCCGACGTTGGAATGCATGGGATCGCGATGGCAGGTTCACTCCTCGCTCCCTATCGCCACAAGGGAGATTCAACATATAGTGCAAGCACACGGCAACCTCTTCACTCTCTTCGCCTGCAATCCGAGAACAAGTAATGGACTCCCTGCAAAACTGTGAGACATCCCGCACCATTAGTCGGAAACTTAGGAGTAGCCTCACTAGGAAATTACCGTCCCACACTAAAGTTCAGTTAACACCACAGCACAAATGACTGCATTTGGAGCGATGCCGTGACTGGGAAGCATCGACGGCTTAAAAATGACGTCGCACTATTTTTAGCGTCGAGTCGCGGTTCTCTACTACTCCGAATGACCATCGTCGATGAGTATGGTCGTGATCTGGGCAGAGGTTCCATGTTTTCAAAGTATTGGAGGATTCCAGCTGGCGTCGTGGTATGGGGAACCACTGGAAACGATTTCAGCTCACTGCTGGTGGTGACGGTACGTCAGAGACATCCAACGTACCGAGCGAGACTGCGCAGTGGTTACCACACTGGAATCGCATTCGGGAGGACGATGGTTCAAACCCGCGTCCGGTCATCCTCATTTACGTTTTCTGTGATTTCCCTAAATCACATCAGACGGATGCCGATATGTTTCCTTTGGAAGGCCACGGCCTATTTCCTTCCCTAATCCGGTGGGAACGGTGACATCGCTGTTTCTCTCCCTCCCGAATCAACCAACCAACCAACATCCAGCGTCCACATGTATTACCTCCCACGCGACGGTATCATGGTCCCACTTTTCAGTCGTACACACGACACGTCTCTCCATGAACTGTCTGCCTGATGTGAAGGTCACCTGTGGCCAGAAGGATCCCTGGACCTGTCCCGAAAGAACGTGTTTGGGACCATTTCGGGCGTAAACTCCGTCCCAGTGACAGTATCCGGGATATCAAGGAGCGGCTGGCTGCCAACTTCCCTTGGGAAAGAATACACGTTTTTGCGCCACTATTCGGAATCGAATTAGTGCATGCACGCATGCCAAACGGCGATGAAATGCCATACTGATAAGTGGGTGCATACCTACAACTTCTTTGACTCTATTTTGTAGTCTCTGAATTAACATCACACACCTTGAAACTTCCTGGCAGATTAAAACTGTTTGCCGGAGCGAGACTCGAACTCAGGACCTTGGCCTTTCGCGGGCAAGTGGTAGAGCACTCGCCCGCGAAAGGCAAAGGTCCCGAGTTCGAGTCTCGGTCCGGCACACAGTTTTAATCTGCCAGGAAGTTTCATATCATCGCACACTCCGCTGCAGAGTGAAAATGTCATTCTGGATCACACACCTTGTCAACCCGCAAAACTTTATTTCGTTTCGTCCTCCCTTTCTGAGTGCCTCACTTTTTTTTGTTAGACTCGCCATGGAGATATTCGTTACGGCAGTTGCATTCTAACTAATTTGTAGACAACCTTTTAGGAGGGACAGCCACAGCTATGAGAAGTCATCTTGTGTATTAACAACTTTTCAACTGTATTTAGTCCTTTATTATTGGATCACTACCGATTTCATGGCACTAAAAGCCACATATTCAGGTGAACATATGACTAAAACGTTAGAGCGGGAAAGCTCGGAATATTTTTACCCAACATTCGTTGTGCGTCAGAACAAGACACCGCTGAAAGAATAAAACACCGCTAAAGAATAAAACAGCCAGGTTCCCCTCTATGCAGTTCCATATAGATTGGAGAAGCGGACCCATCCACTATATTAGAATCCGGCTGTTTTATTCTATGCCTTACCGCCTTTTGACGGTGTTTTGTTTTGACGGACAATGAATGTTGGACAGCGAGCTTTTCCGCTCTAATGTTTTAGTCATATGTTCACCTGAAGAAGTTCCACGAAACCGGTAGTGGTCCAATAATAAAGGACTAAATAGAGCCGAAGCGATTGTTAATATCGAAGACGAACTAATTTGGTTTAGCAAAACCAGTCATCCAGGCAGAAGCAGAATATGCTGGAAACGTCTGAAATTTATAATTCTTCCGATTACAGGAAAAATCAGAAAACTGCAAATTAACCATTCTTCTGCTAACCCTCCTTCCTAAGTACACTTCAGCAGTCTCTCATGCCGATAATGTTCGACAAGTTGAGTGTATCAGCTTGGCGTATTAAAATGCAAGTGTTCTATGTATACTAATAAGTAATAACACATTTTTATGAGAATTTGTAACTTATTATACAAGGATTTCATGCATTAAGCTTTTGTTTGGTCAAGGAGCTAATTTGGCGTTTAAACAGTAGAAGTCTTAAAAAGTTTGAACATGAACGGAATTAAATTTGATTGGAAAGTATTGTTTCTGCTGACTTATATATGAAGAATCAGCTTTAGCGTCTTTGTTCTAGCGCAGTCCGCATCCTCAATCCCAGTACAGTACTACCACTTTTACTTGGCTTCTCGTCTCCCCAACACTTAATCAGTAGAGATCGTTGGCTTTTAGTGTCTTTAGCGTTTCCTAGGAAGTGCTCATTGAACAAGTCTTTCAATACTTCCACCGTAGCCTACGATGGGTAGAAAATTTACAAATTTATCAACTGTTCGAAACAAGGAGGTGTTCCTTGATCAGTTTCTATAGCGCTTTGAAGGATTAATTTAAATTGTGACTTAATTTCTATTTCAAACTGCTGCAGACGCCATACTCGTGATAGATCGTCTGGCATAGCACTGGTCGCAAAATTCGTTCACATGTAGGCCCTTTCGTTCTGTTGTTGCTGTTGTTGTGGTCTTCAGTCCTGAGACTGGTTTGATGCAGCTCTCCATGCCACTCTATCCTGCGCAAGCTTCTTCATCTCCCAGTAACTACTGCAACCTACATCCTTCTGAATCTGCTTAGTGTATTCATCGCTTGGTCTCCCTCTACGATTTTTGCCCTCAACGCTGCCCTCCAATACTGAATTTGTGATCCTTTGATGCCTCAGAACATGTCCTACTAACCGATACCTTTCAGTCAAGTTGTGCCACAAATTCGTCTTCTCCCCAATTCTATTCAATACCTCCTCATTAGTTAAGTGATCTACCCATCTAATCTTCAGCATTCTTCTGTAGTACCACATTTCGAAAGCTTCTATTCTCTTCTTGTTTAAACTATTTATCGTCCATGTTTCGCTCCCATAGATGGCTACACTCCATACAAATACTTTCAGAAACGACTTCCTGACACTTAAATCTATACTCGACGTTAACAAATTTCTCTTCTTCAGAAACGCTTTCCTTGCCATTGTTAGTCTACATTTTATATCCTCTCTACTTCGGCCATCATCAGTTATTTTGCTCCCCAAATAGCAAAACTCCTTTACTACTTTAAGTGTCTCATTTCCTAATCTAATTCCCTCAGTATCACCCGACTTAATTCGACTACATTCCATTATCCTCGTTTTGCTTTTGTTGATGTTCCTCTTATATCCTCCTTTCAAGACACTGTCCATTCTTTTCAACTGCTCTTCCAAGTTTTTTGCTATCTCTGACAGAATTATAATGTCATCGGCGAACCTCAAAGCTTTTATTTCTTCTCCTTCCATTCTGTAGATTCAATTAATTCATGTTAATGTGCAGAAAGATCTTCGACGCTGGTAAAGGAGGTTAACAACCCGCATATCATTTTGGAACCAGCGATGATTGTTTCAGTATAGTGGAAGACGGGCATGTCTGATTGATTTTACTAGTTTTTCCCTCCCATTTTTATTTTTCCTCATCATTTTCGTCGCTTTCCTTTTGTGTTCTTGTGTACCTTGCCGCCGAGGGCCCCCATATCATTGGCCTGGTTCCCTCAGCAGACGTACTCCACTGAGTCCAACCACAATTAATGGCCACCGCTTTGCAATTCCACAGCTGTACTGGTGTGAATGTCTCCCTGGAGGCCGGTGTGTAACATTTGGCGGCAAGAAGCTGGCTGACCGGAATTTCCAGCCAATAACGGGCGAGCTGGCAGCACGGCAGGGAAGTCCCAGTTGCGGCTATCCGATAGGTGGTTTCCAGTTTCGGCATTTGGCATCACAACGAGGGGGGTGGGTCCTATTTATAATTTAATTCTGCGACAAAGAGACAAAAAGTCAAACCTTGGTGCATGTGACAGTGTATTTGTTATCGAATGCACAGAGTAAAATTCATGACTTTTTCGATGTGTGCACTATATATGTGTCACTACGACGCCAAGGTCAGCGATAGCCATCTTTATCTACATCCAAAACTTCATAATTACTCTGCAGTTCACACTTAGGTACTTCGCAGGCGGTTCTTCGAAACACCTTCAGACTATTTCTCTTCCGCTCCACTCTCTTAAATCTTTCTATAGGACCTCTCATTTCTCTTATTTTATTATGATGATTCCTTCTCCCTATGTAGGCTGCCAACAATAAAATACGTTCGTATTCAGAAGACAAAGGTGGTAACAGAAATCTCGGTAATAGGCCTCGCCGCAACGAAAATACGCTTTTGTTTTAATGATTGGCACCCATTCCACTTCTCATAATAATGAAACTCTGGTTTGAGATAATACAATATGCGCTCCCCTTCTGGGGGCTTTTTCGATGTCCTCCGTCAATCTAATCTGGTAAGGATCCCCTACTCCACAGCAAAACTCAATACTCTAAAGAGTCACATTAGTAGATCTGTTGCATCTTCTAAATATTCTACTATAAAACGCAGTCTTAGGTTCGCCTCCTCACAACATTATCTATGTGATCATTCCAGTTTAAGTTATTCGTCATTGTTATCCCCATGTGTTGAACTTACAGCGTTTACATTTGTGTGATATATCGTGAAACCGTAACTTACCACATTTCTTTTCGCTCTGATGTGGATGACCTCACACTTTTCCTTATTCAGAGACAACTGATACTTTTCGAACCATACAGATATTTTGTCTAAATCATTTTGCAATTGGTTTTGATCTTCTGATGACTTTACTACACAGTAAATGACAGCAACGCCTGCAAATGATCTATGAAGGCTGCTCAGATTGTCTCCAAAATCGTTTACATAGATTAAAAACAGCTGTGAACCTGTAAAACTTTTTGGGGAACGCCGGATATCACTTCCGTTTTACTTGATGATTTTCCATCGATTACTGCGTACAGGGACCTCTCTGAGAGGAAACCTCGGATCCAGTAGAAGCGATACTGCATTTCCACACATTTTGATTAGAAGTTTGTCGTGAGGAATGGGAAAAAAATCGTTCACAAAATGTAGAAATATGGAATCAATTTGAGATCCCTTGTCGATTAGCACTCATTATTTCGTATAAAAGAACAGCCGTTTGTGTTTCACAGGAGCTATATTTTCTGAATCCGTGCTGACTATGCATGAGAAGATCGTTTTCTATGAGAGGGGAGTATTTCATAATGGTGATACACACAACATGTTCCAGAATCCTACTGCAAATCAATTTTAATGATATGGATCTGTTATTCCGCGTATTACTCCTAGTTCCTTTCTTGAGTATTGGTGTGACATGTGCGAAATGAGTAGGCGTATAATTGAAAAATAGTCACACCAGCAAAAGAGCGATGAGGATATTTATTGGTCTTTCAATTCTTGCAGCAAAATAATTCCGTAGACAACATTCGCCTTCTTACAACTTCTTTCCACCCTTTAATGAACAGAAATCAGTATCTCTCCTGACAAAACTCAGCTCGAACTTATCTCCAACGAAAACAATATCAAAATGATACCCATAGACTAAAGGGAAAGAATAAATATGGCATGGAGCGTCAATAACAGGACAGTTCTAACATTTATTATATCTGTGCTCAGCAAGTACCTTCACGTTAGTGTTTAACCGCTATGTAGTAACTAAGTTTGTAACTAATTTACGTTTCTTTCATATAGCTCAACAATTGTCACCCTGTAACACGAAACCAGTCACAGTTTCCTCCGCAAAGAAAAATGGTCCATGGTCCTTAAAATTTTAACCTTAGCTCAAGCACAAATGTGTTACACAATTTTGTATGGATGTTCTATGCCCCAAACACGCACCGAGGTCAACTAGAAAGATAGGAAGTGGCGCTTACGTCACGGCACGTGACACCGCAGATCCTCCGAGTGTCAGCAGCTGTCTGAGGCGGGGAGCGGGTGACTGTTTAAGATCAGTTTAATAATTCTTGACAGCGCGTGTAAATGTATGCAAGCTCTCGATAGCACACGAAAATGTTAAGACTTTTCAATTACACACTGATGTGTCGTGCGCCCTGCACGGAGCCGAGAGTTAGCGAAGCGTGGCAAACAAGCCGGTTAGTGTGATGTCACAAGTTCATTCAGACGGGCCCGAAAACGCACATTATGACTCTTCACCTTTCCAGGAGTATTAAATGTGGCTTCATCACTGAAAACAAACTTCTGTGAAAAGCTTCGTTCTGTAGCCCCTGGAAGTCATTGCAAAAGTAAGGATGAAGGTCTTTGCTTCGAGTAGTAAACGTATGTAACAAATGCAACTAGTTAGATTTTACACGCAGACGTCTCCACAGAATGAACCAGCCAACTGACTGCCGCAACTGCAGTTCTCTGGTCCCACGCGTCGCCGGTTTCTTTGGGCTGGTGAGGAATCACACGCTCCATCTTTTCTACTGACAGTCCCAGCCGGCCTGTTTTCATCGCACCTCGTAAGCCGACAGTCTCACTAAATGTGTTGTTCCACCCACAGGTTATTTTGTCTGTTGCAGCTTTTGACTGATGTTTGGTACGAAATCGTCGCTGAACTGTCACAATCGGCTCACCTTTAGAGAATTAAAGGACACAAAATGCGCATTACAGTCCAATATGTTCTGACACACCTAACCCTTATTGGTGCGCTTTGCAACTACGCCACCGCGAGTATTACGAATCTAAACTGTCACCGACGCTCTGTCTACAAATACGTGTCATTTTTCTATATGTCTTTTAGTTTTCACGCGGTTGTCTTAGGAAATCTAGAAAGTATTTCAAGATCATTATTTTAAATAGCTGATGGCATACGCGACCATCTATGAGATGATTTATTGGCAAACACAGTATTTTGACATTCAGTATGCTAGCGACAAAAGTCACTTGTCACTTGCAGTATGAGGCGTCAGTAGTTTCCGGGCAACGGAAACTAACACAGTGGTATGCACGTCAGCGGCGTCGAACGATCGACGTAGCTAGATCCGCAGTCGTTACAGTGAGCCAGTAGTGGACGAGGCTGTATGGTCTGTTGCAGCCAAGCCGACAATGTGACGGCCGTCCTGTGCTATGAAGAAATCTCATGGTCCCTTACCCTCTTCTAGCTACTGGCTCCAAAATCGCATCACTGTAGTGGTAGTGCTTCCATTATGGTCTCACTGAAACGTAAAGCGGTTTTCCAGAAACCGACTTTCCTCCTACGTCCGAAATGATACATCGATATTGCGTCCTCCAACCTCTAAGAGATTTACTCCCACTTGCTTCCATATTTTCTCTTCTTTTGGTGTCCCTTTACTAACTTAACTGCAAACTGAAATCATTTGTTCGTGAGACGCTGTTCCACGAGGTCTCCGATCTTTGGATCATTTCTTCTACGAGTTGCAATTCTTAGGAATTATCGTGTAAGTGTATACAACATTTTGTTGCAAGTGTGGCTTCTGCTGTGACCTTCAGTCTACATCTACATCTACATACATACTCCGCAATCCACCATACGGTGCGTGGCGGAGGGTACCTCGTACCACAACTAGCATCTTCTCTCCCTGTTCCACTCCCAAACAGAACGAGGGAAAAATGTCTGCCTCTATGCCTCTGTACGAGCCCTAATCTCTCTTATCTTTGTGGTCTTTCCGCGAAATATAAGGTGGCGGCAGTAAAATTGTACTGCAGTCAGCCTCAAACGCTGGTTCTCTAAATTTCCTCAGTAGCGATTCACGAAAAGAACACCTCCCTTCCTCCAGAGACTCCCACCCGAGTTCCTGAAGCATTTCCGTAAGACTCGCGTGATGATCAAACCTACCAGTAACAAATCTAGCAGCCCGCCTCTGAATTGCTTCTATGTCCTCCCTCAATCCGACCTGATAGGGATCCCAAACGCTCGAGCAGTACTCAAGAATAGGTCGTATTAGTGTTTTATAAGCGGTCTCCTTTACAGATGAACCACATCTTCCCAAAATTCTACCAATGAACCGAAGACGACTATCCGCCTTCCCCACAACTGCCATTACATGCTTGTCCCATTTCATATCGCTCTGCAATGTTACGCCAAAGTATTTAATCGACGTGACTGTGTCAAAAATGGCTCTGAGCACTATGGGACTTAACATCTGTGGTCATCAGTCCCCTAGAACTTAGAACTACTTAAACCTAACTAACCTAAGGACAGCACACACATCCATGCCCGGGGCAGGATTCGAACCTGCGACCTTAGCAGTCGAGCGGTTCCGGACTGAGCGCCTAGAACCGCTAGACCACCGCGGCCGGCGACGTGACTTTGTCAAGCGCTACAGTACTAATGGAGTATTCAAACATTACAGGATTCTTTTTACTATTCATCTTCATTCATTTACATTTATCTATATTTAGAGTTAGCTGCCATTCTTTACACCAATCACAAATCCTGTCCAAGTCATCTTGTATCCTCCTACCTTCACTCAACGACGACACCTTCCCGTACACCACAGCATCATCAGCAAACAGCCGCACATTGCTATCCACCCTATCCAAAAGATCATTTATGTAGATAGAAAACAACAGCGGACCTACCGCACTTCCGTGGGGCTCTCCAGATGATACCCTCACCTCCGATGAACACTCACTATCGAGGACAACGTACTGGGTTTTGTTACTTAAGAAGTCTTCGAGCCACTCACATATTTGGGAACCAATCCCATATGCTCGTACCTTAGTTAGGAGTCTGCAGTCCCAGGATCGGTATCATACAGCTTGATACACTCGTCTACCCTCTGCGAGGCTCTTGTCTTTACGTAACTACTGCAACCAGGGTCCGTTTGAACTTGCCTACTGTTTCATGCCTTGATATCTCTCGACAGTTTTTACCCCTCATACTTTCTTCAGACACTAAATTCCAGATTACTTCGTGCGTCAGGGTATGTTCCATCAGCACATCATTTTTTCATAAGGTTATGTAGTAAATTTAGTTCGTCGCTCCATTCGATTCCGCACCCCATCATTAGTTATTCGATCTGTCCATCTAACTTTTCTGTAGCGGCACATTTCAAAATCTTCTGTTCACTTTGTAAGGCGCCACTCCGTATTATTTGTTGATTTATAGTTGATTCTTACTTACTGTATTCTGGTTGGTTTGAAAATTATGCATCAGAGATTCACGAATAATCGATTCTGGAGGGTGAACTCCCAAGGCACATGACCCGATAGGTGGAGGTCTGACGGTGGGTTGGTTGGTTGGTTTGGGGAAGGAGACCAGACAGCGTGGTCATCGGTCTCATCGGATTAGGGAAGGAAGTCGGCCGTGCCCTTTCAGAGGAACCATCCCGGCATTTGCCTGGAGTGATTTAGGGAAATCACGGAAAACCTAAATCAGGATGGTCGGACGCGGGATTGAACCGTCGTCCTCCCGAATGCGAGTCCAGTGTCTAACCACTCTGACGGTGGACCTACGATGCATGCCCTTCTATTCTCCATCACTATTGTTTAACTCAGTCCCTTACAAAATATTCTAATATAAACGAAGCGTTTGCAATGAGTGAACACTTTTTTTACGAGACAGTTAATTTAGTTCACTTTAATTTCATGTATCAAGTCCCTACTTGTTCTGATCGCTCTCACTCTGCAATGACAGTCACTCATTTATCACGAGATTTATTTACTGTTGCCGATACTGTATACTACGGTGGCCTTTTAATTATATAGCAACTCCCCAGATACGAAATTAATCCTGTGCTTCAAACCTGAACACATTTATTACTCATTACACGTTTCGGGCTCAGCCCATCTTTAGATGACTGTAAAAATGACAAATAGGTAATAGAAAATTTCTTGTTTTAAAATCTTGCAAGTTTACACACGTGTCTTAAAAGAGGACCTTCGCTAAAATATGATTCAACAACACATTTAAAACAAAATACATACCATTTATCACAGAATGAAAATACAACTTTGATAAGAATGTTAAATTGGGTTGAAAGAAACAACGTTTACGAGTACACTCAGCAAATTACTTTATGAGCATAACGTGTGTGCCCCTTACAGCCGAGTGATATGGTGGGGAGATAGTCCAACATAAGAGAACTTGTTGACGCTAGATTGATCAAGTGTTGTGGCTCTACCTTAAATGACCGATACATAATTACAATATGTATAATATGCTTTCCGACCAACCAGCTGTTTTAAAGCCATTTTCATCACAAAATGTTTAGTTTTCTCTCTGAAATTTAATTTCCTTGCCTTGGTATTCTTTATTGACTGGTCAGTGTACAGGTTGAGGAAGACTGGGGAGAGCCTTTGACGCAGCCACACTCCCTTTTCAACCTCTGCTTCCCTTCTGTGGCCTTCGACTCGTAACTGCAGTCTGGTTTCTGTAGAAGTTGGGAATAACCTTTCTTTCCCTATATTTCATTTCTGCTATCTTCAGAATTGGAGAGAGATATTGCAATGAATGTAGTCAACAGTTTTCTCAACATATATAAAAGCTGAAAATGTAATTTGTCTTTCTTCGACCCGTCTTCTCAGTACTGCGTTGTGTATTCTTACTAATCTACAGAAACCGAACCGATCTGCTCCAAGGTTGGCTTCTGCCAGTTTTTTCCATTCGTTTGTGAATTATTCGTGTCAGTATTTTGCAGCCGTTGCATGCTAAACTGGTGGTTGCCTTTCAGTAAACAGTATAGACGGGAGCAAAAAATGGGACAGGGGGAGGGCAGAAAACGCCTAACGAAATTTCCTTGAGAAAAACGTTTAACAGCTTCCGCGATACCCTAAAGCAACCCCTGCGAAGTTCTTTAGACGCTGCATAATGGCCGGAAGAGCCGAAATGTGGTAATTGCTTTACAACAGTTGCCTGTAACAGCCCCAGGCTGCAAATAAACATTTTGGCTAATGGCTCACCCCTCTTTCCACTCCTCCCTCCGCAGCTCTCGGCTCTTGGACACTTTCTGGCACGGTGGGCAGCTTAGCAGTCGACGGTGGCGGGAAAGGGCGAGGATGGCAGGGGGAAAGGGGGAGGAGGTGGGGGTTGGATGGCGGATGGATCGCTGCCAGAGACCTCTCACGACCACCCCTTTATTCTCCCCAGCAGAGCCGTATCTCGTCTTTCGATCCTCTCTTGTACAAATTTTGCCACGGCAGTGGATTACTCCCAAACATTCCACTCGTATTTCTTCGCGCTACTTCCCCTCCAGCTGTGCGACGACGGGAAAAAAATCTCATCTGCGAGCCGCCGATACCGGGCCACGGACGGTCTGACTCTGACATCGACTGACGTCGTTAGCCCCGCCCCCTAGGGGAACGTCCATCTCTCCGCGACGGCTCAGTCTCCGGAAACGAAATCTGTCTCACACCGCTTTGCAGGAAGAACGTACGCTTTTTCGGTCGATCGGGCTGCTTAACCTTCTGCTCTTTTTCGCTCAAAAATCTGTCTTCAAACTTGTAGGACTCAGTTCTGTATTGCTTTCCGTACTTCTGTTCACCCTAATTTCATGTTCCTATTTCGCTTCGGCCAGCTGTGAAGAGCATTATTTAAAACGTGTATTTCTTTCGGCTTCAAACCGTCTCGCTTTGTCTGGTCATGTGACCCAGAATGCAATAGACGTTACAGCCCATGCTAATACAGTGCTCCTTGACTTCCGAAAGGCGTTCGACACAGTTCCTCACTGTCGCCTAACGAACAAAATAAATGCATACGGAATATGCAGATCAGTTTTGTGCTTCGATCAAATATTTCATTGCAAACAGAGCACAGATTTTTATTCTTAATGGAAATAAATCTATAGGCATAAAGGCGAGTTTTATAGGGAGAGTTAGACGACCATTATGTTCAAAATACACTACCTGACATAGAAAGTGATGCACCCTGGAGGAGAAGACGAAACGTAGTAAAAGTTCAGGGGTTGATAAGGTACGTGTTATTATTTTACTCATTACAATATCGAACCAAATTTACAAAGAACTTGGTGGAATGATCTTTCTTACAGGTATGTGGGCCTGGCGGCATGCACTGGTTTGGTCGGGAACTGTAATATAACGCTGTTGTATCTTCTCCGGAGCCAAGATGGCGCGCAAATGTTTGAATTGGTCCGCGATATCCTGGATACTGGTGCTGGGACAGAGTTGGCTTCCCAACTGGTCCCACACACGTTCTATCGCGGACTGATCTTGCCGACTGAGGGAGGGCCTCAGCTTCACGCAGACAGTTCATAGAGACGCGTGCCATGTCTGAAAGCATCGTCCTGTTGGAAAATCGCACCACGACACTGTCAAATGAAAGATAAGTCATGAGGACGCAGGATGTCCGTGACGTAGTGTTGTGCCTATTAGACCTGACCTGGAATCATACCCGATGGCTCCCCACGAACAACGCAAGAAGTAACACCGCTATGCCTCATCAAAATGCTGGAAGAATAGCACTTCTCTCCAAGTTAGCGCTATACTGTAGTGGAGAACCGCGATTCACAACTGAACACAATGCTACGGCATGCGTTTGCAGTGCACCCTGCCCGGCCGTGGGACGACTCCAAATGCAACCATCGGTGTTGGGGTGTCAAAGACGGCCTTTTCGTACGGCAGTGATCTCCTAGTCTCGCTGCTTCTCGTCTCCGATCAATGCTGCGGCATGACACAGGATCTGTAGGTAGTGCATTACTTGTTCTTGGATGGCAGCCACATACCGGAAGGGGTTAGGGCGTGCTTGCTGAACACTGCGACGATACTCCATTGTAGTCGACAAACTTGGTCGACCACTACTTTGACTAAGAGTATGGCTGCTCTCAAGTTCCCATCGAGTCGAACACTGGACCACTGCTACCGTCTAATGCCCTATAAATCAGGATGTTGCACGATTCGACCAGCCTGCCAAATGGAGTCCTTTTCCAAACTCCGTCATGTGCTGATAACGCTGTCTTAACACGAGTATGCTGTATTTCCGTGTCCTTCACATTGATCAGTCAACATCAGACGCTTTTCACACCCCCTTATACACCGCACCAGGGCTGCTAACAACAGTGAACACGAACAACATTAATGCACTGTATTGGCCGTTCTACCTGACGAGAGAATTGCAGCTGTAATACTGCACATACTGAAATCTGGTTTCGCAGGACAGAGCGGACCAGGTTGTGGAAAGGGGCCAGGGTCAATTACTGTTAGTTATACAAGAACACACACAATTTTATTCCTCAAACCAATGCACAGTTCTCTCTTTAAAACAACAAAGATTAATTCACGGCTGAGCCGCGTGGGATTAGCCGAGCGGTCTGGGGCGCTGCAGTCATGGACTGTGCGGCTGGTCCCGGCGGAGGTTCGAGTCCTCCCTCGGGCATGGGTGTGTGTGTGTGTGTGTGTGTGTTTGTCCTTAGGATAATTTAGGTTAAGTAGTGTGTAAGCTTAGGGACTGGTGACCTTAGCATATAAGTCCCATAAGATTTCACACACATTTGAACATTTTTTTTTTGAATTCACGTCTGAGGGCCCAAGTAACTTCTCCACAGTAAGCTTAAATGATTGCTTTTAAAACAGTAGGATTTAGAGTAATGGCTGAAGGCCCTATTTAAGTAAAATTGCAGTATCTTCTCGGCTAAAGGCCGAAATAATATTTCAGATCAGCTAAGGAATCTCTTTAAAAGCGAAGCATTTACGAATTCCGGCTAAAGGTCATATTAAGGAAAATTCAAGTTAATTCTTCGGCTGAAAGCCGAATTAAAAAAATTTTCTTTACATAATAAAAGAGGGACTTTAAAGATAAGCTTCTACACAGTCCAACAGAAAAAACATCTTAAGAAAACTTGAAGAATCTTGTCGACTGAAAGCCCAAACAATTACTCAAAAATAATTAAAGACAACCTTAAGATGAACATTTACAGAACACGACTGAAGGCCGTTTCAAGAATTAAAGATGATTAAAGAGAAATCTTACAGACAAGGGCTCACATATTAAAGCTGCAGATTCTGAAACAAACGCGTCTGAAGGCCTAAATATAGCGCAACAAGAATTTTAAATGAAACACGGCTGAAGGCCATATACTAAACATAGAACAGATAATATTAATACACGGCTCAAAGCCTGGCACAGTCCCTGAGACCAAATAGAATGACAATCACAAACAAACAACAGTGGAACTCAGAAGTGTTCCAAGGGTCGGCCTGGGGAGGAAACTCTAACGACAGTTTAAGTGAGACAGCCAGCCAAGGATAACACTAAACAATCGGGTTGCAACACGACCTTGGGACGGCTGAAGAACCAACCAACAAGCTAATCAGTTCCTCTGTCGCAACCGGCCAACTGCCTGTTCCAGTATTCAGACCGCAGTCACCTGCTCAGTGGAAGCCACAGAAGCTGCACACAGTTCCACGTAAACACACTTGCACAATAACTTGAACAATCGTAAAATCAATCGCTGTGGAACAACAAGGACGAATAAATTCGACATACAGAGTGTTTCCACAAGCGGTCGGCGACTAAATACACGTCGTCCGATGAGACGACCGACCGAACGACCAACCCAGGTCGTTCCCACTCAGGTTACGTGTCCCGGCGACGGTCGGGCGAGTCTTGGCTGTCCGAAGTTGACTGCAGCTCCAACCTGACTCAACTCTATGTACGTTCGGAATTCCCAGACACGGCGATCCGGGCACCCTGGCTCGGACCCATCCACGGAGAGGTAACACTTGCCCATTGGCCACGATGTCTCTGCACAAGGAAGGAACCGACCCACGTCCGGCAAGATGGCCAAGTGACAGGAACCAGCAACGGTCAAGACCCAATACACGTCGCCCGATGAGACGACCAACCGAACGACCGCCCAACGGTCGTCCCGCTCCAATCTCCTTCAGTCGGGCAGTCACGTGTATCGGCATCAGTCGGCGAGCACTGGCTGTCCGCACCTCACTGACGCTGCGTCCGGACTCAACTCTTGACAGACGACGTCCCGGAAATATTAGCGGTCGCTCAAGAGATGGTACGACAGTGAAGTTATCGATAAGCGCTGCTGCTGCCATTCACGGGAAACCAAACCACCAAGCTAGTGACGCCAGTACATCGAATGAAAAGAAAAACGAGGCGACAGAACCACAAAAACAAGAAGACAAACAATAAACGGCACGACCGCGAGCCGCGCACGGCTCACATACCTACCAAGGGCGTGCACAAGTACGAAATTATATCGACGCCTGAGCGTGTCTTCTGGGTGCCTACCCATTCTGTCAGGCCATGTACATATAGGGTGTTACAAAAAGGTACGGCCAAACTTTCAGGAAACATTCCTCACACACAAATAAAGAAAATATGTTATGTGGACATGTGTCCGGAAACGCTTAATTTCCATGTTAGAGCTCATTTTAGTTTCGTCAGTATGTACTGTACTTCCTCGATTCACCGCCAGTTGGCCCAATTGAAGGAAGGTAATGTTGACTTCGGTGCTTGTGTTGACATGCGACTCATTGCTCTACAGTACTAGCATCAAGCACATCAGTACGTAGCATCAACAGGTTAGTGGTCATCACGAACGTGGTTTTGCAGTTAGTGCAATGTTTACAAATGCGGAGTTGGCAGATGCCCATTTGATGTATGGATTAGCACGGGGCAATAGCCGTGGCGCGGTACGTTTGTATCGAGACAGATTTCCAGAACGAAGGTGTCCCGACAGGAAGACGTTCGAAGCAATTGATCGGCGTCTTAGGGAGCACGGAACATTCCAGTCTATGACTCGCGACTGGGGAAGACCTAGAACGACGAGGACACCTGCAATGGACGAGGCAATTCTTCGTGCAGTTGACGATAACCCTAATGTCAGCGTCAGAGAAGTTGCTGCTGTACAAGGTAACGTTGACCACGTCACTGTATGGAGAGTGCTACGGGAGAACCAGTTGTTTCCGTACCATGTACAGCGTGTGCAGGCACTATCAGCAGCTGATTGGCCTCCACGGGTACACTTCTGCGAATGGTTCATCCAGCAATGTGTCAATCCTCATTTCAGTGCAAATGTTCTCTTTACGGATGAGGCTTCATTCCAACGTGATCAAATTGTAACTTTTCACAATCAACATGTGTGGGTTGACGAAAATCCGCACGCAATTGTGCAATCACGTCATCAACGCAGATGTTCTGTGAACGTTTTGGCAGGCATTGTTGGTGATGTCTTGATTGGGCGCCATGTTCTTCCACCTACGCTCAATGGAGCACGTTATCATGATTTCATACGGGATACTCTACCTGTGCTGCTAGAACAAGTGCCTTTACAATTACGACACAACATGTGGTTCACGCACGATGGAGCTCCTGCACATTTCAGTCGAAGTGTTCGTACGCTTCTCAACAACAAATTCGGTGACCGATGGACAGGTAGAGGCGGACCAATTCCATGGCCTCCACGCTCTCCTTACCTCAACCCTCTTGACTTTCATTTATGGGGGCATTTGAAAGCTCTTGTCTACGCAACCCCGGTACCAAATGTAGAGACTCTTCGTGCTCGTATTGTGGACGGCTGTGATACAATACGCCATTCTCCAGGGCTGCATCAGCGCATCAGGGATTCCATGCGACGGAGGGTGGATGCATGTATCTTCGCTAACGGAGGACATTTTGAACATTTCCTCTAAGAAAGTGTTTGAAGTCACGCTGGTACGTTCTGTTTCTGTGTGTTTCCATTCCATGATTAATGTGATTTGAAGAGAAGTAATAAAATGAGTTCTAACATGGAAAGTAAGCGTTTCCGGACACATGTCCACATAACATATTTTCTTTCTTTGTGTGTGAGGAATGTTTCTGAAAGTTTGGCCGTACCTTTTTGTAACACCCTGTATAAATGCTAACGGCCTTGTTGCAATAGTAACATTGGTTCCCGTGGGATCACCAAAGTTAAGCGCTGTCGGTCTTGGCTAGCACCTGGATGGGTCACCGTTCGGGTCTGCCGACTGCTGTTGGTAAGCGAGGTGAACTCAGCCCTTGTGAGGCCCACTGAGGAGCTACTTGACCGAGAAGTAGCGGCACCGGTTGCGACAATGGCCGGGAGAGTGGTGTGCTGACAATATGTCCTTCCGGAACCACATGCTCCGACGCCTAAGGGCTGAGGATGACATGGCGAACGGTCGGTACCGCTGGGCCTTCAAGGCTTGTTCGGGCGGTGTTCGTTTTTTTGTGTGTACATAAATGACCTACGTCTGACAAGCCGAAGACAAGCAGTAACAACTAACGCCGTTTGCGAGCGGGTATTATCTTACTGAAATATGAGCCGACGATGGCTTTCCGCGGAGGCAACAAAACGGGATGTAGAGTACCTTCGACGTACGGCTGTGCTGTAAGGGTGCTCCGGATGACACCCAATGTGTCCTGCTACGAGAAGAATTGGCACCCCAGTCCACCGCTCCTGGTTATCGGGCTCTATGGCGGGCGTCAGTCGGGTTTGTACCCAACCGCTGTCTGGGGCGTCTCCAGACACGTCTTCGCGATAGAATCTCAGTGACTCGAGTAGAACTGTCATCGCTGATGAGTCTCGCGCCGAACTGAGCCGCGATGACTAGCGAGGACGTGTCATCATTAGGACTGCATCAAACAAGTTTGAGCACTGAATTCTGAACGAAAAAGAGTAGGAGGTCAAGCAGTATAATCCACTGAAAAACAGGATAAATTCTAGTGTCCGATTCCACTCGTCGGCTTTGAGCAATGACGCCATAACTAAGGCAAAGACGCTACGTATAGGCAATCCAGAAAGCAAACGGATCATACTCGTAAACAAACGAATGTACGATACGATAAAATTACAGTCACATTCACGCAATCATTTACTTGGTTGTGAATTATATTGAAACGAGGTGAAAATAACGAAAATTAAGAACAACAATAAAAAAGAAATCATGTCTGGTAAGAAATATTCTCGTAATTTATGTGAATAGAAAAGCACAGAGTACTTTTAAATTTCATTACAGTATAGGGCATGTAGCAAATAGCTTTAATTTTACATTATTGAATGTAACGGGAGGAGCGCAGAAAAGTTGGGGGTTTGGG
This sequence comes from Schistocerca cancellata, assembly GCF_023864275.1. Taxonomy (NCBI): domain Eukaryota; kingdom Metazoa; phylum Arthropoda; class Insecta; order Orthoptera; family Acrididae; genus Schistocerca; species Schistocerca cancellata. The sequence continues at coordinate 194,863,869 of NC_064634.1, forward strand.
AGGGGAGAAACTAAAATGTATCAGAAAAACGGGAAAATTAAATGAATGACAAAAAATACGAAAAAGTAGCATAAAATGTGGAGAAATCGACACACTAAATTCTAAAAGAAAAGCCAATACATGACAAACGAATATAAACAAAAAAAATAAGTAATATTGGAATCGCTAACTAGAATTAACCTATGTTAATTCCAGTTACAGTTTCCAACCGCTCCATGATTCATATGTAAATTATTTTTGCATTTGTATACGCTGAAACGTAATACCATTTCTACATTTGTAATTGCTCTCTAAAACTACTGCGATGTATAAACAAAATTGGAATCTGTAAGTAGAACTGACCTTCCGTATAGGTCAGTTCTAGTTATCGATTCCGATATTAGTAACTTTTTTGCAGTATTTCAGAGAGCAAATACAAAGGTAGAAACCATATTAGCCTACATTTTAGTGCACACACGTGCTGAAAAAACGATCTAATTAATGAATCACCAAATAGCTGGAGTCGGTAACTAGAATTGACGTATATTGTTACCAATTCCAACTTTTCGATGGTTAAAAATTATGGACATTTTTGCAGTAAATCTATTTGCAGTAAATCCTGTAACACTTTAGTGCACACACTTGTTTAAACGATCTAAATAAAGAATCGTGGAATGGTCGGAATCTAAAAGCAGAATTAATCCATATAGGTCAGTTTCAGTTATCGATTCCAGTATTTGTTAGACCCTACTTTTTGTCAATTTTCGTTACTTGTGTACTCGTCCCGTTATATTTAACAACTAGTTCAAAATGGCTCTGAGCACTATGGGACTTAACATCTGTGGTCATCCGTCCCCTAGAACCTAGAACTACTTAAACCTAACTAACCTAAGGACATCGCACACATCCATGCCCGAGGCAGGATTCGAATCTGCGACCGTAGCGGTAACACGGTTCCAGACTGAAGCGCCTAGAACCGCACGGCCACACCGGCCGGCTAACAACTAGTATTAAAAGTTAACACTGGTTCATAATATTACGACTTCACCATGCGCTATACTGTACTGGATTTAAAGGTTTTCTGTGCTTTCCTTACATAAATTACGAAAATAATTTATTTCAGTCATATATACTTTTTCTGTTCTTGTTTGTTTTCGGTACCTTTAATTCTCGTCGGTATAATTTGTGGCTAAGTAATTAATCACGTGAACTGTGTATGTAATTTCATGGTATGCTACATTCGTTTGTTTAAAGATATGATCAGTTGCTTTCACAGATTGCCCCTATGTAACGTCTCTGCCTTAGGAATGACGTCATTGCTCAAAGCCGGCAAGTGGAATCGGACACTCGAACTGACCCGAAAAACGTATATGCTCTATATCAAAAGCACATGGAGGGAGATTTCGTTTCCGGTGACTGAGCCATTGTAGACATATGGGGCTTGTGACGTCATTCGGATAATTCCTTCGTGACGCTTCGTTTCTTTTTGTATTGGATTGTATATCTGGTGAGACGCTCCACGATATAGATCACGCATGATTGTGTTGTATACAGAGGACCGACCTAAGATCTAAGAATTTGGACCTGAAGATCAGAATAAACAAGTTGGTGGAAATACCAGTGATTGTAGGAGTATGTGATTGTCGAAGTCACAGGAAGCAGTCTTATATATAAAATATCTGGTAATATGCGTACAGAGAGATTTAAAGTAGGCATGGATGAGTGTGATGTCCTTAGGTTAGTTAGGTTTAATTAGTTCTAAGTTCTAGGCGACTGATGACCTGAGAAGTTAAGTCGCATAGTGCTCAGAGCCATTTGAACCATTTAGATTTAAAGTGGACAGACTACTTAAAATTAATCGTAGGAAAGGCAGATGCAAGATCCTGATTCATTAAAAGAATTCTCATGGAGCGTTGTCTAACCACGCACGTGGTAGTTTACGTAACCCTAGTTAGAGATACACTTGAGTATGGCTCCTCAGCCCGCATCTCGTGGTCGTGCGGTAGCGTTCTCGCTTCCCACGCCCGGGTTCCCGGGTTCGATTCCCGGCGGGATCAGGGATTTTCTCTGCCTCGTGATGGCTGGGTGTTGTGTGCTGTACTTAGGTTAGTTAGGTTTAAGTAGTTCTAAGTTCTAGGGGACTGATGACCATAGATGTTAAGTCCCATAGTGCTCAGAGCCATTATGGCTCCTCATGTGAGAATCTTGCCAGAAGGAGTGGATGGATCGATGAAATAGATAAGATCCAAAGAAGGTTCGTCAGAAGTTCGTTCAGTCTGCGCGAAAGCGTCACGAAGATGTTCATCTAGTTCCAGAGTCAGTGCTGCTAGAAGAGAGGCCTTGTGGATCATGGTGTCTTTGAGAGATGGCAGTTTTGTTTGTAATATTTGCCACAGAGAGCTTGTTTCCTGCGTACATGTATAGAGGAGTCACTTTGGATATTAAAGTTTATACTTTTGTCGTTCGCTAGCTTTTTTGTCTACTAGCCTCGATAGACTCGGATGTGTTGTCTTGGTCGCTCTGGTCTGGAGATTTGAATTCGGTATCCAGTTGTTGCACCTTGTAACATATAACTATCTATGTATTCGCGTGCGATAATATTACAGGAAACGGAATGTCGTGTATTGGAAGCGTTATTAGCTTAAACTTTTTGAATATTATAACTTGCTTTTTGACTACTAGAACATTGTCGGTTTAAGCACTTCATAATATGCATGAACTCGTGAAAGTAGCACATCACTCCCTATCCTATTCTTTTTAGAGAACTGAATATACTCAACTCTCACTTTTCTAACATGACATATTGAAATTTTGGGTCAAGGCAGTCAGGCAGATTTCCGAAAAGCAGTTGATTCAGTACAGGGCTATTACAAATGATTGAAGCGATTTCATAAATTCACTGTAGCTCCATTCATTGACATATTTTCACGACACACCACAGATACGTAGAAAAACTCAAAGTTTTGTTCGGCTGAAGCCGCACTTCAGGTTTCTGCCACCAGAGCGCTCGAGAGCGCAGTGAGACAAAATGGCGACAGGAGCCGAGAAAGCGTATGTCGTGCTTGAAATGCACTCACATCAGTCAGTCATAACAGTGCAACGACACTTCAGGACGAAGTTCAACAAAGATCCACCAACTGCTAACTCCATTCGGCGATGGTATGCGCAGTTTAAAGCTTCTGGATGCCTCTGTAAGGAGAAATCAACGGGTCGGCCTGCAGTGAGCGAAGAAACGGTTGAACGCGTGCGGGCAAGTTTCACGCGTAGCCCGCGGAAGTCGACGAATAAAGCAAGCAGGAAGCTAAACGTACCTCAGCCGACGGTTTGGAAAATCTTCGGAAAAGGCTAAAGCAGAAGCCTTACCGTTTACAATTGCTACAAGCCCTGACGCCCGATGACAAAGTCAAACGCTTTGAATTTTCGGCGCGGTTTCAACAGCTCATGGAAGAGGATGCGTTCAGTGCGAAACTTGTTTTCAGTGATGAAGCAACATTTTTTTCTTAATGGTGAAGTGAACAGACACAATGTACGAATCTGGGCGGCAGAGAATCCTCACGCATTCGTGAAGCAAATTCGCAATTCATCAAAAGTTAACGTGTTTTGTGCAATCGCACGGTTTAAAGTTTACGGCCCATTTTCGTCTGCGAAAAAAACGTTACAGGACACGTGTATCTGGACATGCTGGAAAATTGGCTCATGCCACAACTGGAGATCGACAGCGCCGACTTCACCTTTCAACAGGATGGTGCTCCACCGCACTTCCATCATGATGTTCGGCATTTCTTAAACAGGAGATTGGAAAACCGATGGATCGGTCGTGGTGGAGATCATGATCAGCAATTCATGTCATGGCCTCCACGCTCTCCCGACTTAACCCCATGCGATTTCTTTCTGTGGGGTTATGTGAAAGATTCAGTGTTTAAACCTCCTCTACCAAGAAACGTGCCAGAACTGCGAGCTCGCATCAACGATGCTTTCAAACTCATTGATGGGGACATGCTGCGCCGAGTGTGGGAGGAACTTGATTATCGGCTTGATGTCTGCCGAATTACTAAAGGGGCACATATCGAACATTTGTGAATGCCTAAAAAACTTTTAGAGTTTTTGTATGTGTGTGCAAAGCATTGTGAAAATATCTCAAATAATAAAGTTACTGTAGAGCTGTGAAATCGCTTCAATCATTTGTAATAACCCTGTACATTATCTACGCTTATTATCAAAAGTGCGATCATAGAAGATATCATGCGAAGTTTGTGACTGGATTGAGGATTTTTAGTAGAGAGGATGCAGCATGTTATCTTGGATGGAAAGTCATCGATAGATGTAAAAGTAACTTCGGGGGTACCCCCGGGAAGTGTATTGCGACCTTTGCTGTTCATGTTGTACATTAATGATGATGTTGCTATTAATGTTAACGGCAACCACAGACTTTTTGAACATGATGCAGTTATCTATAACGAAGTAGCCTTTGAAAGAAGTTGCATAAATATTTAGTCAGACCTCGATAAGTTTTCAAAGTGGTGCGGAAATTGGCGGCTTGCCTTAAAAATTCAGAAATGGGAAATTCTGCACTTCAAAAACGAAAAATCGTAGTATACTATGATTGAAGTATCAGTGAGTGACAGCTGAAATCGACCAACTTATACAAGTACCTGGGTAGGGATATGAAATGGAATGGTCACATAGATTCAGTCGTGGGCAAAGCAGGTTGTAGTCTTCGGTTTATTGGTAGAATAGTGGAGAAATGCAATCAGCATACAAAAAGAGATTGCTTGCAAATCACTCATGAGACCCATACAAAAATACTGTTCAACTGTGTGGGACGCGCATCAAACAGGGCTAACAGGGTATACTGAATTATACAGACAAGGGCAGCAAGAACGGTCACAGGTTTGTTTGACACGTGGGAGAGAGTGACAGAAATGCCGAAGTAACTGAACTGGCAGGCTCTTGAAGACAGACGTAAACCAGCCAGATACAGCCTTATTGCAAAGTTTCAAGAACCACGCTTTGAATGGTGACTCTAGGAATATGCTACAACCGCCTCCATACCGGTCACATAGCGATCGTGAAGACAAGATTAATTTAATGACAGCACGCATAGAACCATTTAAGCAATCATTCTTCCCGCGCTCCATACTTCAACAGAGCAACAAGAAACCCTAATAAATGGTAGAGTGGGACATAACTGTGCCGTGGACTTCACAATTGTTTGTAGAGTATAGATGGAAATGTAAGAGGAAGTTTTGTCAGAAATGTTCATTTCGTGAGCTTTCTGCTTTATATTAAAATTACAGTAATTAGAAATAACTACGCCCGTCAATGCAGGGAATTCATATTTTCTAATTCTATTCGTGTTAGTCGTTCGCGGTTAATACATACTACATGACGATAGTTTTCAAGTTAATCCATACTGAGCCTTCACATCCCACCTGCCAATTCAAAAATTTTAAGTATCTTTACTTGGACACGTATTGCAGCTCGCGTGATGCGATTACAAGTTAATGTTTTTATGGCTCTTACGTAACGTGAAAAGCAGCGTGCTTCCTTCCAGCTCATTTTGTTGCAGATGCTTATAATCAAGATAGGCATGTCCAGCACAGAAGAGCTACGTTTCCGCTGTCGCTCATATATTAACATACGTAGCGATGTTGTGCAGTTAAAAAAATGTATAAATGTTCTGTATTAGAAGTTAGAATATAAAAAGAACGCATAAAGTTTATACAGTTATACTGCAATCACATCTAAAAGATCAGAACTGTAAACTTAGCAGACACTGCACGAAGCTTACACAACTATACGCATTGGAAGTCAAAATACGAAAGGTTCGCATAGTCTCGGCTAATGGTTTCTTATAGGCAGCTAGAATCATAAAAATTTCATGGCTGAATGTTAAAACCCAAGGGCGTACGGTTCTAGAGGAATTAACCGATGTATTGTTTCCTCCGACGTACACTTCGGGAAAAGATCGTGAAGGTAAAAATTAGAGGAATTCAAGCTTACATAGAGACCTAATAAGAATAGTTGTTACCGTGCATTATTCGCGACTGATATATGGGGGAATTGACAGCGGGACATGAAGAGGCCTTCACCACACCCCATAAACTGAATTGCCGAGTGTAAACCAAGTACTGGCGGCTATGAGTATTCTCCCATTAGCTTTCTGTACGCCTCCTGTCTTTCTTCAGTCCATGCCTGTCAATTTGGATTTTCTTTAAAATATTGATGTGTTCTAGATGACTTTTTGAATAGAATCTCATTCCCGGGTATCTTTAGTTATGATCTCTATTTTCGAAGACCAACTCAACAGCAGTACGCCGCAGCCCAATGGTCTTTGTCCAGAAAATAGGAAAAAATCCTCCTGCTCAGTGTACTCTCAGGCTCATTGCTGCTGTGTGTCTAAAGACAGAAATTCAACATATTTCAACTATTCACATGCGAGTGCAGTTCACTGTGTCTTTCTCTTTTTTTGCATCTAACAGCTTCCTTCCGATCTTTCTTTCATTGGCTTCCAGCTTCTTGGTGAGATGTTTCCTATTAGTCGTCAGGGATTCTGTTGCATACATTGCCTATTATTACCCATTTTCCGATTTCCTTTTGATAGCTATCGCCCGCTCCAGTGCAGAAACGTTATGAGGTTCTGACGTTAGTGACAATTTGCAGATCACGAAACAATGAATAACGAAAGTTTTACTGAGCCGTGGCGGGACCGGCACCAATAGTATCTCTGACATGAGTACGATCGATTTCCTAGTACAGAGGTTTGTCTTTGGGCTTGGGCCGGCTCGAGATATAAGCGAGTGCCGACCGCAAGTAAGGGGAACAACACTTTGAGAACGGAAGGCGGCGGTGCGCGAGTCGGCGATTGGCTGGCGGGCAGAAGCGAAGACGGCGTGCCTGAGGTCGGGCGGCGGCTGTCACGTGGTTGTACTGGAGGCGGCGGGAGTTGGCCGGCGCTGTGCATTCTCCGGCAACCTCGTGAGCTGTGGATGCGCCCGCTTCCTTGGAGGGACACGCTGTTAAGGTCTTGCGAAGTGATGGTCTGACATCTTCGAAAAATCGCCCCAGCATCAAGACATCCAGTTAAGTACTCCAGTTACTAAGAGCGCTTAGTTAACTGTGCTTGTTATCGCTCTTGGTACAGCAAGACGTTGCCGGACGCGTTGTGTGTGTTCGATTTCATTTGATACCTCTTACTAAGCGTGTGCTCTGCTTTCCCTTAATGTTGACGTATTCGCAGAATGTTAGTTCATTAGCTATTATTAGCAAGTGTTTAATTTGCTTACGATATCGGTTACTCCATGTCAATATGTCCTCTGCGGGCAATATGAGTTTTTATTTCTAAAGGTTACCGTGTTGAGCTTTGCAGGCCCACTTAAGGTGGCCAATATGTGTGTCATGAAGTTCTAGTGAGTGTCAGTTCTCGTGAGCCAGTTCATTTCTCACTCTTAGCGTTTGTTTATCAGGTACTGTTTCACTTAAAGAAAGGACCTGCGAGTGAAATTAGTTGTTGTTTAGCCTTGATTTTATAGTTTTAATTTACTGGTCAATCTTGAATCTTAAAGTTAAGAGAAGTTTTTTGGCCTCCTGTTGTCGGGGTGGTCTGTGTTTCAGTAGGCTGAGGCAGCGGGCAACCGCAGCGGGGAAAGAGTAGTTTGGATTACGGGCGGTGGACTTCGCCTGAGCTCGTGTGTAGCGTTTGCTGGGTTCATATTTCGGTGGCCTACTCGATGTGGGGCTACAAACGGAGCCACGTCTTGGTTCGAAGTTAAGTATTACTTCCCTCAGTCGGCTCCACCGTTCGTGGTTAAACTTCGGCCTTACAAGCTTGGGCCTTACTTCTGTTGTTACACATTTATGATTGTACAAAGTTGATACTTTCTATGACCTAAAAGCCCGTCTTAAAGCCAACGGGCATTTGAATAATTTCGTGGTTCGCTCTGCAAGGTTCTCTAGTCTAGTAATTTGCAAGATTGCCCAAGTTACGTTTTAATAAATATGTTCTAAGTATTCGAGTTAAAATTGAGGCAGTGTGTCCACTGTTATTTTACATGTAATGTTAAAGTATTGGAATTGAAAGTGTCTTAAATAACGTGTCTTAACCAGAGTTGTTTCGTTAAAGTTGTGGTTAAATTCATCCTTAGTCACATTTCTCAGTGTTTATGAGAGATCGTTGGCTAATCATTTATTAACTTGCTTATGATATTATGTAATGAGTGTTTCGTAAATAATCTTGCCTGAGTGGCGTCTGTCAATTCTCATGTGAGATTGTTCAAATGGTTCAAATGGCTCTGAGCACTATGGGACTTAACTTCTGTGGTCATCAGTCCCCTAGAACTTAGAACTACTTAAACCTAACTAACCTAAGGACAGCACACACATCCATGCCCGAGGCAGGATTCGAACCTGCGACCGTAGCGGTCGCGCGCTTCCAAACTGTAGCGCCTAGAACCGCTCGGTCACCCAGGCCGGCCCGTGAGATTGTTTTTGGCAGTTAATGAACACATTGGAATTTAAATGTTCACTCTATTGGGTCAGCCCTTCCACTCCCTTTAAAGGTTAAACAAAGCAGGTGTTACGTAAAAACGTCCCATGTACGATCACTTTTTCACTCTTTTCTGACGATTCTGTCACAGCAAAGTGGAAGGTCCTAACGGTGGCCACTGTCACGAATAGGCAGCGAGTGGGCGAGACGATATACGCTCACAGAGGTGTCACAGTCTGCACCCTTACTCTAAAACTGTGCTATGGCCATAGTAACACGGCGTAGAATACCGTCGACGTACCGCTGAGCTGGAACTGTGCGATAACCAATGGAATCCTGTTAAGAAAATAAATTGCGCCCCAGACCATGACTCCTGGTTGTCGGGCCGTGTGGCAGGGCGACAGTAAGGCTGGCATCCCACCGCTATCTGGGGTGTCTCCGTATACGAGGGGCGTTTGAAAAGTCCGTGCAAAGTCTGAGAGATGGCACCACCGGCGCGTAGCGAGGTCATGTTTAGTTAGTAGCATCTTTTAAAAGAACGCACACCAAGTTTCAGCCATACTGGTTTATTTCTTTGTGTTTGGCATTCGTGTGAATCAGGAAGTCGAGTGATTGTTAGAAAATGGACGAACAAGAATTTCGTGTGGTGATTAAACATTACTTCATGAAAGGCAAAACGCCTCAAAAGACAAAAGAGAAGCTTGATGTACTTTACGGTGACTCTGCACCTTCGATTTATGAGTGGTTTCAAAATTTTCGGAGTGGCCATATGGGCACAAGTGATGCTCAACGTTCTGGACGCCCTGTGGAGGTTACGACTCCAGAAATGATTGATAAAATCCATGATATAATGATGGATGACAGAAGAGTTAAGGCGCCTGAGATTGCTAGTGCTGTGGGCATCTCGAATGAACATAATATTTTGCATAAACATTTGGACATGAGCAAGCTATCCGCGAGATGGGTTCTGCGATTGCTCACTCTTGGCCAAAAACGGAATCGTGTGAAGTGTTGCAAGGATGGTTTGCAGCTGTTCAGGAAGAATCCGCAGGACTTAAAGCGTCGTTTCGCCACTGTAGATAAAACATGGATACATTACTATACTCCTCAGACCAAACAACAATCTAAGCAATGGGTTACCAAGAGAGAACCTGCACCAAAAAAGGCGAAGACCATTCCTTCGGCCGGGAAGGTTATGGCGAATGTCTTTTGGGATTCGCAAGGGATAATCCTCACCGACTATCTGGGAAAGGGTAAAACTATCACAGGTTCAAACCCGAACTGCAAGAAAAACGCCGGCGATTGGACCGCCAAAAAAGTCCTTTTCCATCACGACAATGCACCAGCACACACCTCAGCAGTTTTGGTCGCAAAATTAATGGAAATAGAATTTCAACTCGTTTCACATCCCCCCTGTTCTTCAGACTTGGCTCCCTCCGACTACTATTTGTTCCCAAATTTGAAGAAATGGCTGGCGGGACAAAGATTTTATTCAAACGAGTAGGTGATTGCGGCAACTAATAGCTATTTTGCAGACTTGGACAATATCAACAAATTAGAACAGCGTTGGACGAAGTGTATAAGTCTGAAAGGAGACTATGTCGAAAAATAAGAAAGGCTTGCCCCAAACACTTAAGTAGTTTTTATTTTTGCACGGACTTTTCAAACGCACCTCGTAAGTTTTCGTTGGTCATTGGGGCCCATCCTTGAAGACAGTTCTACACCAATCAATGAAATGTCAGGCCGAAGACGTGTGCCGGCCGGGGTGGCTTAGCGGTTCTAGGCGCTACAGTCTGGAACCGCGCGACCGCTAAGGTGTGTGTGATGTCCTTAGGTTAGTTAGGTTTAAGTAGTTCTAAGTTCTAGGGGACTGATGACCTCAGAAGTGAAGTCCCACAGTACTCAGAGCCTTTTTTTTTTTTTTTTTTTTTTTTAAGACGTGTCTGGAGACGCCTCCGATGGCAGTAGGTAACAGCCCGCCATACTGCCTGACAACCAGGAGCGATAGTCTGGAGTGGCATTTCATTTCAGAGCAGGAACCTTCTGATTTTCATTAACAGCACCCTTACAGTAGAGGGGTACGTCGTCGATACCCTACGCCACGTTTTGTTGCCCTTCATGGTAAGCCACTCTGTGCTTACATTTCATCAAGATAATGCCCGCCCGCACATGGTGAGAGTTTCTGCTGCGTTTCTTCGTGCTTCCATGCACTGACTTGTCCTGCAAGGTCGCCGGATCTCTCCCCAATAGAGAACGTTTCGAGCATTATGTGTAGGACCCTACAACCATCTCGTGATTTTGACGATCTAGCGCGTCAATTGGACAGAATTTGCCACGAGATCTCTCAGGAGAATACCAAGCCACTCTTATCACTTTATATATATATAAATGATTTAGTAGATAGTGTCGGAAGTTCTATGCGGCATTTCGCAGATGATGCTGTAGTATACAGAGAAGTTGCAGCATTAGAAAATTGCAGCGAAATGCAGGAAGATCTGCAGCTGATAGGCACTTGGTGCAGGGAGCGGCAACTGACCCTTTACATAGACAAATGTAATGTACTGCGAATACATAGAAAGAAGGATCATTTATTGTATGATTATATGATAGCGGAACAAACACTGGTAGCAGTTACTTCTGTAAAATATCTGGGACTATGCGTACGGAGCGATTTGAAATGGAATGGTCATATAAAATTAATTGTTGGTAAGGCGGGTGCCAGGTTGAGATTCATTGGGAGAGTCCTTAGGAAATGTAGTCCATCAACAAAGGAGGTGGCTTACAAAACGCTCGTTCCACCTATTGTATCGTATTGTATTGTATGTTAACTGGGGACCTAGAAACGACGGAGAGGCTCCGTCCCCACCGCAACCGCAGTGGTCCACAACCCCACGACGACTACCGCAGTCCACTTCACTCCTCCGCCGCCCCTGTGCGGTTCGGCCCCCGGTGGACCCCCCCAGGGAACGTCTCACACCAGACGAGTGTAACCTCTATGTTTGCGTGGTAGGGTAGTGGTGGTGTAGGCGTATGTGGAGAATTTGTTTGCGCAGCAATCGCCAACATAGAGTAACTGAGGCGGAATAAGGGGAACCAGACCACATTCGCCGAGGTAGATGGAAAACCGCCTAAAAACCATTCACAGACTGGCCGGTTCACCGGACCTCGACACAAATCCGCCGGGTGGATTCGTGCCGGGGCCCAGGTGCTCCTTCCCGTCCGGAAAGCCGTGTGTTAGACCGCACGGCCAACCGGGCAGGCTCGATGGACCTATACTTGAGTATTGCTCATCAGTGTGGAATCCGAACCAGGTCGGGTTGACAGAGGAGATGGAGAATATCCAAAGAAGAGCGGAGATGTTTAGCAAATTCAAGTGGCAGACTCTGCAAGAGAGGCGCTCTGCATCGCTGTGTAGCTTGCTGTCCAGGTTTCGAGAGAGTGCGTTTCTAGATGAGGTATCGAATATATTGCTTCCCCCTACTTATACCTCCCGAGAAGATCACGAATGTAAAATTAGAGAGATTCGAGTGCACACGGAGGCTTTCCGGCAGTCGTTCTTTCCGCGAACCATACGCGACTGGAACAGGAAAGGGAGGTAATGACAGTGGCACGTTAAGTGCCCTCCGCCACATACCGTTGGGTGGCTTGCGGAGTATAAATGTAGATGTAGAATACTGCTTGCATAAGGCCAACAGGTGAGCCCAATTGTATTGACTTGCTCTACTTGTGAAGCTTTTCCTGTTTTGTATCCCGCCTGGAAGGTGGCGCGTGGGTCTGCTCCTGTAATCTGACAAAGAGGGCGAAGGAAAGGAAGCGAGTAGGAGCAGGTGAGGTAAAGCACGTCGGTACTGCAAGTAAAGTGTAAGAGGTTTTTTTTTACTGGTCTATGACCATATACAACTGAATACGTATCTTTGTACAGAGGAGCACGTAGGTGTACAGCCAAATTCCAGATAACAAAGTATCAATTGCAAGTTAAGCTAAAGTGATGGTTCTCGGCCGTCTGCTCTTCATGAAGTGGGCGACAGTGGAGCGGCCCTCGTAGAGCTGCACAGCGTCGGCTAGAGCCATTGAGTTGTCATGACGTCACAAACTTGAAGCCGACCCAAGTGAAGGTCCGCCATGTTAGCTACCCCAAAACATTCGCTTCTTGTGGTTTGATTCCGTGTAGTCGTGGAGCGTTTTGATAAAAATGCCTACTTGCATCGCTTACGGTTCAAAAATGGCTCTGAGCACTATGGGACTAAACATCTGAAATCAGTCTCATAGAACTTAGAACTACTTAAACCTAACTAACCTAAGGACATCACACACATCCATGCCCGAGGCAGGATTCGAACCTGCGGCCGTAGCGGTCGCGCGGTTCCAGACTGAAGCGCCTAGAACCGCTCGGCCACACCGGCCGGCGCGTCGCTTACGGGTGTACTAATTCTGATTGTAGTCTAAAGTTTAAACAAATCACATTTCATTCGTAAGTAGACTTATTTAAGCGCTATTTTGTTGTATATACTTGAAATTCTGATGCACTGAGAAGTTTTACAGTATGGTTTTATTTTCGAGACTTGACTTTAGATTTCCTATCAATCCAACGCGAAGAGCTCTCTGGAAGTGAGCAATACACTTGCTTTTCATTGTTTGGTTATTCCCAAGTATCCGAAAAGTCCTGGCAAGAAATATCCTGGAAATAGTGACTAATGTTTTAAAATGCAAAAATTTAATATAAAAGTAATGTAACTGCATGTAGTTAATTAAATGTTAAGTAAAATGTGTGGAACACATGTTATAGTGCTTAAATTATAAGTACTTAAAGGGTTACATATTTGTTAAAGCAAAGTTCCCTATCTAAGCCCAGGCTATTTAGACAATATAATCACTGTGTTTTCATGTTACCCTGTACATTGCTGTTATTTGCCACACTGAATGTCCCTTGGTAGGTACAATTTAAAAACAAAGGAGATGTGTAAACAACAATGGGCCTGACAATCTTAAATTCAGTTCTTTTTCTTCGTAATTTAACGAATCTTTCACTTTGTTGACATGATAGCTGGCTTGTTTATATCATCCCTGCATACATCTATGGGACACCAAAGGAAATAAGTTTCTTGCAAACCTGAACATATAAAATTTGCCGCCGGCCAGGGTGGCCGAGTGGTTCTAGGCGCTACAGTCTGGAACTGCGCGACCGCTACGGTCGCTGGTTCGAATCCTGCCTCGGTCATGGATGTGTGTGATGTCCTTAGGTTAGTTAGGTTTAAGTAGTTCTAAGTTCTAGGGGACTGATGACCTCAGAAGTTAAGTTCCATAGTGCTCAGAGCCATTTGAACCATTTTTTAAAAATTTGCATTTGACTTCAAAATGCAACGAATACAAATCGGTGCCTTTAAACTATCAATCATTGCTTTTGGAGTTCTGGCTTTATCAATTATCGACACAAACACAATGGAAGTGAATAGAAATGGATTACGAAAGCACGATTTTCATAGCACATACTTCTCTTCTCGGTTATTCGTATAAACAAAAAGGAATTATAGTATTGAGGCCAGAAGCGTCATATTTTCGTGTCGTATTACTGTATCGAATACGCATCTAAGACCAGAAAAACGCTTGAAGTTGCGTTCCTTATGCTGCGTTGTTCACTAAAACAGTGTAACATTTACTATATAAAACAAATATCGCGTGCACACGACAGAAATAACGAACAAGAAGCAATTTCAAACACTCGTCTGCTAATGTTATGGTGGATCCAAGATGGCGGCAGGCCCGCCCACTGGCTTCAAAACAAGATACAGCGTAAGTCTGTAGCGCCATCTCCCCTTATTCTACCTCCGTGGCTAGAGCGCGCTGTCGTCGGTCTCCTGTAGATCGTCCGCTCTCGTAGTGCCAACCTACGCTGTGGCATCGGATCTATCGATACCACATTTCCTCTTCAATAAATCATCCAGTTTTACAGAACCTGTAATGATTTCGTTTTCTGTGCATGTACGAGGGCGGTTCAGAAAGTAACCTCCGATCGGTCACAGTGCGGGTTGTGGGGGGAGTAGCGACGCCATCTGTGCGTTCACGCACTCAACAGGTCAGTCGGCATCAAGCCGTGGTCGAGTGAACGTCGTACCTGCGCTAGTTTAGTTTTTGTGGCAGTTTGAAATGTGTGCTGCAATAGAAAACCCCGCCAAATGTGAAGTGCGTGCTGTCATAAGGTTTTTTACAGCCAAAGGATATTCTGCAGCAGCTATTCATCGTGAGCTTTGTGCCGTGTACAGACCAAGAGTTATGAGTGAAGGAGTTGTCCGTGAATGGGTACGTATATTTAAAAGTGGACGAGAAAACGTTCATGATGAAGAGAGGAGTGGTAGACCATCATTGGTGACTGACGAACTCGTTCAGACAGTTGATGCAAAAGTTCGTGAAAATCGACGTTTCTCAATGTCGGAGTTGTCTACTGGTTTTCCACAGATTTGTAAGACTCTCTTGTACGAGATAGTGACAGCAAGGTTGGGTTACCGTAAGTTCTGTGCACGATGGGTGCCCAAAATTCTTACCGACCACCACAAAACTCAAAGAATGGCCTCTGCATTAGACTTTCTGTCACGTTATGACGACGAAGGAGAACCATTGTTAAACAGAATCGTGACCGGTGACGAAACCTGGATTAAGTACGTGAACCCTGAGACAAAAGAACAATCAAAGATGTGGGCACATTCAAATTCGCCTACCAAACCAAGAAAAGCCTCGCAAGATTTTTCTGCCAGAAAACTGATGGCAACAGTGTTTTGGGATGCCAGACGGGTGTTGTTGGTTGAATTCATGGAACGTGGTACGACCATTAATCAAGACATGTACTGTGAAACAATAAAAAAGTTACGACGGGCTATACAGAACAAACGCCGTGGTATGCTGACTTCCGGTATCGTTTTTTTTTTTTGCACGATAACGCCCGTCCTCACTCTGCTCGCAGAACAACGGCCCTTCTTGAGTCCTTCAAGTGGGACGTTATCAACCATCCACCTTACAGCCCAGACCTGGCGCCAAGTGATTATCACCTCTTCATGCATTTGAAGAAATGGCTCGGGTCACAGCGGTTTGATGACGACGAAGAGCTCAAAGATGCGGTCACAGGCTGGCTCCAGGCACAAGCGGGTGATTTTTATGCAGAAGGAATTTCAAAGCTTGTGAAGAGATACGGTAAGTGCCTCAATCGCTATGGAGACTATGTAGAAAAATAGTGCAAAGATGTAGTTGTAAGATGTATATATTAAAATATATTTTTTTAACTTGGTGTATTTTTTTAAATCAACCGGAGGATACTTTCTGAACGGCCCTCGTATATCGCATTTATCGATTTCCATCCCATTTGAATAATTTCTTCGTGATGCGCTGTTTCCTTTTCTTTTAGAGTGTATTAAGTTAAACGTGACAGCCTGCATGCTTGTATGGTTAGAAATCAGGTCATCGGCATATTGGGCTGGCCTCATATTCGTCCCAGTTGGTCCAATGAAGAGAAATCGCCAGGGACAACGACCTGAGGACAAGGAAGAGGCGACAGTGGCTGCCGATGAGTGATAGGGTAACCCGTCTCTGATAGTTTTTGAATAGGACAGATAGGTTCAACGATGGAGCACATACATTCGCTTTTGTAACAGTAGCAGCGGCAGTAGTAGTCTTAGTAAGGTATGAATACTTCATGACTACTTTTATGATTTCCTGCCACTGACGCAGAGGTCTAATAGAATACATGTTGAACAAAGAATATACAAAAATGTTACTAGGTCACATAGTTTTAGTGCTTTTCGGAGAATGTCATCAATCCTGTATCCCTTCATGTCCATATCAAGTATGTAAGAAGTTTACTTCGGCATTTGGCCGCTGAAGTGGTCTACAGACTCAAAAATATCAAAGGGTTTATAACCCATAATTGTTATTTAGCAGAATGAAAACTTTGCCGTGTATGTCGGCGCCATGATTTATTTATAAGGTAATTACTGACCAGGAAGAGCAGACAGAGATTATTTTCGACCATCGATTATTTAAATGAAGGTAGCTGTGCCGCGTTTCTTTCCTGACGACCGTGGAGCCGCCGTCAAAATAACAAATCACGTGATTACCACTTCCTATGCGCGTCAGGGATATTTAAATTTTCTTTTCCACTTGTGACTGCTTACGTAAATATTAATAGACTTCGCGAGGAGCTGTGCTGCGTGAAATAATGTTACATAACGGTTATAAAAATCAGAAAAACATTTCTGCTATTTGTTCTACTGCAACTTTTTTAGATTCTGTAATACAACAGTGTCTTAGAAAAATCAAATCATGTGAAGCTCGAGTATCAGTTACCGGCAATTTATAATCTAACTTTACCCTAAATTTAAGTTACAGCACTGGGTTAATGAATAGATATCGTGATTTGTCAGTAAATAAAGCATTTATTCATGCTAATGAATTGCAAGGCCGCAACGAACTTTCTTAATGAAAATGTGCTGTGAGTAATTCATATGTAATTTGTACTGGGCAACGCCAGAAAAAAATCCACCACACCTCTTTAGTAAATGAATCATGTTGCATGCAGGAACTTGTTCAGTAATGAGTTGCGGGAAACTTAACTTGGATTCCACGAAGCTGCCATTGTTCCGTTTAGGCTGGCAAACCTAGACGAAGCATATAACTTGCAAATCAACACGAACAGTAAAAAATAATGTGAAAAGTTGCCTGTTCATGCTTACGGACTACACTCTCATAAATGGCTAAAAAAATCCGAAGATGGTAGTCTAACGAAGAAAAGGTCTAAATAAAAGCTCTCAGTGGAATAATGTCACCTTCATTCAATAAACTTTGGCGCCCACAGTAACCAAAACTTATCTTCATTTGTGTAATGAAAAATACGCGTCGTGATACGATGAACACAAACGCTCGATTCCAGCAACCCTATTTAAAGTGACGCTCATGTAACGATTGTTCTTGTAGCTGCACTTATTTTAGAACTCCTCTGAATCGGCAAGAGGAAAATATTAGCGATGCGTTGTTAAACAAAGCAAAAAAATTAATGCATTTGTGTGACACCTCTCACACGTCATAGCCTTCTCTTTATGAATTATATAGAGCTCGGAACGCTAGCAGAAAATAACTGACGTGATACACTTAGGTAAAAAAGTTTTATGATACTTTTAGTTCTTAATAGTTACACACACAAGCAAATCCGTTAATTAACCTTTGGCGTAAAATCCTTCTCAAAAACCGACTACGGGAGGTGATTACACGGGAATCACGTCTAAACGGCGCCACCGTATTTGCGTGCTAATCACTTCATGCATATGCATCGTTCCACTCGTAAGGGCAATATAAACTAATTCAAATCCTATTAATTTACTGAAAGCGTACCAAGCCGGGAATCGAACCTGACGTTCGGCTTTTGCAGAAAGTACGAAATGAAGTGTCCTCATTAAGGCTGACATATCGGCTTGACTTTAATGATCCAGTTCTCCAGTATGATAGTGTACTGAGACTTCGATGATACTGAGACTGCGATGAAATACGATGGAGAGCGTGGTGCAGTAGCTTCTTTGGCTCCCGGTGCCAAGTTCTAACTTATCACGCCCTCATAATTGTCAACCAAACATTTTATAATCGTGAGAAATTTCGTTTCTGAGGCTTTAATCAGACTGTTGGGCTCTAAAACACCAAGACTGTGGCGAAATTTGGTGACAATGTGACATAATTAATCCATATTCCACGTAGCAAGAACTTCTAAGCTGTGTCCTCATTTTTACCTTGTGACGACACCTTGCTGTTTGAAGCATCATCGAGTCCGTGGGCGACGTCGCTAGGCGCCACGCTTTTGTACCATTAGAGAGGCAGATTGTGTGTATATTTTTAATGAAGTTTTAAACTTATGTGACGCAATGGGATACAATTACAGGGTTTCGAACAACTGATCCTTTAACAGTGTTGCGCACTGTATTCGCAGTTAGCAACCGTGAGTCTACGTGCGAATTTGAGTCATAAAGGTATGTTAAGGGGCTATTTGATCAAATATTGGACAACGATTATCTTGACGTACGTGATCCTTGGCGTACGTGGTCCTTGGCGTACGTGGTCCTTGGCGTACGTGGTCCTTGGCGTACGTGGTCCTTGGCGTACGTGGTCCTTGGCGTACGTGGTCCTTGGCGTACGTGGTCCTTGGCGTACGTGGTCCTTGGCGTACGTGGTCCTTGGCGTACGTGGTCCTTGGCGTACGTGGTCCTTGGCGTACGTGGTCCTTGGCGTACGTGGTCCTTGGCGTACGTGGTCCTTGGCGTACGTGGTCCTTGGCGTACGTGGTCCTTGGCGTACGTGGTCCTTGGCGTACGTGGTCCTTGGCGTACGTGGTCCTTGGCGTACGTGGTCCTTGGCGTACGTGGTCCTTGGCGTACGTGGTCCTTGGCGTACGTGGTCCTTGGCGTACGTGGTCCTTGGCGTACGTGGTCCTTGGCGTACGTGGTCCTTGGCGTACGTGGTCCTTGGCGTACGTGGTCCTTGGCGTACGTGGTCCTTGGCGTACGTGGTCCTTGGCGTACGTGGTCCTTGGCGTACGTGGTCCTTGGCGTACGTGGTCCTTGGCGTACGTGGTCCTTGGCGTACGTGGTCCTTGGCGTACGTGGTCCTTGGCGTACGTGGTCCTTGGCGTACGTGGTCCTTGGCGTACGTGGTCCTTGGCGTACGTGGTCCTTGGCGTACGTGGTCCTTGGCGTACGTGGTCCTTGGCGTACGTGGTCCTTGGCGTACGTGGTCCTTGGCGTACGTGGTCCTTGGCGTACGTGGTCCTTGGCGTACGTGGTCCTTGGCGTACGTGGTCCTTGGCGTAGGTGGTCCTTGGCGTAGGTGATCCTTGGCGTAGGTGATCCTTGGCGTAGGTGATCCTTGGCGTAGGTGATCCTTGGCGTAGGTGATCCTTGGCGTAGGTGATCCTTGGCGTAGGTGATCCTTGGCGTAGGTGATCCTTGGCGTAGGTGATCCTTGGCGTAGGTGATCCTTGGCGTAGGTGATCCTTGGCGTAGGTGATCCTTGGCGTAGGTGATCCTTGGCGTAGGTGATCCTTGGCGTAGGTGATCCTTGGCGTAGGTGATCCTTGGCGTAGGTTATCCTTGGCGTAGGTTATCCTTGGCGTAGGTTATCCTTGGCGTAGGTTATCCTTGGCGTAGGTTATCCTTGGCGTAGGTTATCCTTGGCGTAGGTTATCCTTGGCGTAGGTTATCCTTGGCGTAGGTTATCCTTGGCGTAGGTTATCCTTGGCGTAGGTTATCCTTGGCGTAGGTTATCCTTGGCGTAGGTTATCCTTGGCGTAGGTTATCCTTGGCGTAGGTTATCCTTGGCGTAGGTTATCCTTGGCGTAGGTTATCCTTGGCATAGGTTATCCTTGGCATAGGTTATCCTTGGCATAGGTTATCCTTGGCATAGGTTATCCTTGGCATAGGTTATCCTTGGCATAGGTTATCTTTGGCATAGGTTATCTTTGGCATAGGTCATCTTTGGCATAGGTCATCTTTGGCATAGGTTATCTTTGGCATAGGTCATTCTTGGCATAGATGATCTTTGGCATAGATCCTACTATGCTGATACACTCTCAAGCAATATTTGGTCGAAGTTTCAGACCAGCGGACATTAACTTGTCACTATGCTCTGCAGCTGGATGTATTACAATTGCACTGTGTTCGCATTTGGAAGAGCAGCATTTGGGTGAAGCCGTGGATTTCGCGGCGAGATGATAAAAGCATACAACAAAATTTGTTACCGGAGCTGAAAGTCGTATGAAAATTACTTGCGAATGGACGTGAGAAAATTTCAGAACAAGCTCAGGAAAGTGGCGCCTCATATTACGAAGGAGGGCACTCACCACAGAAATGGTATGTCCGCAAAAGACAGACTTACGGTAAGACAGATTTGTTGCAGCAGGAAAAAGCTATTCTAGTCTACAGTATAGCATTCTATTACTGCAGCGCACACTGACGAAAATACCAGAAACGTGTGAAGCTATTTATAGAAAGCACTGAAGGAGGAGTATCAGAAGGCAAATAACTGCTTAGTGCATACTACAGCCATTAAGAAATATTTTTATTTCTACAAAAATTGTAAATTTTCTCCTTTATATTCTCAGGGTACATACTGGCCGTGCTTCAGCGCTAATGGTCTCAGCAATTTTTTAAGTAACTCCCCTTTGTTCTTATTCTATTTTTGTATTGGGGATGCTTCATGTGCCTCGGACATTTCTATCAGTGTATATGCGACGCACCGCGTAAATTTCGAGGCCACTTCGATGAACATAATCTGTCAGACAGCTGCAGCGGTGCTAGCGCTCCAAGCGGTTACATTTCTCGTTGTGGTAAACAGAAGACGAACGATTTCCTTCATCATATCTATGCCGAGGCAATAGATCTGATGAAATAAATTGGAGGAAAGGCGACATTTGATAAAATTTTCCTATTGCGCTACTTCCAATGTATTGGACAAATCAACTTTGTCCAATAAATTTAACAGCGTAATATCGGCATTAGTAAAAATGTCACATTTAGTGAAATGAAAGTGAGGTGGTTGTTCACCGATATACACAACATATGTCCGCCCCGACAGCAGCCTGCACGGTGGCTCAGCATGTTAGGTCAGAGAGCTGCGTGCTCTGTGTATGAAAAAACTGAGTCAAGGAGTCAACGATCAGCTTGAATGGATGTCTTTAGACATCCACCCAGGTAGGATAGTTGAGTGGTCAGCGTGACGGATTGCCGTCCTACGCGCCTGGGTTCGATTCCTGGCTGGGTCGGGGATTTTCTCCGCTCAGGGACTGGGTGTTGTGTTGTGTTGTCTTCATCATCATTTCATCCCCATCCGACGCGCAGGTCGCCCAATGTGGCGTCGAATGTAATAAGACCTGCACCAAGGCGGCCGGACCTGCCCCGTAAGGGGCCTCACGGCCAAACGCTCATTTCCATTTCTACACGACATATATTCTGTGGCCGAACGAAGACAATCACTGCAAATCCATTACTTATACGTAAAATTTCGGTTGAGACATTATGTTAGTAAAATTATATGTGGTATCGTTCCTTTCATCTGCACGTGTTCTCTGCAAACCGCTGCGAGGTGGATGGCAAAAGCGCTTCCCATTGTACCACATACCAAGGTTCCTTCCTGCACCATTCACGTATGGAGTGTAGGGGAAGTGGTTGCTTAAATGACTCTGTGAGCGCTGTTATTAGTGTAACCTTGTCCAAGCGCTGCCTATGAGATTGAAATTGGAAATTTGTGCCGGCCGCTGTGGCCGAGCGGTTCTAGGCGCTTCAGTACGGAACCGCGCTGCTGCTACGGTCGCAGGGTTCGAATCCTGCCTCAGGCATGGATGTGTGTGATGTCCTTAGGTTAGTTAGGTTTAAGTAGTTCTAAGTCTAGGTGACTAATGACCTCAGATGTTAAGTCCCATAGTGCTTAGAGCCATTTGAACCATTTGGAAATTTGTGGTAAGTTCCTATGGGACCAAACTGCTGATGTCATCGGCCCCTAGGCTTACACACTACTTAATCTAACTTACACTAAAGTACGCTAAGGACAAAACACATATCCATGGCCGACACCCGAGGGAGGACTGGTCTCGAACCTCCGCCGGGGACGTGGGGTGGAGGGCGTGGCTCGCGAACTCTGGCAAGTCATCAATATGCTGTCAAATATTTGTAATATTTCAGGCAGTACTTTGTTACAGATAACTCCATCAACTGCAAAATGTCTGGTGTCATTATAAATATTGTGTGCCAGGTAATTTAAATACACCAAGAACAGTAAAGTCGTTTTAGGACTACTAGTTAGGTTCATAGCGGCGCCTACGAGATATACGCAACGAACTTGTAGCGTCACTTTCGTGGCCTTGTCCGCCATATTTCGCGAACGCTCTGTACCGTTCACAGCCAACTGTAAATCAAAATGTCAATGAAAAAGTATCTACTAAAGGTCTTATCTTTATCGTGTGCTGTCGGGAACTTGAACGCGTTTAAACGCGTAGTTGAGAATTATTAAACTCGTGTGAAATAGCTACTCGCTGCCCCCGGAGACGGCTGCTGGCGCTCGTAAGACCTGTAGTGTCATGCGCAGTGACGTTTGATAATTGTTAAATACGGTACAAATAGGTGTCCCGGATGACTGTTCGAAAATTCGGGACAGAGCTATAAAAATCGTGGCTGTAAAAAATAAATAAATAAATAAAAATAATAAAGAGGGGGTAGGTGGTGGGATACGACGGATTGTCAAATGTGTGCGCCATCTGTGGCGCGCAGGTTATTTAAGCGATAATCCAATTCCATGTATGGCCTATCGTGTCATCATTAACGTGTGCTTCTGCTGATCTGATGCGAGCTCACAGTTCCTGCAGTTTCCGTCCAAAGAAAAAGCAATTTAATGAGATTCCATAGGACTGGGTGTCAGATTTCGTATGCTTCAACCATTCCACACGCTGTGACAGCTGACTGGTGGGGAGGCAGTCAATAACAGACAGGGAAAAGGAACAAAACAACTTTTGGCGAGTGACCTATTATGCCACAAACAGGACCTTTATACCTATTCCCGTTTCTGAAATATACGTCATCAAATTTGTAAAGATCACTTTGAAATATCCTGTATAAGTGAGCGTCGAAGCGTGCTTGCCGTTGGGTTTTTAACGGACTGAAACGAATAAAGTGCCTACGAGCTGGTCCTTATTGAATGAATTTTCACTAAGGTTTATTGGACCTATTTATTTCCAATCAATCGAATTTCTCCAGACACGAAGAAAGGTCTGGGTTTATCCCGGACGGTTGTATAAAAATCTCTCCCGTATGCCTCTGGAAGCCGTCAAAACTAGGACCAGTCGGGGACAACCGGGCGCATTCACTGTGACAAGTCTAGGCTTGCCCAGCACTGCAGTCAGAGTGGGTGAGTCGTTCACTACAATACCATTCTTGAGCGCTGCTGTAGAATGTACCAGGTTTGATATTAAACGAAACGAAATGCTGCGCATTTGTGTATCTATGAGGGGACTTGAAAAAGTAAGTTACACATTATTACGGCAGGTCAAGTAATTTTTATTGAATGCTGCACTGTACTTCACCGTGAGACAGATACTTAACACTATTTTTCGTCATAGTCAAATAATGAGCCTGCTCACCCAACGACAACGAAGCATGACCATGTTCTCCAAGTGATAGAAAGGCTTGTGCTCCGTTGGTCCCTTGGGCTTACCCCATTTGACCATGCAACAAACGCTCACGTTCGACTGCGACTTGGGGTTGAACGCATCTCAGACAAACTACTGGAAAGAAAGTTAAGATGATACGGACACGTCACACGCAGTAAAGCAGATTCGGTGGCCAAAAAACAGTTACGCATATAGAAATAAATGGCCGACGATCTCGTGGCAGGCCAAAGACTCAAAGATGGAGCGTATCAAGTCTGATATGGAATTCATCAGTGACATCTATGTAGATGCCCTTGGCAGACCAAAATGGAGCAGGTGTGTCAACAAGCAGACCCTGGTAGAGCGGAATAATCGCTAAGAAGAAGAAGACACAAATTTTCTGTAAACAACTGTTGCAACGTTCTACAAATATTTAAGAATGAAATTCGCCAAACAGCCGTGCAATTTAGATGTTATTTTATTTTCGCTACCAGTCTCGGCAATTCATTGTGCCATATTCAGGCCGCATATACATCTCTACAAAATTATGGATATTGGGATACTAGGGCCATATGTTTCTGGATGTCGAGAATTCGTAGCTCACGTACTTCCTTCGAAGACTTGACTGCAACTTAAACTACGAATTCACGACATCCAGAAACATATTGCCCTAATATGCCAATATGGATTATTTTTGAGAGGTGCATACTGGGCCTGAAGTCGGCATAGTGAATTGCAGAAACTGGTTGCGAAAATAAAATAACATCTCAATTACACGGCTGTTTGGCAAATTCCATTTTTAAATATTTGACCAGCCGCTGTCCCAAGTCCATAATAGAGCAACAGAGACGTTCTAGCAATAATTCATTTCCACAAAAGGATTCCCCTCCTCCACTATGGAGTTACCCGAGTACCAGATGTATTCTCAGATTGCCAAAAAGATGGAAATTATGCTGTGAAAGATCCATAATCTATGTGGGATCCTTTCAAGGTCTCCCAGCGAAAACGTTGATGTAAAACTTGTGTTTTGCGTCGTGTGAGGTGCTGCACTGTTGTGCGGGAGGAAGATGACTTTGCCTAATTTTTCACGGCTCTTCTTTATGGTGTTGTGCAGCGATGTCAGTGTCACACAGTGCAGATCGGCATTAATGGTTGTGTCCCTTGCCATAAACACTGCATACGCAACTCTTTCACGTTGAAATAGAACTTAAGAATTTTTAACACCGTGCAGCCCCGCCAGCAACTGTGATAATTAAACACATAGGGCGTCAGCCTCAGTTGCAAATAGAAACCAATCTTTACCTAGGTTTCAGCCAAAATAATTTGGCCTTCTTCAGAAGCTATAGACACTAAACCATTGCATGCCAAAGTTTGGCCATGTCAAGTATAAAACTATAGCACCGTGGTACCCAGTCATAAATCTACATCACTTAGCTGAAGAGAACCAGCAGGCCACACTGCGCGGACGAGGTCGGTAGGCTGCGAGTGCTGCGCCGGAACTAATCGCGGCGAGCGGCTGTGTGAAATTACAATTAGATCAATAAAATGAAATGAATACCCTTAGTTGCATACAGGCGTTGAGATACGTCAACGGGGACAGTTGAAAATGTGTGCCCCGACCAGGACTCGAACCCAGGATCTCCTGTTTACATGGCAGACGCTCTATCAATCTTTTATTTTCTTTCTCCAGTTTTGTTCGTTGTGTTTGGTCGTTGCGGACGCCACATGACATCTGTTAAAGTTCGTTTGTTGATCCTTCCAATCGTTTTTTGTTACAGAGGCCAACCAGCTCTCTGACCGAACACGCTGAGCTACAGTGCCGGCAATCCATTTGAGCCACCGAGGACACAGAGGCTAGTGCAACTGCAGGGACTTACCTCTGTCACGCTTCCCGTGAGAGCCACATTCCCAGCTTATTATCCCACACTATATTTGTAGTGCCCCTCCCCATTACACTCATTACTCGCGCCTTTACCGATTCCAATAAGAGTTCGGGCTATGTGTGTGCATCCTCAATGGAGAACGAGTTACAAAACCTAGAAGTTATCGCCTATAATAATGGATATAAACCAGAAATTGTGAGACAGCTCTTTAACAAGGAAACAGGTTGAAAAACTGCGACCTCATCTACACTAGGTGTCACACCAGAGGATAACACCACTAGCTTCATTTCTATTCCCTTCATAGGCAAATCATCCTATGAAATAGGGCGACTTTTAAAGAGCCACGGCTATAAGATTGCGTATTCTACGAATAACAGCCTCAAAACGAACTTGGTGCACTCGTTCAAGAATAATAATGACAAATTATCTCGTCTGGGGTGTACGCGTCACCTGTAGTGATTGCCCGAGTTATTACATCGGCCAGACAGGGAGCGCCCTCTCAGCTAGAGATAAAGGACATATTCCCACGAAAAGTGGTGATGGCACGCGTGGCTCGACTTTTACCGAGGACCTTTTTCAGTTGGCCCACGCTCCTAATCCAATAAATAACACAGAGCTATTAAATTGCGAGGTTGAAGGCACTAGGCTTCACATCCTTGAGGAGCTGCAAATATTTAAACACCTGTTGCTTTATAAAGAAAACCTACTTAATGACCAGCTACAACTGAGAAGTGCCACGCTGGGTTAGCCGAGCGGTCTATGGCGCTGCTGTCATGGACTGTGCGGCTGGTCTCGGCGGAGGTTCGAGTTCTTCCTCGGGCATGGGTGTGTGTTTGTCCTTAGGATAATTTAGGTTAAGTAGTGTGTAAGCTTAGGGACTGATGACCTTAGCAGTTAAGTCCCATAAGATTTGAAAAAAAACTGAGAAGTAAGAACTTTTTCGAATGTTTTCAACCTTTGCTTCATCGGCCCTGATGTTACGTAGCCTTTGCAGTCGCCCACGCCTGACTCCACTTTCTTTAGTCGAATAGTAATGTATTCAAAATGGAGAAATAATTTTGCCGAGTAATAGCTAGTCTTTCTTACGGGCTCCGAATCCGTTATAGGGTTCTCGTTCTCCTCAGAAGTAAGTTCGGTTACATATTATGCCATTAATAGTTCTAATAGTTATAGCAATCCAATTCCTAATGTAAAGGTAGATACGGTTATGCATCTATATTTCCACGCGCGCATGCCCCTGACCATCAGCGGTGCTCGGTACATAGCTGCTGCCTACCGACCTCGTCCGCGCAGTGTGGCCTGCTCGTTCTCTTCAGCTAAGTGATGTAGATTTATGACCGGGTACTACGGTGCTACAGTTTTAAACTTGACATGGCCAAACACTGGCATGCAATAGTTTAGTGTCTATAGCTTCTGAAGAAGGCCAAATTATTTTGGCTGAGACCTAGGTAAAGATTGGTTTCTATTTGCAACTGAGGCTGATATGTTATATGTTTAAATAGAACGGTGGCCATGACCTTCCCAGGCGATGGCGCAACTGTGGAGGCGAGGAGGTGTGTCTGCACCCCATAAACGCTGTCTTTGTTGCAGATGTGAAATGATGGACTCATGTCTCATCGCCTGTAATGACGCAGCGTAGGCAGTTTCTGCTTTCCAAGGAATAATGCCGAAGGAAATCCAGAGACGCCACAAACTTTGCACCTTGATACGCCGGTGACTGTGATCGCGGAAACCAGCCACGTCAGTGCGGCCTTGGTCAAATTCATGATATCATTCCACTAAGGTTGGAAGAGGATGTGTGTATTAGCGCGTGCGCGCATGTGCGTATGTGCGTATGTGCGTATGTGATTTATGTTGTTGCATGGGGGCTTTCATTTATATATATATATATATATATATATGGAATGCAAATATTTTTTTGTATTTAGTAGCTGTCTGTCCGGTTACGCAAGTCTCGTAAACGGCTGGCCCTGACTAGTTTTTGTACGCAATCTGACTGCATGTAACAACCACAAAGAATGAAATGAAAATTTCAGTTAATACAATTAATTAATTAAGTCCCCAGCAACTATAAAACCTACGAAACCAACAAAGCACAAGTGTAGCTGTTCTGTATGTGGTAGTATGACTCAACGCACATCTGGCACGGTTCTTCTTCAACAAGACAAGAATTTTTAAATAGCAATTATACTGACGTGATAAAAGAAAATTACAAATACCATAATTGTGCAAGAACACCAAAATTCCACTCTAATAGAAGAACACACGCCAGATGCTTTGTTGACTGAACCTGTAATGACACATTATTCAGGTCACTGAAAGAATAAACGAATAAAAGAAAATACCTCCATATATATTGACGAAATGCACTCTGACCATTACAATATCTCCATTAGAACATCATCATCTCTCCCATCAAACCACTGCATAAAACATGGAACAACACTCTCCACTACCGCATCTCACTCTGACTTCAGCTACAAGCAGTGTCCACCACAACTTCTCGGCAAGAACTGCCTGTCGCTGCGTCTCAATAATCACTGCTAGTGGAGGCGGCGGAACAATACTCTCTGGCGCGATTTCTGGCGCTGTGGCTCAGTGTAGCCACCTTTCATATGCCCTTCCTCCACGGGCTAGAATTTGATGGTATTTTTGCCAGCATTGGTGGTGAAAATACCACCAAATTCGTCAAAAAAATACAGACAAAAATAAAAGATAATATTAATACTTAAATATCATATAACTAGATAAAATTTTGGCTTTGCACTGACCTTACAATAGCCTAATATATAAAATACAGTAAGGAATACAAATTCTTTCATACATATGACTTTACATAATAGTTTACACAAATATCATGTGGTTAAACAATTCAATCGATAGCGTCAGCAATGACGAATATGATCAGGTAAGAGTCTTATAACTTTTCACAGACAGTAATACACAAAAAATCAGTTTATACAAATTTTCACAACAAGAAGTTGACAGTTCCAGCAGTAGCACCCAGCACTGTTGAATAGGTGCTGACAGCAACAAGTGACATCATCTCAGTAGAAGCAGTCCATCAGTGGCACTCAGCATTGTGGAATAGGTGCAGACACCATCAGGTGACATCATTTCAGTAGAAGCAGTCCATCAGTGGCACCCAGCAATGTGGAGTAGGTGCAGACTCCAACAGGTGACATCATTTCAGTAGAAGCAGTCCATCAGTGGCACCCAGCATTGTGGAACAGGTGCAGACTCTAACAGGTGACATCATCTCAGTAGAATCAGTCCATCAGTGGCACCCAGCAATGTTGAGTAGGTGCAGACAGCAAGAAGTAACATCATTTCAGTAGAAGCAGTTCCATCTGTGGTACCCAGCAATGTTGAAGAGGTACACACAGCAACAAGTCACATTTCTCAGTAGAAGCAGTTCATCAATGGCACCCAGCAATGTTGAGTAGGTGCAAACAGCAGTCCGTAATATTCACTATCACTGATCACACAGTTCATCAGCATAAATTAAACATGTCCTAGTGGCACCAATCATGTAGAAAAAGTACAAGTAACAGTCCATAATATTTATTATCACTAATCAGACAGTTCAAGCATGAACAATAGTTTGAATACACATACAAATGCTTTTACACTAAACATACAAATCATAAACACACAAATGATGTCAGATAATTGTCATATTAACTATTACAAATACACAAACATCAGTAAACCTATAATATTTATGGGTGTCAGTGCAAGCCACTACAAACAAATAAAATAATATTTAGGAGATAGGTGGGTAGGATTAGGAAAGGAAAACACACAAAACACACTCACTCATCTTTCATCCACATTAAGTACTACTGTGTAATTGAATAGTGTTAACTGTGTGAATCCCCTTCTGTCAAAATTTCATGTTCATCATGTGTATCAAGTAGTAGTGACAGCAATGTATAACAGTCAATAATAGTTAAGTCAACGTCATAGTCATCATGTCAAGACCAATGTTTGCCAAGCCAGATCAAAATGTATGGTTGCTGAACAACTGCCAGTGTGCCAAGATATGCAACTTCCTCTCTCCAAAAAAAAGTACATACTGCTTAGTGATTTAACAAAGTGTGTGTAGACAATCTTCCTTCCATTTTAGTGTTCTAGTTTGCTATCTTCATCCTCCTTGTTCCATATAGACCAACAACAAAAAAAAAAAAATATGCACCTCACTTATTTTACCTCTTATACACCATAACTCCAATCAACTTCATATAATCTCAATACCTCCATAATACCTCTTCAATACGTCGATACATATAAACCTTATTGCCAGTATCATTTCACTTCCATAACAACTCTTTCCTCTAGTCAGTCTCCTCGATCGAGTACAGATAAAATCCTAATGCAAACCTCCTCATCCTATACAATCCGAAGACACACTGTCAACACACAACCTCTGTGTAATCCATCTGACCAAAATCTTCTACTCAGTATGAATTATAAACAAAGAATGCATACATGACCTCTAACAGACTTAGTTCGAATAACTCTCAGTAATTAAGTACGATTACGGAGTATGAATGATCCTAATATTTCACAGTGTGTACACTACTTCAAGAATTATGGCAAACAGAAGCAAACATGTGGAGTATTTCTTGTGTCAAGTGTCACTTCCTATTTCAATTGCTCACGAAAAATGCTGTATAATAACTGTGTTGGTATGTCATGTCGTTAGCTTCCTTCCTATTGGCATACATTTATACAGCTTTCATAAAACCTCCAGCTCATGTGACTTCTATGAAGTTTCTTGTACTAATGTCGTTCGTCGAATTATAGCAGTTCATTTTCTTATCTTAAAAATATAAGGCACTGAGCGTAAGCAAGGCAAGCTATAGCGAGTAAATATACCAGTAGTGAACAGAATGTCAACAAGTGGATGCAGCACAATTCTTACAACGAGGCTCTGCCAAGCGAACAATCTGTAACTAGTACCATAGTGTAACCTAAACTCTATGTTTGTACACTGTACATCAGCATTGCTATATACCAAATTAAAGTATAGTTATGACAACAAGCAGAAATGTGTAAATGTGCAATCCATACGCATAGCAGTAAACATATATCTTACGTACTAAACAGGTCATTAGCATCGTATCTTAATAAGTAAACATGAAGGCGCAAGCAGATAAATCACAAAGTATAACTTACATACCTAACCACATCAGCACAATTAATCAGGTGACAATTATAATTTAAATAAATAGGCACAGCAGGCACATAATTACAAATATGACATCAGTGAAAAAGCAGTGCAGCTAAGCGATGCATAATATACACAAGTAACAATTCAGTTCATTAATAATCATTGTCAAAATCAGTTAACATACGCAAGCACGTCGCTTCACAAGTAATTTCATTGAACATGTAATTAGCACAAAGTATGAATCACGTAATCGCGAGCAGCAAATTACGTCTAAAGTACGTACCTAAGTGGAAATATGTTACCTGAAAAATAAACTCAATTAATAATTACCTTTTTAGTTTATTACTTTCTTCTTCGAAATGACATTTTTCCTGAAATTTTCTCGATAGCAAGTCGTCTTAACGTCGGACACGCACAGAATTTACCTGAAGTTCTTAAATATTTTATAGAACCGTATCCTGAAAAATACTGAATGTTAATAACAGGATTCATCAAGTCACTATAGCTTTATACTGAATTTAGTCGGAGAAATTAGACTGTGTATTTATTTACGGCTGTCAGTGCATTCGCACCGAGCGCTCGATCAGCTGTAGGCGCGTGACGTAGGAAGTGATTGTTTGCGGTCAACGACTGCCTTGTGCGGCGCGCAGACTTGACTGTTGCTTTAAAGTATATGCCGCCGCCAAAACACAGCGCGGTATCCTTGTACTCTCCGTGTGTTTACATACAATTGTTAGTTTCTCAAAAGTATGTCATTCTACAAAAATTTTTCAAAAGTATATCATTCCACAAAAATTTTAACGTTAGATATATGATGTATTCCCTTAGAGCGTCGTGATTTCAGAGATTCTACTTCGACAGTGTTATCATGAATAATTTTGCGAATTCTATATGGACCGTTATAAAGCAGAAAAAATTTGCGACACAAGCCTTTTCCTTTGTGAGACAAACAATGAGCATTAATTAACACCTTCTGACCAACTGACAAGATTTTTAAACGACCAGGACGCTTAGCTGATTTCTCTCTTCTAGCAGCCGCAGATGCAATATTTTGTAGAGCCAGGTTGACAACTTCAGAATGCCGCAGTTTCCGTGTAGGTGGAAAAGGAACGATTTCAGAAATGCGATTTGTCGGTGCTTTGTTTTTTAATATCAGTATAGGTGGTAAAGAAGTTGAGTCGTTAGGAAGTTCATTCAGAATGTTTTGAAAAATATGAAGATACTGATCCCAAGTTCTGCGATTCTGATGACAATAAAGACGACACAATTTATTGATTTCCTTCATCCATCTCTCTGAAGCGTTAGATTGAGGGTGAAAAAGTGAAATGAAAATTGGTTTAATTTTACGACGCCGTAGAGTACGAAGCCAAATTTTAGAACGAAACTGTGATCCATTATCTGATATAACCTTATCAACATGACCCACTTCTTTAAGAAAATGTTTGATGAAAGCATTAGATACTGAACGAGCTGTTGCTTTGCGTAACGGTGTAAAACACACATATTTTGATGTCAACTCCACTGCTACGAAAATGTACGCAAAACCATTAGTAGATCGAACCACTGGACCGAACAAATCAACTGCAGCCATGTCCTTTAATTGCGCTGGAATGATAGGAAACAACGGTGCTCTATGAGATACTGTTGGCGGCTTAGCCTTTTGACATAATTTGCATTTGGCAAGAACAAATCGAATACGTTTTTCCATATTATTGAAGTAGCAATTTTCTCGTAATTTATGAAAGCATTTTCTGGGACCAAAGTGTGCATAACTGAAATGCGTATACCAAATCAGCTTATTAACCCACTCATCAGGAATACAAACTAACCAAACAGTTGTCGACCGATTTTCGTTTAAAAAGAACTTTCCAGATAGATCGCAAAAACGAGGTGTGACAAAATTGTCCAATCTAACAAAGCGTCTAAGAAATTTACAGACACCAAGAAAACTACGAACATCACGTTTTGTGGTAGGAACAGCATAGTTACGAATAGCGTCTAATTTTTTTGGATCAGGAATAATACCTTCTGTAGAAATAATGTGACCGAGAAATTTCACCTAAGAACGACCAAATTCAGATTTTTCCAAGTTCACTGTAGTGCCAACTCTTGCAAAAATACGTAATAATGAATCCAAAATTTTGTTATGCTCACTCTACGAATGTTTAGCAATAAGAATGTCGTCAACATATGAAGTAATATTGTCACGAAGATGAACAGGTAAAATTTCGTTTAAACTACAAATGAATGCTGCTGAAGATACAGTAAGTCCAAACGGTAATTTCCGAAATCACTTTTGGGTAAAATAGTCATATCCGGTTATTTTTTACACGCTCTCTAGATAGATTGATAGTAGAAGAGTTGTTTCGATAGATGCAAAGAATAGTAAAAGAGTAGGTAGCAGTGCAGAAAACTAAAAGGGAAATAGCACCACTACAGCTCGGGGCCCTATGCTCGCTACGGCACATATTCACTTAGAGTAGTGAATCCCCTGAGGACTTTAATAGCTGCACATAAATTTCAGTTTGTGACTTAGTGGCAAATTTGGCGGAAGTGCGTACGTAAATTGATCTAACCATGAACATGGATGTATGTCATTGTTAGAATTAAGAAAGATCTTAAATTTCCGAACAGTTAAAAAGTGTTTATAGTCAAAGTTTTCGCCTCGTGACGACAAAGACCTACCGCGTCTGTCCCAGTCCGAATGTCGATTATTGTCAAGTTCGCGCGCCTGGCGCTCTCTTGTTGCATCCCGTAAATGAAATAAATTACTTTCTTCAAACCCCTCTGCTATCTGTGATTCCAAATTTCTTTTGCTATGTTTTCCTACAATTTCGCCTTCGATTTGTTTGACTTGCTTTCGTAATGCCTCAACTTCCCTTTTAACGCGTTCATTAAATTCTCCCTGATTTTCAACATGCTTATTTATGTTCTGGTACTCTTCGGTTTCTGAAAATGGCAATGGAGCTGTATCATCTGAATCTCTGTCCCCATTTAAACTAAGATTTGACAATTTATCTGAAATCTCCTCCACTCTTTCCGATAAGTTTACGTCTTCCGTAAGTGTCACGACTCGGGTTTCGGTATTGTCACATTTAGTAGTTAACTGTTCACACTGTTGCGTTAAGTTATTTATTCTGTCATTTGGTACGGATTCCTCGGTTCTTTCAATTATTTCTTCCTTATCGTGTGCACGATGTAAATTTAACTCTGAAAAATTTTGTACTATCACGCGATCTTTTTCTTCTTGTTCTCTGTCCTGTTCCTCTTGTCTAATTTCTGTTGAAATTAAACTATTATTGTGAGCATTCAAAATTGGTTGCACTTCTTCTCTAATTTCTTTGTTTGATTCATCTTTCATGTTGAAATATGTCCCTGTTCGTGAACTTAACCGTGTTTCCATTGTTCCCATTTGTGATACCAGTGAGTCTAACCGTTTTTCCATTGTTTCCCTATCTGTTTTTAATTCAGACCGTAACTGTGATCCCAGTGAGTCTAACCGTATTTCCATTGTTTCCCTATCTGTTTTTAATTCAGATCGTAACTGTGATCCCAAATTTAATATTGCACTCATCAACTGCTCCATATCAGCCGGTTCGAAATTCTTTTCGCCCCTAACTTATCCCACAAAACTAACTTCCTTCTGCATAGCTGTAAAGCTATCTGTGTTCGATACTATTCCAGAATCTTCTATCGTCAATCTCGTATTCTGTGAATTTTCTGAATGAGAAAAATTTTGAAATGGTTCCGGACTATTTTCCCGACTTATTAAATTGTTTTCAACTTCATTATTCATTACACTGTTCTCCTGTGTTGGCGAGTTCGCCATATCAACAATTTCGTCATTCTCACTATTCATCATTTTTGCCTTTTTCATTGATCGCGTAATCATTTACAAAATATACAAAACTCGTCACTATATGAAAATTACACACAATGACACTTTATCATCAACAATATCATTCACACGAAATGTTTCCCTCAGACACGATTGACGAACAATTGAACTAATTGCACTAAATTGTCAAACGCGTATACAAGACAACAAAAAAAATAAATTTTGAAAAATACCATTAGAAGAATGACAATTACCAAATCTACACATGCAATATAGACTACAATTACTAAACTACAATTTACTACAACAATACTACTGTCTACTATTATTACAATCAGAAGATTCCAAGGGACGATCCTGGCAGAGTCGCCACGTGCATGGGGGCTTTATTTTTAAATATATAAGGAATGCAAATATTTTTTGTGTAGCTGTAAGTCCGATTACGCAAGTCTCGTAAACGGCTGCCCTGACTAGTTTTTGTACGCAATCTGACTGCATGTAACAACCACAAAGAATGAAATGAAAATTTCAGTTAATACAATTAATTAATTAAGTCCCCAGCAACTATAAAACCTACGAAACCAACAAAGCACAAGTGTAGCTGTTCTGTATGTGGTAGTATGACTCAACGCACATCTGGCACGGTTCTTCTTCAACAAGACAAGAATTTTTAAATAGCAATTATACTGACGTGATAAAAGAAAATTACAAATACCATAATTGTGCAAGAACACCAAAATTCCACTCTAATACAAGAACACACGCCAGATGCTTTGTTGACTGAACCTGTAATGACACATTATTCAGGTCACTGAAAGAATAAAAGAATAAAAGAAAATACCTCCATATATATTGACGAAATGCACTCTGACCATTACAATATCTCCATTAGAACATCATCATCTCTCCCATCAAACCACTGCATAAAACATGGAACAACACTCTCCACTACCGCATCTCACTCTGACTTCAGCAAGCAGTGTCCACCACAACTTCTCGGCAAGAACTGCCTGTCGCTGCGTCTCAATAATCACTGCTAGTGGAGGCGGCGGAACAATACTCTCTGGCGCGATTTCTGGCGCTGTGGCTCAGTGTAGCCACCTTTCATTGTTCAGGCAGGGTTATGTACGTCAACAGGCATGGTGGAAGGAGTGTACTTCTCGATAGCTTCCTCTGCCTCAAAATTAAATTTTTATTTCCTTTTACTCATATTTGTGACTGATATTCGATATCTAAAGCGTATGCAGAGTTTTCCATTTTATTTGTTTCTCTGGTCGTCCTAAACTAGACAGATGTTGAATGTCCATCGGTCCCATATGAGACGAAATGCGTCTGGGTACAAATTCGTGGTTTCCATTCAGTCTTAGAGGCGTTCTTACAAATAAAGGGCTAACATAATTTTATATTTTAACTGTTTGCACCAAAGCTGCTAATTATTTATTTTCTGAATAGTTTCGGACTTTGCCCATTTTCGCGAGCCACGTATTTGCTACACACTAGTTGTGGACAGTTCTAATTACGCCATCACACTTTAGATGTAGTTCAGATTGTCAATATCCAACATGGCCTCATCCATTTGATAATGATATTTCATATGTAATGGAGCTTTTGTTCTCACTGGAGTTCACTGTTTGTCAAGCTGCTAATGTTCGTAGTGTTGTCATAAAAATGTTAGCTTGGCACACAGTAAACTCGTACGAGAACAAAATCCCTATCCTATATGAAATATTGTTATCCGCAGATCATACTTGATACTGAAAACCTAAGCTAAATTTAAAGTGAGATGCCATAAATAGAATTGTCCACACCAAGTATATCGCAAAAACAAAATACGTGACTTATGAAAAACCAGTCAGCCAATAAATAATATCAGTAACTAGCAGCTTCGGTACTAAACATTTAAAGTTCTTTTCTTCAATATTTGAGAGCTGCAAGACGTGACGTACTAAAAGATTTTTGTATTTTATTTGTTAATAGCAAATGATTCCGTTATTTCCTCAACCTTAAAACGACTGATAATATTTTGCATACGTACTTTGTTTGAACGTCTATGTTTGACGTCTGTTTAAGATAGTGTTATTACTCAGGTAACATACACGTTGAAAGCACCGATGATGGCTGTAAATCAATTGAAATCGATTTGCAAAATTAAATAAAGAAAACATGATCTTGCGACTGGTTGCTGCTTATTTGGTAGTTTTATGGTTTACGGTCACTGCACAACTTGGGAACCATATGGAGCCCCCCATTCAGATGTTTGTTTTTGTTTCAGAACCTATTAAGGTTTACAACGTTTCTTTGTGCAACAAGGTACACATGAACTCAGACATTTTATGCATACTCGTACAGTTCAATGTGGGTACCGTTCGTAGCTCGGCAGACAACGAAATGATACTCCACTTCTAGCCACATGTCCATACGCATAACAGGTATTATGACCTTTATCGCAGCGTAGATCCTTTGTCTCATATCTACCAGATCTCGATTCCTTGGTTCGGTTAAACAATGTCCTGGATAAACCCCCCCATGTCGAGGTAGGTGTGCCCGGTGTCTGCAGACTAAATAAAAGAATAGATCAGTCACACCTTATTTATATTTATATAATCCCAGCTGCGCGGGGTAACCACGCTTGTCCGCCCTACTCTAGAGTATTGCTGTGCGGCGTGGGATCCGCATCGGGTGGGACTGACGGATGACATCGAAAAAGTACAAAGAAGGGCAGCTCGTTTTGTATTATCGCGAAATAGGGGAGATAGTGTGACAGGCATGATAAGTGAAGGCGTTTTTCGTTGCAACGGGACCTTCTTATGAAATTTCAATAACCAGTTTTCTCCTCCGATTGCGAAAACCTTCTGTTGCCACCCACTTACATAACGGTAGAGAGACAGCTTGAAGGTGGTTCATTGAACCCTCTACCAGGTACCTTATTATGAATAGCAGAGTAATCACGTAGACATAGACTCTGAGGCGTTAAGCGGAACTCAGTATTCAAAACAATACGAGTCCGCTGGAGGATCGATCTGCATTCCGCCCGCAGCGACCTGTTGATAAAGCACTGATATGACTACGATGTGACAGTGAAACTTGGCGGAAGTTATGATGATGGTGGAATGGCTGGGAGGGTGAAAGGTAGGTGAAGCCGGGCAGAGAGCAGTCTCGCCGGGGCCCCCAGATCTTGAGATCCCCGCACAACCCTTTGTCCCACGCAAAGCCAGGCAGCGCTGGCCGACGATCGCGGAATACTGATGAGCAGCAGCGCCCCTGGCGGAATACCGCAGCAGCTGGGGCCCGCCATTAAAAGTGCACGGCCGTGCGCCCGCCGCCTGCCCTTTGTGCCGTGCTCTGGCTCCGAGGCGGCCACTGCTGGGGGATAGCAGGAGCAGCCGCGCGTCTGACTGCCCCTCTGCCTCCAGGTCACAGCTCGAGTCCTCTCAGAGGTGGCTCTTAAACAAATGCGTTTGTACAGCGCGGACGTCCCTGTACGATCCACGCCACTCTAAAATCATGCTTGCCCATCTTTCCTGCGGGACAACGGCCTTGCCGCAGTGGATACACCGGTTCCCGTGAGC
Organism: Schistocerca cancellata; assembly: GCF_023864275.1. Lineage (NCBI taxonomy): Eukaryota > Metazoa > Arthropoda > Insecta > Orthoptera > Acrididae > Schistocerca > Schistocerca cancellata. The sequence goes on from NC_064634.1 coordinate 194,901,959, forward strand.
TCACCGAAGTTAAGCGCAGTCGGGCGCGGTCGGCACTTGGTTGGGTGACCATCCAGGCCGCCATGCGCTGTTGCCATTTTTCGGGGTGCACTCAGCCTCGTGATGCCAATTGAGGAGATACTCGACTGAATAGTAGCGGCTTCGGTCAAGAATACCATCATAACGACCGGGAGAGCGGTGTGCTGACCCCACGCCTCTCCTGTCCGCATCCTCAACTGAGGATGACATGGCGGTCGGATGGACCCGGTCGGCCACTCGTGCCCTGAAGAAACAGTGAGTGCATCTTTCCTGCAGGTGCCACAAATCAGGCTGAGGACTGAACACAGGTAACATGACGATTAACCTTAAGCCTCTTTTACACGATAGACCTTGTCTCAGTTGACGATTCGAGACAAGTCAGTCGACTGCAGCGTCTCTGCCGTTTCACTTCTGCACTGAGTGGCCATTTTCGTTTAACATCAGTGTGTGTTGTGAGAATATCTATTGTGCAGTTTGGCATCTTAACGGTGAATGTGACTTTATGAGAGACTAATCTTTTTACGAAAAAATACAAATATAGCAGCAAAATATTGAAGCAAGCAATGACAGTGGAATTCGTCACTTCCACAGCAGAATTAATAGTGGATGTTCTGGTCAACGGACGTGTGATAAATTCCTTACACTTCTGAGAGGTGAAAGAATGGGAAACATGTCAACCAAACCCGTCAGAACATATCGGTATAGTTATTTGTTCGAGAAAATATGTACTTGCAAATACATCAAACATTATCCAGGACGCAGAAAATAGCTTCTTTTTGTTTAATCATTTTTAGCTAGTTTTCTTGCATAAGTGCCAATCAACATTGAAAAGCCGGTCTCTTCTAGGCGCTTCAGTCCGGAACCGCGCTGCTGCTGCGGTCGCAGGTTCGAATCCTGCCTCGGGCATGGATGTGTGTGATGTCCTCAGGTTAGTTAGGTTTAAGCAGTTCCAAGTCTAGGGACCTGATGACCTTAGATGATAAGTCTCATAGTGCTTGGAGCCATTTGAACCAACATCGAAAATTGTTTTTCTCGTCAAATAACTCTCACCCTTTCACGGTTGAAGTAATTTTCACTAAAACGCTATATCTATTTACGTGCTTATTTCTGCACGGTGTAGAGTACTTCAAAACCTTTTTAGTTTCAGCTATTTCGTCTATCTTGTAAAAGAACACTAGTAGGGAAAAAATATTAAGATTTTGTGAAACTTTTCAGCATTTTACGAAAACAAAGCAAACAACACAAAGGTTGAAGAGACATGAAAGCACGAAATCCATTTCTAAGAGGCGTGAGCTCTATCAGAAAAGATCAACTTTCCATTTTAGCAGACGCCGCCAAAATCTCTTGTTTATGCGCATGCGCAATGTGCCGCAGACTCTTAGAACATCGCACTCGGCAATATAGATCTTTGAAGTCATATACATATTCGCTTCGTGGTTGGATGCCATACACGCAGGTACAAAAGGTGCATGTACTTTGAATAGTCGATTTTGTCCAGATGGTCGATAGTGTAAAACGGGCTTTAAGCCGCTATTACACAATGTACATACTGGGTGACAATTATTGAACTATAAGAAATAAAATCGTCATAACTTCTGAACGATTTGCGTCATGACGTCCAAAGTACAAGGTTGGCCGCAGCGCATGATGGGAATTAGTATGGTTTGGTTTAGCGACGAAGCCCACTTTTATTTGGACGGGTACCGGTACGCCAACAAGCAAATTTGGTGCATTGAGGGGACTGATAATCCGCGTTTCGCGATCTAGAAGTCTCTTCTCCCTCAACGGCTGACTGTGTTGTGTGCAATGTCCAGTCACGGAATAATCGGTGCGATATTCCTTGATGGCACGGTGACTACCGAAGGTGAAGGTTTTGGAAGATGATTTCATGCCCATTATCCAAAATGATTCTGACTTCGACAAGGTGTGGTTCATGCAAACGCAACTTGACCCCATAGAAGCAGGAGAGTGTTTGATGTCCTGGACGCTCACTTTGCGGATCGCATTCTGGCTCTGGGGTACCCAGAGGCATAAGGAATGGGCCTCGATTGGGTGCTATATTCTCCGGATCTGAACACATCCGACTCCTTTTTGTGGAGCTGTACAAAAGACAAGGTGTACAGCAATAACCCCAAAACCACTGGTAAGCTGACAACAGCTACTGAGGAGGTCGTCGACATCGTCGATGTTCTGAGACTTCAGCGGGTCATGCAGAATTTCGCTATTCGTCTGCACCGCATCATCGCCAATGATGGCAGTCATGACCTAAATCCTAATATCTGTTGTGACATTTACATGTTGAATAAAGTGTGTTCTCGGCGTAGTTTAGTTTACGCTTTTTTATATAGTTCAGTAATTGTCACCCTGTAAAATGTGCTCTCCTGCAGCGGCGCTCCAAGCTTACGTGTTCTCAACAGCAGACTGGTTCACGTCCACCGATCACATGATACACACGGGACATTCACGGCGCGAATCGGCACCTACGCACTAGAACGTAATATCACATGAAACAGGAACGAGAATGTCTGGTTTCTAGTAAAGTCTTTCATTCCAGTTAAAAAGCTGTGGCAGCTCAAGGCTCCTATTTATTAAGTAATTGTCGTTGTCTGACGTAGCTATCACAGGATTAAGTTATAACTGTTCTGAATAATGGGCTCATTATTTATAACTGAAACAGCAACCAGCCACAAATATGGTTTAACAAGGTTTATTTGGATCAAACCATGACCGGTTTTAGGACTTTTTACAAATCCATCTTGGGATGCTTCTTTCACGTTTCGTTTTGTTTTTGTTGCTGGGGCCTCGTTCTGTATCCGATATTGGTTTGCTGCACTAGGATAGAAAGAAAGATTTTGTTCACAGTTTGGTATAGTTTAAGGCAGTTCTAAGCATTTATGAAAAGTTTTTGAAGTTATTAAAATGTGAGTTTTCACCACATTTCACGTTTTATTGACTTGAAAACCTTTTCATGAATGCTTTGAAAGAAGTCGTAAGAAATAAATCTATCGTCAACATTACCAAATAATGAACAAAAACTTTTCTGTCTATCCTAGTGCAGCAAACCAATAACAGATACAAAAAGAAACGTATAACTAATATCTCAAGAAGAATTTGTAAAAAATCCTAAATCGGTCATGGTTTTATCCAAATAAACCTCGTTAAACCACAATTGTGGCTACTTCTTGTTTCGATATTAAACCTTACAGTATTATAACCACGGTTCTCAACCTATATGGTCTAGATTTACGTTTTACACATGAAGAACACAGTTGTTTTTGAAGCTATTGTCCTGGCAGCCTTTATATATTTTGTGAGCAGACTCTATCGCCGGCTATAGCCATGCCGAAATAGAGCAAATGACTTAATGAAATTAAACGCGAACTTTCGTCAATTGAAGTGCTGTGTATAGTAAACGAAAATCAAGTATAAATTTATAAGCATATTTACTCACAAACAAACGGTTGCTAACGAACCTTATTATGAGACAACGAACCGTGAGGATCACACGGGCACCTTTACTTGCTTTACGCTTGGGTTAGGAAGCTTAATGCCTCTTTGGTCCATTCCATTTCTAGAACACGAAGAAGTCAGTACAAATAACGCTTTTCGCAACTAGCTTGTATAAAAGAAAGTCTGCTGGTAAAAAAAAATATCGATTTTGTTTAGTTACAGTATTTATGAAAATTTGCTCACTGAAAAACGCGCAAAAACCTCCAACATGAAAACCGAAGATAGCTGCTGGCCACAGATGTCAACTTTAACAGAACACTGTAAACAAATGACAATCAGAAATTATACTCTCATACTCCTTTCTGCGCATGTGCGTGCTATCAACCGTCTGGTGCGCAGACGAGGATTCACGGTAATTTAGAATAGTATCTATTTCCGCGAACGGTTAGTGCTTCTGCTAACCTGTGAGTTCCCCCTTTTCTACCACCAGATGGTTGTCGCGCTGGACCTACAGCATACCGATCGTGGTGGACCATTGTCAAATAAACTCTTCACAGCGCAGCTGCCATCCGCTTATCTGAAGTACACTTTCCTGCAAAGCTACCTTATTACCGTAAAACAAACTTCTTCCTGCTAACGAACTACGATTCGAAATAATGTGTTATGGGTCTGAAGATCAGTTATACCTGATCGAAATCGAAAGTGAATCAATGTAACAAGTGAACTTGAGACGTGTTTGTCTTTCTTCTTCTTCTTCTTCTTCTTCTTCTTCTCCTCCTCCTGCTCCTCCTCCTCCTTCTTGCATCGAATCCGGGCAATTGTTGACCACCTAAAACAGTTACTGAGAGGAGCTGTTCTTTCGAATGAGATTATTCTTCCCGTCTTCGCATTATATTTTCATTTTCTTGCTCTGCTGTTGTTTTTATTCCTGGATCAACACTCACCACGTTTCTTCTCTTTTCCTCAAAAACCCCTGAAATTTTTGTTTTCATTCTGAATCTCTTTTTTTAATGTCTTGTTCATTTATGTTCATCTGTAAGTCTTTTCGAGTAATCAATTGAAACCTTATGGTTCCAGCAACATTTTCAAGCCTCAAACATCTGTGATATATATATATATATATATATATATATATATATATATATATAATATGCAGACTGAGCGAAGAATTTTTGAGTCCCTTTGATCCACTGATTTTTTTCTTTCTGTTAATTTATTGTCCTTCACTCTTTTCTGATATCTAAAGTAACTGTCCCACCTTCTTAGGATTGCGTATGAGACTTCGGTAATTTTTAATAGCTTTCATTGTTGCTCCTTAATTTGTAGCTACCAGTTTCATCTACGATGGCCCCAGAATTTTTCGAAGGATTGTCCTCTCTTTCTCCTCCATTTTTTCTGCTTCTCCTGTTTTACTGTGACAATGAACCCTGCTGCAAATAACGCTTATGGTTTTAAGCTGTTTCATAGTACGGAATTTTCGATTAAAGAACGTTGATTTTTCGTTGGTAAGTGTCCTTGGAGAGTTGATATGCTATCCCCGTCTTCTGTGATCTTACACTGTTTGTATCTTTGGTCCATCCAGTGCTTTGAATGATTTCTCCGAGATATTCATATGTCTGAACTTTTTTAATTTTTTGAAAATCTATTTTCAACGATACTTGGACACCAACGGTATTTGTCATGTATTATGTTTTGGACGTCGAGATTTTAGGGTCTACCTTCTTTGACATTCTACTGAGGAGGTTTCTCTGGGTGACAGCTGATTCTGTGTCTTTGCCAATACTGCCAGGTCATCTGAAAAGGCCAGGAAGTTGATTTTGATTCTTTGTGTTTCGTTACTAATTTTATGTATTGAATTATTCTAGCTTCTAGCATCTGTCTTTCATCATTGCATTAGAAGTATTCACAGAGCTCTCAGACATCTTCTATTACGACAAAATCACATGAGGATTTGAAAACGCTGTTAATCGTTTCGGCCAGTCAGTCACCTCCAAAGGAAAGACACATTGTGTAAGCGGCATTAGTCACGCTGCGTTGTGTCGTGAAAAAAAATTAACAAAAATAAAAAAGCGTAATTAGTCAATGGTCTCACTTCTAACTGATTGATACCTTACAATACAAATGGATCACAGTGATAATAATAATAATAATAATAATAATAATAATAATAATAATAATAATAATAATAACACCGTTGTTGTTGTGGTCTTCAGTCCAGAGACTGGTTTGATGCAGCTCTGCATGCTACTCTATCCTGTTGAAGCTTCTTTATCTCCAAGTAACTACTGCAACCTGCGTCCTTCTGAACCTGCTACGTGTATTCATCTCTTGGTTTCAGTCTACGATTTACCCTCCACGCTGCCCTCCAATACTCAGAATATACCCTACCAACCGATCCCTTTTTCTAGTCAAGTTGTGCCACAAGCTCTTCTCCATCCCAATTCTGTTCAATACCTCCTCATTAGTTATGTGACTTACCCTGATCTTCAGCATTCTTCTGTAACACCACATTTCGAAAGCTTCTAATCTCTTCCTGTCTAAACTAGTTATCGTCCATGTTTCACTTCCATACATGGCTACACTCCATACAAATACTTTCAGGACCGACTTCCTAACACTATACTCGATATTAACAAATTTCTCTTCTTCAGAAACGCTTTCCTTGCCATTGCCAGTCTACATTTTATATCCTCTCTACTTCGACCATCATTAGGTATTTTACTCCCTAAATAGCAAAAAAAGGGTACTACTTTATCTCATTTCCTGATCTAATTCCCTCAGCATCACCTGACTTAATTCGACTACATTCCATTATCCTCATTTTGCTTTCGTTGATGTTCATCTTATATCCTCGTTTCAAGACACTGTCCCTTCCGTTCAACTGCTCATCCAGGTCCTTTGCTGTCTCTGACAGAATTACAGTATCATCGACAAACCTCAAATTTTTTATTTCTCCCCCCTGGATTTTAATTCCTACCCCGAATTTTTCTTCTGTTTCCTTTGCTGCTTGCTCAGTACACAGATTGAATAACATTGGGGAGAGGCTACAACCCTGTCCCATTCCCTTCCCAACAACTGCTTCCCTTTCCTTTCATGCGCCTCGACTCATAACTGCTATCTGGTTTCTGTACAAATTGTAAATAGGCATTAGTTGTCTGTATTTGAACCCTGTCACCTTCACAATTTGAAATAGAGCACTCCAGTCAACATTGTCAAAAGCTTTCCCTAAGTTTACATATGCTAGATACGTTGGTTTGCCTTTCCTTAATCTATCTTCTAAGATACGTCGTAGGGTCAGTATTGCCTCACATGTTCCAACATTTCTACGGAATCCAAACTGATACTCCTCAAGGTCCGCTTCTACCAGTTTTTCCATTCGTTTGTAAAGAATTCGTGTTAGTATTTTGCAGCTGTGACTTATTAAACTGATAGTTCGGTAATTTTCACATCTGTCAACACCTGTTTTTTTGGGATTGGAATTATTATATGCTTCTTGAAGTCTGAGGGTATTTCGCCTGTCTCATACATCTTGCTCACCGGACGGTAGAGTTTTGTCAGAGCTGGCGCGCCCAACGTTATCAGTAATTCTAATGGAATATTGTCTACTCCTGGGGCCTTGTTTCGACTTGGGTCTTTCAATGCTCTGTCAATTTCTTCACGCAGGATCGTATCTCCCATTTCATCTCCCTCCACGTCCTCTTCCATTTCCATAATATTGCCCTCAAGTGCATCTCCCTTGTATAGATCCTCTCTATATTCCTTCCACCTTTCTGCTTTCCCTTCTTTGCTTAGAACTGATTTTCCATCTTAGCTCTTGATATTCATACAAGTGGTTCTCTTTTCTCCAAAGGTCTCATTAATTTTCCTATAGGCAGTATCTATCTTACCCCTAGTGATACATGCCTCTACATCCTTACATTTCTGCTCTAGATATCCCTGCTTAGCCACTTTGCACTTCCTGTCGATCTCATTTTTGAGAAGTTTGTATTCCTTTTTGCCTGCTTCATTTACTGCATATTTATATTTTCTCCTTTCATCAATGAAGTTCAATATCTCTTCTGTTACCCAAGGATTTCTAGTAGCCCTCGTCTTTTTACCTACTTGATCCTCCGCTGTCTTTACTATTTCATCCTTCAAAGCTGCCCATTCTTCCTCCACTGTATTTCTTTCCCCCGTTCTTGTCAATCGTTCCATAGTGCTCACTCTCAAAGTCTCTCAAACTCTCTACAACCTCTGGTTCTTTCATTTTATCCAGATTCCATCTCCTTAAAATCCTATATTTTCGCAGTTTCTTCAGTTTTAATTTACAGTTCATAACCAATAGATTGTGGTCAGAGTCCACGTCTGCACCTGTAAATGTCTTACAATTTAAAACCTGGTTCCTAAATGTCTGTCTTACCATTATATAATCTATCTGAAACCTTCCAGTGTTTCCAGGCATCTTGCATGTATACAACCTTCTTTCATGATTCTTGAACCAAGTGTTATTAGCTATGATCAAGTTATGCTCTGTGCAAAATTCTACTAGGCGGCTTCCTCTTTCATTCCTTACCCCCATTCCATATTCACCTACTACTTTTCCTTCTCTTCGTTTTCCTACTACCGAATTCCAGTTCCCAGTAGCTATTATGTTTTCGTCTCCCTTCACTATCCCAATAATTTCTTTTATACCATGACACATTTCTTCAATCTCTTCGTCATCTGCGGACCTTTTACTACTGTGGTAGTGTGGGCTTCCTGTCTATCTGGGCTGCAATACTGCATTTGCTATACTGTTTGTAGTAATTTACCCGCGCTCCTATTTTTTATTCATTATTAAACCTACTCCTGTATTACCCCTATTTGATTTTGTGTTTATAATCCTGCATTCACCTGACCAGAAGTCTTGTTCCTCCTGCCACCGAACGTCGCTAATTCCCACTAGAGCTAACTTGAAAGGGTACAGTACTGCCCGACATTGAAAATAGGTACAACGTACTTCATTATTCTTGTCAGAACAACACATTTTTTGTAAAAATAACTCAGTTTCAATTAATACAGCGAAGCCGGATACCAGTGTGGGAAAGAATGACAATTTATTTATTTAACTGATCACATGTGCACTCCCACAAAATAAATCCCCACATCCAGTTTGGTGAGATCTGTGAAATGAATGAATGTATGGTTGTCTGCTAACCGCAGATAGTGAATGTGAATATATGATCATCTTTGAGACGTTCTTTTGGTCACCTTTAGTGGAACCAAAGAGATGAAACTTATCGGAGCTTTGAGCGCCCGAAATGTGGCTGACCAATACGGTAGCAAGGTGCTCCCCCACTTCGGCAGAGGTGCGAGAGGACCTGAAGAACGGCCATGTTTCAGCACTCTGCCACTGGATCTAGTGTTGGTAAAACCTGTCTTAGGCGTGCTCCGTAAGGACAAAAGAGTGGAGACATGGTATGCATGTGAAATACATAAGAGTAGTTTAGAATAATAATTTCTCTATTTCAGGAACTTTTGTGGGGAGAATTAAATGTCAGGCAAGTAATATTAATGGGATCGTAGTAATCTTTGGAAGTGACCAACGGTCACAATGAAACCACGTGTAGCAATAAGTTGAAATACTTCCGAGTGCTTAAGTTAAGCTGAATTACTAGCGTGTGTACTATAAGTTGGAAATATTTAAGAAGTGGCGTGTGCAGGACTTGAAAGTCTGAATCTGTGTATGAGACAAAGGATAAAGAGAAGTACTCGTCCATGGTATCAGTAGTTGAGGACTCGCGTGTGTGATGAATATGTTCTTAATATTACTTTGCGTGTTATGTTTCCGTGTGACGCTTGATTCAAACTATAATACTCTGAGAGAGAAGCAAGGTGAGTCAACCGTCTATCCAGCAACGCCACGTGGCTTGCATTGCACAGGAAGACGTGCATATATCGTCCAGAGTTCGTAGTAGGAAAGAAAAGTTACGAAGTGGGGCAGTGTCGTGTGGAACTGGGATGAATACTAATTGAAGTGGGGAAGCTGAAAGTGATGTGATTATGATGTTGTGGCTATTCCTTATGTTGTATTCCATGTTGCAGTGTGGTGTATGTGATGTAATTTAAGTATGTGTGGTTTGCATGGGAGAGTAGCAAAGTAGTTTCAGAGGTAGTGGGTTATGCATGTTCCTTTTGTACCGCTCGGTCTGGAGGAAAGTTTCGTGATGATGGTTGTGAGAGTCGAAGTGTGAGATATACCAAAAGATGCACCATCCTATCCAGAAAGTGCACTGTAGCATTAAATAATTACGAGACCATAAGATAGAGAATCACCAATGTAAAGCCATGCCCACTGGGCGGAATTTCTAATGTGTTATTGTTGTAGGTTATGGAATTTGTGTGTTTAGGTTATAGAATTTATCGGAATAAATAAGATAGTGAAAAGAAAAAGATTGGTGGCCTTTTCCTTCGAATTGTATGTTGTCATGATATCCAGAATTTATAATGTGTGCGCCATTCATATTCAGTGCGATGGCCACGTGTTGATCAAAGCCGTTAAATAAGAAACAAAATGTGGTATTGCCAGTGCGTGGTGAACAGTCAGAGTTCTGTAAATTACTTATAGTCAGATGTGCGTTTCCGTTGCGTAATATTCATACAGGAGGGTAATTTGTAACTTAATTGTGAGTACGAGAGTTCATGTTACTCGATAAATAAGAATGAATCCACTCACTTGGCAGACCACTCATCTTGCAGGCCTGACTGCTTGATGCCACAGTATGAGCAAGGCATGTGGGGTGCCTCTCAAACTTTAACCTACCCATTTCCCTTTTTAAATTTTCTAACCTATCTACCGGATTAAGGGATCTGACATTCCAGGCTCCGATCTGTAAAACGCCAGTTTTCTTCCTCCTGATAACGACGTTCCTCTTGAGTAGTTCCCGCCCGGAGATCCAAATGGGGGACTATTTTACCTCCGAAATATTTTACCCAAGAGGTGGCCATCATCATTTAACCATACAGTAAAGCTGCATGCCCTCGGAAAAATTACGGCTGTAGTTTCCCCTTGGTTTCAGTCGATCGCAGTACCAGCACAGCAAGGCCGTTTTGGTTATTGTTAGAAGGCCAGATCAGTTAATAATCCAGACTTTTGCCCCTGCAACTGCTGCAAAGGCTGCTGCCCCTCTTCAGGAACCACACGTTTGTCTGGCCTCTCAACAGATACCCATCCGTTGTGGCTGCACCTACGGTACGGCCATCTGTATCGCGAAGGCACGCAAACCTCCCGACCAGCGGCAATATCCATGGTTCATGGGGGGAATAACACTAATAACAGTTACCGTTATCGTTATTGTTATTGCTCCTTTCAGAAGAAACATGATTAATGATAGAGATACCAGAGTTTGGTAGGACATCAGAAAAGAAATGAAGTGACTTGAATGTTGTATGTGCAGCCTTCTAGCCCGCCGCCTTAAGCTTTCGTCACATCTAAGTATGTACTACAGTCGCATGAAAGATGAGGGAAGTCGGCTTACCTTGTATGTATTTAGAACGTGTCATTCCGTGCGTAGGTTCTCGAATGTTCTCAAGAGACTTGCGAGGAAAAATTTGAGCTTGTTTTGGATTACTAATTTATACTAATATTTTACGGTCAGCTAGGAGAATAATGGTTGATTTGTGAAGTTAGTTTTCATTATTTAGTCCTGACAAAGAGCCAACTCTGTTACAGAATGTACTGAATACTCGAAAGGGCGTGGAAATTGCTTTCCTCGTTCCCTATCTTCTGTCTATTGATGCAACGTAAGAATCACAGTAGTAGTTGCAGGCCCTTTGCGGTACCTGCTTAAAAATTATTTCCTAGAGACTGATAATTCTGCCCCGTTCGAATTGGCCCGCTGATTTCATACTTGTTGTCAAGGCTTACAGGCACTTAACGTTTCACTTTCCCACTTTGGTAGCTGTATGTTGTTCCTGTACCCATAGGTGTGCCACCTCTCTCCGGTCTTAATCATTCTTTGGTGGTACTCTGATTTACATGTTCTCCATGTTTGATTCATTTGAAACATTCTTTCAGAAAGTTGTAATTTGGAAAGTAATTTATTTTAAATAATCTTAGTGGGCTGTTGAATGAATATTCCCCTCTGCAGTCGATTGTACGCTGATCTGAAACTTGCTATCAGATGAAAACTGTGTGACGGACGGGGATTCTAACCCAGAACCTTGCTTTCCGCGGATAATGCTCATAATGACAGATGTATCCTTTCACGACTCACGACCTGCCCCCTCCCCTCCCCCTCAAAGCTTCACGTCATCCACAACCTCTCTCCTCCTTCCAAACGTTGAGGCCGTTTTCCTATGTATTATGCGAGATTACTGCTCCTGGAAGAAAGAACAGTGTTGAGATGTGGCTTAGCAACAGGCTCTACAGTTCCCACGTCATCCGAGGGGTAAAATGGGCCTACACAGTGTTATAAAAAAAGAGAGAGTAGGGTCAGATTGATTATGGACACTGGCATTATTGGTCGTCGGTAGTATAACCTTTTGACAGTCGAGCTGAGCTACAGCCGGGAGGAGATTCTATGTAGTCTATGATCTGAGAGAATGTACAGACAGCCTGTTCAGTAAGCAGATATGCCAGATGCGAGAAACTCTTCTACCGATGAGCATCAGTAGATGCGGTGAGACTTTGATGTGTACTGACTCGATACTGACACTTTCTATGCTGTAGGGTTTTACGCTGCAAGTAGTGAAACCAGTATTATTTCGTTTGTTAGCCAGAACGAACTGCAACTTGTGAGTTAACAAGCATTTCGCTCTCATTCAAGTATATGGCCGAAAGAGTCAACCTTCAAGAATTGTGAAACGAACCCTTTCGTCCAGGACCGGCTGCCACAAAGGGTGCAGATTCATCACGAGATGGGGAAACTCACAGACATCTATTGTCTATTGAGGCCTAAGCGCTGTAGTGTGCGAGTGAGACGAACGAGAACCTACATCATAGAGAAACCCAGTAGAAGGCTTTTGTGGCCGAGGAGACGTAGCAGTGTTAAATATGGCGGACCTAAGATCGGCTATAAAGGGAAACATCTATGAAAACTATATAATTCTATAATAATGCAGGGAGTCAAGCCACAGTAATTTTTATCTGCCATCCTCCATAAATTTTCATGGTGATCCCAATAAAACTTGAATATCTGTAATGGTTTAGAATTTACTGTCAAAGTGAAAATAACAAGTTTTGTAACAAAGACCTGAATACTAAAACCTGAAAGCTTTAGTCGATCTTAACGATCGACATTTCAGATAGAAGCGCATCATTAAAATGACAAACGTTGTAAATATCAACTCTGTAACTTTATTTATTTAAAAGATACTGATAATTGAAATTTACTATATTTGCAGTTAAGCATCAGATCATAATTTCCTCCACACAAAACACATTGAACAATGACAGCATGACACCTTATTGAATCATTATGTAATAGAAAATTTGTTGTAAAGTTTAGTGCATCATAGTTACTTTTGTTCGTTATTTATTTATTTATCGGGAAGCACATTGGTGCAAGGCTACTGGCTGTGGCATTCAAAGCTAGGAAGGAAATTTTATTGGTTTTATGTAAAATAATTATTGTTAGATTATTTAGCATATGAAAGTGGTCAAACTTAGATTATTTAAATATGTTAAAATGTAATGTAGAATAAGCTGTTGCCAATCAGAAGGACGGCTTCAGGAAAGAGAACAGCCCTAGTCAGTTGAGCGATGATATTTGGAGCGCGGGGAACGCGGCCGGGGATGGGCAGAGGGACAGTGCTGGTGGAGACGCAAAAGTGGACGATCGGTCTTTAGGAAGTGAAACGACATAGAAAATTTTGCGTTATGTGGTATCGCGGGACTTAAGTCTCTGAGTGGTGAGCAGTTGTGTGCCTGGTGTGAACTTTTACTTTTCGCATTGGTAACTTGTATTTCGTGATAAGCTTGTGAATGATCAAACTATGTCAAATGTATATGCGCTCGAGTGTAACAGTAACTCTAAATACGACCACTTTCGCTATTAGTTTGCTTTCTAAATAAACATTTGAGAGGTTCCATGCCCTCTTTTGCATGTCGCCTCTCATTCTCATCAATTTTATTAATGTTTTATGTCATTGCACGGTAGTAACAAACCGAATAAGGTTATTGTAATGAGAGTATTTGTACTGAGAGCTCAAAAAATACTTTTCACTTGATTTCTATGCATGTTGGGTTACTTCCCTGGGTGGCCTGTGCGAGGCAAGCTTCGGAGGACGCGGAACTCTGCATTTCCCGTTGGGGGCTGCACTTCCCTGAATTCTGAGGGGTTCGTACAATAGGCTTAAGTGCCTGGCGGAACGACTGACGTCGGTCGAGTTTCGCCTATTGTATGCAGGGCGAAACGACCTGCGAGACGTCTGAGAGTAGCTGCAGTTTATGTGTTTACCGTTCCGGCGCGTCTAGAACGAAGACTCCTGGCACCGACTGGCTGCATTGTCCTCTTGATTCTGAGAATACTTGTGGACCGTGCCCTGCTGGGTGCGACTGTCTGGCGCCAGATGGCCGGTGGTCTAGGCATGTTGTTTTCGTGGCCGGTCAAACGGCAGTTCAGTGCCCTCAGCTGAATAGCAGAGGCATGATTGGTCAACTTAAAAAAAAAAATTGTTCAAATGGCTCTGAGCACTTTGGGACTTAAAACCTGAGGTCATCAGTCCCCTAGACTTAGAACTACTTAAACCTAACTAACCTAAGGACATCACACACATCCATGCCCGAGGCAGGATTCGAACCTGCGACCGTAGCAGTATGCGGTTCCGGACTGAAGCGCCTAGAACCGCTCGGCCACCACGGCCGGCGGTCAACTTAAACTGAGGCTAGTTGACGTCATAAACCCCTGCTCAAAATTGGAGGGAATGGTCGCTATTGGCGTGAATGATGTTCTGAGACAATGTGGGAGAATTTTGGAATCAGAACTGAATGCTGATTCGCGGATTTCGAGGAGAGTGGGGAGTCGAGCAATGTTGTGTATGTGTGTATGGTTTGAAGTTTTCGGGCGCTAAACAGCGTGGTCACCAGCGCCCAAACGCATAGAAACAGTAACACATGCGGTGAAGGGACGAAGACGGACAGCGAACAAGGAGAACGGCTAAAAGACACAGACCTGACGCAGTTCCAAATCCTCACATACAGAGGCAAAACAAGAGGAGAGGAAACGCACTAAAAAGGAAAGGAAACACAAGGAAAAGAGAACACAAATCGAAGTGAAACAAGTAGGTAGTCGTGACTGGCGGACCTCTTACCTAAAACCTGGGTGAGCCAGTCACCCAGCAGCACATTAAAATCCTCTCCCTAAAATCCGAGGCAACAAACTGGACGGGACACAAAACCGTAAGACCTTAACCACAGTCGTTGCGTCGTCTTGCAAAATAGAGGGCAAATAGGGCAAATCCGGTGGCAAGGAAACTACCGCTCTCTGGTCAGAGAATAAAAGACAGTCTAGTAAAATGTGGCGGACAGTAATCTGGACGCCATAAGCACTGCAGATTGGGGGGTCCTCCCGCCGGAGTAAAAAACCATGCGTTAAGGGACTGTGCCCGACGCGGAGGCGAGTGAGGAGAACCTCATCCCGTCTGCACAACTGGTAGGACGTACGCCATGGCCGCGTGGTGGCCTTGACCAGACGTAGCTTATTTTCACCGACTGCCAGCCACTCCTCTTCCCATTGACGCATAAGACGAAAACGCAAAAGGGAGGTAACAGCATGGAGGGGGACGGCACGTTCAACAACGTGAGGAAGGGAACATGGATCTTTGGCAGCCACATCCGCCAGTTCGTTTCCCCTAATACCCACGTGCCCCGGCACCCAGCAGAAAGAAACCTCCTTCCCCTGGCTTCGCTCTTGCATTGCACGGGCAAGGGGATTCGGTATATGATCTTCATCAGAGTCAGACGGTCTTGCGACTTGGTCGCCCTCTTTCGGAAGAACTTAGAATTCTCAGACAGCCTTCGAGGCCAGGGGTTGACACAGAGTCGCTGCACGGCAGCTACCGACGACGTGCTGCAGATTTCAGTACTGGTATGGTATGGTATTTTGAGGCTCTGGCATTGTAGGACCTTATCAATTTTATACTGCATCCCTCAGCAGCACACATGCTCGCTTTGCTACTAGTCCACCTTGCTTGTTTCTCCATGTGATCCCATTTGAGCTCTCACTACTAATTGCAATACTGCTATACAGTCGGGAGATTGATATTTGATTCATTAGGGCCTCCAGTCATTATCGTCAGTCTGTTACATCACAGAGAATAGGAGCCCCTTGTTCTCGAGCCAACTATTGTTCTCATAATAGTTCAGTGTACCCAATCCTTTAACCTACTGTTTCTGTCGACAATCATGTGCATTTATGTTCTGATGTATAATAAATCTCATTGTAATATTTAATCCGCATATCATTAAAATTAATATAAAAATCCAGTAAATGAAGCAGACAAAAAGGAATACAAACGTCTCAAAAATGAGATTGACAGGAAGTGCAAAATGGCTAAGCAGGCATGGCTAGAGGACAAATGTAAGGATGTAGAGGCTTATCTCACTAGGGGTAAGATAGATACTGCCTACAGGAAAATTAAAGAGACCTTTGGAGAAAAGAGAACCACTTGTATGAATATCGAGAGCTCAGATGGAAACCCAGTTCTAAGCAAAGAAGGGAAAGCAGAAAGGTGGAAGGAGTATATAGAGGGTCTATACAAGGGCGATGTAATTGAGGGCAATGTTATAGAAATGGAAGAGGATGTAGATGAAGATGAAATGGGAGATATCATACTGCGTGAAGGGTTTGATAGAGCAGAAAGACCTAAGTCGAAACAAGGCCCCGGGAGTAGAAAACATTCCATTAGAACTACTGACAGCCTTGGGAGAGCCAGTCCTGACAAAACTCTACCATCTCGTGAGCAACATGTATGAAACAGGCGAAATTCCCTCAGACTTCAAGAAGAATATGATAATTCCAATCCCAAAGAAAGCAGGTGTTGACAGATGTGAAAATTACCGAACAATCTGTTTAATAAGCCACATCTGCAAAATACTAACACGAATTCTTTACAGACGAATGGAAAAACTGGTAGAAGCCGACCTCCGGGAAGATCGGTTTGGATTCCGTAGAAATATGGGAACACGTGAGGCAATACTGACCCTACGACTTATTTTAGAAGCTAGATTAAGAAAAGGCAAACCTACGTTTCTAGCATTTGTAGCCTTAGAGAAAGCTTTTGACAATGTTGACTGGCATACTATGTTTCAAGTTCTGAAGGCGGCAGGTGTAAAATACAGGGAGCGAAAGGCTATTTACAATTTGTACAGAAACCAGATGGCGGTTATAAGAGTCGAGGGACATGAAAGGGAAGCAGTGGTTGGGAAGGGAGTGAGACAGGGTTGTAGCCTCTCCCCGATGTTGTTCAATCTGTATATTGAGCAAGCAGTAAAAGAAACAAAAGAAAAATTCGGAGTAGGTATTAAAGTCCATGGAGAAGAAATAAATACTTTGAGGTTCGCCGATGACATTATAATTCTGTCGGAGACAGCAAAGGACTTGGAAGAGAAGCTGAACGGAATAGACAGTGTCTTGAAAGGAGGGTATAAGATGAACATCAACAAAAGCAAAACGAGGATAATGGAATGTAGTCGAATTAAGTTGGGTGATGCTAAGGGAATTAGATTAGAAAATGAAACACTTAAAGTAGTAAAGGAGTTTTCCTATTTAGGGAGCAAAACAACTGATGATGGTCGAAGTAGAGGGGATATAAAATGTAGACTGGCAATGGCAAGGAAAGGGTTTCTGAAGAAAAATTTGTTAACATCGAATATAGATTTAAGTGTCAGGAAGTCGTTTCTGAAAGTATTTGTATGGAGTGTAGCCATGTACGGAAGTGAAACATGGACGAGAAATAGTTTGGACAAGAAGAGAATAGAAGCTTTCGAAATGTGGTGCTACAGAAGAATGCTGAAGAGTAGATGGGTAGATCACATAACTAATGAGGAGGTATTGAATAGGATTGGGGAGAAGAGGAGTTTGTGGCACAACTTGACTAGAAGAAGGGATCGCTTGGTAGGACATGTTCTGAGGCATCAAGGGATCACCAATTTAGTATTGGAGGGCAGAGTGGAAGGTAAAAATCGTAGAGGGAGACCAAGAGATGAATACACTAAGCAGATTCAGAAGGATTTAGGTTGCAGTACGTACTAGGAGATGAAGAAGCTTGCACAGGATAGAGTAGCATGAAGAGCTGCATCAAACCAGTCTCAGGACTGAAGACCACAACAACAACAACAACACCATTTCGTTAGATGTACGCAAAATCCCATTTCCTGTTGATTATTATGGTAAAGTTTTCTTTTTTTCTAAGTACATTAAGATTCTTATTAAATTATTGTGAGTGTGCGTTCCTTATTTTACCAACTAGCAGGATCCATCATCATTTTCTTCCATTACCATTGTGTGCATAATTAATTAGATGCTAGATAAGGAGGGGGTCAAGTGCATGGCTCGTTCTCATGCAAAATTCGTCTGAATTAAAGAGGTACAAACTCTTCTCCACCCGGCACATCGCACATAATTCTAACCAAATCGCAACTGTGTAGCCTACATCATTTATGGGTCGTTAATTTAGTTCCCAATATTATTATTACTGTTATTACCTTAAATTAACTTTGTATTTCCCAAACTTGCCATCTGCCAGACAATTTAACCAAAGGGTCACATGTGTCTAATTTAGGGCGTGTAATACGACAAATGCGTTTCAAGCCCTAGGCGAGTTTGAGCCAAGACATGTCGACGAAGAGGAACCACTTGTGAGCCCAAACATCTATGGGATGTTAGCTCGCAAACTCAAGTGATTTATCTCGTAAGATTAGAGTGGATATAATTTCTGGTGGCCTCCGAATTCAGAATGATTTCCTATTTAACAAATGCTGTGTATTATACATAGATACATGTATATATACATACATACGAGGTGCGACAATAAAATAATGAGACTGATGTGGAAAAAAAAGGTTGCTTACCGCTTTAGTAAAGTTTAGTGTTGTCTCCTTCAAAGTAGCTCCCTTCTGATTGCACACAATTTTTCCAGCGCTTCTGCCATTGATGGCAACATTTCTGGAATTTATCCTGTGTAATATCCTCCAAGACCCTCGTCACAGCTTTTTGGACATCTTGTGTTGTTTGAAAATGGTGTCCCTTGACCGCCGTTTTGACTCTTGGAAAATCGAAAAAATCGCACGGGGCGATATTTGGTGAATAAGGTGGCTGTGGTAGTACTGAAATTTGTTTTGAGGTTAAAAATTGCTGTACTCAGAACAATATGGGATGTGCACATTATCGTGATGCAGGGTCAAATTATCAGCAATGTTGGCACTGACACGAGTAACTCTTTTACGAAGTCTTTCTAAAATTTCTTTGTAGTAATGTCGGTTAACTGTTTGTGCAGGAGGCACCCACTCTGTATGAACAATTCCCTTGGAATCAAAGAAGCACACAAGCATGCATTCCACTTTTGACTTTGACATGTGAGACTTTTTTTGGGTCTGGGTGATCCCTTTGAGCACCATTGCGAACTTTGGCATTTTGTCTCTGGATCGTACTGAAAAAGCCAACTTTCATCACCAGTGATTACACGGCTCAACAATTCTGGATTGATTTCCGCTTGCTCTAACAGATCGGCTGCCACATTTTTTCGTGTTTCTCACTGTTGTGGTGTGAGATTTTTGGGGGCCATTTATGCACCAATCTTCATCATACCAAGATCTTCAGTTATTAGACGAACCGTTTCTCGATTGATGTTCAGTTCTTCTGCAATCATTTTCATGGGTAATCTTCGGTCAGATCATACGAGTTCACGCACCCTGGCCAAGTTGACATCCGTCCGTGAGGTTGATGGTCGTCCACTGCAGTCTTCATCTTCAACATTCGTTCTGCCTCCACCAAACATTTTATGCCAACGAAAAACTTGAGCTGTCCTCTCCAAAAGCCTTCTGAAGTTGTCGTCGTGTTTTCACCCAACTGAACGCAAAAAGAAATGGCATACCGTTAAAGGAATATTATGCGATCCCATTTCTCTGACGAGAGACACAAACACATGTTAACATATTACAGCACAACTCACAACTGAGCAGTTGCATCGATATGCCGCTTGGACTAGAAGCGTCTTATAGACCAAGGTCAAAGATATTGTGCTTACGCAAGCCTGCAGGGTTGCCACATCTTGCAAAGAAAATCTGTCTCATTACTTTACTGTCGCACCTCGTACATACATACGTAATTGACACCCACTAAAAAGTTTAAACACTTTTGCTTCTCCCTTCATACTATGAACTAATACACCTATCGTTATAAGAAAGAACCACTCTCTCCCACATTTGCCTGATACACGTCAACTAGGTACGAACTACCAGACTTAAAAGTCCGTGATGTCAATAGTGGGGCATATCAACGTGCGCCCCAGACGGAGGACCAAGTCAAGTAAAACTTTCTGCGAATTCAGATGAGTACATGCATAATGCCCCCGGGATATGGACAAGTATGTTTCAAAACCTGGATCAAAGTTTTGATGGATTAGCTGCTTCGCCAATACAAACTGGCCATCCACGTGTGCCAGGAGACACTACAATCGAGTCCCAGATGTTTAACTCGCCTCCTCGACGATAGCGAGGGAGACACTGTTCCCTGCGACTGTTCTCTCACAGGGAGAGCCTTTCCGTGTCTTTCAGGACAGCCCTTCGTGACAGCGGACAGCCGGACGTTGATGGATGGACGCCTCGACCGGTCTACCTACCTACCTAGCTGCTGGCTGGCTGGCTGTGTTTGTGAATTCGCTGGGCAGAGAAGAGCAAAGGCCCGCAGCGTCGACCCACTGTTTCTGTAGAGACAGATTTGCAATGCAGATTACGCTGAATATCTCTGCGCGGAATGTCAACACGCCCTGATTTCTGTTCCACACACACACACACACACACACACACACACACACAAAACATGCACCGCGACACAGCTTCATCAGCGCATTTAAGTGTGTGTATAAAAACTGTAGCAATATTTCACTTGTTTCTCATACATCTTACAGACACACAATGCTACAGATAGTCGTACAGTATTAAATATTTTTCCTTCAGTACTATTAGGTTGCGATCTACTTTAACGAGTCATTTCTCTGTGTTAAATGACACTCTTTATTTCTCCACGTTTACTAGTGTCCATATCCTAAATAAATTCTATTACTCATTACAATCAATCGTCTTCCTCGAAATTAAACTTATAATAGTTGTTAAAAACGTGAATACACATTATTAATTTCCCACAATAATTATTTAAAAGTTCGTCATGAACTGTCTTTCAGCTTCTTAGGCCATAGTCAGGTAACTTAATACTAGACAGGCAGTCCACACAACTTCAGCGAGAGTTCATAGCTGTACAAAGATCACTGTACAAAGTTACGTGTCATTTTATGACTATACGGATACAAAATACATATGTAATGAAATATCTGGAGAGACTTTGAACAGATAAGTCTTATATTACAGAATATTCAAATATTAAAAAGCCGTGCGGGGTAGCCTCGCGATCTGGGGCGCTTTGTCACGGTCCACGCGGCACCCCCGTCGGAGGTTCGAGTCCTCCCACGGGCATGGGATATTGTGTGTGTGTGTGTGTGTGTGTGTGTGTGTGTGTGTGTGTGTGTGTGTGTGTGTGTGTGTTTGTCCTTGGTGTAAGTTAGTTTAAGTTAGATTAAGTAGTGCGTAAGCTTAGGGACCGATGACCTCAGCAGTTTGGACCCGTAAGACCTCATGAAAAATTTCCAAATATTAAAACTGTACGTATGTGTAAGCCAAATTTGTCGTACAAATGAGTAATGGCGCAGACTACTATGCTATATGGACAAAGTGGTAAATGTGAGGAACGGGCCGAGACAAAGGGGTGGGGGAACGAGAAGTCTATGGAATGTTGGTGTGGAGCAGTTACAACAAGCTTATTATCTGATGGTGAAAGAAATAATAAACTGATGCTGTTACTTTAGTAAAGGTGAGTAATGGACCCATATATGGTCATTAAGGACCAGGTCAGGACTCTTTGATTGGTGTTTATTAATGACCATAATTTAGAGTAATGTTAGTTGTCTGCCTTCAGTTCCTCTATGGAGAACATCACATTTTATATCAAATGAACGACATTCATTCAGAGTATTTTCAGCGAAGCTGGAATCTTTGTTGTTCAGTCTCCAACTCATTTCATGTTCAGTGATTCTAGTATTAGAGTCCTACCTGAATGACCTACTTGTAATTTGCCACACAGATTGCAGGAAATCCTATAAATTCCGCTCCGTTCTAAAGGCAGAATCTTATTTTTACTGTCGAACAGAAGGTAGGGAACAGTATTCATAGCATGGGAGCCCATTTGTTATCAGTGTGCTTTTGTTCTGTCTGAGGGGGTAAAGGAGTCCTGTTATCCTGTCTCTCTTCTTCTCCTGAGTATACTGTCAACTAGGGTACCCTAACTGACAGCATATTCAGGAGAAAGGAGAGACACATAGTTTTCAAATTTGAATGTATTGTAATATAAGATTTATTTATTCAAAGTCGCTTTGGATATTACACTATACGTGTGTTTTGTATCCATAGAGTCGGATATGACGTAGTTTTGGTAAACAATCTTTGTACAGCTATGAAGTGTCGCTGAAATTGTATGCATTATCTGTTTACTATTAAGTTATCTGAAAATGGCCTAGAAAGACGAGAGCAGGTTCATAACAGACTTAAATAAATATTATTGTGGAACATTAATACTGAGTATTCAAGTTTTTAATGTGTCTACGTTTCTCCAACACCCGACGAAATACACTCCTGGAAATGGAAAAAAGAACACATTGACACCGGTGTGTCAGACCCACCATACTTGCTCCGGACACTGCGAGAGGGCTGTACAAGCAATGATCACACGCACGGCACAGCGGACACACCAGGAACCGCGGTGTTGGCCGTCGAATGGCGCTAGCTGCGCAGCATTTGTGCACCGCCGCCGTCAGTGTCAGCCAGTTTGCCGTGGCATACGGAGCTCCATCGCAGTCTTTAACACTGGTAGCATGCCGCGACAGCGTGGACGTGAACCGTATGTGCAGTTGACGGACTTTGAGCGAGGGCGTATAGTGGGCATACGGGAGGCCGGGTGGACGTACCGCCGAATTGCTCAACACGTGGGGCGTGAGGTCTCCACAGTACATCGATGTTGTCGCCAGTGGTCGGTGGAAGGTGCACGTGCCCGTCGACCTGGGACCGGACCGCAGCGACGCACGGATGCACGCCAAGACCGTAGGATCCTACGCAGTGCCGTAGGGGACCGCACCGCCACTTCCCAGCAAATTAGGGACACTGTTGCTCCTGGGGTATCGGCGAGGACCATTCGCAACCGTCTCCATGAAGCTGGGCTACGGTCCCGCACACCGTTAGGCCGTCTTCCGCTCACGCCCCAACATTGTGCAGCCCGCCTCCAGTGGTGCCGCGACAGGCGTGAATGGAGGGACGAATGGAGACGTGTCGTCTTCAGCGATGAGAGTCGCTTCTGCCTTGGTGCCAATGATGGTCGTATGCGTGTTTGGCGCCGTGCAGGTGAGCGCCACAATCGGGACTGCATACGACCGAGGCACACAGGGCCAACACCCGGCATCATGGTGTGGGGAGCGATCTCCTACATTGGCCGTACACCACTGGTGATCGTCGAGGGGATACTGAATAGTTCACGGTACATCCAAACTGTCATCGAACCCATCGTTCTAGCATTCCTAGACCGGCAAGGGAACTTGCTGTTCCAACAGGACAATGCACGTCCGCATGTATCCCGTGCCACCCAACGTGCTCTAGAAGGTGTAAGTCAACTACCCTGGCCAGCAAGATCTCCGGATCTGTCCCCCATTGAGCATGTTTGGGACTGGATGAAGCGTCGTCTCACGCGGTCTGCACGTCCAGCACGAACGCTGGTCCAACTGAGGCGCCAGGTGGAAATGGCATGGCAAGCCGTTCCACAGGACTACATCCAGCATCTCTACGATCGTCTCCATGGGAGAATAGCACACCTGCATTGCTGCGGAAGGTGGATATACACTGTACTAGTGCCGACATTGTGCATGCTCTGTTGCCTGTGTCTATGTGCCTGTGGTTCTGTCAGTGTGATCATGTGATGTATCTGACCCCAGGAATGTGTCAATAAAGTTTCCCCTTCCTGGGACAATGAATTCACGGTGTTCTTATTTCAATTTCCAGGAGTGTATTTCACAAATAGTGTAATTGCTATCACACAACAAGTAGCCAGTCTAATAGCCCACAGGTGTGCTGCCCGTTCACTGTGTCGAACGGGCCCAATATTTCGACGATCACACACTTCGCTGTAGTCAGATGCGATGACAAACTTAGCTCCTGGGGCGCGTGACCCATTTATGTAAGTATTTATTTTCTGCTCTTGGATGTGAACTACTAAAGTTTATTCGCCCTGTGTTGCGCAACGTAATCGAGCGAAGACCATACAATTGCCCATGCGTCTACAATACACTAATGTGGCCTTGTCTGAAGCAGTGTCACCGCCTCGGACTCTAACCCTCAGCACCTGTAGTTTGCAGACTATACAGTAGTGGAAATGAGTATAAAGGCAGGGTTCCTACGACATTAATACACAATGTCTGAAGCATACATGTTGTTGTTGTTGTTGTTGTTGTAGTCTTCAGTCCTGCGACTGGTTTGATGCGGCTCTCCATGCTACTCTATCCTGTGCAAGCATCTTCATTTCCCAGTACCTACTGCAGCCTATATACTTCTGAATCTGCTTAGTGTATTCATCTCTTGGTCTCCCTCTACGAATTTTACCCTCCACGCTGCCCTCCAGTACCAAATTGGTGATTACTTGATGCCTCAGAACATGTCCTACCAACCAATCCCTTCTTCTAGTCAAGTTGTGCCACAAACTCCTCTTCTCCCCAATTCTATTCAATACCTCCTCATTAGTTATGTGATCTACCCATCTAATCTTCAGCATTCTTCTGTAGCACCACATTTCGAAAGCTTCTATTCCCTTCTTGTCTAAACTATTTATTGTCTATGTTTCACTTCCATACATGGCTACACTCCATACAAATACTTTCAGAAACGACTTCCTGACACTATACTCGATATTAACAAATTTCTCTTCTTCAGAAACGCTTTCCTTGACATTGCCAGTCTACATTTTATATCCTCTCTACTTCGACCATCATCAGTTATTTTGCTACCCAAATAGCAAAACTCCTTTGCTACTTTAAGTGTTTCATTTCCTAATCTAATTCCCTCAGCATCACCCGACTTAATTCGACTACATTCCATTATCCTCATTTTGCTTTTGTTGATGTTCATCTTATACCCTCCTTTCAAGACGCTGTCCATTCCGTTCAACTGCTCTTCCAAGTCCTTTGCTGTCTCTGACAGAATTACCATGTCATCGGCGAACCTCAAAGTTTTTATCTCTTCTCCATGGATTTTAATACCTACTCCGAACTTTTCTTTCGTTTCCTTTACTGCTTGCTCAGTATACAGATTGAATTGCATCGGGGAGAGGCTATAACCCTGTCTCACTCCCTTCCCAACCACTGCTTCCCTATCATGTCCCTCGACTCTTATAACCGCCATCTGCTGTCTGTACAAATTGTAAATAGCCTTTTGCTCCCTGTATTTTACACCTGCCACCTTCAGAACTTTAAACAGAGTATTCCAGTCAACATTGTCAAAAGCTTTCTCTAAGTCTACAAATGCTAGAAACGTAGGTTTACCTTTCCTTAATCTTTCTTCTAAGATAAGTCGTAGGATCAGTATTGCCTCACGTGTTCCAACATTTCTACGGAATCCAAACTGATCTTCCCGGAGGTCGGCTTCTACCAGTTTTTCCTTCGTTTGTAAAGAATTCGTGTTAGTATATTGCAGCCGTGACTTATTAAACTGATAGTTTGGTAATTTTCACATCTGTCAACACCTGCTTTCTTTGGGATGGGAATTATTATATTCTTCTTGAAGTCTGAGGGAATTTCGCCTGTCTCATGCATCTTGCTCACCAGATGGTAGAGTTTTGTCAGGACTGGCTCTCCCAAGGCTGTCAGTAGTTCGATGGAATGTCCATTGAACATTGAGCTCTCTACCACCTGAATCGACGTCTAGTTATATACTGTACAACTGACATCAAATGCGATACCATTTGGCTACATTTGTCAGTGTACAGGATATATAGACTGCTAACAGCCATTCCAACCGACATTGTTAATTTTCTTAGAAATATCCATACCTTTCTGCTGATTTCGACTACTTAGGACTTAAGTGAAAACACGTATTCAATGCTGCTCCGTATCATAACGCATCTTTTACTCATACTGTGTCGCTTAAGTGGGGAACCACATTAGGAAGTTCAAAAAATTCGATTTTTTGTTATTGCACAAACCGTTAGCCTAACTATCCAGGAATACGCAGTCAAAAATTTCAAAGCGTAATTAGCCTTCGTTTAGATTTTATGCTTTAAGATCGTAAAGTTTTAAAAAGCGAATGTACAAGTCACGTCCAGAAGAGAGTATGGACTCGATTCCGAAACATTCTAAAAACTAAAAAGCTTGGTGGAAAAGGCAAACTCACAGAGACATTAGTGAAAAAGCTCAGCACTTATTATGGACTAGCGATTCGAAGACATATAGATTGTGTGCAAGACATGAAAAAGAAAATTATGGCGGCATACTATCATCTGATTTCCACGGATGGAAATCCTCGACA
This sequence comes from Schistocerca cancellata, assembly GCF_023864275.1. Lineage (NCBI taxonomy): Eukaryota > Metazoa > Arthropoda > Insecta > Orthoptera > Acrididae > Schistocerca > Schistocerca cancellata. The sequence continues at coordinate 194,928,216 of NC_064634.1, forward strand.
CGGGTACTGCCCAGAGGGAGAAGACAGCTGGTGGGAGTGGCAGAAACGAACAGCCCTTGGAATGGAACGTGAACCGCACCCTACTCCATTGCACCCCAACGTACAGAAGGAAATTCTTCCAATATACGAAGATTTATCAAGGGATGAATTACTTTAGAGATGTTTAGGTGGTCATACGCAAAATGCAAATGAAAGTTTTAAATCCACTATTTGGCCATTAGCTCCTAAACACTTGCACTCCGGACTAAGAGTTGTTGAATTTGCATCGTATTTAGTAGTGGGCTTATTCAAGGAAGGAAATTCATCCCTTCTGATGGTCATGAACGAGGTAGGAATTGTAGTAGACTCGCGAAGCTTCAATTATGCCGAACAAATAGATAAGCAGCGAGTGTGCCGGCAGAATCGACGTAGTTCATTGAAACCGAAGGAAGGTGTGAAAGCTCGGGAACCACTGCTGCATGAGCAAACCGAAGCCTATGAGGAGGAAGCAGGTGCTGGAATCGCAGATTAATCGGTAAGCATTTTACATTATTGTTAACTTCCTTGAATTTCTAGTTTCCGTGAATTTATTTTTCAAATGCGTTTATCTCGAAGGGACTTTTTTCATATTTGCGTGCAGTCTAATTCAAAAAGTACAGAACCGATCATTATGAAAATTGATAGTATGATTATTTTATAAAATTACGAATTATATGAATCAACTTGTGAGATGTTATGATTTTAAGGGTATTTTTCTTTGCATAATTAGAAAAAAATAGTGAAAATCGAAGTAAATTGTTCCAAAGCCTGCAAAATTTTTCATTTTTAACTGCATTGAGGTTCATATTCTTAGAAAATAAGTTATTAATGTAAAATCAAAACCTTTTTGATTTCAAATGAAAATCGGAATGGTTACACTGCACGTAACTGGGGAACTATACTTATAACCTTCAGCGGACATCACAGCGTAACTTTATTTTTGGCTGAAATTATTCAAAAAATTCACAAAAAGTGTTGGAAATATGAATGAAATGTCAAATTTTATTAAATTCTAATTAATTTTTCCCACCCAAAAAATGCCAACAAATCAGTGTCAAACAGCCTCCAAATCTGGTTTGCCCCCTTAACAATTTCTCTGCCCGCCGACTGAGTGTTTGTGTTGTCCTCATTTCATCATCATCCTCATCATTCGTGGCAGTGGCTCGACTGGACTGTGAAAAAATTGGGTTGTGAACAAATTGGGACTTTATACGGGTGCTGAGGACCGCGCATTTGAGCGCCCCACAAACCAAACACCACCACCACCACCACCATAATCCCTTAACAATTCACGCGGCCAGATTACTTCTATCCCGTACTCGTCCATCACTATGGAGTGGACAGAAGCGGCACATTCCTGAAAACGCTACATTTTTCCACTCATCTTTCCAGTATAGGCGTCTTCATACCCTCTCTGGCCGGAGCGTATCTGGTTTCTGGTCGCGCAGGGTAGCCGGGAATTCTGGGAAGCATTGCCACGGTTCGCGCGGCTCCCCCCGTCGGCGGATGGAGTCCTCCCTCGGGCATGGGTGTGTGTGTGTGTGTGTGTGTGTGTGTGTGTGTGTGTGTGTGTGTGTGTGTGTGTGGTCCTTAGCGTAAGAAGGTTTAAGTTACATTAAGTAGTGTGTAAGCCTAGCGACCGATGACCTCAGCTGTTTGGCCCCATAGCAACTTACCACAATTTTTTTCTTGTTTCTGGACAGACAGTGCAGGGAAAGTGGAGTGCCTGCCATTACTCTAGGCAGAAGAAGACTGCGTTCAACCGTCAGTGCCGGCAGCTTCGCGTACCGTGTAGTGCTCCAACGTCAACACAGCACTATCAGCATCTCGTGGTCTTAGCTTCCTGACTTTCTGTCACGGGGTCCCGGGTTCGATTCACGCGCAGATCGGGAATTATCTCCGCTTGAGAATGCGTGTGTTTTTTATTCATCATTACCAATACGCAAGTCGCCGAAGTGGCGTCAAATAGAAAGACTTGCATCAATACTCAACAAAGGAAGTAGGAGTTCAAAAATGGTTCAAATGGCTCTGAGCACTATGGGACTCAACTGCTGTGGTCGTAAGTCCCCTAGAACTTAGAACTACTTAAACCTAACTAACCTACGGACGTCACACACACCCATGCCCGAGACAGGATTCGAACCTGCGACCGTAGCGGTCGCGCGGTTCTAGACTGAAGCGCCTAGAACCGCTCGGCCACATCGGCCAGCTCGCACGCACTGTTCGTGAGTGGAACGGTAGAGAATAGTTTGAAGGTGGTCTGATGAAATCTCGGCTAGGCGCTTAATTGTGAATTGCTAAGTAATCATATAGCTGTAGATGTAGGTCGCTGAACTCCGCAGAAGGGGACTCTTATTTCAACACGGCACTAGATTCAGCTGTGCTGTACGTTAAGCCACATGGCAAAGCTGCCGGCAGGCAATTCGTGCTTTATTCATATCGCGTGGCTCAATATACACTCCACACTATGTGGGAACATTTTCTATCCAGGGTTTCATACTCGTCTTACTACCAGAACAGGATACTCCGTACATGTCAAAGTGTTACAATACAACAAAAATTGTTCTTTCACGTTTGAAGTCTCTACGTGCTGATATTGGATCCTTTGACACTGATCACGCATATATGCAATGATTTTCTCGATCGCTGCTGAAACTATCTAGATGGTGCAACAACTCAATCAAATAGTACTTTCAATTCGGAACTGTGTGAGGAAGCAGAGGTGCAGTGTGGCTAATTTAAATCTCTTTCATTCTACATACTTTTACTCGATAACTCTGATTTCATAGGGGACGGCGGAAGTTAAATTCATTGTATTGGTAAGATACATATGTTTATTACCTATGATTAAGACTCCATTTTGCGTACGGAGGCCGGCCGAAGTGGCCGAGCGGTTCTAGGCGCTACAGCCTGGAACCGCGCGACTGCTACTGTCGCAGGTTCGAATCCTGACTCGGCATGGGTGTGTGTGTGATGTCCTTAGGTTAGTTAGGTTTAAGTAGTTCTAAATTCTAGGGGACTTATGACACGAAACAGTGTTTCCTTTATTCAGTTTGTTGTGGCAGCTGGTTGAGTGCTGGTCTATTAGGGCTTGTTGCCGGATTCTGTCTGCGTGAAAAAGGACGTAAAAACGGAGCAACGAGTTTGTGTGAAATTTGGTTTTAAAACCAAGAAATCAGCTTCTGAGACTTATGAACTATTAAAAACAGCTTTTGGAGATAACTGTATGAGGCAGTCAAATATTTTTGTCTCGTTCAACAGATTTAAAAATGGCCGCGAATCATTTGAAGATGAACCGTAGTCTGGCTGTCCTTCCATCTCACCTCAAAAACGAATGAGAATGTTGTGACAGTTCACGACTTAGTGCGCTCTGATCGTAGACTTACAATTAGGGAGATGGTTGATGACCTTAATTTAAGTTTCTATGCAGTTAAGTCAATTTTAACTGAAGATCTGAACATGCGTCGAGTGTCTGCAAAATTCATTCCAAAAGTGTTGTCAATTGACCAGAGACAATATCGACCTGAATTGTGCCAAGAACTGATTAATCGGACTAAAAATGACCCATATTTATTAAATAGGGTAATTACAGGTGGCGAATCGTGGGTATATGGATATAATCCTGAAACCAAAGAAATGGTTCAAATGGCTCTGAGCACTAGGCGACTTAACTTCTGAGGTCATCAGTCGCCTAGAACTTGGAACTAATTAAACGATTCTAAGGACATCACACACATCCATGCCCGAGACAGGATTCGAACCTGCGACCGTAGTGGTCGCTCGGTTCCAGACTGTAGCGCCTAGAACCGCACGGCCACTCCAACCGGCCTGAAACCAAAGTGCAGTCTTCGCAGTGGAAGACTCCAGGTTCACCACGGCCGAAAAAAACACGCAAAGTCGGTCGGAGGTGAAGACAATGTTGGTGATTTTTTTTTCGATTCTACCGATATTGTGCATCATAAATTTAGCCCTGGAGGACAGACAATTAACCTAAAATGCTACAAATGTGTCCTTGAGCGTTTGCACGGAAAGGTGTGGAAGAAAAGGCCTGCATTGTGGAAAGACAGGAGTTGGGTGCTACACTATGACAATGCTCAAGTTCATTGTGCCTTCTCCATCGTTGAATTTTTGACCGAATTCAAAATTCCTGTGCTTCCATAACCGCCATTTTCCCCTGATTTGGCCCCTGCGGACTTCTACCTGTTTCCTAAACTGAAATTTTCACTGAAAGGGAAGTGATTCGACTCGATTGAAGACACCCAGGTAAAAAAAATTTCCAGCAATGTTCCCAAAAGTGTAAACACCGTTGGAGTAGGTGTGTTCAGTCAGAAGGGGGACTATTTTGAAGACGATGCACCTCAGTAGCATGTAAGTACCACCACTGTACAATTACAAACACATTCTTAAAACTTTCCAATCACGCCTAGTATATAAAAGGCAACATCCCAACTGACTAGTTCATTAACTCATCAACGCCGTGCTCAAACTGCTGAGGATACCGACTTGAAATTTTGAGAGGGTGTTGTTCGTAGAAGAAGGGAGTTTTGAAAATTCCGCCCCTAAGAGGGTGAAATAGGGGATGAAATGTTTTATGAAGATGTTTTATTATTAAAGTATGTTTGAACCTAAATCTATAAAAATTTGAATTTGCCTTCTCGGTTGGAAACAAAAACATTCGTGTCTCACTGTTTTTGGAAATTCAGCCTCTATAGGGCTGAAATAGGGGATGAGTGTTTTTATGGAGATATTTCATTATACAAGCATTTTAGAAGCTTAATCTATGAAAATTAGTACTTTGTATCTGTCAGATACAAAAAAAAAATGTCGCACATCAAATTTAGATAGGGGCTGAAAAGTTTTATGAAAATACTTCATTGTGAAAGCATTTATGAAACTAAATCTTTGGAAACTGGTCTGTGGTTTCTCTGTTACATGTAGAAAAACACGTGTTTCACTGTTTTAGGAAATTGATCTCCTAAGTAGGTGAAAAAGTACCAGACTGATTCACTGACGCATCATCGTCCAGTCCAGACTGCTGAGAGTAGGAACTTGAAATTTGGAGGGGGTTTGTATCTTATACTGTCAGCATCGATTAAGAAGGGATTGTTCAAAATTTCACTCATAAGGGGGTGAAATAGGCACTGCAAGGCCTTTTGAAAATATGTCGCTATTAACATAATTTTGACGCTAGCACTACGAGAATTGGTGTTTGGTTTCTCAGTCAGAAATTAGAAACTATGTATTTCAGAATTTTTGTAAATTCAATAACTAAAAGGGTAAAGTAATGGGCGGTACGTTATCAGAAAAAAATATTTATTAAAGACCCACTATACCATTTTTAGAACTACGTCTATAAAAACTGCTATTTGAAATCTAGTTTTTAAATAAAAAAAATACGTGTTTTAATGTTTTTAGACATTCAGCCTCATAAGGAAGTGAAACATGGATGTAAAGTTTTATGAAATTATTTCATTATGAAAGTATTTTCAAAGCTAAAGCTATGAATATTTGATTTTGATTCTCTGCTGGAAATAAAAAAATTACATGTTAATTGGTTTTTGAATTTCAACCTCCAAAGGGGGATGAAATAGGGCAGAGAATTTTTAAGAAAATGTTTCGTTATATTAAAAAAATTGTAAAGCTTAATCTCCGTTGGATATACAGAAACATCTGTAAGGGGATGGAAGTTTCTGTGGAAATACTACCACAAGAACTCAAAAAGCATGATTAATAAAAACTTTGAACTCCAGCTGCTAGAATCGCTTTTTGTTCAGAATCACATTCGGAAAAAGACGTTGCTTCTATGGCTTCAGATAGCGTGAAAAGTTCAGAAGATATTGCAGTCCGAGAACAACACAAAAATTCAATTAAAGAAAAAAAATCTATTCAGACCATTGTGTCTACGTGAGCGAAGCAGTGAGCACTAAGCTGGTCATGTATATAGACTGTTTGCAGTATTAGAGCGACAATCCTCTACAAATTTTAATAGCTTGTTGTTGGTGCATTCTCCTACATATTCCCCGAGTTCGGATTATTTTGGGCCAATGTTTCTGATTACAGCAGTTTCCTCAAACGCTAGCCCTGTGGTCACAGGTCAATTATCTATAAACACACTATCAGTTGTTCGTTAATAAAACCCGCTGGCACGGTTTGAGCACGTTTCGAAAACATACGCCCGTATTATATGTTATGGCTCGCGTTTCCACACAGTCTACGCCGAGGCAGCGGGCTGCATCAGAGCTAATCGCCCGCAGGGGGTAACGGCCGTGGGCGGGTAACGGCGGCACGTCGTGGCATTACCCGCCTTCCAGCGCTATCCGCTCCCAATTACCCGCCTCGCTGGGCTAAACTGCCCCGCTGATTATTTACGCATAATGCCCGGCCGGCAAGCGGCGCGGAATAAGACCTGCCCAACTCGTTCCGGCCGCGCCAGCAACTTTTACATTAATCAGCGAGTGCTGTCCGCATAGCTACACACTGCGCAAGTACTAGAGCGTTGCGTAAAGTAACAAAAAGAGTCTTGACGAAAGGTACGAGGTTCTCGAAATTGTTTCCTTACTTATCTGTAACACCAGGACCGGTTTGAGGGTGTAGGGGACCCGTGGTACTGCTGGACTGCCAGACATCTACCAAGTAATGTGCTCATATAGTTTTACAAGTTTTATGTTCATTCCATATAATAAGCGAAAGTATTGTCTAAGTGAATTTTTATTTCACTAACTAGGTGAGAAACCGGGCGTGGCTCTGGGATTTATTTATTCCTATCTTCTATTCGTCTGTATCTTCCTCCCTTCCCTCTATCCTGTCCATCCCCTCCTTACTTCTGTCTGTCCATCTCCTCTTTGACCCCCTCCCTCTCCCAGTCCATTATCTCCTTCCTCCCCTCTCCACCCCCCTCTCTATCCTTCTCCTCTCTCTTCACCCACCTTTCATCTCTCTTCTCTCTATCCATACCTCCCTGTCTCTGTCCATCACCACCTTCTCCTGTTTCTGCCTATCTCTTCCTTTCCCCTTGCTGTCTGTCAATCTCATCGTCCTTCCTCGTCTCTACAAGGTATCACTCACCGCAATAGGATACGTCTTCATAGACTGTAACTAATATGTACACCAAATTTGACTGAAACCTTACCAGGGCTTTAGGATGAGCTTTTGCCCATGGCTTTGCTTACATACGCATATGTCATATATAATTTGCGCAAATTTAACACATGTTACACGTGTTTCTACACATCTTCCACCTATATCTCTAACAATTTCGTCCTGAAGTTTCGATTTCACGCAGCTCAAGGCTTATGACGTCTTATCTCTAGAACTTTGTGCTGTACGATGGTGTAATTATGCAGATGCATCTAGCGGTATACGTGCCTATTGTCTGCGAAATGAGCTCTGAGAAGAGTTAGCTGTAAAGAAGCAATTAATTAAAACTTCATGCATGATGCGGCAGTTTCTCACACAGTGTTTATGATTTGTCCGCCGCTCGTGGTCTCGCGGTAGCGTTCTCGCTTCCCGAGCACGGGGTCCCGGGTTCGATTCCCGGCGGCGTCAGGGATTTTCACCTGCCTCGAGATGACTGGGTGTTTGTGTTGTCCTCATCATTTCATCATCATCCAGGAAAGTGGCGAAATTGGACTGCGCAAAGGTTGGGAAATTGTACGGGCGCTGATAACCGCGCTGTTGAGCGCCCCACAAACCAATCATCATCATCATCATCACAGTGTTTATGACGTCATATCTCCTAAACTATGTGTCGTACATTCATATATTTTTGCAGGTAAATTTAGCGTCGTATGTGGATACTATATGCGAAATTTGTTGTAAATAGAGCTAGCAGCAAATAAGTAACAAATTTAAACGTCTTGCATGTTGCCATTGTTTTTCAAGCATTCAGTGTTTATTGCGCCATATCTCCTGGACTAAGTGTCGTATAACGATGTAATTTTTCTAGAATGTTTAGTGGTATGTGTGATTACCGTCCGAAAAATGTATCACGAATACGGTTACCAGTAAACAAGTAATAAATTGAAACGTCATGCTTCATGTTTTACTGCATGAACAGCGAAATGGTAGCCACAATTTTTTTCCTTTCATCATTTTATAGAGTTTGTCATCGAGAAATAGTTTCGAAAGTATCTGAAATCATATGTCAAATTTATTGCAAGTCTCTAAGTGCTCTCATTCTCACAAACTGGATGACTAAAGTAGGCATACGCATGTCGTAGGCTACACTGCTTTTTCACCTCTACCGCACCCTTTTGAAAGGTGAGTGGTTCTTCTCTCACAGTGGTTCTTTCCAGATAGTAAGTGATGTGTGTACCAACTTTGGTTCAGTTTGGTCCATACATACACACATACATACATTTTTATGATGTGTGTGTCCACCCCCGGTAGCTGAATGATCAGCGTGATGGGTTGTTAATCCTCTGGGCCCTGGTTTGGTTCCCGGCTGGGTCGGGGAATTTTCTCCGCCCAGGGAATGGGTGTTGTGCTTTCCTCACCATCATCCTATCATCCTCATTGACTGCTGGTCACCGAAGTCACGTCAAATCCAAAGTTCGGCACCCTAGCCATATGATTAAATAAAATGATTTGTGTGGATTTAAGCACTAACATACCTGTGCTCTTTGATTTTAGAACCATTATGTGATCAACATAATGAACATAGGAAATTCAGTTCCACTATATTTTGGTGAGCCAATGGCCTTGCCGCAGTGGTAACACCGGTTCCCCTCAGATCACCGAAGTTATGCCCTGTTGGGCTAGGCTAGCACTTGGACGTGTGACTATCTGGTCTGCCGAGCGCTGTTGGCAAGCGGGGTGCTCTCAGCCCTTGTGAGGTAAACTGAGGAGCTACTTGATTGAGAAGTAGCGGCTCCGGTATCGTAAACTGACGTACGGCCGGGAGAGCGGTGTGCTGACCACATGCCTCTCAATATCCGCATCCAGTGACGCCTGTGGGTTGAGGATTACACGACGGCCGATCGTACCGTTGGGCCTTCCAGGGCCCGTTCGAACGGAGATATTTTGGTGACTATTAACTGTAACAGTTCCCTTTGCGGCGACTGGACATGAGAAAGGGATGATTAACTCTTTAAGTTATTAAATGTTTTGTTGTTGCTGTCGTCGTCTTCAGTCCAGAGACTGGTTTGACGCAGCTCTCCATGCTGCTCTATCCCGTGCAAGCTTCTTCATCTTCCAGTACAGTAAATGTTTTATGCAGTATAATAATGAAATACATGTCACTATGTAATATTTCGTAGTAGTAACCAATAAAATTTCTCAATTTATGTTCTAAGCCCACTGTGGATTGTGGGGAGGTAAATTTCTCAAGTTACTACCTATTTCTAAGCCCACTGTGAGTTGTGGGGTAGTAAATACTCATACCAATGAATGAAGAAGCACAAAAGCTGTGCTGAAAATGTTTAAAAAACCTGTAGGAAATTAACAATATTAACTAATGTTAGTGAAGTAGTGTTTGTAACTGCAGAAATAGTAGCTTCATCATCTGCACGAGAATCTCTTCCTAATTCTAAATTGTCTGCGTGCTCTTCTGCAACCTCTTTCCAACAGATCACTACACATCTGCCATGGAACTATGACACCTCATGAAGTCACTGTAATAGTTCCAAATGAATATTGACAAATGTCCGTATGATGCCTCTAATTATAAGACAACAAAATATGTGTAAATACCATGCCCATTACGGTGAAGTATGTGCATAAAGTATTTCAGTCGCTTGGCGTATCCTACAAGAACAGTGTCAGAGGAAATAATATTTGTTATTTCAATGATTAACGTTTTCGAGATAACTTGTGAAACGCTATTCTTCATCAGAAGAAGCATTTCACAAAAAAATAGTCAGTAATGTTGGATACAACTAGGAACTGAATTCTCCACAATCTACTTGTTTCCATGCATGGTGCGAAAGAAAACTAATTTTAAATATGCTTATAAACGACTCCAGTTTTGATCAGGCATTGCCCAGGTATTATTTATAGATGTATCCGTGACTTGGTCACGTGGAATTTACTTTTGACTTGTAGAGATTCTCTGTATGCAACGTTTGAAGTAGTGTGATCAGGGACATGATCGAAGAGCTTGTTGGCTTCAGTAACACAAGAGACAGTCATGCAGAGTTGGCGGTGCGAACAGCCACAGGAGCAACACGAAGCGTCTGTCTGTCCTTGTGCTTTGTTTATGTTCATGGCACAATATAAAATCACTGGGAAGTGTACACGTTTAAAGCGAAATTATAAACTGTTAGGAAAAAACAGGTTTCCGGTATAAAAACTCGCTCACGTATGCCACTTCTCGTCAAAATTTCCGCTTCTGTGATGTTACGTTGGAGAGAAGTAACTTCAGTCCTCTGTGAGTGAATGGTTCTGAGTAGCGAGATAATGCAAGACACTTTCAATCAGAATTATATCGCTCCTCACTTTTGGAATGAGTTTCCAAAAAGCGAGTTAAAGGCTCATTTACTCGAGCCACAGCAAGTCTCGCCTCACGATCTTTATCGGCCTTTTGAGATTGTGTAGTCCTCAGTCTTTAAGCCGTTCTGGTTTATTCACAAAAACTCAACCATTTTCCATGCATCGTTATTCGTAACAAAACGAAATCAAAATAAATTCGCTTTTCCTAGCAAAGAATATAAATAAAGCCTATCGAAAGAAGCAAAGGACGTCGTTAAGATTTTAATTCTCCTTAGGAAATCAGTAAATGCATATATCCTAGCCAATGTTAGTTTGTGTTTGTAGATGTAAGATTGCGGCACTTAATTCTGTTACTGATGTAAACTTCCGAAAATATATCTGTCGCTGAGTTAAATAACTAACAGCGTAATTCCATTTTTTCTTTGGTATACTATGAAACCAATAGTGCCATCTATTGTTTCTGTGGTGTACTACGCCATGATTATTAAACATTGGAACCACTAAGCTGAGCAGACGAGATGTAGATAATACAAGAAAAGTTACTGTGAATTAAAGTTACCGTCGTTCATGTCAGAAGAATTACTCCACAAGTGAAAAACTGCAGCTGAATACAAAACCAGCTCTGAAGATGAGTGCTTCAAATGCCATCGATAAATATACACCAGTTATTCCTGATACCTTAAACTTAACAAGTTAGAAACTTAAAAACGCTACCTTAACAGTTAAATGTAATTATTCTTTCATAATAAATTCTTCCATTGATGTATATGCTTGGTCTGGTGGTTTAGCGGTAAAGTGCATGATTGGGAAAACAGGAGTCACAGGATCGAATCCTGGTCGGACGACGGAATTTGCCTATAAGCTAGTCTTCACCTTTCAACAATATGTAGAGTCGTCAGGAATGAGACATGGTTCGGATTCCACGTTAAACTGTACGTCCCATTTCCACGGTTGGACAACAGTTACCATATCCTCCATGGCCAAGGTACTATGGCAGCAAGATAGCCCAAGACCAGGATACCAAATGGCAAATTCTAGCAAAATATCACAAGATCTCTCATTGCAGCTCACAACACAAATGCCTTGAGGAACTTAAGTATCCATGCCCGACCACCGTGGCCCAGTGGGTTTTCATCCATACAATGTGTCTGCGATGTGATGCGAAAACGTATACTTCCATTACAATGTCCTTCCAATTACCTTAATGAGTTTATATAGAATGTGCTTCAGTCATAGTAGGAAATCCTTCAAGATGACATTCGTAGGCTGTTGCTCCCATGCCATAACGAATACAGGCTCATGGGGATCACACCTAGCACTGCTGTTGTTGTTGTTCGAATGAATTCCGAATCTAATGAAAATTGAATTACTCGTGTCTAATACTAGTTATAAGATGAACATATCCACAATGTTTGATACATGTGGGGCTGGCGCAGCATGGTGTAACACTTGCCATTTCCATCACCATATGTTTTCGAAATAAAAATAGTTATTTACAGACTGGTGCCAGTCAATTCTTGGGTAATTTGCTGAAATTATTTTAATACTGGATCAAGTATAGAGGTAAAAATGGCAATACAACAACATTACATGGTTTTGTAGCTCCAATTCGCCTGATTACATGATCATATCTCGAAAGATATTGCAGTATTAAAATAATTTAAAGCACCTTAACAAAGGATGTGAAAGGTTGAGACCTCTAAAACAACTGTACATAAATTGTAACAAACGGTTTCAGTTCACTCGAGTAACTGCCTCTGTCGCATGAATCTTTTTGAAATACACTTATATTAAACGACTATTAATGAGGTGATATTGCTGAACATATACAAATTTTACATATGAAAAAAGTGTAATTCACGTATTTGAATGTAGGCCAACTCACACGGATGACAAATGCCGACGGAAAACAGTAAGTCACTTACAGCTGAATTTTCAATTGGAACTCATTGCGTTCTGTACTGTCGAAATTGGATACTTTAGTTTGATGTACATGAAACTTATTGTTATACCACATAGGCCTAAAATGGCGTTTCCTTCCAAAGGAGAATCAAAATCATTTCTAGGATCGTGAAACCTCATTCGAAAAAAAATTCTTTTTCAGCACAAATAATTGCCCTGGTAACATAAAATTCTTCACATTGGACATTCTTTTCCTATCAATGTAATTATGTAATTCACCCTCTTTCATTTTTGTTATTCATTACTGTCATACTTCCTTTATTTTACGTATTTTTTCTCTTTAAAAAGTAAACATGACATAAGTTACACACAATTTTTAGTAGAGAAACGTCTGTATTGAAATGATTTTCAATGTGGTTTGTCGATGAGCATTATCACGGGACTAAATCGTAGGAGAGGTTCTCATCGCTGAAAAATTTGAGGTAGTCATCCTCAGCCGAACTCTGAACCTTCGCTTCATTAGGCAACGATACAGGTCGATAGTGCCATATCGCTTTACTCATATATGTTGTTGTTGTTGTTGTTGTTGTTGTTGTTGTTGTTGTCTTCAGTCCAGAGACTGGTATGACGCAGCTGTCCATGCTACTCTATCCTGTGCAAGCTTCTTCATCTCCCAGTACCTATTGTAACCTACATCCTTCTGAATCTGTTTAGTGTAATCATCTCTTGGTCTCCCTCTATGATTTTTACCCTCCACGGCTCCCTCCAAAACTAAGTTGGTGATCTTTTGATGTCTCAGAATATGCCCTACCAACCGATCCCTTCTAGTCAAGTTGTCCCACAAATTTCTCTTTTCTCCAATTCTATTCAATACCTCCTCATTAGTTACGTGATCTACCCATCTACTTTTCAGCAATCTTCTTTAACACCACATTTCGAAAGCTTCTATTCTGTTCTTGTCTAAACTATTTATCGTCCACGTTCCACATCCATACATGGCTACATTCCATACAAATACTTTCAGAAACGGCTTCCTGGCACTTAAATCTATACTCGATGTTAACAAATTTCTTCAGAAACGCTTTCCTTCCCATTGCCAGTCTACATTTTATATCCTCTCTACTTCGACCATCATCAGTTATTTTGCTCCTAAAATAGCAAAACCTCTTTACTACTTTAAGTCTCTCATTTCCTAATCTAATTCCCTCAGCATCACCCGACTTAATTCGAATACATTCCATTATCCTCGTTTTGCTTTTGTTGATGTTCATCTTATATCCTCTTTTCAAGACAGTGTCCATTCCGTTCAACTGCTCTTCCAAGTCCTTTGCTGTCTCTGACAGAATTACAATGTCATCGGCGAACCTCAAAGTTTTTATTTCTTCTCCATGGATTTTAATTCCTGCTCCGAATTTTTCTTTTGTTTCCTTTACTGCTTGCTCAATACACAGATTGAATAACATCTGGGATAGGCTACAACCCTGTCTCACTCCACTTCCAACCACTGCTTCCCTTTCATGCCCCTCGACTCATAACTGTCATCTGGTTTCTCTACAAATTGTAAATAGCCTTTCGCTCCCTTTACTTTACGCCTGCGACCTTCAGAATTTGAAAGAGAGTATTCCGGTACTCATATATAAATGTAGCAATTTTGAACACAGCAGATTCTCATGAAATCTAATATGTAAGTTTTTCAGCCGGAAATTTTGCAATTATTAAAAACCTTAGCTTAACTGCTAGCCATTTACTGTAGGCAGTGAAGACATACCTCTCGCAAAATGCCCTCCCTCTCCCTCCACTCCCTTCCATTCGATCACCGTATAATGGTGTAAAAAAGGGAAATGTCGTGTGGCTAGGGCCTCCCGTCGGGTAGACCGTTCACCTGGTGCAGGTCTTTAGATTTGACGCCACTTCGGCGACCTGCGCGTCGATGGGGATGAAATGATGATGATGATTAGGACAACACAACACCCAGTCCCTGAGCGGAGAAAATCTCCGACCCAGCCGGGAATCGAACCCGGGCCCTTAGGATTGACAGTCTGTCACGCTGACCACTCAGCTACCGGGGCGGACTATAATGGTGTAAGAAACTTTAATAATTACAACACCTGATTCTGTTTATTCGAAATAGCGCAGAAGAGAGAAATATTTTGTCACATTATGGCCACAGTCAGCACTTGTTATGTAAGGGGTTGCCTAAGAACGCAACACTTACATATTTTTCTTTCGTAACGTGTAATATCCGCTCCACTCTGAGTTACGGCTACATTTATCTGAGTGGCAACCTGCACAATATAACCTTCCGTTCCAAGAGAGGCTTACGTAAAAATGCCATCTCGTCTTGGGCAGTTTGTTTCCTTGGCGTTCCCTTGCATAATACGCTCGAAACATACGTCAGTCGGTCGTCCCTCAGGAATTTACTTGATTTAAAATTAAGCGCAGCGGGAAGTTTATTGGAACATAAGATTTAATTCTATTGCATTTCAGTTCCCTACAGTTCATGTTACGCTGCGATATGAAGGCAGAGCAATGCTAGAGGGCGGTGAGTTTAAATACCCACGCTATTATAGTTTCCGGCTTTACCAGACTAGCGATAGAATCAGAAATCAGTAACACGCTGTTTAGCAGCAGATATACGTGTCACGTAACCAACTTTCCGCATGTAAGCACTGTGATATAATCAAGCTTAATTCATATAGGAACCCTGCGATAGTGGTGGGTATCGATCTTTTCATTTGTAAAAATATAGTTAGGCTATTTATATTTAATATCGTTGTTAACTGGTGTTTTCATTCGATGTGACTGGAACAGATTTTGAAGTTAATTAATAAGAAACATTACGTTTTCACTGAAGTAAAAACCTTGTAAAGTCGACAAAAATACTTCCGTAACCTGTGATGATAAGAGACGATGTAGACACAGACATGTCAGCGCAGTTGCAGTGAGTAATTGGTATTTTTTAGTTCAAGTGACCAGCGGAAATTATATTACTTTGATAATTTAATAATTATTGTGAGCCAGTAGTTCGAGGGTTAAGAATACAGAAACTAAGATGAACACTATTTTATATGATGATTATTGAAACAACATGCAGGTTAACTGGACTGGTCCCTGCCAACATACATTACATAAATGAATGTACGAAGTCTGTGAAGCAGTGGCAAAGATTAGTGCTATGCGAAATGGCTGCTAACTGCATTCACGGTTCTTGATGTGCGAATGTTCTATAAAATCTCTTCTTGGCGTCCGATTTTCAACATATTAGAACCATTACATTATTCTGTGAATATCAAATAATAGCCAGATCCACATCCGAGGCAAATCCCTGTAATGAAGCTTCCAATTGCCTCTCTTAGCACCGTCGAGGTGTACCATGCTAAGGCTAGCCACACACTGCGTGCCTTTCACACAAAGGAGCCAGTCGGTTCGACCGCCAAACCCACCTTTTACATCGTGCCATGCCATTTTTGTTGCTGAGGGACACCCCTACAGCATTTACATGTTACAAATACAAGAGATCTAAGCACGAAACTGCTTTTAGCAAACATACTTCTTTCGTAAACATATCCGTATTATAATAATACAAAATTTCAACATAACAAACTTCCATCTCTTACCAAAACTGAAATTTTTTCTTGGTGGACGAACATTCGCACAAACGAAGAATTGATAGGAGTTGACAAATATTTTGCAGGGCTGGAGGAAATTCATTTTAGAGTGGGATCAAGGCACTGGAACATCGCTGGACCAAGTGCATTAATCTAAAAGATGACTGCATTCAAAAATATAAGTTTCAGTGATGCAAGTACTTTTTTTTCTCTTCCGTTCCGAGAACTTTTCAAACCACCCTCATAGGACATTTTCGTTGAGAATACTGGTAAGCTGTGATACAACAAAAATGTGTACGGTCAAAAATTAATAAAAATAGAAAAATAAAGATGTTTCCTTTTTCCTTTTCTACTTGTCTTAATTCTTCGCCCCTTGTCAGTGTCACTGTTTCCGTCTAGCCCAAAAGTTTTCTTAAGGACCATAAATTTCACCTGGAATTCACACCCGAAATTTTCAGGATATCCACCGCGTGATTTCAGACTCTGTGTAAATAAAATCTAGACTGATAATCTCGACTTGCGTAATGTTCTTGAAGCTGAAATAAGCCCTGCAACATCGCTGCTTAATCATAGAAGTTTTCGCTATAGCCTACGTTATAGATAAAATTGTGTCCAGGAGCATATAACAACACGAACAAGGGAAGTGTGTGGTTTTTGACGCAGTGTATGCGTCTAAACGGCAAAATGCATTACGTCTGCGTGACTGATATTTGCAACGTCACTGCAACTGCAATGAGAGTAAACTAGAACCATTTTTTTTTTTTTTTTTTTTTAGAAAGTCATCAGTCTTACGATTAATTTTATGCTTTCCTACATCTTCTCGTACCTCGGGCTACACTTTTCACTTCTCTATAATTGTTACACCCAATTTAATTTACGGTCTATTATGTACAGCTCATTGCTGGTCTGCCTCTATTCTATTCCCAAACAATGGTTCAAATCGCTCTGAGCACTATGGGACTTAATATCTGTGGTCATCAGTCCCCTAGAACTTGGAGCTACTTAAACCTAACTAACCTAAGGACAGGACACACATCCATGCCCGAGACAGGATTCGAACCTGCGACCGAAGCGGTCGCGCGGCTCCAGACTGTAGCGCCTAGAACCGCTCGGCCACTCTGGCCGGCCAGAAAATTTGTGCCAGACTGTGATTCAAACTCAGGTATTGTGCTTACTAGGCAGATGCTCTGACCATTGGGCCATCTGGACGACACAGTTGCCACAACCGCATGGACAACCCTAGCACGCCTCCAGTCAGACCCAGAATTTCAACTTATACCACACACTACTGATGCAGTGCCCCTGTTCATTAGCCACATTACTCGCAACAACTCGCCAATTCCCAGAAGAGTTTGATGCTGGCGTGCATCTGCACTGAAGGTATGATTGGCCGTCATCACCTTAATTATATATACGTGGTGTCGGTTCTCGCAGACTTGTCTATCACTCAAAGATGTGCGGTTAATGTGTGCCTACTTTCTGGTCCACATTGCAAGGCTTGCAATGGTAATTTTCACGGGATTTTCAGAACTTTAAGACAAGATTCTGAGTTGTGATTTTACGCTCGTAGCTTCGTAAACTGACTTCCAATGACATCACTAACACACTGTACACATCACATGAACTTCTGAGCTCTGGACCTTCCGTATATCTCGACAGCTTGGTGTTTGAAGCGTTGTCGACCCCGAGGGCGACGTCGTAGGGTGCCAGGCTTTTGCGCTATTACGTAGGGACGCTGTAGGCACTTTGGAGCCAAATTTCAAACTTACGCTTTACAATGGGAGACATTTACGGGGTTTGAAAAAGCAGTCCTCTAATTCTACTGTACGTTGTAAGTTAACAGCAGGCCAGAACTTCTCGCTACACAGTGTCCACGAAGTAATTGTCGCATTTCATTCATTTTCGGTATGTAAACATATTTCATGTAGATCTCTTTCGACGAAATGTGTCATATTTTCATGTAGATCTCTTTCGACGAAATGTGTCATATTGTATTAGTATGCTTTCTGTATTCCTTTCTTACCTCCATGTGGACCTGACTGACATCCTACTCTAAATAGCCCTACATTTGAAAATTTAAAATGTAAATGGAGTGATTTAACCATGTACTTGTTTTTCTAGCTCCCGTAATATAAGTGATACTGAAGCACATTTGTGATTCGCTCTACCTTACGACTCCACACGTCCCATTAACTGCTGGAAAAACTACTTGTATAAATAAGTACACTCGCATTGCACAGCAGCGTGATTTACTTCAAATGGCTCTGAGCACTATGGGACTTAACATCTGAGGTCATCAGTCCCCTAGAACTTAGAACTGCTTAAAGCTAACTAACCTAAGGACATCACACACATCCATGCCCGAGGCAGGATTCGAACCAACCGTAGCGGTCGTACGGTTCCAGACTGAAACGCCTAGAACCGCTCGGCCACCACGGCCGGCGTGATTTATTTCAGGTGCAGATACTTATGATTATATTTTAAGTACTGATGCAGAGAAGACCAGAGCAGAGCAGAGTTTCCGTTACACCGAAAATATTTTTTATTTCAGGACCACAAGCAACATTTTCTTTTGTGTGCGTGTGTGGGGATGTGTTAATTCCTAAGGGACAAAACTGCTGAGGTAATCGGTCCATAGACATACACACTACTTAAACTAACTTATGCTAAGAACAACACACACGCCTATATCCGAGGGAGGACACGACCCTACGGCGGGGGGTAGGGGGGGGTAGGGGGGGGGGGCGCTCAATTCGTGACATGGCGCCTCTAACCGCGCGGCCACTCCGGGCGGCTTCCTTTGTGTATATGTGTTAAGGGGAGAGAAAATATAATCAGATCATCGTCAGTTTCAAGGCAGAATCACTACCCGTTAAAGTCAAGAACTAGCTTATCATTCAGATTAAAGTTTCACATGTTTGAGGTTATTCGTCTGTCTCTGCATCTATAGTTCAGTTCTTTTATCTTGGCGGTTCGCGCATGCCCGCCCAGACGCGGGAGATTGCTGCGTTGCCAGTTGCACACGCCAAGATAAGCAGCACAGTAGTACAGTATGGTTGGGGAGGGGGGGGGGGGGGAGCGCGCAGTTTATGAAGTAAAGCCACCACGGCCGCATTAACCCTTTCGCTGCTACAGAGACGTGCTCCCTGCATTCCGCGCTGTGCGCGATTTTGTCATAACTGCACTGCTCGCCTGTGCAGACACATAGTGTTCCGACAGCTTTGACACACTTTATCATTCGATTTCACAAAAACTATTTGGCCCAAAAATTTGATTTTTACACATCTTCTTGACTGATACCTTCCCCCCAAAAATGACTTAATTTTGTTTCGATGTTCAACGCAGTTATTGTGCAGCATTAAATGTAGTAAACCACTGCACGAAATTTTGAAGAGTTTACAGAGGTAAAAGTCCATAGCGTATACTTTCCATATGGTTGCTTCCAGTTGCCACTAGAAATTTCAAAAAATTACATTCAAACGAATAAAATTCATGAAGTAACACACTCCGATATTGTTTTTAAATAAAGAAAATATTAAGCACAGAACAAGGTATGATCTCGGAACCTTTGGCTTCGTAGCCAAACACTTTAACCATTACGCTAACGCAGCTCATCACTCAATACAGATACTGGAGGACTTTAAACGAAGACGCAAAATACCGACAAATACTGTTGGTATGACTATGAATTACTCACGTTTCGTCGAAGTACAATAGGAAATAAACAATTACCGCTGTTCTTTTTTGCGAAACAGCGGTTAGTGAGAATGATACAAACATCTTTCCTTGCTATCGCCTGAATTGGGAGGCATATTGCTTGTTTGGTTTAATTAATTAATAGAATATGAAGCAACTGGTATAAAGAATGCTTTTTCCGAAGTTTCTTTAAAAGAAATTCTGCTATCAAGACACTGCTTTCGTTCAGTTACTTTATTTATGACTGAACGTTTCTAAAACTGAAGGACACTCGTCCGTGCTCTGTACTGCAGTCGAGCTCTGGCAGCGTCGTTCTCTGTTCATTGGCTGACTGTGTTTTGTGACGTCAGATGCGCAGAACGAACCTAAACTCGGCCACCGTCATAAATGACGCGCACTTTAAATCCTAACCTTCTAAAGAGCGTTAACGTCTTATTTCAGTTCAACTTTGGAAGGCTTTCTTTAGCCCACAAATGCTAGGTAGGGAGTTTACTTCACTCTGCTTTCCATTACATAACCCGGTGTCAAGAGTTGCTTCTCTGGTATATATTTCCTTTCTGAAACCAAACTGATCTTCCTCCAGTATGTCTCCAGCCTTTCTTCCAATTATTAAGGTCAATACTTTCTAAGCTACCCTATCAGACTAATCGCGCATATTTTTCACATTTATCGGTATGCGCCTTCTTTGGTGACGTCACGATAGAAATTTTTCTGGATATCTGGTGGTGAATCACATCATAGTTTTTTGACACTGTGTCAAATAACTTTACATTCTTACACTACACATAGATTTACATCTCTCTTAAGATATATCACCGACTCTAGCTGATTTTTTTCCTCTCAGATCAGTCAGTGCTTTGGAAAATTCTAGCTGCATGACTAGTGATCTACCCCTTCCACATAAACTTCCTCATACCTATGTATCACACTTTGGACTGTTTCTGTCCGGCGTACAGGTCCTCTCTGTACCCTTTGCGTCTCTCTGCCCTTTCTTTTAAGTTTAATAGAGGTTTCCCATTTGTGATTCATTGGTTAACAGCTTTACATTTTAATCTCTGAGGTTCTTTTGGTTCAACGTGTCGATTTTCCCTACGATCGTATCCTTCACAATATTTTTTAATGTTTCTCTCAACAACTCTGATTCAACCTGTTTGTTTTTCCTGTTAATTTATTCCCTGAACAACTTATATCGCTGCTTCCTACTTCAATCTTAAGATTCTTGTATTTACTTCTCTCACATGTAAGTTTGAGTATTTTCTGAGTCATACATGACATCTTTACCTGTACTTCTGCTATAGCTATGGTTCAGTGTCTACCCTGTAATGTGTGTGTGTGCGTGTGTGTGTGTGTGTGTGCGTGTGTGTGTGTGCGTGTGTGTGTGTGCGTGTGTGTGTGTGTGCGTGTGTGTGTGTGCGTGCGTGTGTGCGTGTGCGCTCACACACCCTAAAAAGCCCGCCTGTGTTCAACCAACTCCAGAGTACTGTTAGATAGTCTGCGACTCTTGCTAAGTTTTTTTAATGGGCAGGGAGAAAGAGGGAGAGGAAGGGGAGAGCGGAGGGGAAGAGCGGAGAAGATTCAAAAAAGACCAGGGCATCTCCTTGCTGGTTACTTTGTCAGAGTGAGAAAATCACAGAAATGCTCAACGGACAGGAGTAAGATGCGATGCTAGGAAGGCATAGTCTTGTTCACAAGAGCCAAGTTACAAAGAGAGTCAAGGAACCTAGTACTTCCTAGAACATATATGTCGGTAAAATTAGAGAAACTAGCGTTTACACAGAGAGCTGCCGACAGTCTGTTTTCTGAAATACCATCCACGATTAGAACAGAAAACGGTCAGATAAATGTTACATGCTGTAGCAATGTCTTGCAGATTACAGATGCAGATGTAGACCAACGAAGATGTTACTCTATTTAAGGCTACTCTTCACACACCGCCGAACCAGTATCTTTTACGAAGTTCCTAATATTTATCCTGAAGAATTTTTCTTGTCGTAAATACGTCCAAACTAAAGCGTTATTCAGCTGTGAAGAGCACATTGCTCCTTTCTAAGGTGATCCATCCGCAATGGACCCACATCTGTAGCACCTTGTCTGCCAGACGTCTGGTGTGCAGGGCATACAGACCGACTGCTCTGAGTCTACGGACCACAGCTATCGGGGAATCTGAGACAGCTATAAGATGAGCAGTCATTTGTCTTTGCTACCAGTATTTCATTCGTTAGTGCAGTTAAGGCCTCATGGCCGTATTATTGTTGATTGGATGCTCTTGGACGATATTGTAGGTTCGACGAATCTTTACAGTGTCCTCGAAACCGTCGCCATAGTATTGGAATGTCTGTTTGTATTTCATCCAGTGCTGTTGAACGCATTAATCGACTACATAGAGCATGCTGTGTTGCGTTATTTCTTTGTTGCACCTAAAAATGTTCGTGCAAATAAAGTCGAAAGAGGAACTACAGGTTACAGAAGAAACGCATCTCCATTGTTCTAAATCCATTGAAAAAAAAAAAAAAGAAAAAAGAAAAAGCGTTATCATGATGAAGATACAAATGGAATGCGTGAAGCGCGTCTTGGCATAAATGTAGTTACAAAAAAGGCTGGTTGCTGTATTTCTTTAAGAAATTGAACCCACCCACATTTAACATGGATGAGTTAAATGTTATTTGCTTCAATTCACTGTAATACTGTAGATCCTTAAGGGAAAACCGGAAGTGTTATTACAGTGTCGTTGTGATTCTAGAACATTCATGTAATTATTTCTGAATTTCGTGCCGCTTCAAAATAGACAGTACTCCTATCCATACACAGTGAAAATTGCGGGCTGTATATCTATGAGATTACTCTGCGATCTACACTTGCATTTATGGAAGAGTGTGCACAAATCAATTTCGGATTTCTGTAAATATCTAGTGTTCCACTCTCCAACAGCACATGGGGACAATGAACAGCTAATTCTTCAGCGTGAGGTTTGATTTCTCTTATTGTATCACGACGGTCATTTCTTCATATGTATGTAGGAGTCAACAAGATATATTTTCACTAGGAGAAGATACTTGGTGACTTAATCGTGAAAATTTCGCGTCGCAACGAACATGCCATTGTTTTAATTGCCTTCCCAAATCAGTTATCATTTCCTAGACTCTCTCTTCCCTATTTTGTGACCATACAAAACAAGCCGCACTACTTTTCCAATTTTCGATGTGTTCGGGCAGTTCTAGCTGATGAGGATCCCATGTGATTGTTATGGCCTTCAGTTTGAAGACTACTGTAAAGCACAGTGATGGTAGCGTCATCTGGAAACAAACCAAGTTGGCTGCTTAAATTGACTCCTAAATCGTTTATGTAGATTAAGAATAACAGAGGGCCTAAAACGCTGCCTTGGGGAACCTCAGATATAACTTCGGTTTCACTACTTCCCGTCATTTACTATGAACAGTGACAATTATGACTTGGAATCACGAATCCAGCCGCAGAGTTCAGGATAATTTAAGTGCTGCGGCGGCTATTTCACTGAGAGTCTGAAGTACTCCTTTTTATTATCTGTGATGTACGGGCACGCTACAGTCAGGCCATACAGTTCTGGTGTTTGCCTACATATTTACGATAATTTATAGCGAAAATTGTTTGTCACATTCACAACTTTCAGAACCGATTTTCTTTCGCATGCTCTTAAATCGGAGATAGTTTGCAAACATATATTCTGTACTAAGATATCGTTCTATTAAATATTTACTGTCTTTGACGACGCTCAGTAATATTCTAGTAAGAAGCTCCTTAAGGAACCGAGTTCCGGGGAGCCAATCGGAATCGACGGGGCACAAGGCCTAGTAGGGAACGTTTTGATTTGAATGGACAGAGCATGCTTGGCTGTCAATGCTCGGGTGACGCAGGTGTGGCAAGGTGCTTTTATAGTTAAGCAAAATTTTTGTAGAACTCAAGTAATAGTCTGTCGTACATTTATTGGCCGGCCGGAGAGGCCGTGTGGTTCTAGGCGCTACAGTCTGGAGCAGAGCGACCGCTACGGTCGCAGGTTCGAATCTTGCCTCGGGCATGGATGTGTGTGGTGTCCTTAGGTTAGTTAGGTTTAATTAGTTCTAAGTTCTAGGCGACTGATGACCTTAGAAGTTAAGTCGCATAGTGCTCAGAGCCGTACATTTATTGACATAGTCGGATAAATGGGTGTGTGTGTTTTCTGATTTGTATTGCAAGGCTTAGCGTGGCAGCTACTTCAGAACAGTGCAGAGCACTTTCTGTGTTGAGGCAATAAGTTTTTGGCTTTGTGAGATGTGTAAATTTCGAAGCACGGTACAGAATCGCATTTATATTAATTCATGCAAATATTAGGGCATTTGAATCCATCGCATTCAGTTCGTAGAATATTTCTCAGTACTTTCTGAAGCATATTGTTTTATTTGTTTTTAACTATTTCATCTGCAGTGATTCTTTGCTCCTGATGGTTCATACACTTATATTGTGCGGGTCATGTTAGCTCCAAGCTTTAAATACAACTACATATTTTCTTATTAACAGCTTGTCAAAGTGATTCATCATCCATTACAATTTACTTATAATTTTGATATATTTACACCCTAAGTGCAATTTGAAACGTGTATTCGGCTATTTCAGTGTAATGTTCAGTCTGCCGTCAACAGAGATAGTATTTTCCTGTATTATCATTGCAGTATGCATCACTATACATGTGTTTCAAAAACGACATTGAACAACATGTTAAGTCTATCTTCTCCATGTGACTTTACAGAATAGTGTGTCCACAGCCGGAGTTCAAGCAGCTTTTGACAATACATCGCTTTATGTTTAATATAAATCTCTTGCGGTTCTGAATATTCAGCTTTTGAAATGTGCAGGCTATGCTAACAAACTGGGACAGGCATGCCCATAGCACGTGATATGGCTGTAAGCTGAGTTAGTTACATACGTTAATATTAGGCCATGTGCTGATCAGTATTTAATACGTTCAAGAAATTCAGTCAAATTTCTCCCAGCGGAAAAATGCACAAAAAAAGGCGAATAAGCCCATGTTTAAAAAAGAGAGATTTGGAGGACCAACAGCCTCAATCCTCATTCTGCCTACCTTATAAAAACTTTTGGCTTACGAACATGCTCGCTGTTGTGGCGTAATGACAAGCGCCGGCACGAAAATCGAGAACAACACAGCAGAGAGGGCTGTGAGATGACGTCAGCCAATAGCAAGCTGACTAGGACGTCACCACCACAGGAGCGGCTTGTAGACGAAGAGAATAAAAGCGATGTGGCGCCTAGCTTCGGCCACACTAGAAGAGCCGCACTGAAAGAAGAGTCTTTTTTGTGAACAGTATCTTTTACTTGCATGGAAATTGTATAGATTGAAGGACATTAATTATGAGCCGTGCGTGACTCGTCTTCGTGCCATTTCTTATTTAACATCCTGTTTTTGCTGTACTGCCACCTTGTTATGTTAGTTTCAGTTACTTGTGTCACTGAGTTGCTCCTTTGCTCACCCGTGACTGGCAGGCAGCAGCAGCAGCGCTTATCGATATAAGCCCTGCCGTATTATCTTAGCTGGACTGCTATTACTTCCCAGTCGTCGTGTGTCGACCAGTGAGTGGGAACAGGCCAGCAGTTAGTTCGGACCTGGCAGTGTTGGAGTTGGCACGCGGCCCAAGTTCAGTCGGGGCGCAGCAGCAGTAGTCAGGTCCGGATCCCCATGACTCGCCTGACGGTTGCCGACACACTTGATTGGAGTGGGGACGACTTTGGTTGGTCGTCGGTCGGTCGTCTTGCCGGACGACGTATATTTGGCCGGCGATTGCTTATTGGTTGGCTGTCTGTGCCAACTCGTGATTCGTCCTTGGTTTGCTCAGTCACTGCCGTTAGCACTGTCTAGTTCATCGTGCGAGTGTTCGTGAAACAGTGTGTAGTTTGTGTGATTTTGACTGACAAGTTATTATAAATGTTGACGGCGTACTGGCTCTGAGGAGTCCGTCAGTTGGTGTGGATGAGCCAGCAAATCTCCGCGTGGTGTAGTGGGCCAGGCCCGCTGGCGGTCTCTACGCAGTGTCAGAGTGTGTGGAAGCTGTTCCGATTGCTACGAGGATTGTGGCTCACCGACCCAGGACATCAAAGTTGAGTGATGATTTAATTACCGAAGCCAGTCTGTTCACATTGTGCCGTTGGTTTTCATGGTTGGCTGTTGGGGGGTATTCCCGTGAGCAACAGCGAGTGTTCGAGTCGGCTAAAGTTTGGCCACCATCCGGTGGAGTCTAACTGTATTTTGCTTATTTAAATTCCAAGTGCACCAGCGGAATTTTCTGCCTTGTGGCCGTTAGCGTTCCGGTTACCTGCCCTGGCCGCAGTGTCCTTTACTCACCGTGTTGTAGCTGTCCAACACTTGTGTGTAGTTTTGACAGCCTGGTTGTGGCGGCTACACATTTTACGTTTTTGCTTTGGAGTTCCTTGTGTCCTGTTCGTGTGGAAAGCAAGTTGTCTTGTCGGTGGGTCCGTTGAATGTCTCTTGGTTGGGTTGCCGGCAGATCGGATATAGTTAGGCCGACTACTTGTCTCCCTTAAGCGAACATTAACATTTTAAGTGCAGACCGACCCCCGGAAACTTCTGAGCGATGCTGGCTGAACTGCCTTTTCTTATTGGTGCCTGATTGTGTATTTTAATGGCTCATAGCTGATGGTTTGAGTTTTTATGCTTTTAGTTGGATTTTAAATAATGGGCCTTCAGCTGTTTTAAAATACGAAGTTGCTTACTTGTCAAGTCTTCCGTTGTTTGGGCCTTCAGCCTCATATAAAATATTTTTTTTGGTAAAGCTTTGGGCCTTCTGCCTTTTGAAAATTCAATGTAGTTGTGTTTTTTCAATCATGGGCTTTCAGCCGTCTTAAAATTCAAATTCCTTACTTGTTAAATCTTACATTGTTTGGGCCTTCAACCTCACTTTAAAAAATTATTTAAGGATAAAGCCTTGGGCTTTCTGCCTTGTAAAAATTTATTGTAATTGCGTTTTCAAATCATGGGCCTTCCGCAGTTTTAAAAAATTAAAGAGGTTGTGCCTTCAACCCATAAGACTGTGTGACATATTCAGTCGATAGTTAAGCTCGGAAATTTGCGCTGTAATGTTTGGGCAACTAAATAAAGTTATACGTGTTCGAGTGTAACTGACAGCCCCTCATTTTTTGGCCATTTTCCACAATTCCAACTCTGTTCTGTTCTGCGGATTTAACCAGGCATTTCAGCTTATTTGCAAGTAGCCAACTGCTTGCGACCAATCTTTGCAAAGACGCCAAGTTGAATATTGTCAATCTACTTTATTGTAATAAAAACCATTAATATGATTTGCTTGAATTGTTGTTCTGTTATCCGAGAAAGCAGCATCCTAGGTACTGTATAATATACAAGTGGGCAGGATACCACACTGCCGGCCGTGGTGGCCGAGCGGTTCTAGGCGCTACAGTCTGGAGCCGCGCGACCGCTACGGTCGCAGGTTCGAATCCTGCCTCGGGTATGGATGTGTGTGATGTCCTTAGGTTAGTTAGGTGTAAGTAGTTCTATGAGACTGATGACCTCAGAAGTTAAGTCCCATAGTGCTCAGGGCCACTTGAACCATTTGATACCACATTCGCACTCTTTCAGCACATCCTAAATCCTTTTACCCAGTCTCTCTTTCTACTGAAGCCTTCATACTCAGCATCTCCCTCTCACTGCCACTCTCTGTACGTCTCTGTCCCACTGCCTCCTTTTTCTTCCATCGACACTTTCTCCTGCCTGTCATTGTCACTGTTTTCATCCCTTTCTCTCGCTCTTCCTTATTACTGTCTCCTCCTCTAGCGCTTTCACTATCTTTCTGTCCCAAAGCCATTGTGTTTGTCCCATTCTTTTTCTCGCCCAATATCCTCCTCTTTGTCTCTTTTTTTTTAGCTTACAATTTGATGTCTTTCTCTTCAACCAACAATGTCTTGTCGTGGGGATGGTTTGCTCTGGTTTTGACCCCTTGACCGAGAATCTCTAACACGAAAAACTTTGACCACTTTCTCCTATCCCCTATCCTCATTTGTTAAAGTTCCACCAGTCTGCAGGGCTGGGGGAAGGGGGAGGGATCCTGACTCCCCCCAAGCCTGTGCAGTCTCCACTCGTCTCTCTTTTTAATTTTTACTGTCTACTCTCTCTTTTGCTCCCACTCCTACGATCTCCATCCATCTCTCTTTCTATTTTACTGTCACCACCTCTTACTTATCATCACTATCGACATTCTGTTTGGCTTCCACTGCTATTGTCTTCATCCAGCTTTCTCTTTCACGGGCACATTCTCTACCCACTATCATTCTCTCGTCTCTCTTTCTCTCCTACTTTCACAGTCTCCCCTGTCTTCCACCATCACTGTCTCTCTGCTACTGTATTTCAGCACAAAAATGTTTGGTGAGGAAGGAGGCATGAGGGTTGAGACAACTGGTAGCCCAATTTTCTGTCTTCACATTTTTTGTGCTCGAAAGGGACCATTTTTAACTGGTTCCCTTTTTTTCCATGTTACAGCAGGTTGTGTGGCATTCATGAAACGAATTCTGTAGTTCAGTAAAGTTTTGTTAGTTTATTCACGTCCTTCGAAACACTTAAATACAACAAATAAGTACCCGTAACATAAAGTTAAAATTGTCTACCCTCCAACGCAATTTCACTTTACACTTTATATATATATATATATATGCGGTGTCTGATTTGCAAGTACAAACAACTCTTTATCACAACATCATTTGTTGTAAGCTGCTTACGCCGCCAGGTGGCACAATCACATAATTTCCATGTTAAGACAGCCTGTATAATATTTAAGCGCGCATTATACAGACAGAGAGCGTCCTAAAGTTTTATTAGGTGAATAAAAATGGCTTCTAAGTGCATAGTTCATTGACTTCAGAACTCTTGTGAACATTCCAAAATCCTTGCGATGAGTTCAATACGTCAGTTAAAACTACATCTACTCCTCAGACCGAATATGATTAAATGATTTTACTGGATGTCTGTAAAGGATAATGATGTCGAAGAAAGTTGCAAGGATTCTTGAGAACATCTTAACAGCTTATAGTAAAAACTTCGTAGATTTGCCATGAATAGAAAGTACAGAAGTGGTCATCCCCACAATTAGTACTTTTGTTAATCAAGGCTCATGATTTTTCGATGTTTTATCAGGAAATGATGGTTTTGGAAGCCTCCTAAGGTGCACCTTGCACCATACCTAATGCAAAAGAACCAACACATTTGCTCAATTTGCTTGCGTTGTAGGAAGTGAGTTATGTATAAATTTTGACCCTCTACTGTAAGGTAGCTACAGTATGCCCGTTCTTCAGAGAGGTATACAAACGGTCACTAGGCAAAGGGCTATAAAAGACACTTGACACCCCATCTCTGTGATGAAAAGAATCCGAAATATGATCCCTCTAAAAGCAAAATTTTCACTCGAAGCTTTTCGGAAAATATTGGAATCTTCCACTCACAGGTAGTAGCAGAACCCACTGGAAACGGCTATGTCTTGTCAGTTCGAAACATAACAAGGAGAAAGTTATGGCACAAGACATACCGGTCGCCTGTGGGTGGCAACAGCCAAACGTGGGAGGGCAGTTACGTAAAATGCCAGAGTCTCCTAAACGCACTGGGAAAAGAATATTGACCAGAGGAGCGAGGGAAGCGACGGTCGAGAGTAGCGGTAACACTATAAGCTGTAAAAACCAGAGTGGTATAATGACAGACTAGAAGCTACGGTGAGAGGTGGATAGAGAGAGCGATTCTTTGTAGGGGGTACCCATACACCACGAAGAGCCTATAGCAGACGTAAGACTTGATTTAACGACAGACGCTTCCCTCCCTCCACCCGGCCGCCGAAGAATAGTGCACAATTAGGCACAATGAGATGGTGAAGGGCCCTCTGACAACACGCCGTATCAAGGGCTGGTGGGGGCGAAGGGGGAAACTGAATAAAACTCGGAAGCAGAACGCTTCGAGAGGAATATCACAGTCAGATTAGGAAGTTCGTAGTTGTATCAGCAGAGGCAGCCGAAGGGAGTGGCGCGGCAGGTCTAAGGAGAGTTATCTGCAGTAGCCGCAACGCATCTGTTGGAATCCTAGTCGCTTAGCTGTTGAACTCTGCGTGTCGTGTTGCGAGCTCAGTTAGTACTGACAGCTACATTATAAGCAGACGGAACAGTATTTGTTAGACACCGTCTCTGTGTAAAGACTTGGTCTCTTCGTGGGTGTATTTCCTTTAGGGCAAATGTAGCATTGAATGATAATGTTTCGCCCCAAGCAACATTAATGTTTGGGACGTGACACACGGACCGATTTTATGTCCATTATTAGTAAGTTGTGGTAAATAAGCATGTTCTTGCACGATTGTTTTTTCCTCATAAAAACAGATACCATTATCGTTATATTTCACAGGCATAAGTTTTGTATATATACAGGGTGTTACAAAAACGTACGGCCAAACTTTCAGGAATCATTCCTCACACACAAAAAAAGAAAATAAATATGTGGACATGTGTCCGGAATCGCTTACTTTCCATGTTAGAGCGCATTTTATTACTTCTCTTCAAATCACATTAATCATGGAATGGAAACACACAGCAACAGAATGTACCAGCGTGACTTCAAACACTTTGTTACAGGAAATTTTCAAAATGTCCTCCGTTAGCGAGGATACATGCATCCACCCTCCGTCGCATGGAATCCCTGATGCGCTGATGCAGCCCTGGAGAATGGCGTATTGTATCACAGCCGTCCACAATACGAGCACGAAGGGTCTCTACATTTGGTACCGGGGTTGCGTAGACAAGAGCTTTCAAATGCCCCCATAAATGAAAGTCAAGAGGGTTGAGGTCAGGAGAGCGTGGAGGCAATGGAATTGGTCCGCCTCTACCAATCCATCGGTCACCGAATCTGTTGTTGAGAAGCGTACGAACACTTCGACTGAAAGATGCACGATGGTGCATGAACCACATGTCGTGTCATACTTGTAAAGGCACATGTTCTAGCAGCACAGGTAGAGTATCCCATATGAAATCATGATAACGTGCTCCATTGAGCGTAGGTGGAAGAACATGGGGCCCAATCAAGACATCACCAACAATGCCTGCTCAAACGTACACAGAAAATCTGTTTTGATGACGTGATTGCACAATTGCGTGCGGATTCTCGTCAGCCGACACATGTTGATTGCGAAAATTTACAATTTGATCACGATGGAATGAAGCCTCATCCGTAAAGAGAAGATTTGCACTGAAATAAGGATTGACACATTGTTGAATGAACCATTCGCAGAAGTGTACCCGTGGAGGCCAATCAGCTGCTGATAGTGCCTGCACACGCTGTATATGGTACGGAAACAACTGGTTCTCCCGTAGCACTCTCCATACAGTGACGTGGTCAACGTTACCTTATACAGCAGCGACTTCTCTGACGCTGACATTAGGGTTATCGTCAACTGCACGAAGAATTGCCTCGTCCATTGCAGGTGTCCTCGTCGTTCTAGGTCTTCTCCAGTCGCGAGTCACAGGCTGGAATGTTCCGTGCTCACTAAGACGCCGATCAATTGCTTCGAATGTCTTCCTGTCGGGACACCTTCAGTCTGGAAATCTGTCTCGATACAAACGTACCGCGCCACGGCTATTGCCACGTGCTAATCCATACATCAAATGGGCATCTGCTAACTCCGCATATGTAAACATTGCACTGACTGCAAAACCACGTTCGTGATGAACACTAACCTGTTGATGCTACGTACTGATGTGCTTGATGCTAGTACTGTAGAGCAATGAGTCGCATGTCACCACAAGCACCGAAGTCAACATTACCTTCCTTCAATTGGGCCAACTGGCGGTGAATCGAGGAAATACAGTACATACTAACGAAACTAAAACGAGCTCTAACATGGAAATTAAGCGTTTCCGGACACATATCCAAATAACATATTTTCTTTATTTGTGTGTGAGGAATGTTTCCTGAAAGTTTGGTCGTACCTTTTTGTAACACCCTATATATATATATATATATATATATATATATATATATATATATATATGTGTGTGTACGCCTTGTGTTTTGTGATGACAGGGACGCGGGACAGGAGGTGGGTCGCTTTCGCCTATTGACACGGATGGCGGCGAGGCGTCCGCACTGCGACCAAGTGCAGCGAGCGGTCCTCCGCAGTGCGACTGCTGTGCTGCGCGGCCGCTGCCGTGGCGAGGCGTGGGCGGCGGTGGGGGGGGGGGTGTAGGGAGGAAAGGGGTGGGGTGGGGCGGGGGAGGAAAGGGCTGGCAAACACCTGCTGCCTCTGCTATCACGCTAGCTGCGCTGTCAGCTGCGTATACGTGTGCGCGCTCACACCAAAACGATTCACTAGGGGAGATTACTTCCCAGGTGCTATTAACCCTTTAAGTGGGCATCACGGATTATCCGTCCATGTCCTGCACGTCCTCAGAGGGTTCGATAGATATATCCGTCCGCACCAATCTGTAGCTTAAGATAAAAAGGAACTACAACATCGGCTGCGAATGAGCGTTGTTTTAAATGAATGGGGAAAGTTGAAAATTTATGCAGGACTGGCATTCGAACCCGGGTCTCCTGTTTGCTAGGCTGATGCTCTGATCACTAGGCCATCCAGACACAGTGGTCATTGCAACTGCACAGACTACCCTAGCACTCCTCCCGTCAGACCCAAATTCTCAACTTATCCACACACTTCCGTTGTAGTGACCCTTGCCCATTATTCTCATTACTCACGGCATTTCGTCTATTCCCGCAAGAGTCCGAGCGTAGTGCGCATCTGTGCTGAGAGTATATACTATGTGGTGCCTGTTCTTATATACAGGGTGTCTCACCTAACTGGGCCACCTCAAATATCTCTGGAACAACAATAGATATTCAAAAGCGGTTTTCACCAGCAGGGGCTTGGGAATCCAAACACTATGCGAAATTTTAAAACATAAACAACTACTATTTTCAACACAAACTTGTGTATTTTTAAATGTAAACGCCCTATTATTTCGTATGCAATCAATAGAATGAAAAATCACAAAAATAATGGCGTTGGTTGCATCGCAATACGCCAATTACAACCCGAAAAATTGTGAAGCGAAGTTGACGCTTGAAATAAATGAAGCCCACAGCTAGCGCACGTGCTGAGACTCAAGCGTGTACCACACGCTGCCAGTGTTAGCGGCTCACACAATGGGAAGGCATGCACAATCCACAAAAATAAACAAGTAACACGTCCAACACAAAGCTACATTTTTCTAATTGTAAATGTATGTTTATCTTAGCGAAATGACAACTAGAGCTACAATTACAGATAACACCCTTGAATTCACTTTGCTAAACACATTTAACAGTACCCTGTCACCCACAGAAACTGTAGTGCTGTGCATTACATCCAGCATAGAAAATACACCAACATCTTGACCAATGAAACTGTGTCACGTCAACATATGTTAGAAGAGCCCTCCGTTTGCAGACAGGTAACAAGAGAGTGTTGCACAGATTTTAGTTCTTGTTGGTTGTTTTGGGGAAGGAGACCAGACAACGAGGTCATCGGTCTAATCGGATTAGAGAAGGATGGGGAAGGAAGTCGGCCGTGCCCTTTCAAATGAACCATCCCGGCATTTGCCTGGAGCGATTTAGGGAAATCACGGAAAACCTAAATCAGGATGGCTGGACGCGGGACAGATTTTAGAGTTTCTGTAGATATTGCCGGAAACACCCCAGTAATACGATGTTGCATATCCTCTACTGTCGTTGGGGGTTCTTGATACACTGTGTCTCTCACTATGCCCCAGAGAAAGAAGTATAATATGGCGTCAAGTCGGGGGACCGTGCTGGCCATCGCACAGTACCTCCCAGCCCCATCCATCTATTTAGGAATGTCTCATCTAGAACGCCTCTGGCAACTTTTGCTTTGTGTGTGGGACATCCATTATGTTGTAAGCATATTGACAGACGAGTTTCCAATCCTAGATCCTCCATGAAGAGCGCTAGTGTGCGTTGAAGAAATGATGCAATTCGCTGTCCATTCAATGTTCCACGTTAAAAATCAGGACCTACAGTACAGTTAGCAATGATACCGCACCAAGCATTGACAATCCATTGGCGTTGATGAGCAACTTCGCGAATCCAGTGGGAATTTTGCACGGACCAGCAGTGCATGTTCTACAGATTCACATTACGATGATTTGTAAATGAAGCCTCGTCCGTAAACAACGTATTGCTTAGGAATGCTGGATGTGTGTGTGTGTGTGTGTGTGTGTGTGTGTGTGTGTGTGTGTGTGTGTGTGTGTGGTTTGAGGTTTTCGGGCGCTAAACAGCGTGGTCATCAGCGCCCAAACGCATAGAAACAGGAACACATGCAGTGAAGGGACGAAGACGGACACCGAACAAGGAGAACGGCTAAAAGACACAGACCTGACGCAGTTACAAATCCTCACATACAGAGGCAAAACAAGACAAGAAGAAACGCACTAAAAGAGCAAAGGAAACACAAGGAAAAGAGAACAGAAATCGAAGTGAAACAAGTAGGTAATCGTGACTGGCGGACCTCTTACCTAAAGCCTGGGTGAGCCAGTCACCCAGCAGCACATTAAAATCCTCTCCCTAAAATCCGAGGCAACAAATTGGACAGGACACAAAACCGTAAGACCTTAACCACAGTCGTTGCGTCGTCTTGCAAAATAGAGGGCAAATCCGGTGGCAAGGAAACCACCGCCCTCTGGTCAGAGAATAAAGGACAGTCAAGTAAAATGTGGCGGACAGTAATCTGGACGCACAAGCACTGCAGATTCATCTACATCTACATCTACATTTATACTCCGCAAGCCACCCAACGGTGTGTGGCGGAGGGCACTTTACGTGCCACTGTCATTATCTCCCTTTCCTGTTCCAGTCGCGTATGGTTCGCGGGAAGAACGACTGTCTGAAAGCCTCTGTGCGCGCTCTAATCTCTCTAATTTTACATTCGTGATCTCCTCGGGAGGTATAAGTAGGGGGAAGCAATATATTCGATACCTCCTCCAGAAACGCACCCTCTCGAAACCTGGCGAGCAAGCTACACCGCGATGCAGAGCGCCTCTCTTGCAGAGTCTGCCACTTGAGTTTGTTAAACATCTCCGTAACGCTATCACGGTTACCAAATAACCCTGTGACGAAACGCGCCGCTCTTCTTTGGATCTTCTCTATCTCCTCCGTCAACCCGATCTGGTACGGATCCCACACTGATGAGCAATACTCAAGTATAGGTCGAACGAGTGTTTTGTAAGCCACCTCCTTTGTTGATGGACTACATTTTCTAAGGACTCTCCCAATGAATCTCAACCGGGTACCCGACTTACCAACAATTAATTTTATATGATCATTCCACTTCAAATCGTTCCGCACGCATACTCCCAGATATTTTACAGACGTAACTGCTACCAGTGTTTGTTCCGCTATCATATAATCATACAATAAAGGATCCTTCTTTCTATGTATTCGCAATACATTACATTTGTCTATGTTAAGGGTCAGTTGCCACTCCCTGCACCAAGTGCCTATCCGCTGCAGATCTTCCTGCATTTCGCTACAATTTTCTAATGCTGCAACTTCTCTGTATACTACAGCATCATCCGCGAAAAGCCGCATGGAACTTCCGACACTATCTACTAGGTCATTTATATATATTGTGAAAAGCAATGGTCCCATAACACTCCCCTGTGGCACGCGAGAGGTTACTTTAATGTCTGTAGACGTCTCTCCGTTGATAACAACATGCTGTGTTCTGTTTGCTAAAAACTCTTCAATCCAGCCACACAGCTGGTCTGATATTCCGTAGGCTCTTACTTTGTTTATCAGGCGACAGTGCGGAACTGTATCGAACGCCTTCCGGAAGTCAAGAAAAATAGCATCTACCTGGGAGCCTGTATCTAATATTTTCTGGGTCTCATGAACAAATAAAGCGAGTTGGGTTTCACACGATCGCTGTTTCCGGAATCCATGTTGATTCCTACATAGTAGATTCTGAGTTTCCAAAAACGACATGATACTCGAGCAAAACACATGTTCTAAAATTCTACAATAGATCGACGTCAGAGATATTGGTCTATAGTTTTGCGCATCTGCTCGACGACCCTTCTTGAAGACTGGGACTACCTGTGCTCTTTTCCAATCATTTGGAACCTTCTGTTCCTCTAGAGACTTGCGGTACACGGCTGTTAGAAGGGGGGCAAGTTCTTTCGCGTACTCTGTGTAGAATCGAATTGGTATCCCGTCAGGTCCAGTGGACTTTCCTCTGTTGAGTGATTCCAGTTGCTTTTCTATTCCTTGGACACTTATTTCGATGTCAGCCATTTTTTCGTTTGTGCGAGGATTTAGAGAAGGAACTGCAGTGCAGTCTTCCTCTGTGAAACAGCTTTGGAAAAAGGTGTTTAGTATTTCAGCTTTACGCTTGTCATCCTCTGTTTCAATGCCATCATCATCCCGGAGTGTCTGGACATGATGTTTCGAGCCACTTACTGATTTAACGTAAGACCAGAACTTCCTAGGATTTTCTGTCAAGTCGGTACCTAGTATTTTACTTTCGAATTCACTGAACGCTTCACGCATAGCCCTCCTTACGGTAACTTTGACATCGTTTAGCTTCTGTTTGTCTGAGAGGTTTTGGCTGCGTTTAAACTTGGAGTGAAGCTCTCTTTGCTTTCGCAGTGGTTTCCTAACTTTGTTGTTGTACCACGGTGGGTTTTTCCCGTCCCTCACAGTTTTACTCGGCACGTACCTGTCTAAAACGCATTTTACGATTGCCTTGAACTTTTTCCATAAACACTCAACATTGTCAGTGTCGGAACAGAAATTTTCGTTTTGATCTGTTAGGCAGCCTGAAATCTGCCTTCTATTACTCTTGCTAAACAGATAAACCTTCCTCCCTTTTTTTATATTCCTATTAACTTCCATATTCAGGGATGCTGCAACGGCCTTATGATCACTGATTCCCTGTTCTGCGCTTACAGCGTCGAAAAGTTCGGGTCTGTTTGTTATCAGTAGGTCCAAGATGTTATCTCCACGAGTCGGTTCTCTGTTTAATTGCTCGAGGTAATTTTCGGATAGTGCACTCAGTATAATGTCACTCGGTGCTCTGTCCCTACCACCCGTCCTAAACATCTGAGCGTCCCAGTCTATATCTGGTAAATTGAAATCTCCACCTAAGACCATAACATGCTGAGAAAATTTATGTGAAATGTATTCCAAATTTTCTCTCAGTTGTTCTGCCACTAATGCTGCTGAGTCGGGGGGTCGGTAAAAGGAGCCAATTATTAACCTAGCTCGGTTGTGGAGTGTAACCTCAACCCATAATAATTCACAGGAACTATCCACTTCTACTTCACTACAGGATAAACTACTACTAACAGCGACGAACACTCCACCACCGGTTGCATGCAATCTATCCTTTCTAAACACCGTCTGTGCCTTTGTAAAAATTTCGGCAGTATTTATCTCTGGCTTCAGCCAGCTTTCTGTACCTATAACGATTTCAGCTTCGGTGCTTTCTATGAGCGCTTGAAGTTCCGGTACTTTACCAACGCAGCTTCGACAGTTTACAATTACAATACCGATTGCTGCTTGGTCCCCGCATGTCCTGACTTTGCCCCGCACCCGTTGAGGCTGTTGCCCTTTCTGCACTTGCCCGAGGCCATCTAACCTAAAAAACCGCCCAGCCCACGCCACACAACCCCTGCTACCCGTGTAGCCGCTTGTTGCGTGTAGTGGACTCCTGACCTATCCAGCGGAACCCGAAACCCCACCACCCCATGGCGCAAGTCGAGGAATCTGCAGCCCACACGGTGGCAGAACCGTCTCAGCCTCTGATTCAGACCCTCCACTCGGCTCTGTACCAAAGGTCCGCAGTCAGTCCTGTCGGCGATGCTACAGATGGTGAGCTCTGCTTTCATCCCGCTAGCGAGACTGGCAGTCTTCACCAAATCAGATAGCCGCCGGAAGCCAGAGAGGATTTCCTCCGATCCATAGCGACACACATCATTGGTGCCGACATGAGCAACCACCTGCAGATGGGTGCACCCTGTACCCTTCATAGCATCCGGAAGGACCCTTTCCACATCTGGAATGACTCCCCCCGGTATGCACACGGAGTGCACTTTGGTTTTCTTCCCCTTCTTGCTGCCATATCCCTAAGGGGCCCCATTACACGCCTGACGTTGGAGCTCCCACCTACCAGTAAGCCCACCCTCTGCGACTGCCCGGATCTTGCAGACTGAGGGGCAACCTCTGGAACAGGACAAGCAGCCATGTCAGGCCGAAGATCAGTATCAGCCTGAGACAGAGCCTGAAACCGGTTCGTCAGACAAACTGGAGAGGCCTTCCGTTCAGCCCTCCGGAATGTCTTTCGCCCCCTGCCACACCTTGAGACGACCTCCCACTCTACCACAGGTGAGGGATCAGCCTCAATGCGGGCAGTATCCCGGGCAACCACAGTCGTAGTCCGATCGGGGGATGCGTGGGACGAGCTGGCCGTCCCCGAAAAACCCCCATCCGGACCCCCACAGTGATGCCCATTGGCAACAGCCTCAAGCTGTGTGACCGAAGCCAACACTGCCTGAAGCTGGGAGCGAAGGGATGCCAACTCAGCCTGCATCCGAACACAGCAGTTGCAGTCCCTATCCATGCTAAAAACTGCTGTGCAAAGAATGTCTGAACTAATCTACAGAGAGCGCAAACAAAACGACACAAAATTGAAACGGTTGTTAAAATACAAGATTGCCTAGTAAATGCAGTAATGCTGCCACTTGTGCACTGCTGACACACTGCTCGGCGGCGGAAGGAGACTACGCGATTTAACACTATTCGAGTACTAAAACGCGATGCTACAACTCTCAAATACTATAATACGCCCGAAATTTATGAATTAAACAATGCAAGTACCAAAAACACGCAAAGAAATTGAGAATTAAACTATGTAACAAATGAGTGAGCTAGGAGTATACGACTTGCTGCTGCAGCTGCTTATCCAACGGCGGCAGTAAAAAACCGTGCGTTAAGGGACTGTGCCCGATGCGGAGGCGAGTGAGGAGAACCTCATCCCGCCTGTATGACTGGTAGGACGTACGCCATGGCCTTGACCAGACGCAGCTTATTTTCACCGACTGCCAGCCACTCCTCTTCCCATTGACGCATAACACGAAAACACAAAAGGGAGGTAACAGCATGGTGGGGGACGGCACATTCAACAACGTGAGGGAGGGAACATGCATCTTTGGCAGCCACATCCGCCAGTTCATTTCCCCTAATACCCACGTGCCCCGGCACCCAGCAGAAAGAAACCTCCTTCCCCTGCCGTTGCAGGTGGAGTAGGGCATCGTGGATGTTCTGGACGACCGTATCCGCTGGGTACAAGTGTTGCATGGTCTGAAGGGCACTCAGGGAGTCAGAACAGATGAGAAACTTAAGACTGGGAACACATCTCATCTGCTCCAATGCCCGCAAGATCGCAAACAATTCGGCATCAAAGATGGTAAACGCTGCAGGAAGCCGTAACTTGACGACTCTATCAGGGAAAACAACAGCACAACCAACAGACTCCCTCTGTTTAGAGCCATCCGTAAATACTGGTACATGGTCGGGATGCTGGTTTAAAATATCATAAAATAAGGAGGTAAAAACAAACGCAGGAGTGCAGCTCCTCCGGTACTCTGACAAGTCTAAAAGGACGCTGGGCCTCTGGAGCAACCAGGATGGCAGACGGGTAAAAGCCTGGAGTTGGGGTGCCACACGCTCCACACCAAGGGACTCAAGCAAATGCTTGGCACGAATCCCAAATGGTCTCGTTGCCCTTGGGCGACTGGAAAAAGAGACGTTCCATAGGTGGTCGGGCAACAGTAGGGTATGCAGGGGAGGTAGGACAGGCAAGGAATTGACACATCCGTCGCACCATGAGGAATTTCCGCCGGATGGCGAGCGGCGGTTCCCCTGCCTCAGCACACAGGCTGGGGATGGGACTGGTACGGAAGGCACCAGTAGCCAGCCTGATACCCTCATGGTGTACTGCGTCAAGAATCTTCAGATACGAAGGCCTCGCTGACCCATACACAGTGCATCCATAGTCAAGACGCGACCGGACGAAAGCCCTATAAAACTGCAGCAGACGCGCGCGATCTGCTCCCCAGGACCGATGGCTCAGCGCCTTCAGGGCCCGCACCTTGAGGTCTTTAAGGTGCGGCAACCACGACAACTTGGAATCAAAAGTGAGGCCCAGGAACCTCACAGTGTCCCTAAAAGGAAGAATGGTGCCCCTCAGACGCAATTCAGGGGAGATAAAAGCACGTCGAGAATTACCTTGCAACTACTGAAGTGCAAAACAACAGAATGCAATGCGGGGTTCAAAGTAATTCCTGTACAGTTCTTGGTACAGTGAGATATGAAACGGATGAAACCGATGCCGATGTAAGATTCTGCACTCATTACACCTCATGCAATTTCTCGTACACTCACCTGAGGATTATGTGCTACAGCAGCCAGAACAGCAATTGCGTTTCCATTGCCAATCGCTGGCGTTGTACGTCGACGTTTTGTGGGAGCCCAGCTTCCTGTTTGCGTGAGTGTCTTTCAGATGTTGGCAATGGTTCGACGTGATAAAATGGTTCAAATGGCTCTGAGCACTATGGGACTTAGCAGCTATGGTCATCAGTCCCCTAGAACTTAAAACTACTTAAATCTAACTAACCTAAGGACATCACACAACACCCAGTCATCACGAGGTAGAGAAAATCCCTGACCCCGCCGGGAATCGAACCCGGGAACCCGGGCGCGGGAAGCGAGAACGCTACCACACGACCACGAGCTGCAAAGGGGTCGACGTGCTGGACACCGCCGATCTGGGTAGCAGTCAGCATACAGTGTCACACCTGCGGTTGCATTTCTGTGACATTCGCCATAAATTAAAATAATATCTAGTTTTTCTCCATTACTGAAGGGCGGCATATCGACTAGATGACGGCAAATGTAACAAGCTACAAGAAAACAGGTTTTAATGTGGCAACGTATGTGAATTACGTTACAGTATGAGAGCAGTTCAGCAGACCAGATTAGGAGACACTTGTACACTAAACGTAGAGCGTGCCGTGGTGATACTGGTATGCTTACGGCAGGATACAGGCGCCAGTGCAGCCAACCCCTGGTCTGAGCACAGAAACTCATGCGATGCATTACGTCAGGAACTGTGACGCCGTTGATATCCTTTACAAGCCACATATTTCAGAACTTATGTTGTTTAGAAATCATGAAAACAATTGTGTTACCACTAATTGTACCTCTAGTTGTCATTTCGCAACAATAAACATTATGCACAGGACATCCATCATTCTGATATCGCATTACTTGACGCATTATAAGAGGTGGACCGGTTCAAGTTAGGTATAGCTCAAGAAGGGGCTAAACTATTCCTCTTTAGGAGTGCCATCAATGAAATATGGGCCAATGATGTGTTGTCATACAATACCACACCATACATTAACGCTCCACTGACGTAGTACGTCAATCACATCACGATTACCTGCAGCGTGAGGTGCATACTTGAGTCTCAGGATGTGCGCTAGCTGTGCACTTCATTTATATTAAGCGTCAACTTCGCTTCAGTTTCTCGGGATTTAATTGACGTATTGCGATGCAACCAACGGCATTATTTTTGTGATTTTTCATGCTATTGATTGCCTACGAAATAATAGGGGTTGTCCATTTAAAAATACACAAGTTTGTGTTGAAAATAGTATTTGTTTATGTTTTAAAATTTCGCATAGTATTTGGTTTCCTAAGTCCCCGACGTACATTCATGCTGGTGAAAACCGTTTTTGGATATCTACTGTTGTTCCAGAGATATTGGAGGTGGCAGAGTTAGGTGAGGCACCCTGTATAAAAATTAAGGAGAATATGGTCAGTGATCTCTGCAGTGCGGATAAACACTCCACTAAAGCGGAGTTACTAAATATAGTTTTCCGTAATTCCTTCACGAAAGAAGACGAAGTAAATATTCCAGAATTTGAAACGAGTGACATAAAAGTGGATATCTTAGGTGTTGCGAAACAACTCAAATTACTTAAGAAAGGCAAGTCTTCCGGTCCAGATGGTATACCATTCAGGTTCCTTTCATAGTATGCAGACACAATAGCGCCTTTCTTAGCACTCATATACAACCGCTCACTTGACGAAAGGTCTGGAAAGTAGCATAGGTCACACCAATATTCAAGAAAGGAAACAGGAGTAACCCATTGAATTACAGACCCATATCACTGACCTCTATTTGCAGTGGGATTTTGGAGTATATACTGTACTCTAACAGAATGGATTACCTTGAAGAAAATGACTTATTGATACATAACCAACACCGATTCAGAAAATACCGTTCTTGTGCAACACAGCTATCTCTTTATTCTCATGGAGTAATGAGTACTGTCGACAAAGGATCTCAGATCGATTCCATATTCGTTGATTTCCAGGAGGCTTCTGATACCGTTCCTCACAAGCGACTATTAATCAAATTGCGTGCATATGGAGTATCGTCTCAGTTGTGTGACTGGATTCGTGATTTCCTCTCAGAGAGATCACAGTTTGTAGTGATGGACGGTAAATTATCGAGTAGAACAGAAGTGATATCTGGCGTTCCGCAAGGTAGTGTCACAGGCCTTCTCCTGTTCCTAATGTACATAACTGATCTAGGTGATAATCTGAGCAGCCCCTTTAGATTGTTTGCAGATGACGCTGTAATTTACCGTCTAGTAAAATCATCAGACGATCAATTCCAATTACAAAATGATCTATAGCGAATTTCTGTATGGTGCAAAAAGTGGCGATTGGCACTAAACAAAGAAAAGTGCGAGTACATGGGTAGTAAAAGAAATCCGATAAATTTTGGGTATGAGATGAATCGCAAAAAACTAAGGGCTGTCAGTTAGACTAAATACCTAGGAATTACAATTACGAGCAAATTAAATTGTAAAGACCACATAGATAATATTGTGGAGAAGGCGAAACAAAGATTGCGCTTTGTTTGCGGAACACTTAGAAGATGCGACAAATCCACTCAAGAGACGGCCTACATTACTCTTGTCCGTCCACTGCTGGAATATTGCTGCACGGTGTGGGATCCTTACCAGGTAGGATTGACGGAGGACATCGAAAAAATGCAAAGGAGGGCAGCTCGTTTCGTGTTATCGCGCAATAGAGGTGAGAGTGTCACTGATATGATACGCGAGTTGGGTTGGCAGTCACTGAAACAAAGGCGGTTTTCTTTGCGGCGTGATCTATTTACGAAACTTGAATCACCAACTTTAAGTATTAACTGTATTTTTCTTATTTGTCACTTCTTCTTCCGTGTGTTTTTGCTTTTGGAAGCTTTAATTATCGAGTGCTAGTAATAGTGTTCCATAGATTTCCTGTTTGTTTTGAATACAGTCAGAGAGAGTCCCTTTAGTCAGCCATACTGCCAGTAGTGATAGTGTTTGTTTTGAATACAGTCCAGAGACAGGTACTGCTATTTTCATTCTTTTCTACAAGAAGTGTCTAGTAACCACAGTTTAGTCATCTATCAGCCGCCTTTAGTGAATTAGCAGTCTAGTTAAAAGTTGATTAACTCTCTACAGTGAATTTATTTCTTAGGATGGACAGAATGTGTGACTGCTGTGTACGGACGCAGGAGGAGCTGGCCACTGATCGGGAACAGCTGAACGTGTTGATGGCCGTGGTCAGCCGTCTTCAGGCTGCTGCCTCGGAGTGTAGCGGCAGTGGGGAGTCTGGTGCGTCGCATGGTACACCCCAGGTGTTACATGCTTCACCCACTGTCCCTGCTGTCGAGACATCTTCACCGGTACCGGGCGCGGTTGGGCCACCCTCTCCCCAAGGGGAGTGGCGGGTTCAGCGGCGCACGAGGCGGAGGTTCAATGTGGAGGCTGGCCGTTTGGCATCGCACGCTCTGCCTGTGAGTGGACATGTGGTCACTCCTTCAGCAAGGTCCGAGCAGGCACACGGGGGGAGGGGTTTATTAGTGATTGGGAGCTCCAACGTTAGGCGGGTGATGGAGCCCCTTAGGGAAATAGCGGAAAGGTCGGGAAAGAAGGCCAGTATTCACTCTGTCTGCTTGACGGGGGGTCTCATCCGAGATGTGGAGGACGCCCTGCCGGCGGCGATAGAGAGCACTGGGTGCACCCGACTGCAAATTGTTGCTCATGTCGGCACCAATGACTTCTGCCGTCTGGGTTCAGTGGTCATCTTCAGTTCGTACAGGCGGTTGGT
Source organism: Schistocerca cancellata (assembly GCF_023864275.1). Taxonomy (NCBI): domain Eukaryota; kingdom Metazoa; phylum Arthropoda; class Insecta; order Orthoptera; family Acrididae; genus Schistocerca; species Schistocerca cancellata. The sequence continues at coordinate 194,972,169 of NC_064634.1, forward strand.
GGAGTTGGTGAAGGCGGAAAGCCTCGCTCGCGGGGTGGAATCAGAGCTAACTATTTGTAGTATCGTTCCCAGAACCGATGGCGGTCCTCTGGTTTGGAGCCGAGTAGAAGGCTTAAACCAGAGGCTCAGACGATTCTGCGGAGATCTGGGGTGCAAATTTCTCGACCTCCGCTATCGGGTGGAGAAATGTAGGGTCCCCCTGAATGGGTCAGGCGTGCACTACACGCAGGAAGCGGCTACAAGGGTAGCGGAGTACGTGTGGAGTGCACATGTGGGTTTTTTAGGTTAGCCGGCCGGAGTGGCCGTGCGGTTCTGGGCGCTACAGTCTGGAACCGAGCGACCGCTACGGTCGCAGGTTCGAATCCTGCCTCGGGCATGGAAGTGTGTGATGTCCTTAGGTTAGTTAGGTTTAATTAGTTCTAAGTTCTAGGCGCCTGATGACCTCAGCAGTTGGGTCGCATAGTGCTCAGAGCCATTTGAACCATTTTTTTAAGGTTAGAGAATTCCCTCCCTAGGCCCGACAAGACGCCCCTGGAGACGCGGCAAGGTAGGAGTAGGCAAAAAGAAACAGGGAATAACAATATTAATGTGTTAATAGTAAACTGTAGGAGCGTCTATAGAAAGGTCCCAGAACTGCTCTCATTAGTAAACTGTCACAATGCCCACTTAGTACTAGGGACAGAAAGTTGGCTGAAACCAGATGTAAACAGTACTGAAATCCTAAACTCAGATTGGAATGTATACCGCAGAGACAGGCTGGACAGTGAAGGGGGAGGCGTGTTTATAGCGATAAGAAGTGCAATAGTATCGAAGGAAATTGACGGAGATCCGAATTGTGAAATAATTTGGGTGAAGGTCACGGTTAAAGCAGGCTCAGACATGGTAATTTGATGTCTCTATAGGCCCCCTGGCTCAGCAGCTGTTGTGGCTGATCACCTGAAGGATAGTTTGGAAAATATTTCGCGTAGGTTTCCCCACCATGTTGTTGTTCTGGGTGGAGATTTTAATTTGCCGGATATAGACTGGGAGACTCAAACGTTCATAACGGGTGGCAAGGACAAAGAATCCAGTGAAATTTTTTAAAGTGCTTTATCTGAAAACTACCTTGAGCAGTTAAACAGAGAACCGACTCGTGGCGATAACATATTAGACCTTCTGGTGATAAACAGACGTCCGCAGCTCGTGGTCGTGCGGTAGCGTTCTCACTTCCCTCGCCCGGGTTCCCGGGTTCGATTCCCGGCGGGGTCAGGGATTTTCTCTGCCGGGTCAGGGATTTTCTCTGCCAGGTCAGGGATTTTCTCTGCCTCGTGATGACTGGGTGTTGTGTGATGTCCTTAGGTTAGTTAGGTTTAAGTAGTTCTAAGTTCTAGGGGACTGATGACCATAGATGTTAAGTCCCATAGTGCTCAGAGCCATTTGAACCATTTTTTTGATAAACAGACCCGAACTATTTGAAACAGTTAACGCAGAACAGGGAATCAGCGATCATAAAGCGGTTACTGCATCGATGATTTCAGCCGTAAATAGAAATATTAAAAAAGGTGGGAAGATTATTCTGTTTAGCAAAAGTGACAAAAATCAGATTTCAGAGTACCTGACGGCTCAACACAAAAGTTTTTTCTCAAGTACAGATAGTGTTGAGGATCAGTGGACAAAGTTCAAAACCATCGTACAATATGCATTAGATGAGTATGTGCCAAGCAATATCGTAAGAGATGGAAAAGAGCCACCCTGGCACAACAACCGAGTCAGAAAACTGCTGCGGAAGCAAAGGGAACTCCACAGCAAACATAAACATAGCCAAAGCCTTGCAGACAAACAAAAATTACGCGAATCGAAATGTAGTGTGAGGAGGGCTATGCGAGGGGCGTTCAATGAATTCGAAAGTAATGTTCTATGTACTGACTTGGCAGAAAATCCTAAGAAATTTTGGTCTTATGTCAAAGCGGTAGGTGGATAAAAACAAAATGTCCAGACACTCTGATCAAAATATGGTACTGAAACAGAGGATGACAAACTAAAGGCCGAAATACTAAATGTCTTTCTCGAAAAGCTGTTTCACAGAGGAAGATTGCACTGTAGTTCCTTCTCCAGATTGTCGCACAGATGACAAAATGGTAGATATCGAAATAGACGACAGAGGGATAGAGAAACAATTAAAATCGCTCAAAAGAGGAGAGGCATCTGGACCTGATGGGATACTAGTTCGATTTTACACAGAGTACGCGAAGGAACTTGCTCCCCTTCTTGCAGCGGTGTACCGTAGGTCTCTAGAAGAGCGTAGCGTTCCAAAGGATTGGAAAAGGGCACAGTTCATCCCCGTTTTCAAGAAGGGACTTCGAACAGATGTGCAAACTATAGACCTATATCTCTAACGTCGATCAGTTGTAGAATTTTGGAACACGTATTATTTTCGAGTATAATGACTTTTCTGGAGACTAGAAATCTACTCTGTAGGAATCAGCATGGGTTTCGAAAAAGACGATCGTGTGAAACCCAGCTCGCGCTATTCGTCCACGGGACTCAGAGGGCCATAGACACGGGTTCCCAGGTAGTTGCCGTGTTTCTCGACTTCCGCAAGGCGTTCGATACAGTTCCCCACAGTCGTTTAATGAACAAAGTAAGAGTATATGGACTATCAGGCCAATTGTGTGATTGGATTGAAGAGTTCCTAGATAACAGAACGCAGCATGTCATTCTCAATGGAGAGAAGTCTTCCGAAGTAAGAGTGATTTCAGGTGTGCCGCAGGGGAGTGTCGTAGGACTGTTACTATTCACAGTATACATATATGACCTTGTGGATGACACCAGAAGTTCACTGAGGCTTTTTGCGGATGATGCTGTGATATATCGAGAGATTGTAACAATGGAAAATTGTACTGAAATGCAAGAAGATCTGCAGCGAATTGACGCATGGTGCAGGGAATGGCAATTGAAACTCAATGTAGACAAATGTAATGTGCTGAGAATACACAGAAAGAAAGATCCCTTATCATTTAGCTACAATATAGCAGGTCAGCAACTGAAAGCAGTTAATTCCATAAATTATCTGGGAGTACGCATTAGGGGCGATTTAAAATGGAATGATCACATAAAGTTGATCGTCGGTAAAGCAGATGCCAGACTGAGATTCATTGGAAGAATCCTAAGGAAATGCAATCCGAAAACAAAGGAAGTAGGTTACAGTACGCTTGTTCGATCGCTGCTTGAATACTGCTCAGCAGTGTGGGATCCGTACCAGATAGGGTTGATAGAGGAGATAGAGAGGATCCAACGGAGAGCAGCGCGCTTCGTTACAGGATCATTTAGTAATCGCGAAAGCGTTACGGAGATGATAGATAAACTCCAGTGGAAGACTCTGCAGGAGAGACGCTCAGTAGCTCGGTACGGGCTTTTGGTGAAGTTTCGAGAACATACCTTCACCGAGGAGTCAAGCAGTATATTGCTCCCTCCTACGTATATCTCACGAAGAGACCATGAGGATGAAATCAGGGAGATTAGAGCCCACACAGAGGCATACTGACAATCCTTCTTTCCACGAACAATACGAGACTGGAATAGAAGGGAGAACCGATAGAGGTACTCAAGGTACCCTTCGCCACACACCGTCAGGTGGCTTGCTGAGTATGGATGTAGATGTAGATCTTCAGAATGCGAAAATATTTTGTTGACACCCACCTACGTAGGGAGAAGTGATCATCATAATAAAAGAAGGGAGGTTAGTGCTCGAACGGAAAGATTTAGGAGTTCCTTTTTCCCACGCGCCATTAGAGAGTGGAATGGTAGAGAAGTAGTATGAAAATGGTTCGATGAACCTTCTGCCACGCACTTAAGTGTGAACTGAAGAATAACCATGTAGATGTAGAACAACAGTCTCTAACTCTTACGGAAATCGGCGTAATGCCGCAAGTAATGAAGATAATTGGCAAGGAGCACTACATTAGTAGAGTACGGATACGTTCAGAAGTTGGGTCCGACGGGAGGCGTGCTACGGTAGTCTGTGCAGTTGTGATCACCTCTACGTCCGGCTGGCTTAGCAAGCAGCAGCCCCGGGCTGGAATTCCAATTCGGCACAAATTTTCAACTTTCCCCATTGATTTGGATCAATGGCCGCTCGCAGCCAGTGTCTGTAATTCCTTTCTGTCTTAATTCATGGTGGCTGTTGGATCAAAATGGAATCTGTTCTTACGTGCATATCCGAAACAACAGACACCAAATATTCTGTAGCTTGTAACTGACGTAAATTATGAGTTTCAGGCTGGCAGGCGATGATATTTGGAACGGATTTTTATGTGCTAAAAAATCTTCGAATATTTTATTTTCATGTAGGAAAAATATAAAAAAAAGGATAAAAGGCAAAAGATTTTTGTTTTACCATTACAAATCTGTAAGCACTTAATGTTAAAAAAAACCTTTCACCAATCACACTAACCCAGTGGTGGACTGAAACAGCCGGCCGCGGTGGTCTAGCGGTTCTGGCGCTGCAGTCCGGAACCGCAGGACTGCTACGGTCGCAGGTTCGAATCCTGCCTCGGGCATGGGTGTGTGTGATGTCCTTAGGTTAGTTAGGTTTAAGTAGTTCTAAGTTCTAGGGGACTTATGACCTAAGATGTTGAGTCCCATAGTGCTCAGAGCCATCTGAACCATTTTTTGGACTGAAACAACTCGGTGTTGCAGTTAACTACGAAAACTTTCTCCAACTTTACCTCTCAAAGCCAATGTCGGCTGTCTCGAAACAATGCAAGATAGCACGAGAAGGACCTTCCAACATCACATGATAATCATATGGCATCTTTCTTGAATGGAATGTCACTGGCCAAACAGTTTTTAATTTCACCGATGTATTCTACCCCTTCCAAACCTTAGAATTTTACATAGAGCATGAAATCCGAGATTTTTCTGGAACCCTCTTGTAAACTTTTATGTAATAGCTTCCACTTTTGGATCTTTGAGTAAACTAATATTTTCTCAGTGCCATGCCCTTCATTAACCGTCTCAGTTAACAAGCTGGTTTGCCTTTTTAATTTTTTGGTAGAGTGAAACAAAACTCGAATTTTTCTGGCATGTAACACAATACAGTTTTTAATGTAGTCTCTTTTCATTAAGTTCTGAATTTCAACTGAAGAAGCGTGATCCGTAAATCAGTTCATCAATACGAATTTCAAATTTTCGAAGTTGTTGGCATAATACACTGTGGAAATACAATATCTAGATTCTTGACTTTGAACAAATTAGTTATTTTTGGCGCTTTCACAAACATCTATTTGCCATCTAAGATCAATTTCTTCACTTTAGGATACAATTTACGTATATACTATCTGTTCACGTTCTCTGTGTAAAATTATGTATATCAAGTGTGAAAGCTTACAGAAATGTCTTCGGCTATCTTCATCACACATGGAGCAGTATCCGTGAGTAATTATAAAACACTATCAAACTGGACCCCATTTGTCCGCAACAACTGCAAAAATTCATTGAATAAGCGAGTCATTGTTACATGTTTCGTTGCTGAAATTTCTTTGGACGCTAACAGAAAACACCGCTTGGAAACAATTTCATCATTTTCTAAAACACCTATCAACATTTCCCACTTTCTATCGTTAGAGACGTGTGATACGTCAATGCTTAGCCTTATTTTTTTAATTTTATCTTTCTGTTTTGATCTATCTTAGTATTTCTTTGTAATATGAACGCACGTATAATTTTCTTAATGTTGAGTTTGCTGGTGTTTCAAAATTTGCATATTTCTTAAGAACTTTTTAAGAACTGGACTTCTCTTTTTATATAACGAAATATCTCAAGAAAGAAAAGTGTTACGTATATCTACAAAATATTCGGGACTTTAAAAAAGTTGGATTTGTGAAGAGGAAGCTGGTTCAACTAAAAGAACTTGTCTGGAAGTGGTATGTTAGAGGGGCATTCGAGTTTACTACCCGTTAAATGCAGCGATACTTGAGACCGATAGTCTGCATTTACTGATTTCTCACATTTTTGACAGCAAAGATGCCACTAAACTCGGCAACATATTGTTGCAAACCAGAGCGAACATTTGACTTTACTTTCGGCATTATATCACCAGTCGCTTCACATAAGATACCATACTGCTTAAACGCACTACTTTAAACAAGACGAGGGCAATACTGGAAACTTTTGTACAGTCTGAGACAAAATCCTGGCCGCTGGTCGGACACCGCAATGAACAAGTTCGAGTCTTTCACTTACGGCGAGCAATGAAACCGGCCGCACCTTAGAACTCTAGGTATGGCCATTGACATTACTTGGCAGCATTGCACGTTCCGGTAGTGTGTCGAGGATGTATTGCCTCGTTACAGGTCTGTTACAGTGCAGTGTGGGCTCGTGGCCTAGCGGTATCGGCCTTGCACTGTGTAGCGGCGTGGGCGTGCTCAGCGCTCTGAGCCACGTTCCGCTAGCGAGTGTTTGCGTACTTGCTCGCGGCGTAGTATCGAAGTGTTATTTAGATCGACTCCAAGCACGATTGCTCTTTCGTACCGAATGGCGACGATCAGACTTACGTTCAACGCACAACACACCCGACTCGAAGCTCATCAAATCGAACGTTTTTTGCGTGTCTTGGTGCGCTTAGAACCCCATCTACTAAGAATTCATCTGTCGGTTATCTCCAGCACGGTTTAGCTCAGACTAGTGTACAAAACGGCTTGTGATACACTGTTACGTAGATCGAAAAATTGCTTGGACTTTTGTCATTTAGGTGGGAACGTGAGTGTGGTAGCGATTGATCACGATGTTCCGGGAGTTCGAACGGTGCGCGCTTTCGAACTCCCCTTTCAAATCTCCGTAGATCTGGTCATAAACGCTTTACGGCCGTACGAGGCAGTTCTTAAACATGTGAAGGAAAAATGGAAAACTTTTGAGACGTGTCCCGTACTCAGCGGAGTGCGTCAAGTTCGTATTGAGGTCCGAAAACACGTAGCTTCGTATGTGTCCATCGCGTAGATGTCGCTACAACCTTCATTTATGACGGAAAAACGAGGACCTGTTCCGGTTGCGGACAAGGACTTGTTATCTCTGACTCTCGAGCAGGTATCTCCTGCAGAACAGCCACTGACGCCGCAGATGACGTCCCTCCCTCTCCGATATGTGGAGGCATTGAGGAATGGTGTGGTTGTCGACCACGACCGGCTCTCACCTCAGGTGACCGTCAGTTCTGCTCCCGATCGTATACTGCAGCAGTCGCATTTGATTCAGCAGCGTCTCCATCCCGTCACTCTACATCAGGGTCAGGAACAAGTGACGGCGCAGTCGACCCTTTCTTCCGATGTGGATGCGGGATTTGAAGAGGATCGACCGACGTCCGACGTGAAGAAGCGGGAACGCGAACAGAAGCCCCGAAACGGCGTGAGAAGAGACGGCTGCCTACGGAAGTAGTGATGCACGAGGGAGGTGCATGGATGGAGGACAAGGACTATCGCAACACATCACTGCCAGCAGGGGTAGATGCAGCCACTCTCGTCAAGCAGCTATCAAAGATCAACCTGGAGCAACACACGGTTGGTTGGTTGTTTTGGGGAAGGAGACCAGAAAGCGTGGTCATCGGTCTCATCGGATTAGGGAAGGATGGGGAAGGAAGTCGGCCGTGCCCTTTCAGAGGAACCATCCCGGCATTTGCCTGGAGTGATTTAGGGAAATCACGGAAAACCTAAATCAGGATGGCCGGACGTGGGATTGAACCGTCGTCCTCCCGAATCCGAGTCCAGTGTCTAACCACTGCGCCACCTCGCTCGGTAGCAACACACGCATGGCGACGAGATGGAAGCTACTATGCTGCAGGATAATTCTATGATCGTGGGGACTAGTACACGTCATGGAACCCGTCCCCCAATCATCATTGGGATACTAGGCTGATGAAGTGGAACTGAACAATGTGATGGATGGTGGAGATAGATGATCAGCCTATGCCGCCTCCCACATGAACTGTTAAGCTGATTGTGAGGTAATTCTCGCACTTTTGAGCCCTTTCCGTCTTCGCAATTGTGTGGATGACGCTTTTCCGAAAGTCAGATGGTATGTCGCAAGACTCATACATTCTGCACACCGACGTGAACAGTTGTTCTGTTGCCACTTCCCCCAATGATTTTAGAAATTGTGTTGGAATGTTATCTATTCCTTCTGCCTTATTTGATCTTACGTCCTCAAAAACTCTTTTAAATTCTGATTATAATACTGGATCCCCTCTCTCTTCTAAATCGACTCCTGTTTCTTCTTATATCACATCAGACAAATCCTCCCCCTCACAGAAGCTTTCTATGTTTTCTTTCCACCTATCGACTCTCTCCTCTGCTTGCAACAGCGGAATTCCCGTTGCACACTTAATGTTACCACCCTTTCTTTAAATGTTATCGAAGATTGTTTTGACTTTCCTGTATGCTAAGTCTGTCCTTCCGACAATCGTTTCTTTTTCGATGTCTTCACAGTTTTCCTGCAGCCATTGCGTCTTAGCTTCCTCAGCGACTTTTATTTGTCTATTCCAGAGTTTCCCGGAGCACATTTGTACTTCCTCCTTTCATCGATCAATTGAAGTATTTCTCCTGATACCCACGGTTTCTTCGCAGTTACCTTCTTTGGACCTATGTTTTCCTTCTCAACTTCTGTGATGACCCTTTTTAGAAATGTTAATTCCTCTTCAACTCTACTGCCTACTAAGCGATTCCTTATTGCTGTATCTTTAGCCTCAAAGAACTTCAACCGTATCTCGTCATTTCTTAGTACTTCCGTATCCCACTTCTTTGCGTATTGATTCTTCCTGACTAATGCCATAAATTTCAGCCTTCTCAAATCACTACTATATTGCGATATGAGTCTGTGCCTGTTCCTGGGAACGCTTTACAATCCAGTATCTGATTTCAGAATCTCTGTCTGATCATGATGTAATTTAACTGAAATTTTCCCGTATCACACGGCCTTTTCCAAGTATAAAACCTCCTCTTGTGATTCTTGAACAGAGTATTAGCTGTTACTAGCTGAGACTTGTTACAGAACTCAATTAGTGTTTCTCCTATCTCATTCCTTGTCCCAAGCCCATATTCTCCTGTAACCTTTTCTTTTACTCTCCCCTAGAACTGCATTCCGGTCTCTCATGACTATTAGATTTTCGTCTCCCTTAACGTACAGTATTACCTTTTCAATATCCTGATATAATTTCTCTATCTCTTCATCTTCAGCTTGCGACGTCGGCATCTCGTATACCTGAATCAAGGATGTCGGTGTTGGTTTGCCGTCGATTTTGGTAAGAACAACCCTATCATTGAACTGTTCCCAGTAATACACTCTCTGCCCTACCTTCCTGTTCGTAACGAATCCTACTCCCGTTATACCATTTTCTGCTGCTGTTGATATTACCCTATACTTATCTGACCAGAAATTTTTGTCTTCTTTCCACTTCACTTCACTGAACCCTATTGTATCTAGATTGAGTCCTTGCATTTCCCGTTTCAGATTTTCTAGTTTCCCTATCACGTTCAAGCTTCTGACATTCCACGCCTCAACTCGTAGAACGTTATCCTTCCGTTGACTATTCAGTCTTTTTCTCATGGTAACCTCCCCCTTGGCAGTCACCTCCCGGAGATCCAAATGGGTGACCATTCCGGAATATTTTGCCAATGGAGAGATCATCATGACACTTCTGTAGTTACAGCCCACATGTCCTGTCGAACACGATAAGTGTCTTCAGTGCAGTAGTTTCCATTGCCTTCTGCATTCTGATGCCGAAGATCATTGCTGATTCCTCCGCCTTTAGGGACAGTTTCGCACCGCTAGGATAAGAGAGTACCCTGAACATCTGTGCGCTCCTCCGCCCTCTTTGACAAGGACGTTGACAAAATGAGGGGTGGCTCCTTATGCAGGAAGTCTTCGGACACCATGCCGATTATATTAATCAAAATTTAAGCAGCGGCGGGATTCGAACCAGGGACCTATCACGTTTTGATTATGAATCATAGAGGCTACCTTTTTTTGGTTGATCTCATTTTGTCCTGTATTGTTTGTTGAATTTGTTTGGGGCGGACGTCCCATTTAGGTACTTCTTTGATCCATTCACTCAGTTTTTTTTGTTACAGAGGGTAGTTAACCCTCTGACCGAGCACGCTGTTGCTCTAACACTGTCCGGAGAGCTACTCCAAGAAGCCGTGGTGTTCACCTCTCCATTATTGTCCCAGTAGTGCCTAGGACAGTTGAACTGCAATGTAAAATCCGAAATTAGTTCCTATTTCCGTGTGGAACGACTTTCTTGGACTCAAAATCATAAAGTGATAACCTTACGTCACACACTAAATGAAAAATCACTCATTATTCAATGGCAGTATAACGAAAAATCAAGTGATTTGAATAGGATAATTATTTGCGAATCAGGAAGTAACTCGATGGTCACATATATACTCCTCGTTACCAATATTCAGTTATATTGCTAGCAGGATGAATACCATCCGGTGAATTCCTTAAGTGGAGTAGGAGTGAGACTTGAAGTGTAATCACGACGTAGCTGTCTAGAGCTGGGATGCCGAAAGTACACGAGACTTACTCGAATTTTTCTAACTAGCAATAGGGATTTGAGCGTTGTCACTAATGACACTCAGATATACCGACTGCAAAATAAATATCCTATGTCAATACCAGTCGCAATTATTTGTGTTTTAAGCGTACTGAAAACTAAAAAGCTTTCGCCATACGAGATGCAGATTTTTGGAGCTTTCCTGTGGTTATACTGTAAACATTATGAGTAGCTCACACTTCTTTTGCCTATTATAGACTTCGAAAATGTTCTCTACATCTACATCCATATTCCGCAAGCTACCTGACGGTGTGTGGCGGAGGGTACCTTCAGTACCTCTATCTGTTCTCCCTTCTATTCCAGTCTCGTATTGTTCATGGAAAGAAGGATTGTCGGTATGCCTCTGTGTGGGCTCTAATCTCCCTGGTTTCATCCTAATGGTCTCTTCGCGAGATATACGTAGGAGGGAGCAATATACTGCTTGACTCCTCGGTGAAGGAATGTTCTCGAAGCTTCAACAAAAGCCCGTACCGAGCTACTGAGAGTCTCTCCTACAGTGTCTTCCACTGGAGTTTATCTATCATCTCCGTAACGCTTTCGCGGTTACTAAATGATCCTGTAACGAAGCGCGCTGCTCTCCGTTGGATCCTCTCTCTCTCTTCTGTCAACCCTATCTGGTACGGATCCCACTGCTGAGCAGTATTCAAGCAGCGGGCGAACAAGCGTACTGTAACCTACTTCCTTTGTTTTCGAATTGCATTTCCTTAGGATTCTTGCAATGAATCTCAGTCTGGCATCTGCTTTACCGACGATCAACTTTATATGATCATTCCATTTTAAATCACTCCTAATGTGTACTCCCAGATAATTTATGGAATTAACTGCTTCCAGTTGCTGACCTGCTATAATGTAGCTAAATGATAAGGGATCTTTCTTTCTATGTATTCTCAGCACATTACACTTGTCTACATTGAGATTCAATTGCCATTCCCTGCACGATGCGTCAATTCGCTGCAGATCCTCCTGCATTTCAGTACAATTTTCCATTGTTACAATCTCTCGATGTACCACAGCATCATCCGTAAAAAGCCTCAGTGAACATCCAATGTCATCCATAAGGTCATTTATGCATACTGTGAATAGCAACAGCCCTACGACACTCCCCTGCGGCACACCTGGAATCACTCTTACTTCGGAAGACTTCTCTCCATTGAGAATGACATGCTGCGTTCTGTTATCTAGGAACTCCTCAATCCAATCACACAATTGGTCTGATAGTCCGTATGCTCTTACTTTGTTCATTAAACGACTGTGGGGAACAGTATCGAACGCCTTGCGGAAGTCAAAAAACACGGCATCTACCTGTGAACCCGTGTCTATGGCCCTCTGAGTCTCGTGGACGAATAGCGCGAGCTGGGTTTCACACGACCGTCTTTTTCGAAACCCATGCTGATTCCTACACAGTAGATTTCTAGTCTCCAGAAAAGTCATTATACTCGAACATAATACGTGTTCCAAAATTCTACAACTGATCGACGTTAGAGATATAGGTCTATAGTTCTGCACATCTGTTCAACGTCCCTTCTTGAAAACGGGAATGACCTGTGCCCTTTTCCAATCCTTTGGAACGCTACTCTGTTCTAGAGCTGTCATCGGTACTGTCCTTAGAACATAGGAATCCAAATGAATATATAAAAACACAGCACTGATTGCAAAGCCTGAACATTCAAAGGGAGATTTCGTAAGCTACGAATAAAGAAGTTCCATATTAAGAAAGTTTACTGAGTGGGAAACCATGCACAACGACATATAAATAGGGGTCAAAAAGGAGTGAAGAACGTTAAACCATATGAAATGAAAGAGAAGCAGTTGTCACCAGAACGTGGGGCAAGGAACACACACCGCTGACGATATTTTGTACAATAAGGTACTCTTAAGCAAAACTGAAAATACGATGAGAATCGTCTGCTTGTATTTATTAAAATATTACCACTTCTGATGTTACGTCAATAAATTGAAAAGCGTCTGTGTTGAACAGGTTTTCGACTTGCAGTACGCTTACGACAGAACGAAGCTGAGCGTCGTGCTGATATTCTCCGCAGCAGTCGGCGCACAGAGTTATTAATTTATTCGCTGATGGTTTCATACGAACGACGCTTCAAGGCTACGCAATATTCGTATGGAAATTATTGAGGTGTAATGCAAAGGCTGTGATAGTAGGTTGTTCCCTCTCACGAACGGGCGAGAGCAAGATAATCTTAAGGAGTGGCGACGCTATCCTATATGAGCACTTTTTCTTCTTTATTTGCATATCCTGAGGGGGATACGCCTTAAATCCCTTATCTTTTCAAATCTATATTGATTTCTATCAACCGTCTTCTCAACTCACATGAGACTAACATGAGAAGACATTCTCCAAACCTTCTCTGAACAAAAATGTCAAACTTTAAAGCGACCGCACTGAAGGCAAACAGATCTGGAGGCTCGGAATCTCGCACTGGAGCGTTAGTCTGCCACAATGATTCTGGAGGAAAAGAGATAAGGAGCAAAAAGTTGACTAATCAAGTTATACCACGAAATAAACACAAAGAAAGCATTGACGTGAACAAAACTTCCTATGCTGCCACGTATATGTTCGCACGATGAAACTTGCAGGACATCTCGGCTGCTCGGAACATTAAATGTAGAACATCAAATGCGACATGCCCGGAGTCAGTGAAACGAAGCTCAAAAGCGAAGCAACTACCGTCTCAGATCCCGGAACCTCCTATTGTAAATTAATTCAGATGTAAATCACATACTGGCAGCATAAAAAAATGGCTCTGAGCAATATGGGACTTAACATCTGACATCATCCGTCCCCTAGAACTCAGAACTACTTAAATCTAACTAGCCTAAGGACATCACACACATCCATGTCCGAAGCAGGATTTGAAACTGCGACTGTAGCAGTCGCTCGGTTCCGCACTGAAGCACCTAGAACTGCTCGGCATAGTTCTGCTAATTCACAACAGGGGGAATAACGTATCACCAAGACCATATCCATTTCAGACAGAGTGATCTACGCTTGAGGTAAATACTAAGTTTAGCCTTCAAATAAATTGTGCCTAGACACACAGAACGCAGCTAGAGCAGTTCTATGAAGACATGACAACAGCAAAAATTCCAGAACCAACCATGTTTTGCTTAACACTTGGCGATTTTAATACCAAAATAGGAATGAATGCAGAATACCATTCCTTCACTTGAAATTTGGGACTTTCAACGCGGAACCGAAGAAGGCAAATGATGATGAATTTTCTTAAGAAAAGCCGCCCGCTGTGGTCGAGCGGTCCCATTTATATTTAAACTATGTCATCCTTGATATGGATTTCAGACATTCATTTGAAAATGGCCTCCTCACAGGAAAAATGTACAACAATGAAAACCGAATAAAGAGATGCTAAGCACCTGCGAAGTCTCCAGCAGTGCGGCAATGCTGACATACCGCGATGTTTGAACATGTGTCATTGTCATTATCATCTGACGTCGTCGGAAGATGACATTCGTCGAAACGGAGCGCTGCTTAAGATGCCTCCTCGCTGGAGATCCGAGAGTTTTTCGTCAATAATATACGCCAAGATAATCTATATGTTGTGTCTAGGAATCCTGCATACTCGGTTTGCTAGATAAACAAATTACAATAAGAAAAGATACAGTTACTTAACTTGGGTAGATGTGTCGCAAGCAAAGGCCGACATACAAAATAATCAGCCTTCTTATGAACAGACAACCACAAGACAATGATACGTAGAGATTCCTAACGAAGTGACTAAAGTTGACGCTATCTAAGTGTGCTTGTCAGTGTGCGATTGGCAGACGTCTTCTCATAGCCTCCCCTTCCCTGTCGTTCCCGACTGGCGTACCGGCGTTGTCTTTAAGCCTTAATACTATATTATCCACAAAAAATATTTTAATTTATTCTCTGATAGGCATTATTGCAGAAATGTTGACATTTAGACAATTCGTGGCTGCCTGTTGGGCCTGTTGCAACTGAAATACGGGAAGTAAGATACCGCAGTCATGGCTCCAGAGTTCTCATTCTTACCATGTGATTCCTAGTTAGTCTTCAACTTGGGAATTCGAGAAAATACAGTAAATACAGTGTTTCCACGCCTCATCTGTAAATGCGTTCATCTACACTACAGGCCATTAAAATTGCTACGCCACAAAGATAACGTGCTATAGACGCGAAATTTAACCGACAGGAAGAAGATGCGGTGATATGCAAATGATTAGCTTTTCAGAGCATTCACACAAGGTTGGCGCCGGTGGCGACACCTACAACGTGCTGACATGAGGAAAGTTTTCAACCGATATCTCATACACAAACAGCAGTTGACCGGCGTTGCCTGGTGAAACGTTGTTGTGATGCCTCGTGTAAGGAAGAGAAATGCTTACGGTCACGTTTCCGACTTTGATAAAGGTTGGATTGCAGCCTATCGCGATTGCGGTTGCGGTTTATCGTATCGCGACATTGCTGCTCGCGTTGGATGAGATCCAATGACTGTTAGCAGAATATGGAATCGGTGGGTTCAGGAGGGTAATACGGAACGCCGTACTGGATCCCAACGGCCTCTTATCACTAGCAGTCGAGATGACAGGCATCTTATTCGCATAGCTGTAACGGATCGTGCAGCCACGTCTCGATCCCTGAGTCAACAGATAGGGACGTCTGCAAGACAATAATCATCTGCACGAACAGTTCGACGACTTTTGCAGCAGGATGGACTATCAGCTCGGAGACCATGGCTGCGGTTACCCTTGACGCTGCATCACAGACAGGAGCGCCTACGATGGTGTACTCAACGACGAACCTGGGTGCATGAATGGCAAAACGTCATTTTTTCGGATGAATCCAGGTTTTGTTTACAGCGTCATGATGGTCGCATCCGTGTTTGGCGTCATCGCGGTGAACGCACATTGGAAGCGTATATTCGTCATCGCCTTACTGGCGTGTCACCCGGCGTGATGGTATGGGGTGCCATTGGTTACACGTATCTGTCACCTCTTGTTCGCATTGACGGCACTTTGAACAGTGGACGTTCCATTTCAGATGTGTTACGACCCGTGGCTCTACCCTTCATTCGATCCCTGCGAAACCCTATATTTCAGCAGGATAATTCACGACCGCATGTTGCTGGTCCTGTACAGGCCTTTCTTGATACAGAAAATGTTCGACTGCTGCCCTGACCAGCACTTTCTCCAGATCTCTCACCAGTTGAAAACGTCTGGTCAATGGTGGCCGAGCAACTGGCTCTTCACAGTACGCCAGTCACTACTCTTGATGAACTGCGGTACGTGTTGAAGCTGCATGGGCAGCTGTACTCGTACACGCCATCCAAGCTCTATTTGACTCAATGCCCAGGCATATCAAGGCCGTCTATGCATCCAAATTTCGTGAAAATGTAATCACATGTCAGTTCTAGTATAATATATTTGTCGAATGAATACCCGTTTATCATCTGCATTTCTTCTTGGTGTAGCGATTTTAATGGCCAGTAGTGTATGATTCTCCGCCAAGATTTTTACGTGCGTTCCTGAAGCACCAAAAGCGCTGCTTAGTTTTCGCTTCTCTTACCGCCAGTAAGCTGAACCTTCTTGACTGTCTGCAATGTCTGCACACTCCTTTCTGGTGTGCGCTAACTGAGTGCACCGGCTTACTTGGTCGCTATGTGGGCACTGAAAGTACGGGAGGCGCACCGCCACCCTCAAAACCGGCTGCAGGGCGGGCAGCGCGACCAGCCTTTTCTCCCTACCGCCCTCACGCGTAGCGTTGTAAGCCTCTCCAGATAATCCGTCCGTGTCGCGAGTAAACAAATCCTCTTTCCTCTTTGCCGGCGTCGAATCCGCACTCGTCGCTTCCCGTTTCCTGGGACCGTCAGCCGCTAAGCGCATCCCAGGTCAAGAGCAAAAGACGAAGCTGGTCGCGGGGGCTTTATGTGGCTCCCCTAAGGCTGACAGCGCCTGCTTCAGAGGCTAAATTTCTGCATGCAAGCGCGCCCTGCGACCCGGGACTAGCAGAAGAACAACTCCGATGTTGTACAGAGCTGAATTAAACAGCAGTACAGTTATTAACACTACCTGAAGAACATTAGGGATGTGGTGATGGAGCATCGCCGACTGTCAGTTATTGAACAAGTATTTGCTGCCATAATTGTGAAAAAGATGTAACTAGTTTTAAACGATGTCAACTGTCACATCATCTTCAGATAGGCTGCTCTTATATTTCTTTAACTAGTCTTTTCTTTGCAGCTTCGCTTGCATACGTGTTCGAGGCATACTCGTATATTGCACGCATCTCCTCCTACCTCTATTTTGTCCACCAAATCCATCAATCTCTTCTGTTCACCTTCTGTTTCTCATTATCTCTGCATCTTCTTTTTCTCTGCCCCCTGTATCCAACCATATTTTCCTGTCCGTCTCCTCCTCCACCTCCACCTCCACCTCCACCTTGCGCCTGCCTCCTGCATTTTCGTCTCCTACTCCTCTCTCTGACCATCTCCTCCTTACCCTCTCTTTATCCATCTCCTCCAACCACCTCTCTCTGTATACCTCATCCTCATTGCTCTCACTGTCAATCTCTTTCCCCCTTTTTCCATCCATCTCATTCTCATCCTTCCCCCAGTATCCATCTCGTCCTCCCTGTTTCACCGCTTAGCTGTGCCCATCCACATATGCAGCCCCTTCTCGGCATGGCATGCCGATGCTACCCACACAACACGACTGTCTTGCAAGGGTTGAAAACTTTTTTTTTTTCGCTCAAATCTCCGTTCATATGGGAGCTAGGAAGTTCTATCCACAACAGACTTGATACTCATACAGCAAGCAGCTGTGTACCATATTTGGTTGAAGACGGATCAGTGGTTTAGGAAGAGATACTGGCTATTACATACATCCTATTTCGTATATATACACATTAATTTTAGGGGATACCTTATGAGGATGACATAAGGAAGTGCGCCAGCAGCTTCTTAACACTATGCCGTCGGGCGACACCACAGTGGTGTCGTGCGCGAAAGAGCCGTCAACGGCCCGCGACACCACAGTACTGTCGTCTGCATAGCATCGCTCAGTGGCCGGTGACACTACAGTGGTGTCCTGAGCATAGTGTCGCGCAGTGGCCGGCAACACCACTTTAGTATCTTTTGCATTCTGTTGGTGTTTTGTTTAGGTAACAAGTTTCACACGTCAACAAGTGTTTTGTTTTTTAATTACTTGTGACCTTTGATCATGGTGGACGAAAGAGACATTAGGATTATTTATAATGAAGGCGCGGACGTCTTGTCTGACGTTCCGGACGACTTGGACGATTGAGAAGAAGACACTGGATATCAAAAAAATTGAAGTGAAGCAGAATCGTAGGAAGATAGTGAAATACCTCCAAGAATAATTTGGCGAACGCTACGGTTGCCAACTGATTCGGCTGAATCAGACGAAGAAGACAATGCACAGTTGTCAGACTTTGATTTACCGAGGACCAATAATAAATTTGAAGCATTTCCGGGTCCAAAAATATTTCCAAAAGATACACAGAGCGTTAAGGATATCGTAGAAATATATATTGGGAACGATTTATTTGAATATATTAGCAACGAAACCAACAAGCACTAAAGTCAAAATTGTAACAGAAGGAAACTGGATTAAAATATGCCAAATTTGTCGACGTTACGGGACCCGAACTTAGAAATTGGTTTGGGCTTGCTGTATTATGGGAACCGTGAGAAAAACAAGGATCGATGATTATTGGTCAACAATCCCTTGACAGACACACCGACATTTCGCAAAACGATGTCCCGCAACCGATTCAGACAAATATCATTTTTACATTTTTCCGACAAAAACAATAAACCAGAATGCCGACCGGCTTGTCAAAGTCCGTTTAGTAATTGATTGCTTCTCCAAAAAGTTTAAAGAAACGTTTAATCTAAGTCAAAACATCTCAATTGATGAAGGAATGATACGGTGGCGCGGATGGTTAAATTTTAAATTTTACAATCCGTCGAAAATTACGAAATACGGCATACTCATTCGGATGCTGTGTGATCCGAGTATGGGAAACATTTCCTCATTCAAGATGTATTCCGGCGTTGGACAGCCTCTGGCAAAAACAGTGATGGAACTTTTGACACCTCGAAATGGAAAGTGGCATCACCTCTGCATGGATAATTATTATAAAAGAAAATTCGAGTTTGCAGAACGATACAGCAAAATAGAGGATTTCTGGAAAATTAAAGCGCGCAAAAGTCAATGTGTTTGAAGTTCGTCATCAACGGAAATGTGGCAAGCGGCCGGCGACAAGCCAAGGAGGAGAGGAGATTAGTGTTTAACGTCCCGTCGACAACGAGGTCATTAGAGACGAAGCGCAGGCTCGGGGTAGGGAAGGATGGGGAAGGAAATCGGCCGTGCCCTTTCAAATGAACCATCCCGGCATTTGCCTGGAGCGATTTAGGGAAATCACGGAAAACCTAAATCAGGATGGCCGGAGACGGGATTGAACCGTCGTCCTCCCGAATGCGAGTCCAGTGTGCTAACCACTGCGCCACCTCGCTCGGTGACAAGCCAAGTAATCCGACTTAGCGCTTCCGGCGCCAAGCGAATAAATTTGTACGAGACCTGCAGACGTCAAAGTGTTAAAAGCAACAAGGCCTTCAATGAAGTGCAGAGTGCACGCGACCTTGTTCCACAGGCAGTTACAGCTATGTAAGTCAGGTCTTTTCTGTCAATTATGTTGGGCTAATAAACTCTCAAAATATGTAGCGAAGTATTGCGATGCTTGTGCGCTAAGTAGCCGGTGAAGGAGAGAGACCGTATGGTAGCCGTCTAACTCGCCTCGACGCAACCAAACTTATTAAGTCTATAAAGCACTTACTTAGTCAAACGAACAGATGTTGCAGACCTAACGCTTATTGTGTTTCATGTTCAGTTATAACCGTCTGAAGTTCACACTGCTGCTGTTGTGTTGGCTTACGAGCTACAAAGAGCCATTATGGAGCATGCATTCTCAAGATGACAGTATTTTGCATTTCTACCCTATAAGGTTGATCAAAACGTTTCCGTTCGAAGGCCACACTCACCCCTTACTATATGTCGGTGCTTATACACCGGCACCGGAGTCGCGCTGGATTGCACATACGCACCAACAACCCTCTAAAACTGAAACTTTATGACTGCTACCCTATAAATTAACTTGTTTTGTAACACTATCTGATGGTTTTAGGTCACATCTTTTGAATTTTTCACGGTTCTTGGTCTTCATATGTCATGGGTAAGTTCTTATGCTTTGTTAAGATTACAGCTTTTGGATCACTATGTAAGTGAAGAAGACAAGACATGCAGACAAACGACAAAGAGCACAGCGTGGTGTTAGTGAGAGGAGGCCGCAGCTTTGGATAAACATTTGTTTGACGAGAACATAATGAAATCGCGGGTAATGAAGTTATTCAGCATCAAGGAAAATAAGCTGTTGTGGCAGGGGACAATCTGAACTGTAATCGCCGCGCGGGATTAGCCGAGCGGTCTTAGGCGCTGTAGTCATGCACTGTGCGGCTAGTCCCGGCGGAGGTTCGAGTCCTCCCTCGGGCATGGATGTGTGTGTTTGTCTTTAGGATAATTTAGGTTAAGTAGTGTGTAAGCTTAGGGACTGATGACCTTAGCAGTTAAGTCAAATAAGATTTCACACATTTTTGAACTGTAATCCCAGATATTAGTTAGCACATCTTTGTATTTAGAAACGTGACAGAATTTAAGTAACGAGTCTGGGAACTGCGAACCAAAGTAAAGCCAAGGACCACGTGTTAGTTTAACCGACAGATCCTCCGTCTCGAGCCACACACTTTTTGAATGGCTCGACTCAAATCTAACCATGGAAGGTTTTCCAAACATCTGCACATTTGCACATCGGACCAACGTTTGACAGGCATCTGATATTAACCTGTAAACTTTTCTAATCGGGTCCTCATCTCTATGACGTCTCCATTAGCAATGCAAGATCACAAATCTTGCAATGCTGTCTGAAGTCTGTTTTCGCTGCAGACATACATACGTAACAGCAACATAAAGCAGTCTGTGTGTAAAGGGCACATTGTAACACTCATGATCTGCAGAAAATTAATCAGATTTATAATAACCAGGGTGGCCCAGAAATGCTGCGACAAACGTGTAGCGGTCTTGAGGAACAAATGGAAGATAGGAACCCGAGTCCAGAAACGTTATCCAGCGACGATGGAAAGGGTCGAGGTTGTAGGCGCCAGCAACTGCCACTAGACCACACCTTTGGCAGCAAACACGGCTTTGTACACAGATGGACCGCAGATGGAATGTCTTGCAATATTATTTGCTATTCAGTGATAGCGACTGACTGAGAAGATCGGCAGTGGAGAAGATGGAAAAAGCAGCTGGGTAGAGAGGCGTTGTCTCCTATGAATGCAAAGCCCTGTTACCTCAGTGGATGATGGTTTCAGGCAAGGGTTGCCGTCCACAGTTTATTTTTCTCTTGGAACGCTGTAACATATCCAATGTCTTTCGGCATACAGGTGAAAAATAAACTGCAGATGGAAACTTGTGTCAGTATCAGTCATCCACTGAGACTAAAAAGCTTTGCTTTCTTAGGAGACGAGGCCTTTCTACGCTGCAACTACCGCCATCTTCTTCACCGACGATCGTGCCAACCAGTCGACAGCACTGAAAAACAAACTGCATTTCGAGACATTCCGCCTACGCCCGTCAGCGTTCAAAGTCACGTTTGCTGCTGAAGGGGTGGTCTAGCGCCAGGCGCTGGCGCCTATAACTTCGACTCTCTGTAGCGTTATTGGATGACGTTTTCGGGCAGGGGTTCCTATCTTCGATTTATTCCTCAAGACCCCCTGTACATCCTTCGAAGTTTGTCGCAACATTTCTGGGAACCCCCCCTCCCTTCCCCTCCCCCCTGTAAATCAAAAGTCGAGTGCTCTGACCATATGACACAAGCTAATGGGCAATCTATTAAAATAAAAAATTTCGATAGAATATGCTATGTTGAGGCTCATAGCCATCCAGCATTACAACGCTGCACCGAATGTTTGCATATGGCAAAAGTCGAAGGGGCTACAACGACAAACACCCCCATAGCAGTTAGGAGTGGACGGCTCATCGACAGGCAGCAGATGAGTCACTACAAGAGGGCGGAGTCAGTGCGGACCTACTCACTACCACAGGGTCACGCATTCAAAAAAGGCCCTCACTGTAAAGTGGCACTTCAGCGGTATTAAGGCCAGCACATGGCTACAGCAAGTCAGTCTCCACAGGCAGGGTCTCTGGGCTCTACGCTGATCGCTTCCATGCGTCCCCAGTCAGAAGCTCTCCTAGACTCATCCCGCATCCTGTCTACCAGCCAGCGATCTTCGATCTGAGACTATGTTGAGTCGCCAGCAGTTGTTCTCGAGCTACGACTATAACTGGTCTCTACAGCGCGGACTTCTGGGAGTTCGGTATTTTAGTTCGACGCCATGTCTGTGTAAGTAATGACAGTCAGTTACTCGTGAACCAGCATTTTGACTCTACTAATTTTGATACTGTTTTTCGTGGCTGAGAGTCCCCAGATTTATGCACCGAACTCACTTCAGAGACAGACACTTAACTGTGAAACAAATCTTATGATGTGTAATTACGCTCTGTCTGAAGTTTTATGTTAGTTCCAATAGAACTGCTACTCATTCTCTGCCTCGAACCCAGCGTGAGACACTTCAGAATGTTCAAATGGCTCATTACTTATATGCTTCACGTGAATGTAACTGACATTGGCTAGTTTTGATTGTTTGAAGTGACATGCCTTGGTATGATTGCCCTACAAACACCAGAAGCAACTGCATTCCGTATGAACCAACTGTGCGTCACAAACTGTGCTGTTGACTGTGACCACTGTAAATGCGTGACTAAAACTTGCTACACATTTTCATAAATTTCCTTCTTATTGACTGCTCAGTCAATTGAAGCCGTAAGAGCAGTTCGTATTGTTCTGAAGTATACCTTTTAGATTTAATGTTTGAGATTGTTCATAGATTCGTCCATTTTGTAAATAACGTTCAGAAATGAGCCCACCCATATTACTAGAAAATATCAATTTTTAATTGAGGAAAATGGAAGAAATTGCTAATGGTTGCCACCAGACGTCACCGAATTTCGGTCGATACGTTAAATGAATTCGTAATTGTGATTAAGGACAACCATCTTCTGTAGAATGGAAAGGCGACTACGAAAATTCGTACCAGACCGGGACACGAACCCGGATTTCCCTCTTATCGCGAGCGGTCGCCTTACCATTTGGCCATCCGTGCACGACTCGCGGCCAGACCCAAACTTACATATATCGCAATTGCGAATTCATTTAATGTATTTCATAACGGCTGTAGTCGCCGCATTGTCTGTTCCTGTCTGGTCGGAACGATCCCACTTCTGAAATCTAGAACTCTTAAGTCACCTTTAGTTGGAGGCACTGTACATCTTTCGCCAGATCGTTGAACTGCGACTGCGTTTGTTTATTTTCCTGTGAAGAATTCTTAAGCACCGACAGCTAGGATCTTGTTATATTGACTGGAACACACTCTTTGTAGTTCTGAATTTGTCAGGGATAAAAACGCGAAGAGAAAGACTATCTAGTACAAATTGTACAGAAATCAGACTGCCGCTATAAGAGGACATGGAAGCGAAGTCGTACGTGGCAATGTAGTGAGACAGGGTTGTGGCATCTCCCCTCTCCCCATGTTATTCAGTCTGAACACTGAATAAACAGTAAAAGAAATCAAGGTGTAATTTCGAAAGAGCATTAAAATTTAGGTAGAAGAAATAAAAACATTCAGGTTGAGTGGTCACATTAATTCTGTGAAAGTTAGCAAAGAACTTGGAGAGATTAGTTAACGGACTGAATAGGAGGAGTAGTTTATAAGTGTACTGTCAATAAAACAAGCGTTTTGCACTGCGATCGAATCAGATCAGGCGACGCTGAAGAAATTGTATCAGGGATTAAGATAAAAAAATGTTAGATACATTTTTGATTTTTGAGTAGCAAAATAACTGGCTATAACCGAAAAAGAGAGCATGTAAAATGCAGGTCGGCAACAGCAAGAAAAGCATTTCTGGAGGAAAAAGAAACAATAAATTTTTTGACACAGAATATTTAGTATCCGGAAGCCGTTTCGTAAGGTATTTGCAGTGTAGCCTTGTATTTAAATGAAACGTGGACGGGAAGGAATTCAGACAAGAAGAGAATAGAAGCTTTTGAAACGTGGTGATACAGAATAATGCTGAAGATTAGATGCCTTGTGTCATCACCTAAAAGAAAAGGGATCAGTTCATACGATAAATTCTGGGGCAACAAGGAGTTGATAACACGATAATGGAGAGCATTACTGGGTGTGAAACCTGTAATTGAGGATTAAGGTTTTACAACTGTAAGAAGGTTCAAAAGGATATAGGTTTCAGTGGTTCTGCAGAGATGAAGAGCCTTGCACAGGATAGCGTAGAGGGACAGCTGCATCAACCCTGTCTTCAGTCAGCAGACAATGACAATTGCAACTGCAATTACATCTATAATCACAACTATTACTATTGCAGCCTTACATACTGACTTTGGTTTATCAAAAAATGTGATAAAAACAACAAATGGGCTTACTAGATTGACCGACTGCATCTTGACTGACGCCACCCAGAAGTGTTATATGGGGTATGTTAGAAAATAGTCATCAACTACATCATCATCACCATCTATGTATTCATTACCATCTACATCATCGTCGCCATCTACATCACCACCACCACCACCACCACCACCACCACCACCATCTACATCATCATCATCATCATCGACATTGTCATCATGATAAATTTTATCACCATCTACGTCACCACCATCTACGTCACCACCATCTACGTCACCACCATCTACGTCACCACCATCTACGTCACCACCATCTACGTCACCACCATCTACGTCACCACCATCTACGTCACCACCATCTACGTCACCACCATCTACGTCACCACCATCTACGTCACCACCATCTACGTCACCACCATCTACGTCACCACCATCTACGTCACCACCATCATCGCCGTCACCATCATCGCCGTCACCATCATCGCCGTCACCATCATCGCCATCACTATCATCGACATAAGCGTCGTCATCTTTCCAAGGACTAGGTGTTGAAGTCACACGTGCTCATCTCTCATGAGGTCTTCCTTGTTCTATCTTTCCGGTCAGCCGATAGTTCGTTTGTCATCTATTTTTCATCATTCTATGAACATGATCTTTTCATTTTATCCTATCATCTTCTACCTCGTCATTAACTGAAAAGATTTTTAAAATTTGGTCTTATTGTTGTACTCGTTATTTTATATATTTCATTATAACCCCTCTACATATCTTACGAACTTCACCTCTGCTGTCTGTATACATAATTTTTTTTCGTTGTTGTCCATGATTCAGAACCATTTGCGGAGTACAAGAGTGAACCAAGCATATTTGTGTTTCTCTCCTTGTTTTTCTTTCCGAAGTTCTTCCGTTGTTGCGCAGTTAGCTCGAGATTTAGTAACTTGCTTATCGACGTCTTTGTCATATTTAAAACTGATATCACATCCAAAATAATGCAGGTCGGCAACAGCAAGAAAAGCATTTCTGGAGGAAAAAGAAACCATAAATTTTTTGACACAGAATATTTAGTATCCGGAAGCCGTTTCGTAAGGTATTTGCAGTGTAGCCTTGTATTTAAATGAAACGTGGACGGGAAGGAATTCAGACAAGACGAGATTTTCTCATTGGTTACTATTTTCGATCTGACTAGATTCTTCCCTTTGAAATCCATTACTTTTGTCTTATTCGCAGATATAATTAAATTCTAGTACATTGCATTTTGGCTAAATCTATATGCCACTCTTTATAAATTATCTTCTGTTTTCTGTGTTATTAGCTGATCATTAGCATATAATAGGTTATTTAATGTTATGGTAGAGTATTTTAATTCCTAATTGCATTTCATATTTCCACTTCATAACTAAGTCAAGACAATATAAATTAAGTTAAATGTGTGTTAGAGTACATCCTTGACCAACATCTCGGTTAATTAAAATTTTATCCTGTATTTTAAAGCCGGAACTTATAACTTTTTCAGCAAATGGACCCACTTTCGTCTGAGGAAGTCAGTGGTGGCGTGTGCTGGAGGGACGAGAAAGAACTGTCGTGCCGTGCTGCCCGCTAGATGCTGGCTGGAGCCTTGATGTGCCCACTTCTGCTAGGGCAGCTGCTGCCACTGGGCAGAGTTTTTCCTCTGCCGGCTTCCGACTGTTCACTGTTACAAACGGCCGGCGTTAGTAGCTTCATCCCAACAGGTCGGTCTTCCTTTTCCTCCCTCACGAGAGACCGCGGGACAAATAAGCGACGCTGCCGTTGTCGCAGGGAGCCACACAGATGCCGTAACTTGTTACGTACGTCTGGACCACACGCGGAAGTCACTTCTGTGGACCATCATCACAACTACGTTCTTGACGACTGGTATCGCCGATTCTCGCATTTTATCACCGTGATTACAGCACAAGCCTGTCAGTTCCAGTACTTTCCAGCATTGCTTTCTATCATTCAATAATCTACGCAGTTTAGAGGTTTAGAGCAAAAATACGTTTGGAACTAACTCTTTCGTATTTTAACTACGGGTGTATTTATTTCACAAGTTTCGAAGCCGAAGTAATATATAAAGCGATCCTGAGCAAACGAATATAGACATAGTGTAGCCGTGGGAGAGAGATTTACAGAAAAAAATCCGTATTAATACACATAAAAAGAACGTTTTGCATCACCTGTGTCCCGAGAGTTCTGGAACCTGTACAGAAAACTGAAAAAGATATCAACATAAACATTTCTGCCATTTTTATTGCTCGTGAAAATCACACATTGCATGTTGTACCACCATACAGCGAGACCTTCAGAGGTGGTGGTCCAGATTGCTGTACACACCTGTACCTCTAATACCCAGTAGCACGTCCTCTTGCATTGATTCATGCCGGTATTCGTGGTGGCATACTATCCAAAAGTTCACCAAGGCACTGTTGGTCCAGATTGTCCCACTCTATTCATCGCGGATCAAATGGCTCTGAGCACTGTGGGACTTAACATCTGCGGTCATCAGTCCCCTAGAACTTAGAACTACTTAAACCTAACTAACCTAAGGACATCACACACATCCATGCCCGAGGCAGGATTCGAACCTGCGGCCGTAGCGGTCACGAGGTTCCAGACTGAAGCGTCTAGAACCGCAAGGCCACACCGGCCGGCTCAGCGTGGATCCCTCAGAGAGGTTGGTGGGTCACGTCGTCCGTAAACAGCCCTTTGCAATCTATCCAAGGCATGTTCGATAGGGTTCATGACTGGAGAACATGCTGGCCACTCTAGTCGAGCGATGTCGTTATCCTGAAGGAAGTCATTCACAAGATGTGCACAATGGAAGCCCGAATTGTCGTCCATCAGGACGAATGCCTCGCCAATATGCTGCCGATATGGTTGCACTATCGGTAGCAGGATGGCATTCACGTATTGTACAGCCGTTACGGCGCTTTCCATGACCACCAGCGACGTACGTCGGCCCCACATAATACCACCCGCAAACAACAGGGAACCTCCACGTTGCTGCACTCGCTGGACAGTGTGCCTGCCGGTCGGTGTGGCCGAGCGGTTCTAGCCGCTTCAGCCCGGAACCGGGTGACCGCTACGGTCGCAGGTTCGAATCCTGCCTCGGGCATAGATATGTGTGATGTCCTTAGGTTAGTTACGTTTAAGTACTTCTAAGTTCTAGGGGACTGATGACCTCAGATGTTAAACCCCTAGTGCTCAGAGCCATTTGAACCATTTGACAGTGTGTCAAAGGCTTTCAGTAAGACCGGGTTGTCCCGAAACACGTCTCGACGATTGTTTGGTTGAAGGCATATGCGACACTCATCGGTGAAGAGAACGTGATGCCAGTCCTGAGCGGTCCATACGGCATGTTATTGGGTCCATCTGTACCGAGCTGCATGGTGTCGCGGTTGCAAAGATGGACCTCGCCATGGAGTGTAGTTGTTCATCTTGCAGCCTATTGCGCACAGTTTGAGTCGTAACACGATGTCGTGTGGCTGCACGAAAAGCATTATTCAATAAGGTGGCGTTGCTGTCGGGGTTCCTCCGACCCATAATCCGTAGGTAGCGGTCATCCACTGCAGTAGTAGCCCTTGGGCGGCCTGAGCGAGGCATGTCATCGACAGTTCCTGTCTCTCTGTATCTCCTCCATGTCCGAACAACATCGCTTTGGTTCACTCCGAGACACCTGGACACTTCCCTTGTTGAGAGCCCTTCCTGGCACAAAAAAATAATGCGGACGCGATCAAACCTTGGTATTGACCGTCTAGGCATGGTTGAAATACAGACAACAAGAGCCGTGTACCTCTTTCCTGGTGGAATGACTGGAACTGATCGGCTGTTAAACCTCCTCCGTCTAATAGGCGCTGCTCAAGCAAGGTTGTTTACATCTCTGGGCGGGTTCAGTGACATCTCTGAGCAGTCAAAGGGACTGTGTCTGTGATACAATATCCACAGTCAACTATCTTTAGGAGATCTATGAACCGGGGTGATGCAAAACTTTTTTTTGATGTGTGTACTATTAGGACTGGAGTACCGAGGATTCCATACAAAGTAATTATGGATGTTGTGTTAGTAGCTGGACAGGAACTTACGTTAACCGGTTTTGATGTATAAAACTGCCGAAGGTGCAAGATTCATTTTTTTATTTAACTGATGACTAGTTGCGTGTTTCATGAACCCAATTTCAAATAATCCAACCGGACAAAATGGTATATTTCGTAATAACATGCAAACCATGTTACGATTGTATATCACAGTCAAGTTTCTTTATAACAAACAGAGGCAGGACAAACATACGTTTGCACAACTCCTCGCATTGATAACATAGTAAGAATTACGTGTGGCTAAGCCATGAAGAGAAGAACTGTTGATGTATTTGCTGTAGTTTATATACTTCTATGAATGATAAACAATTAGGAAATTTTTATGCGATGCGAACGGAATGTGGTATAAAATATTTTTTGGAAGGTAATTAATTTCGTGAGCTCAAAAGGTGATGGTGGTGGTGGTGGTGGTGGTGGTGGGGTGTTGTGGGGGTTGGGGGGTTGGGAATTAAAGCAAAATATCACCAAGTCTCATTTAAAGAGGGAAAGGGCAATGAAAATGTCACGTCAACTACTTGACTCAGGGAACATAACGGGCAACACTTTCTTTTGTGAAGTTAATCCTGAACACACATAATATTACAAGGCCCACCAGGCTTTATGGCCTCTCCGAACAAAACGGAATGCTTTGTATGTGTGCATGTGATGCATTCCACGGCTTGAAACAAGTGTCGTACAAAAGATTTCATTCTGGGAGTTCCCTGCCATGCCGGTTCAAATTACTGCCTGCCAGTCAGTGAATCAAGCGTGATATTCGGTAACGCATATAAAGGCGATGTTGGCGTGTTCAACATGAATTTGTATAAAAACTTTTACAATGCGGTACCAAGCGCCATAACAAGCTGAAACACATGAACGAGCAAGAAGTTAATTGTTTGTGGAACGAAGCTAAGCTTTAGTTTATCGAGAAGATTCTGTTAATGACTATATAAATCAAGAGATTGAAAATCTAGGTAATGATATGGTCACATGTTCTCGTCCGTTAGCATAGTAAGTAAAGGTTCAGTGACATTTTATGTATATATCAATTTTTTTAGACATCCGTCAAAACCATTGATACTATTTTCGTGCAGATTTTTTGTTTGCCTCTCTGTCTCTGCCTGTCCTTCCGTCAGAAAATTACTCAGGTCGGCGTATTTAAAATAAAGTGTCTTCAATCACGTATTAAGAACACAGTTTAGTAGACTTTCTAAGTAAAACACGTCTTCATTAAGGTCTTTCAATCGTTGTTTAAAACAAGTATTTTTTTACGTATTTTTACTCGAGTATGGGGTAAAACTCACGTGAGATGGAGAGAGCAGGGGTCCCACTACTTCCCACCAATGTCACCAAGGTTGGACAGGGGTTCAAATTAAAAAAAAGGACGTCCCTTTAGTTTTCTTCCCGCCTTGTTAAAATTCATATGTTTCACCGAAAAGGGGTCTCGCTATGATCTATAATAAGCGACTGTAATATCAAATAAAATACTGTAATTGGAATTAAATGTATTAAAAGGTCTAGAGATTCATATCTCAGTCTTTTAATTTACGCTAATGATCACCTGACGAAGATAAATACTAAATCGGGATTAAGAAACGAAGTTGAATCGATACGAACAAGTTTCATATTGGTATTCAGAGAACTGAAGGGGGATTAATTTTACGACAGGTGCGTTATTGGCAGAAGCCGCGGCCGGAGTTGATACGCCGGCAGATTTGTAGTCTGTAGTTTACTCATGAGGAATACATTTAGGGGGACCCTGTAGCTTAAAGTTCCCATCCGACGTGCGGATCAACGTCAAACGTGTCAAATGCCATCATTTCTTAAGGTATTAAGAACAGGTTGTATGAGTCTCAGACGATGCATTTTATCTAAAAATTGTGTGTAGGGGACCACAGCAATTAGTTTGTTCGATAGACATCCTGTAAGATGCGTCTGCTCACAACATGACATACATTGGCCCATTTACTGTAAAGTCAGCAATATGGAGGTGGGGAAAGGAATGAATGCAGGCATTTGTCTGCCACATGTTAGGGTATTGTTCTCGTTCCGCACCAAGGAGCTGGATAAAAAGTGTGAAAATCTGTCACTGCATTAGATTTTAACCTGTTAGTACATAAGATACTATGACCCTGGTTGTAATTTCCTGAAACATTGCCCCTCATATGAAATGTGACCTATAAGGCACCAAAACTCGATCTGACTAACTTTATTGTATATTTTATAGTGGCATGGACAATCACAGAGTAAAGGATTAATTGAAGGGAATTTAACATAAACTAAAAGAATACAAAACTGGACCCTCTATTCCTACAACATCTCTCACATAGTTACTCGATATCTGAGTTCAAAATGATTCAAATGGCTCTGAGCACTATGGGACTCAACTGCTGTGCTCATGAGTCCCCTAGAACTTAGAACCACTTAAACCTAACTAACCTAAGGACATCACACACATCCATGCCCGAGGCAGGATTCGAACCTGCGACCGTAGCGGTCGTGCGGTTCCAGACTGTAGCGCCTTTAACCGCTCGGCCACTCCGGCCGGCGATATCTGAGTATGTGAATTACACCTTATGGGTGTAATCCGTGTAATGCAAATGCACTTAGTGAATTCTACAACACTTCATTGCCATGAGTGCGTACAAGTGATAATTTGCGCAGTGGATTTTTAACGCTGCTGAAGTCGCATTGAAAATTAGACGTCCCCCAGTAGGAGAACATTATTCTCATTAATTATGTAAATTTACATGTGATAACCTATCCGTTCCTAATCTTATCCTGTCGATACGATAGAATGTCAGGATAAACCGACAAAATTCAGTCCCCCTTTTAACGAATAAGTTATAAAATGTACACAAGAGACAAGATTAAGTCGTACAGGAAAATGCTATGTACTAATGGATAAATGCCGTGATTTTAACACTTTGCCGTCCGCACGTCTCTTACAAATCTATCCGCTTGGCGCCGGCAGCGCTAATTCGGATTACTTGGCTTGTCGCCGGCCGCTTGTCACCTTTCCGTTGAAGACATACTTCAAACACATTGACTTCTGCGCGCTTTAATTTTTCCGGAAATCCTCTAGTTTGCTGTATTGGTCCACAAACTCGAATTTTCTTTTCAAGTAACTTCTCTCCAAGTTCTACACTGTTATCATAATTATCCATGTAGAGGTGATGCCACTTTCCATGACGAGGTGTCAATAGTTCCATCACTGTTTTTGCTAAAGGTTGTCCAGCGCCGGAATATATCTTGAATGAGGAAATGTTCCCGTTCTCAAATCACACAGCATCCGAATAACTACGCCATATTTCGTAATTTTCGACGTATTGTAAATTTTAAAATTTAACTGTCCACGGCACGATATCATTCCTTCATCAATTGAGATGTTTTGACTTGGATTAAACGTTTCTTTAAACTTTTAGGAGAAATAATCAATTACGAATTGCACTTTGAAAAGCCTGTCGGCATTAACCGGTTTACTGTTGCTGTCGGAAAAGTGTAAAAATGATAATACTTGTCTGAACCGGTTGCGGGACATCGTTATGCGAAATATCGATGTGTGTCAACGGATTCGTTGACCAGTAATCCTGGATCCTTGCTTTTTTTACAGTTCCCATAAGGATCGCAAGCCCAAACCATTATCTAAGTTCGGGTACAGCAACGTTGACAAATTAGGCATTTTTTAAATCCAGTTTCCTTCTATTGCAATTGTGACTGTAATACCTGTTGGTTTCGTTGCTAATATATTCAAATAGATCGTTCTAAATATATAATTCTACAATATCCATGAAGTTCTGTGTATCTTTGGGAAATATGTGTGGACCCGAAGATCCTTCAAATTTATTATTGGTCCTCAGTAAATCATAGTCTGTCTTCTTCGTCTGATTCATGCGAATCAGTTGGCAACCGTAGCGTTCGCCGGATTCTTGTTGGACGTATTTCACTATCTTTCAGCGATTCTGCTTCAGTTTCATTTTTTTTATATCCAATGTCTTCTTCCCAATCGGCCAAGTCGTCCGGAACGCCAGACAAGACGTCCGCGCATTCAGCGTAAAAAATCGTATTGACTCTTTCGTCTGCCACGATGAAAGTGCAAAAGTACTTATGTAATCAAAAAAGACTTGTTGAAGTGTGTAACTTATTATTACCTAAACAAAACACCAACAGAATGAAAAAGATACTGAAGTGCTGTCACCGGCCACTGCGCGATACTACGCTCAGGACACCACTGTGGTGTCGCCGGTCGGCAAAGTGTTAATACATTTATTCATCATAAAAACAATTTAAAGAAATTAAGTAAGGATTGCAAATCTCAGGTTCTCCCTGTATTAGTATTGGCCCTTAAACTGTCTGGCTCTGCCCTATAATGTACTCGAGATCTGTGATTAGGCGCGGAGTAACTGATTTCCCCCGTGTACTAAATAGCAAGAAGGAACTAGTATCTCGATGAGCAGTGTGAAATCTCGGTGTACAATTGAGTAGAACACGTGATTCACCAATGTAAATTCACTACCCCACACGCCGGTACATAAGCAAGATCACCGCAATGATCAAAAGCTACAACCGCAGGACTTCTCGCCTCGGCGATATAATAGCAAAACCGTACTTCACCAAAATTACAGCTGAAGACGTCCGTCGACTGCTGCGGACCTCCAAGACGACTCTCCTGCTCCACGCCCCCGCAATGACTCCGCTTCTTTTTTCTCTCCTCTTTTCCTGCTCAAAGTCTTTTCTCTCCCTTAAATTTGGGTGGCGAATTATGTTTTCGGAAGGCGCTCGTTTCTGGACGCCGATCAATCGCAGTTTAGAATCGATATCGAAGTTTCAGGAAGTTCTTTTTATGTCCGTAGGAAAGTACGCGAATACCTGCAGCCATGTGTTTTTGGTCTACCAGGCCGCTTTCTCAGGCCTGCCCGACGGACACGCGCTCCCGTTTTGCAGGTGGTCCAGCTCACGGGCGGGTCCCAGGATTAGCGCCGGAAGCTTCTGCGCCGTCCTATTGTCCGAAGGAGTGTGTGAGCTTCCTGTGTCCTTCCGTTCTGCCACGGATTTCACAGCTCTGCTTGTTCCCCAGTTACCCAACACGCAGACATTATACAATAAATTAAGTGTACTAGACGATGTCAGTCACATACATGTTTTTAATGAACGAGCACAAACCTTGTAAGTAGGCTGTTTATGTTTTCTTTATGTAAGTTTGCTGTTTATGTTTTCTTATTGGCAACGTTACGTAGGACTACAGTAGGTCTACTCTGTGATGACCTTTCTACCAATCTTCTTCAAAACGTCGAATGACTCTGCTGTGGGTTTGCTCTGTTGTGGCCCATTACCTGTCTGCATGTCAAGAGTCAGCACTGTCTTTCCGTTGGAAGGACCACACTACTTCTTCAAGACTGCATGGAAATCCACTACTTCTGTGTGCAATTTTTTTTACTAATGAGACAATGTAAAAAAAACTGTAATTACTATTGTGATGAACGATCAGGACTGTCTTTATGGACTTTTGACCAACATTGTATCAATAAGTGTGTGCATTGGATATCTTTGTTAGTGTAATTATGAAAAATTTTATCAAATCATTATTGGCCACTGGCCAAAAACATTTGTAAATTTTTTTGTGGGGAGCATGGGGGCTATGTAAGTAGGCTGTTTATATTTTCTTATTGGCAAAGTTACGTAGCGCTCTATATGAAAATCACTGGCTTTGCTGTGTGCAGTCTGTGGCTAGTTTGCATTGTTGTCTGCCATTGTAGAGGGATAGCTGGATATGAACAGCGCGTAGCGTTGCGCAGTTGGAGGTGAGCCGCCAGCAGTGGTGGATGTGGGGAGAGAGATGGCGGAGGTTTGATAATCTGTAAGACTGGATGTCAATTATGAATAGTAAGGTAAATACATTGTTTGTTCTCTATTAATATCTTTCATTTGCTAACTATCTCTATCAGTAGTTAGTGCCTTCCGTAGTGTGAATCTTTTATTTAGCTGGCAGTAGTGGCGCTCGCTGTATTGCAGTAGTTCGAGTAACGAAGATTTTTGTGAGGTAAGTGATTTCTGAAAGGTATAGTTTAATGTTAATCAGGGCCATTCTTTTGCAGGGATTTTTTGATAGATTGCGTTGCGCAAAAAAATTATAGTCTGTCAGTTTAAGCACAGTCGTGTATAAGTTGCTCTAAGGGGACGTTTCAAAGCGCTATATATGGCTAGTTTGCATTGTTGTCTGCCATTGTTGTCTGCCATTGTTGTCATGAACTGCTATAGCTGGATGTGAACAGCACGTAGCGTTGCGCAGTTGGAGGTGAGCCGCCAGCAGTGGTGGATGTGAGGAGAGAGATGGCGGAGTTTGAAATTTGTAAAAATTGATGTCATGAACTGCTATATATATTATGACTATTAAGGTAAATACATTGTTTGTTCTCTATTAATATCTTTCATTTGCTAACTATCCCTCTCAGTAGTTAGTGCCTTCAGTAGTTTGAATCTTTTATTTAGCTGGCAGTAGTGGCGCTCGCCGTATTGCAGTAGTTCGAGTAACGGAGATTTTTGTGAGGTAAGTGATTTCTGAAAGGTGTAGTTTAATGTTACTCAGGGCCATTCTTTTGCAGGGATCTTTGACAGTCAGATTGCGTTGCGCTAAAAACATTGTGTGTCAGGTTAAGCACAGTCGTGTATAAGTTATTTCTAAGGGGACGTTTCATAAATGAATTCCATCTCAACTCGCGTATCATATCTGCCACACTCTCTCCCCTATTACGTAATACAAAACGAGCTGCCCTTTTTTGCACCCTTTCGATATCCTCCGTCAATCCCACCTGGTAAGGATCCCACACCGCGCAGCAATATTCTAACAGAGGACGAACGAGTGTAGTGTAAGCTGTCTCTTTAGTAGACTTGTTGCATCTTCTAAGTGTCCTGCAAATGAAACGCAACCTTTGGCTCGCCTTCCCCACAATATTATCTATGTGGTCTTTCCAACTGAAGTTGTTCGTAATTTTAACACCCAGGTACTTAGTTGAATTGACAGCCTGAGAATTGTACTATTTATCGAGTAATCTAATTCCAACAGATTTCTTTTGGAACTCACGTGGATCACCTCACACTTTTCGTTATTTAGCGTCAACTGCCACCTGCCACACCATACAGCAATCTTCTCTAAATCGCTTTGCAACTGATACTGGTCTTCGGATGACCTTACTAGACGGTAAATTACAGCATCATCTGCGAACAACCTAAGACAACTGCTCAGATTGTCACCCAGGTCATTTATATAGATCAGGAACAGCGGAGGTCCCAGGACGCTTCCCTGGGGAACACCTGATATCACTTCAGTTTTACTCGATGATTTGCCGTCTATTACTACGAACTGCGACCTTATGTCGTGTTGGATGTAAACGCGATTTTTAAGTTGTAAAATAACGCCATCTTACAATGTTATGCAGAAAATAATTAAAAAGTGTCATGTCCCCTTCATACATACTAGGCACTTTCAACGGACAAAGTGACTGTACATGACCATAAATTTATAAAAGACAACGAAAAATAACTGTATTCATGTTAACGACCGTAATATTATTTAATGATTGGGATAGCAGTGAGATAAGCAACTTTTGGCCTATGATGACTGAATATAAACTGAATATTGATTTCCGTATCTTGTAACGAAAAAGTGAAATCTAAAAAAACCTGTCATTGCTCAGGTGAAATAAAACTACAAAATATCTCTTACAAAAATCTCTGAAAAACCACATATCTCATAATCACGCAGAGGAGCCGTATCATTCTAATCCAGAACGATGTCGCCTCAATGGGCCAGTCTTTTTTTATCGCGAAACAAAGCATCTATACCAAACGGGTCGGCATGTCCATGCAACAGCAGGCGGAAGAGCAGAGTGTGTGCCTTTGTGCACTGGCCAAGTGGATCTTGCTTAGTCTCCCGGCCACGCAATATCATTGGCTGGCTTACCTCAGAGTTCAGGCTATTTACTTGAGACGTGCCTTGCCATTTCGTCCAAAAATAAGTTAATCTAGTAGACGACTATGACACTAAGGGTCTTTGCGACATAAAATTGCTTATTGATAAGCATATGAATTACATGATACGCAAGTTATCAACAGCAGACAACTGTCAAGCGATATCCAATAGAATCACATGAAATTTGTTGAAAGAAGCCAGTTACATTGTGGTCTCTTCTTGTCACCGGGTAGACATGTTAGACGTACCTAAGGAGCTTCACAATTCCATCTTTGGTTGAAGGGAAACACCACACCGAACGAATTTACCGTTCAAAACCTAGTGATTAACTCCTACTGCCGTGAATTTCTCACGTGAGCTTCAAGTGACTACTGATTGGTCCATTTCTATTTCTATGTCAAAATGAGCTTTATATCTGCTTTAGAGTAATGCACCTTTCATTCATTCTTTCTTAAGCAGATTTGCTTTCTTTAGAACATACTAGAAAGATTTGTGTACTTTCAACATAGCAGCACAGTCAGCAATCGTTTTAATCTAATACATAAGAAAGTATCAGCCTCGATTGTGGTAATGAAACCAACCTTTACCTAGGTTTCAGCCCAAATAATTGAGCCTTCTTCACAAGTTATACCTGAATTTGTCTAAGAGGTCTATTCAGGCTGTTTTAGTTTTATTTCTACACCATGCCCTCTTAGACAAATTATAGATTCATGCATAACTTCTGAAGAAGCCTCAATTATTTGGGCTGAAACTACGTAAAGGTTGGTTTCATTACCGCAATCGAGGCTCATAGTTTCTTATATGTTATACTAGAAAGACTTCCTAGGCTCCGGTATTGTCATTTATTTCAAAACTTTTGTATGTACCACAATCTATAATACACACAGAAACCGAAAATATATTAGTAATAAAAGCCTTAAATTAATTATTATCTAATTAAAATATTAAGTAAAGAAATCGTTTAAACAAAAATATCATATTTCATATCAGAAATAAAGCTTACCCTGACTTTCAATTAGGTCAGAAAACTGTTTAAATTTTTTTAATACTACACTATGTCTGAAATATTTTATAAAGCGTTATTCACTTAATACAAATTTAGTACACATTTTGTGCTAATACGTATAAAACTAGGAAAGTAAAAATTAATTACGTAAGTCAGAGAAATACTTAATTGAAAATTGTCATGAACAACTTGCATTTATTTGGACTGATAAACAAAATATGGAATGAAATCAGGTTTTGGATCATTGATGGTCAACGATGGTCCCAAGCAACAGCTATCTCTACCCCTGAAGGTAAGTAAAATTATCATAAAATATCTGTTTCCATTCTGCGTTATCATCCGGTGCTATAACTCATGGTGACGTACATCGGCTTGTTCCGATCAAACCATGTGTCACAACTTTTAGCTGTTTGTACCATTCCATTTTTCGACGTATAATCTGGTGGTTACGTCAGAAGATCCTATATCTGTGTTAAAATTGTCACTAATATTTGTGCCGTGTGCCAAAATGATTAATCGTGATGCGAGATGATATTTTCAGACGATGTAAAGAAGGAAGTCCTGTAGATGACGCATTAAGAAAATTATATCGAGGTCATATTTTGATACACAGAGATTTCAGTGTCGTGTTCTGCAGAGGCCTTGTTACATAACGAAGGCGTATGATAGGAAGCTGTTGTGTCAGCGGTTTAACCCTGTGAACTGGCGGGGTCTCAAGGCAGAGTGCCAGCATTCAGAGATTGGATTCTCTTAATAGGATCGCAGGAATTTCTTGAGCTGCGACAGTAGATATACTCCTTCCTAGCTCTGATAGCAGAGGCGGAGCCGATAGAGGAAACGACACAGTCTTTTTGTCGGTTCGCACATTCAGGAACAGCAACAATCGAGCACATCTCGTTACGTCTGCCTTATCGTCTCTGTTCCAAGCTTTTTATCATTTGTTGGGTCAGCATCCCACATTATAACATTTACCTGTGATAGCTAGAGGTAACTAAGAAGACCGATCAAAAAGTTTTGTACCCCTGGAGATGACACAATGATACGGCACGCAAAGGGCAGTTCAGAAGTTTTAACTATCTCCTAAAAATGAAGCTAACTACTTTTTTGTTTTTCTAGTCATTTTGTCGTTCTGTACCCTTCTTTAGTCGCTTTAAAATATATTCCGCCTTTGAAACTAAATGAAAGGCAGTTTGTTGTTTAGCATACGCGTATTGCTTATTTTATTTGTTAAACATCTTCAGTGGTCTGTAACACAAGTTGGTTTTATGAATATAATAAAGAAATTAGATGTATTTATTAGTCTGTTACTTTATTACGTTTTCTCTTGATATTCTCTTGTTCTTCAGGCTAGAAACAGCTTTTGCAGCACAAGTTTCGTGACGTTAAACTATTGTTTGGTGCTACTTAACGATTTCCGATAATTTTAGTCCAGGTGTGTTGTCATGGAGACATGTTTACTCGGTCTGTATCCTCCCGATGGCCGATTTTCGGCGTTCTTTCGAAAACATTTATGTCAAAATACAATTTCACTTTTCACTGTTTACTGAGTGTTTAGTGTTATCAAATATCGCTGTTCGTTTATCCTTCGTCTTTTGATTGTGTTGTGGTGAGTATGTGTGGTCTGATATTTGTTAATTACACTCCTGGAAATTGAAATAAGAACACCGTGAATTCATTGTCCCAGGAAGGGGAAACTTTATTGACACATTCCTGGGGTCAGATACATCACATGATCACACTGACAGAACCACAGGCACAAAGACACAGGCAACAGAGCATGCACAATGTCGGCACTAGTACAGTGTATATCCACCTTTCGCAGCAATGCAGGCTGCTATTCTCCCATGGAGACGATCGTAGAGATGCTGGATGTAGTCCTGTGGAACGGCTTGCCATGCCATTTCCACCTGGCGCCTCAGTTGGACCAGCGTTCGTGCTGGACGTGCAGACCGCGTGAGACGACGCTTCATCCAGTCCCAAACATGCTCAATTGGGGACAGATCCGGAGATCTTGCTGGCCAGGGTAGTTGACTTACACCTTCTAGAGCACGTTGGGTGGCACGGGATACATGCGGACGTGCGTTGTCCTGTTGGAACAGCAAGTTCCCTTGTCGGTCTAGGAATGGTAGAACGATGGGTTCGATGACGGTTTGGATGTACCGTGCACTATTCAGTGTCCCCTCGACGATCACCAGTGGTGTACGGCCAGTGTAGGAGATCGCTCCCCACACCATGATGCCGGGTGTTGGCCCTGTGTGCCTCGGTCGTATGCAGTCCTGATTGTGGCGCTCACCTGCACGGCGCCAAACACGCATACGACCATCATTGGCACCAAGGCAGAAGCGACTCTCATCGCTGAAGACGACACGTCTCCATTCGTCCCTCCATTCACGCCTGTCGCGACACCACTGGAGGCGGGCTGCACGATGTTGGGGCGTGAGCGGAAGACGGCCTAACGGTGTGCGGGATCGTAGCCCAGCTTCATGGAGACTGTTGCGAATGGTCCTCGCCGATACCCCAGGAGCAACAGTGTCCCTAATTTGCTGGGAAGTGGCGGTGCGGTCCCCTACGGCACTGCGTAGGATCCTACGGTCTTGGCGTGCATCCGTGCGTCGCTGCGGTCCGGTCCCAGGTCGACGGGCACGTGCACCTTCCGTCGACCACTGGCGACAACATCGATGTACTGTGGAGACCTCACGCCCCACGTGTTGAGCAATTCGGCGGTACGTCCACCCGGCCTCCCGCATGCCCACTATACGCCCTCGCTCAAAGTCCGTCAACTGCACATACGGTTCACGTCCACGCTGTCGCGGCATGCTACCAGTGTTAAAGACTGCGATGGAGCTCCGTATGCCACGGCAAACTGGCTGACACTGACGGCGGCGGTGCACAAATGCTGCGCAGCTAGCGCCATTCGACGGCCAACACCGCGGTTCCTGGTGTGTCCGCTGTGCCGTGCGTGTGATCATTGCTTGTACAGCCCTCTCGCAGTGTCCGGAGCAAGTATGGTGGGTCTGACACACCGGTGTCAATGTGTTCTTTTTCCATTTCCAGGAGTGTATATACACACCCGCCAGGGTAGCCGAGAGCGCTAACGCGCTGCTTCCTGGACTCGGGTAATCGCGCGGGCCCTGATCGAATCCGCCAGGCGAATAAACGACGAGGGCCGATGTGCTGGCCAGCCTGGATGTGGTTTTTAGGCGGTTTTCCACATCCTGCTAGGTGAATACCGGGCTGGTCCCCATGTTCCGCCTCAGTTACACTGCTCGCAGACATCTGATCACTTTCGCACTATTCCATGGATTACACTCGACGCAGACAGTTGGGGTACACTAATTCTGTCCCGCGTGTACGGGGTGGCGGCAGGAAGGGCACCTGGCCATCCCTTAAACATTAACATGCCATGCCAAATCCGACTAACGATGGCTGACGCAGCGCAACTGCAGGACAAGGCTTAAGCAAAAAATGGCTCTGAGCACTATGGGACTCAACATCTTAGGTCAGAAGTCCCCTAGAACTTAGAACTACTTAAACCTAACTAACCTAAGGACATCACACACACCCATGCCCGAGGCAGGATTCGAACCTGCGGCCGTAGCAGTCCCGCGGTTCCGGACTGCAGCGCCAGAACCGCTAGACCACCGCGGCCGGCACAAGGCTTAAGCGATAGAATATATATATATATATATATATATATATCTGTGTGTGTGTGTGAGTGTGTGTGTGTGTGTGTGTGTGTTTTGCTTAAGAACACTCTCCAGTAACATTTACAAACAGCAATAGAGAAAGTAGATAAATGCCAAGTAGCAGGCATTTATTACTGTAATTAGAATGTCAAACATTTGATTCAGTGTCTGGGAATGATAGGCAGGGATTTCAAAACTATATATAAAGAACCTATAAGAAGCTGTAAATATGAAAATGGCCAATCTACCTTAACCGAACACCTGATAAAACATGGACATGGACCATGCGACATGGAACAGGCCTCGAAAATTATTAGAGTGAAAACTCGTAACAACAAATAGAGACGCAAAACGTACACAGACACACACACACACACACACACACACACACACACACACACACCAGCAGTTGGTAACACTAGGCACTGTAAACGCATTCAGACATACTGAAAAATGGAAGTGATGTGTTGACATAAGTGTGGTGGAAACAACGCTGAAGATCGGCCATCTGGAGGATGGAAGACCGAGTAAGCATCTCCAGGACGACACACATGGACTACAGACATCGGAATTCGTAAGTAACACCAAACGATAATTCAACCTCGTGAAACCTCCGCTGTAATAGTTATTTTTGAACTAAAAAAGGCGGATAATAAGAGACAATTTAGTAACGTACTTCTGAATACCATACAAATGATTTATTATATTCACAAAATAAACATTTATTACAGGACACTGAAGACGGTTAATAAATAAAAGAAGCAAAACGTGTGTGGCAAAAAACAATCTACCTTTCATGTAGTTGCAAAGACGGAATGTAGCTACAAGGGGCGTTCTATGAGTAATGCAGCACTTTTTTCTGAAAGGAGGTTGGGTTTATCCAGGATTGTTATACACCCTATTATTACCCACTCCTTTGGCCGCAGAACCCTATTCTTCACCATCATCTCCGTTCAATGCGACAGCCTTACGCCACCTTACAGGTAGGGCCTGTATGTTCTGTGCCAATTTACTTGTCGACGTCGGAGACGACTTCTTACTGCATCAAGTACCTCCCCACCATCCACGTACTGCTTCCCATGGATCCATCATTGGGCCAAATAGACGGAAGTCGGTAGGTGCGAGAGCCAGGGTGTAGGGTGGATGAGGAAGAAGAGTCCAATGAAGTTTTGTGAAGTCCTCTCGTCCTTCGTTGCTCTTTATGGTCTTCCGTTAGGCGGCGAGGAATCTAGAGGGCAAACACCTTCGAGTACCCCAACTGGTGAACGAGTGTGTTAGCACTACCGTCAGAGACGTCCAGATGTGCAGCGAGGAGTCTGACGGTGGTCCCTCCATCACCTCGAACGAGATTGCCCTCATGTTCCAGCGCTGTAGGAGAGGAAGTAGCTTACGGACACTAGACGCCGGGGTTATCAACGAACGCTGCAGTTGCCACAGGTGTTTACGGCCGGCCGGCACGCTGAGATCTGAAAGGTTTGCGCGACATTGTTGCGATGGTGACAGACACCTCACCCAACGACTCACCTTGCGTTTGTTTATTGACAGATCTCCGTGGACAGTCTACAAGCGCCTGTGAATATCTGCGATGCTCTGGTTTTCCGCCAAAAGGAACTCGATGACACTTCTCCGCCTGGAACGCACCTCCGTCACAGACGCCATTTTGAATGCTATATCTACCGCCGCTACCCGTCGAAACTTCGTGAAACTATAGGGGCTGAAATGGGGAGAGTCCAGGATGCCCCGAAACAACAAATTCCACATGTTTTCAACTGGAATTGGTCAATAAAAAAAATGTGTTGCATCGCTTACTGAACGTCCCTCGTACAACAGGGCGCAGTTCATTTACAAAGTGGAGAATCGCACAGTGTTACGTTTTATGCATTTGAAGAACAACTTCCCAACAGTCAGTGTTGATTTGGTGCTTTTTATTTAATCGTATGGCTAGGGCCCCCCGTCGGGCAGAACCTTTCGCCGGGTGCCGGTCTTTCAATTTGACACCACTTCGGCGACCTGCAGTCTATGAGGATGACAGGATGATGATGAGGACAGCACAACACCCAGTCCCTGGGCGGAGAAAATTCCCCGATCCAGCCGGGAATCGAACCCAGGCCCAGAGGATTGACAATCCGTCACGCTGACATTTTTTTTACTCATTTTGTTCGATATAGTTCGTTGCGTTTGGTCGAGGCGGACGTCACAAGACATCCGTTCAAATTGATCGTTGGTTCCTTGAAGCAGTTTTTTTTTTATTACAGGGAGCAGGCAGCCCTCTGACCGAACACGCTGAGCTACCGTGCCGGCTGTGCAGTTTGTTCGTTCATTTGTTCGCCCAGTTTTTTTTTATTAGAAAGGGTAGCTAACGCTCTGACCGAACACGTTGAGCTACCGTGCTGGCAGCCATTGAGCTACCGGGGACGGACGATTTGGTGTTAAGTGTACGATAACAACGCACCTCCCTGTGACACCGTTGACTGGTGGTACGACACATCCAGTGTTGTGAAATGCATGTGAATGAGACTCGGGAGAAGAATCTGAGAAGAATCGGGAAAAGAAAGTAGTGACCCTGGTACTGGACCGGCGTATCACAACCGAGGCGGTAGTAGAAAAAGTAAAAATCTGTCATGAATGAGTTTTCAAAGTCTTGCACGACATTTTGGTCCTGACAAACACTGCTTTCATGCAGCTCTCCGTGCTAGCTTATCCTGTGCAAGCCTCATCTTTTCGGAATAACTACTGCAAAAAACATTCGTTTGCGCCTTCGTACTGTGTTCATGCCTCGCTCTTCCTCTAAGATTTTTCCTCTCAAACCTCGCTAAATAAACGAACTGTTGATTTCTTTATGCTTTAGGGTTTGTCCTGTCAACCGATCCTTTCGTTTAGTGAAGCTGTGCCATAAATTTCTTTTTTCTCCCAGTTCGTTTCACTACTTCAACTTTAGTCACTTGATATTCATTAAATGAGACTAATCTCCATTTTCTGTAGATTTCGGTAAATCTACCACTATGTTCTTTTTTGAATTACTTATCGTCCACGTTTCACGTCCACACAAAGTTACACACCCGACAAATTACTTTCAGAAAAAACTTCCTAACATTTAAATTTACTCTCGATGTTAACAACGTCCTCTTTTTTCAGTTAAATATTTCTTCTGCTGTAGCGAGTTTCCATTACACCAGGTGATTACAATTAAAGGTCAGTCACTCAAAGAAGTCAGGTGTCGAGCTGTAATTATCGCATTACAGTGAAATATGGTAGATAGTTTAATGTATTATGTGGAACATACTTATACAGGAAAAAAAAATTAGTTCCAATATTGGTCACCAGTTGCAAACCTGGCGATGGGATTGCAGGAAAGACGTATAAAAATCTTTCCATATGTAATGGATTAGGACCGATACGTAGGCATAAAGATCAAACAAATGGGAAAGACACAACGTTGATTTGATTATTAACTGCTACGTACATAATTTTTTCAATGTGAGCACTGGAGACGTAGACGAGATGCACTTGGCGACCAAAATAGGAACCAATTTTTTTCGCATTAACACGTTAGCGTATTTACCAAATTTCGCTGCCATACAATACTTGAAGCCCACACTGAACCTACACGAGTAGGTGCACTAAATGGCTGGTTCAAATGGCTCTGAGCACTATGGGACTCAACTGCTGTGGTCATAAGGCCCCTAGAACTTAAAACTACTTAAACCTAACTAACCTAAGGACAGCACAGAACACCCAGCCATCACGAGGCAGAGAAAATCCCTGACCCCGCCGGGAATCGAACCCGGGAACCCGGGCGTGGGAAGCGAGAACGCTACCGCACGACCACGAGATGCGGGCAGTAGGTGTACTTTAATTATAAAAGCACAATATATCCTCCCTACTTTGGCCATCATCACTCATTTTACTGCCCAAATAGCAAAAATCATCCATCATTTCTGCTATCTTATTTTCCAATCTAATTCGTTCAGCATCATGTAATTTGACTCGTCTACATTCAGTTATCGGTA
The DNA here is from genome assembly GCF_023864275.1 of Schistocerca cancellata. Lineage (NCBI taxonomy): Eukaryota > Metazoa > Arthropoda > Insecta > Orthoptera > Acrididae > Schistocerca > Schistocerca cancellata. The sequence goes on from NC_064634.1 coordinate 195,017,128, forward strand.
GCCTTATTTTACTTTCAATAATTTTCATTTTATGACATGATACTGAACTGTTTATGAAGCTCCCTATCTCCTATGATATTCAGAAGATGAAGTTACTCGATATCCGTCTATAAAGTTGAGTTGTTGAACATCAAGTAACTAAAATTTTTCTCCAGCTACCATAAGAGCAATGTGTGAAAAAAAAAATAGAAATCTGTAAAATTGTCACATGCCTCATATGTGATTATACAGTCTGTGACAGGCGTAAGTTCAGATATCTCTATTGGTGGCTGAGGACGGTGTACTGAACAACATTACATGAGTATTTACTCTATTAGTAGCCTAATGTTATAGCTATTAGGAGTAGTATGTTTTAGGTTGATTAGTACCTACAAGTATATGTGACAGGAGCAAGCCATTAATGCTTACACACACTTGGGCAGCAGGTCAGGTGTTGAAGTGTGGACCTGTGGATGCAAAATGATTAGTGTATACTGACAGGTGTAGTCCACTAGATGGCGCAGTTACGGCCCTGCAGAAAACATCTTGTCGGAAAGTTCGTGATATGTTTGTGGGAAGACTATTTGGTCCAAAGAAAAAAAAATAACCAACACACTGACACATGTACATATTAAGACACCATATATAAAAATATCTGCACTTATACCCGGTACACCCTGTATGTTTGATCTCAAAATCCATCCATTCTGTTCAGCTGCTCTTCTAAGCTGTTTACTGTCTCTGACAGCATTACAATGTCGTCAGCAAACCTCAAGCTTTTTATTATTTCTCCCAGAAATTTAATTCCTCATTTCAATTTCTCCTTGGTTCACTTTAATGCTTGCCCAGTGTGCAAACTAAGTAACATATGACACGTTACGACCTCATCTCACTGCCTACTCAACTGTTGCTTCGATTTCCTCAGACTGTTGTAAATGCAATCTAGTTTGTGTAGAAGTTGCAAATAACCTTTCACTTCTTGTATTTTATACCTGCTACATTCAAAATTTCTAAGAGTTCATTCCAGTCACATTGTCAAAAACTTCCTCTAAATCTGCAAATGCTGTAATGCTAGGTTAGTCCTTTAACTTGTGCTCTAAAACAGTTGTGGTGTCAGTATTGCTCGCGTGTTCCAACATTCATGTAGTGGCCAAAGTAATCTTCGGAGTGGTCGGTTTCTACTGGTTTTTCCATTCTTCTTTAAATAATTTTGCAACCCTCATTTATTGCACTTATAATTTGTAGTATGCACGCACCTACCTGGCGAAATGTCGATTCGGGCTACACTGCACACAAATGCATTACAGTTATCAGAACGAGTCAGTTTTCGTCAGTTGCAGAACTATCGCGCTTTGCCATAGACCATACGAGCTGTCATCAACGGGAATCTGCGGCGTTGTCCCGGTAAAGCCTTAATCGCATCCCTGCAAAACTGAGACTCAATTATTGTACTGCAGAGTTACAGGGCTGAGGTTCCTGCTTCAGCACCATCGCCGCGCCCCCCCCCCCCCCCCCCCGTTGCGTGTCGCATTAGTGGCAGAGCGGAGACCCTCTCACACCCCCATCCCCCAACCCACTCCCAACTCCCATTGTGTTGTCGCCACAGTGGGTGGTAACGACTCAGCGTCAGTTGCGCCCTGATAACCTAATGTGATTTTGACATCGCCAGTTTAAAAGCCCCATGCGGATACCCTCAGCGTTGCCTCTTTCTTCTCTTTCTCTTACGTCTCACTACGATACGCCCGGTGAGCTACCTACAGTAGTGAGCACTGTCCTCTACAGACACGAGGGACTCGTCTCCGACTGTCTGGTAACCGCGCATTATAGGGGCGTTACAACTAATGTTAATAATCTAGTGGACAATGTCAGCTGCTCTGGGTTAGGTTATCAGGGAGCGACTGACGCTGAGTCGTTACCACCCACTGTGGCGACAACACAATGGGGGTTGGGGGATGGGGGTGTGAGATTCCATTCGCTAGTGGAATGCAGAAAGATCTGAAAAGGGTCGACTGATGTTGGAGAGACTGGCAGTTGAGCCCAAATATAATTTTACGCAGAAACAGGAGAAATGATCAATTAGTGTTAGACTGCACTATTGACGAAAAATCACTGGACACAGTAGCTACCGGGAAATGCTTCGAAGTAACTATCTAGAAAAACTTAAACTGGGATGGCCACATGAAACAAATACCTTGTCAGGTCACATTAATGTGAGCACCTTTCAAAAGCCTGAGTAATCACCTTTTGCAGCGCGGACCTCTGCGAGACGTGCGGGTAGAGAATCAGTGAGATTATGGAAGGTACTGAGAGGGATGAGGAGCCACATCGACGCCAGTGCTGTGGCCAGCTGTGCTAGGTTTCTCGGTTTCAGCGTCCATGGCGCTAACAGCGCGATCGAGGAGGTCCCACAGGTTCTAGATTGGGTTTTAATCTGGAGAGTTTGGCGGCCAGGGGAGTACGGTAAGCTCTTCTCTGTCTCCTTCTAATCATGCATGTACCTTAGGAGATGTGTAACACGTTGGATTGTCCCGCTGGTCGACGCCATCGTGCAGAGGAGAACTTCATGTAGGGGTTAAAATGGTCCCCAAGGTTTGAGGCATATTTGTGTTGAGCCGCTGTTCCTTCCGGAGCTACTAGATCACATAAGGAATGCCACGAAAACATTCCCCAGATCATAACTCATGCAGGTTGTTTCCTTCTAGAAGTTTCACGCTGTACACACCAATGGCCATCAGTCCGATCGAGCATAGTACGTGATTCGTCTGAAAAGGCCCCCGGCCGCCACTTTGTCGTGCAAATGCCAGCCTTCTTCGCTGATGAACAGCAGTTAGCATGGGTGCATGAACGAAGCACCTGCTGTAGAGGCCCATAGCAACAGCGATCGCTGAACGGTCGTTGAGGAGACACTGTTGGTAGCCGCTTGATTCATCTGGGTGAACAGTTGCTCAACAGTTGCACGTCCATTCTCCTGTTCACATTCCCACAGCCGCTGTTCATCCCTGTCATATATGGCCATGGTGCACCATAGCTGCCATGGCAACGGTTTTGGATAGCATCATTTTTCCATGCACGGCATATTTCAAACCTGGCGCTACGAGTTCACAGAGTTGCTGCACTCTGACGTCGAACATACTCGATGGTCACATTAATGTGATCGGACCCCGTGGTAGGAACAACAGATGGCGAATGAGAATCATTGGAAGAATCTCAAGAAAATATAGATCAACCACGAAAGACTGTGGTTACAAAATTCTTGTTCGAACAAGTCTTGGGTACTATTCTTGAGTCTCAGTAGGATTAATAGAACAGAGAAAGCAAATGCAACGAAGAGCAGAGCGACCCGTTATGGAATCGTTTAGTCGGCACGAGAGGGTTACAGAATGCAACAGACTGCAGTTGAAACTTCCCCTTTGAATGTACAGAATTACTGTGCTGGTAAGCTTCTAAGTCATTTGATACAGAAACAGCTGAGTAAAACTGAAAGCACTCAGACAGTTTTCTCTTTACTTATTCTGATCAGTTCCAAACCGACACACAATATCTTAGCGCAACGCAATCTGACTTTTAATAATCCCTACAAAAGAATAGCCCTAACAATAACCTATACACTTCATGGATCATTTACCTCACAAAAATCTTCGTTACTCGAACTACTGCAATACAGCGAGCGCCAATACTGCCAGCTAAATAAAAGATTGTAACTACTGAAGGCACTAACTACTGATAGGCATATAGTTAGCAAATAAAAGATTTTGATGGAGAACAAGCAATGTATTTACCTTAATAGTATTCAAAAGTTATCATATATTTATAAATTCTTGACATCTGTTTTGATGAATTTCCTTTTTCTGACGGACACACGTCCAGATAGTCCGCTTATATTAACATCTCAGAATTCTGGCATCTCTCTCTCTCCATATCCACCACTGCTGGCGATATAGTTAGCAAATAAAAGATTTTGATGGAGAACAAGCAATGTATTTACCTTAATAGTATTCAAAAGTTATCATATATTTATAAATTCTTGACATCTGTTTTGATGAATTTCCTTTTTCTGACGGACACACGTCCAGATAGTCCGCTTATATTAACATCTCAGAATTCTGGCATCTCTCTCTCTCCATATCCACCACTGCTGGCGGCTCACTTCCAACAGCCCAACGCTACGCGCTGTTCGCATCTAACTGCCCAACACTACACTAGCGAATAATCCAACAATGAGTCCAACCAGCCACAGACTGCACAAAGCGCCGTCAGCGATTTTAATACGGAGCGCTACGTGGCGCCACCAACATAAAAACATAAACAGCCTACTTACACAGTGACAGACGCTACAAGAGAAACATTGTGCAACGGAACGGAGCGGTTAACAGTTGAAATTTCTACAGCGTACATTCCAAGAGGAGTGCGGCAACTGTTCCTTCCACGCAAAGTGACTATGACGTGAAAATCAGAGATATTACATGTCTTACGGAGCTTTAGCGACAATCGTCCTTCCAACGCTTCATTCAGGAATGGAAAAGAAAAGGCGGGAAAAAAGATAATGGCGCGTGAGGTGGCTTGGAGCGTGTAGTCATAGAGTAGGAAGGTTTCTAGTGCGACCCGTTCAGTAGCGTGGTGCCAAATGAAATAATGTTCGATGTAATAAGTGACGTACTGCTACAAACCATGGTAGACGCTACGTCTCCAGGGTCCGAGACCAGGACAGGGGTAACAGAAAAACTGTCCGTTTTGTATGATTGTAGTTCTAGTTGCTGCCATCGAAGAGAAGTCAGTCAGCCAGCCTCTCGAGTACGAATTCTGTAGTGGAAGTTTTAATATCTGTTGGGATTTACCTTGCGATTTCTCCCTCATTTTCTAGTCGTGTCTGAGAAGAAAATTAATCTAGTAACAGCAAGCGCACTCTCACAGATGGATTCCTGATGGTACCGCTCTTCATAATAACTAACTCTGTCAATTAGCGATTAATAATAATAATAATAATAATAATAATAATAATAACAAGACAAAGCTATAAATACTTATGCTATACCAATATTGACCTACTCATTTGGAGTAGTGAAATGGAGTAACGCAGACCTAGAAGCACTCAATACACTTACACGATCACAATGCCACAAATATAGAATACATCACATACATTCAGCAACGGAAAGATTCACATTAAGCAGAAAGGAAGGAGGAAGGGGATTTAACGACATAAAAATCCTACATTATGGACAGGTAGATAATTTAAGAAAATTCTTTCTAGAACGAGCAGAAACTAGCAAAATACACAAAGCAATCACTCATATAAATACATCGGCTACACCACTGCAATTTCATAACCACTTCTACAACCCTTTAGATCACATAACATCAACAGATACGAAGAAAGTAAATTGGAAAATGAAAACACTACATGGAAAGCACCCGTATCATCTAACACAGCCACACATCGATCAAGACGCATCCAACACATGGCTAAGAAAAGGCAATATATACAGTGAGACGGAAGGATTCATGATTGCAATACAGGATCAAACAATAAACGCCAGATATTACAGCAAGCATATTATTAAAGATCCCAATACCACAACAGATAGATGCAGACTTTGCAAACAACAAATAGAAACAGTAGATCACATCACAAGTGGATGTACAATACTAGCAAATACAGAATACCCCAGAAGACATGACAATGTAGCAAAAATAATACATCAACAGCTTGCCTTCCAACATAAACTTATAAAACAACACGTTCCCACATACAAGTATGCGCCACAAAATGTACTGGAGAATGATGAATACAAATTATACTGGAACAGAACGATTATAACAGATAAAACAACACCACATAACAAACCTGACATTATACTCACCAATAAAAAGAAGAAATTAACACAACTGATCGAAATATCCATACCCAATACGACAAATATACAAAAGAAAACAGGAGAAAAAATTGAAAAATACATCCAACTGGCTGAGGAAGTCAAGGACATGTGGCATCAGGATAAAGTTGACATTATACCAATTATACTATCAACTACAGGAGTCATACCACACAATATCCACCAGTACATCAATGTATTGCAGCTACATCCAAACTTATATATACAACTACAGAAATCCGTAATTATTATTGATACATGTCCAATCACCCGAAAGTTCCTAAATGCAATATAACATATACCGTACAGTTAAAAGGAAGTCACGCTTGATCAAGGTCCGCGTCACTTTCCATTTTTGACCAGACACAACGCCTGAGAAAAGAAAGAAAGAAAGAAAGAAAGAAAGAAAGAAAGAATAATAATAATAATAATAATAATTATTATTATTATTTTTATTATCACCACCATCAGCAGCAACCGTTTCCAGATAATCAGCACCACAATCAATAATTGTTTGTCAACTCTTGCATGAAGGGCTTTTCCAGACTTCTAACACATTATTATGATTAGCGTTATACATCAAACAATGTAGTACTTCCTGAAGTCATTTATCCATCATCCGTTAGGTCGTTCTCAATCAAAAGAAATACTGCAAACAGCTACCATCATTTCATCTTCCGTCTAACACTTACATTTAAACAGCACCCATACCAGCTTTATTTGATCAGTCACTATGGTGTTGGAAATGCCTCTCTTGTCTTTTACCAGTTGTCTGTTTTCCTACCTGTTCTCGTTTTTCCGATTACACCGCGTTCTACAGCCCATTGTGAAAATGTCACGTTTGGATGATTTGTTATTCAGATACATTTGCGACTGTCAGAATTTGGAGCTGGATGTAAAACACGCAGCGAATTTAGTTTAGTATAGTACATTCCACGTCCTAAATGAATTTAAAGTATTTTATGCTTCCCTGTCACATATAGTTTCTCTGGTTGTCATTTGTGAAACGCGTACGTTTCATATGTATTCATTACCAGCGATGGCGAGGCATGACAGAATCTCTGACCAGAGAGTTATTTATCGTTGCTAGTCTGCGCTTGACCGCGCGAGATCGCAGTTCGAGAGTTGTAGTAGAGCGCGGGAGACAGTAGCAGTAGCGCGCGGGAGACGGCAGTAGTTGTACTGAGCGGGCGTCGACATGGGTCGGCGGCGTGCTCTCCCTCCATCTCTGGTCACGGTTCGAGACGAGGTATTTTGTTATAGAAGGTAATGAAGCAGCATTGTGCTCAGCTAATAACATATGTTAATTGTAATTAATTTGTTCAAGAATTGCCCCAATAATAATTTTTTATAAAGTAAATCTTTTAAAGAAAAGTAATCATTTCAGTTTAAAGAATTTTTCCACCTTTTTGAAGAAAAAGATTCATTTCAATTCAAAGAATATTTCCTATGCATTTCCTCCAATAATCAGAATTAAATATACGCCAGCATTGCACGAAACTGTGCCAAAAATAAGAGCAGATAGACATACAGTTTTACTGTGGTAAGAATTTATCAGGTTTGATTATTTCACAGGGCCATAGGTCAGCGCTGCTGTGCCTATAAAATTTATTAGGTTTAATTATTGCTGTTCAGATGTTACATTCAGTTCATGCTTCATATTTAATTAACATTATTGAGGGTTTTATGAGCAATGTTCATTCGTTAATGTTTGTGGGGAGTTTACATTTGAGCCATTCATCATCATCATCTTGGACAGTTTCCAGCCACTGGCTGGGTCTGTCGGGAACACAAGCCTCTCCATCGTGTTCTGTCTTTCCACCATTCCCCCTCTTCCACCTTCGTCCAGTTCTCTCCTCTTTTCATCACACATTCCTTCACTCCCTTCACCCATCTATCCCTTGGTCTTCCTCTGGGCCTCTTCCCCTCCAGTTGCAGATCAAACATCCTCTTTGGAATTCTTCCCTCATCCATTCTCTTCATGTGTCCATACCACTGCATTCTTGATTTTTCTATCCTATCCTGTACTGGTTCCTCCTTTAGTCTTTCCCTCACATACACATTTCGCAATCTGTCTCGTCTTGTTACACCCAACCTGCTCCTCTGGAACTTCATTTCACTAGCCTGTATTCTACTTTTGTCGCTTTTGTGCATTACCCATGTCTCACTTCCGTATGCCAATATGTGGACAAAGTAGGTTCGGTATATAATTCCCTGGATTTCTGTGGCACCTCCTTGCTCCAAATCAGCCCCCTAATACATTTGTAGAACTGCTCTGCTTTTCTGCTCCTTTCATTTATTTCCATTGCGTTTCCCCCCTTAGTTTCAATCACGCTTCCCAGGTACTTGAAGTTCTCTACCACTTGTAGTTTTTCCCCTCCACAAGTTATATCCACATTTGGCCTTTAATTTTGCAACGAGGTTACGCTTGGCTCATTTTTATTATTCAGTTTTGTGGGAAGTCAACATTTGGCACACGTTTTCATTGACATTGACCTTATAAATATTTTTGCGGGGGAGGTTACACTTGGCGACCCTGCCAGGATCGTATTTCTTTGTGAATCTTTTGAGAAGTAGTCAGATATCTGCTCTTATTTACTAAAATATAATTAGCATTTGGCGCAATGCTTTTACTAATTTTGTGACTTTCTTCCCCAGATCATCGGCAATTCGTTGCTCTTTGTTGTATTTGTATTTGTTGGATTTTGCATTGCCTTTGTCTCATTTGTGAATAATTGTGACTAGTGTAAAAATGCTGCGAAAGACTGTTAATAGTGCATAGCGAGGTATAATGAGTGAAATAACCGATTTAAATAACTTCACCGATAGTACTTGTGACACACAGTGTATTGATGACAATCCTCCGTTTACTGACAATCAGTACGTACCGACCACTAATGTTAATTTTGATCCTAGTGATGAACAGACCAACTTAATTGTGTCCTCTGTTAATTTGACGACAACTGATGACGCGGGGCGTTCTATTGCAATGAGTGGTGCCCAGCTTAACGCACCCGGTTTGCAGGATTTACGTGACGAACAGACAAACTTTTCTAATGAAAATGAACAGTGTAATCAGAGTACGACAAATTCATTTGATCCCGGTGTAGCGCATAACAGTGCACATCCGATTAGCAAACCTTTTCAAGAATCACAGAATATCCAAATGGATACACAAAACGTGACAATTGCAGGTACACCATCAAACAGTACAGAGAATAGAAATGCTAATTTTTGCTTGGATCAAATTATGGCAATATTGCTACAACAACTTAATGAAAATTTCAAACACCAGAATGAAAAACAAAACGAGAATCTCAAACAACAATTTAGTGAACAGAACAAAAAAATTAATGAAATTAATGAAAAACAAGACAACCTTAAAGAAGATCTCAAACAACAGCTTAATGAAAATAACGAAATATCAAACAACAACTTAATGAAAAATTAGACAACAATTCCAGACAGTTAAACGAAAAATTAGACAACAATTCCAGAGAGCTTAGTGAACAGATTAGAGCCGTTGCCGCGCAGTGTCATGATACTAAGGAACAAACACGTGAAGAAATTGAGGCTTGCGCTAGGAAAAGCAGTGAAGAAATTAGATCTGTTGCTCAAGAATTAAGGGATATGCAAACAGCTACAACAGAAACACTTTGAGACGAAATTAGTGCAGTCGGTAAACAATGCTCTGAAAAAGCAACACAATTACGTGAAGAGTTTAAATTAATGACAACAGAACTTTCGCGCACAATGAATGCAAAGATAGACGCGAAATTCGAACAACAGAACAGTCAAATTGACGAACGTTTTAATAATTACCTACAGAACAGTGATACGCGTTTCCGTAAATTTATACAGGATCAGAATAAAGTAAAACGACAAGTCATGGAAACAATCACCGCACAGAGACAGGAAGACAAACGTAAATTGTTTGCGAAAGCAAAAACATACGTAGATAACAATATTGCTACAGTATCGGACAAAATTAATACCATCGAACAGTTGAACACCGAATTGCGTGATGAAATTTACGATCTTAAATCAAAAACAGATACACACACAGTAGATTTTCAAACAGTGACCGACAGACTCGAACAATTAGAACTAACACAGGATTCGGATGTCATCAAAGCCGACGTTAAAAAATTGAACGAAACCACACGAAAAATACAAAAACAAATTAATGCTTCTGACACTAAAAACGATGATCAGGTAAAAATACTGACTGAAAAATATGATGAATTGGCCAGTCGTATTGACGTTATTGAAAATAGTAATGACAGCAAATCAGACGATACTTCACCGATTACGTTTAACCAAACACCTGAATTCCAAAATCTACAACAGACAATCAGTGAGATAGATTCGTCTAATAATGCATTACGTAGAAAACTGTCAAGTTTACAGCAAGAGGTAACACAGATAAAAAATACTTCTGTTAATAACACGTCACAGCATACGGCGAATTCCGAACATTTGTCACGCTCGTACAGCCAGTGTAACTTAAGCAATTTACAGAGACTACGCGACTTAAAATCCGAAAAGCTACGAAACTTGAAATCCGAAATGACACAGACAAACAGATTATCACACAAACCTGAACGTGTTCTCAAATTCAGTGACGAGAACGTAGATTATAAGCAATTTGTATCTGTAAGAAAATCTAAGGAATTTAATAATGACAGAGCACAGATACACGATTTGAACTGTATACGACAATTTATTTTTGTACTTTCACCGGTATTAGCTGTAACGCAGAAACTAGCTTTGAACTGGATACGACAATTTGCTCTTGAATTTTTACCAACATTTCGTGTAATACAGAAACTACAATTAACAGGGATACAGCAATTTGTTTGTGCATTTTTACCGCCATTGCCTGTAATGCAAAAGCTAAAATGTATTTGCAGCGTGTAATTGACCTCAGGGGATTCATTACGCTTTAATGAATATGTGCCGTAACGTGCATAGGGCCCCGAGCTGTAGTAGTGCTGTTTCATCTTTAGTTTTCTGCACTGCTGCCTTCTCTTCTACTATCCTTTATATCTATCAAAACAGCTCTTTAACTATTGCTCTACCTAGAATTAAGAAAAATGACTAAAGAAAACCGGATAAGACAAGTATATACCGAAAGTGACGATTTTTCATTAGACGCTCCAGAAATGACAACTACGAGAACTTTAATATCAGAGAAAATTTTAATCATCAGTATGTACAAAATTTTCAGCAGTCGCAAACACATTTTTGTAACAATAGAGATTTTTCTCCGCAACAGCATGAAAGCCAGCCGGTTAGCATACCTAACCAACACTGCAGTCTACAAGGTCAACCAAACTTCAATGTTTCGCCGCGTGCACGTATAGTTTCAGCCCCAACAAGTAGTAACGGACGGCAGCAAGGAAATAACTACGTGCAGAAAACACACTATTTCAATTCCTATCGCAATGCGCCGTATAGAAATGACTACCACGACAGACGTAAAAAACAATGAGCACAATTTTCAGCGTACATTTAATAACAGTCGGTCTTACGAGCAACAAAATGATAAGCAACAACATATTCTCATGAATGAACCAGACAGTAGGTACCACCCAGAGCGTAATACGTCTGGAAGAAATAACAGAACAGTTCAAATAGTCGAAATGCCACAGAATCCTCCTGAAAATAATAACACGCCAGATAGAATTTGACTAGATACAGTACAGGTTGCATCTTCCAGTAACACAAGCACTACTTTAGACACGCAGAATGTTGTTCACGAAAATGTTATTACTTTTGACGACATCAGAGACACACTTTTGCAGGAAAGACCAATTGTTCAAAAAACCATTTCACATCCTGTCATCGAAATTAAAATTGAATCATCGAAATTTTCAGCAGTAATCGATTCTGGATCACCTATGTCAATTATAAATGAAGAAACTTCCAACGAGTGTAACAAAGAGAATACCTATCCTACATTACCATTAGGCAAAACGAAAGTGAAGGGAGCTGTATCGAGTAAAGGAGTAGACGTTAAATTACAGACACATTTATCATTTTGTATTGCAGGTCATACTTTTCACTCAAATTCTTGGATTGTTCCATTATTAACAACAGACGTTATTTTAGGCACGAACTTTCTGGTACAACACGACGCAGTTATTGATTTTCAAAATTCCTATTTAATATTGAAGGATGAAAATGTACAATTGGCTTTAGAATTTCAGCACTCATTATCTGCGGAAGAACAAACAATTAACCGTACAGAGGTCATTTCCGCATCACGTAACATAGACTGTAATTCCACACTGTTCACAGATACGTACGTACATAACTATAATACTCTAGACGAAGCTGACTATGACATTATGCAAATGATTTCTGATAAAGTTAAACAGAGTAGTGCAAATACAGACGACGTACGCACGCAACTACACAAAATTCTTTTACAGCAAGCTCCAGTTTTTGACAACATTCCTGGTACTATGTCCGGTTTTATGTATGAATTTCAAGTCAAACAGCACGACACATTTTAAGCAAAGCATTATTCCATTCTGTCTGTTATACTGAAAAATGTTGAACCACATAACAAAATTAAAGAATTAGTAAACTTTCCTAGATCTCGTCGACTACGACACCATGAAATAATTGACATTGCGCTGAACAACATCAAACGTGCCGCAGAGCGCCGGAGAAGACAACAAAAACATGTTTGTACACGCCGTGACTTTCACATTGGACAGAAGATATTAGTACGTACACACTATTTATCCAACAAAATAAAAGGTAGGTGCAGTAAATTTGAACTTCTATACGCAGGTCCATATCGGATTCGCAGTATTCCTCACCCCAATGTTGTACACGTCGAAACTTTGAGAACCAGAAAATCGAAAGGGAACCACCACTTATCCAACATTAAACCCTTTATTGAATGAAGATACTTTATGATTTGACATGCTGTAATGCCATTTGCTAATTTTTATGATCACGTATGCAATTATACTCACATGAATACTTACTGATGATTGTCGTATTTTTCTTGGCAAGTGCCCGGCAAGGTAAGGTTAGCAGGTCGCTCTTCTTGTCGTTACACATCAGACCGTGCATATTTTTCATTTTTTATGTATGTATGATTGTTTTCCTGTTTTGTTAGTATGCATTATGAAATAGTTAAGATATAGCAAACATCAGCTGACTTTGACATTTTTGCCCTATGATAACTCAACATCGTGACTACTTTTTTTTTGCTGCTGCATTGTGATATTCTGTGTACATTTTTGTTTTTGAACACTGTCTATGTTTTTGATATATTACGTTTTCTGTCATGCTATGCTGTATGCTTAATTATATCACTATAAACCAGTTTTTATTTAATGGGTATATGATGTAAATGCAAAACACTGATCTTTGTTCATCAATTTCAGAAAGAAATGATGCGTGTACAGGAAATAAATTAAACAGAAATGGAATTTCAACTTCGGAATGATCGAAAGAAGATGCAATACTTCGTGATGGAGAGTAAATGGATCAGAATTAACAAGCATTAACAAGAATATACTATACACATCGCAGAATAGCAGCCTTAACTAATTTTTTCTTTCAGAATACGAGGCGATTGATGCAGGCTGTCAGAAAGAACTACACATCTTAGTTTTAGTGATGAAATATGCTAGAGATAAGGAATAGTTGTATAATGAGTAATGAAGTGACTTTTTTTTTGCAGATGATAATGAATGCTGATGAATAATGATGAAGAATATGCTACTATGGATAATGAAGTTTTTCTTTACAGGTGATGATGATAATGGAGTTATGATAATGTAGATAATGAAGTGATGGATAATGAAGTGTTTTTTTCTTTACAGATGAGGGTAATGTTGAAGTTATGTATTTATGCTATGTAGTTATTTAAGTATTTGTAGCAGTTCGTCTTGACAGTATGTGTTATATTGCATAGTATGATGACTGAAGGTTTTGGAAAGGACAGCTAGGGAACACATTTTTTATACACATTTCACTACCTGTTAATTCGAAGTTCACTACTTTTCAGCATAAAATGCGTTTCTTCTTTCAGTTTAATATTCCATTTTTGTATATTTTTGCAGGAGAAATTATTTATGAAATTAATGTGCTATAAGCAGTTGTTCATTAAGTCTGTCATTTATGAATGTGATTACATATACTCTACTTATTTCATAATCTTGCTACAGCTGACTCATGACAAATGACGTTACACATTTTCATTTACAGCAACATCCCAAAAGCAATTTTTTTCTATCCCCTGTAATTACCCAACGCAATGCATTGCTAGCACAAAAAAGGGGAAAGTATTACCAGTCCCAAATAATGCTACCAATTTAAAAGAGTTATGAGTAATAGTGAATGATGTTTTGCTATCACAGACTTTGAGTAATAGTTACAGTATTATAATAATGCTATGTAACTTGAAATGAATGCTACTGATTACTGTATTGAGATGACCAATGATTAATTATGAACATTATTCTGTAATACTATGTTATTGACCACCTCCTGTTTCATGTAATGATTTCTGATGATTTATAATTAGGTAATGAGTACCAATGTTCTCTGTAAAACACCACATGAATATAATTATGTAATGACTTCTGATTATTTATAATTAGGTAATGAGTGCCAATGTTCTCTGTAATACGCCACATGAATATTATGATGCAATATAATTAGGCAATGGGTGCCAATGTTCTCTGTAAAACGCCAATCTATGAACATTATTCTATAATACTACATACATGGTACAGAAATGTTCAATAACTGGGCAATGAATGCCGCAAACCACTAATGTAATTCTCAGGGAAGACTAGTATGTGACTTAATGTCCTTCACCTTCTGACCTAACTACCCTGAATTACTGCAATATCCATTTGTCCTGTATATCCTCATGCTCATGGAGCACTATATTTGGTTCTTGCACTAATTCTACGTTGGTGTACTTTACAAGAATGTGGTGTTGACACGACATGCTGTCCACCACCTTGAACGATGGAGACGTTATAATGGTCCCACTGTTTGGTGTACCTAATGTACTACCAAAATGACAACAGGAATATTACTACGACATTTCAGTGTCTTGGATACACTGATTAATGCTTGAAAGAAAAGAACTTCAGATTGTCTCACTTGGTGTTGTACTTCTGTAGAAAGATATGGAGTTACAGTGCAGCTGCGTGCAACCTTAAGTGCTACAACCATGATGCAATCCTTCTCTTTCCTATCCTAATTCTAGTAACATAGTGAAAATAATTTTTTTGATAACATGATTTGTATTCATGACTTATACATTTTTTGTGATTTGTTGATATGTTCTGAACTACAGTGCATGTGCACTTTTGTCATTTTTTTAACATGATTTCTACTCATTGTATATACATTTTTTTGTGATTTCCTGATATGTTCACTACTTCAGTGCGTGAGCACTTTGTCATTTGTCAATATGATTTGTACTCATTAGATTTATTTGTTGTAAAAGTATTAGAGTGTTTTACGGTGCGTGTGCACTTTATGCCATTTGTACTCATTACGTATACATTTTTTTGTGATTCCCAGATATGTTCTGTATTACAGTGCGTGTGCACTTTCGTCATTTTGTTAACATGATTTGTATTCATTGTATATACATTTTGTGACTTGCTGATATATTCTGTACTATTGTGCGTGTGCACTTTTGCCATTTGTGAATGTTTTGTACTCATATTTTGTCTTTACCTGATATGTTCTGTACTCAGTGCATGTGCACTATATTTACTTCATGTTCTACACCTGTATATATCTGTATATATTCTATAATTGTAAAGTTAATTAGTTATCAAAAATTTGTTGCTCATGGCAAGTCCAAATGACTCACCATCGCTGCCAAATTTTTGCCCCCCCCCCCTCCCCCCCCCCCAGTGGAGGGTTATGAAACGCGTACGTTTCATATGTATTCATTACCAGCGATGGCGAGGCATGACAGAATCTCTGACCAGAGAGTTATTTATCGTTGCTAGTCTGCGCTTGACCGCGCGAGAGCGCAGTTCGAGAGTTTAGTAGAGCGCGGGAGACAGTAGCAGTAGCGCGCGGGAGACGGCAGTAGTTGTACTGAGCGGGCGTCGACATGGGTTGGCGGCGTGCTCTCCCTCCATCTCTGGTCACGGTTCGAGACGCGGTATTTTGTTATAGAAGGTAATGAAGCAGCATTGCGCTCAGCTAATGTTGTTGTTGTGGTCTTCAGTCCTGAGACTGGTTTGATGCAGCTCTCCATGCTACTCTATCCTGTGCAAGCTTCTTCATCTCCCAGTACCTACTGCATCCTACATCCTTCTGAATCTGCTTAGTGTATTCATCTCTTGGTCTCCCCCTACGATTTTTACCCTCCACGCTACCCTCCAATACTAAATTGGTGATCCCTTCATGCCTCAGAACATGTCCTACCAACCGATCCCTTCTTCTGGTCAAGTTATGCCACAAACTTCTCTTCTCCCCAATCCTATTCAATACTTCCTCAGTTACGTGATCTACCCATCTAATCTTCAGCATTCTTCTGTAGCACCACATTTCGAAAGCTTCTATTCTCTTCTTGTCCAAACTATTTATCGTCTATGTTTCGCTTCCATACATGGCTACACTCCATACAAATACTTTCAGAAATGACTTCCTGACACTTATATCTATACTCGATGTTAACAAATTTCTCTTCTTCAGAAACGCTTTCCTTGCCATTGCCAGTCTACATTTTATATCCTCTCTACTTCGACCATCATCAGTTATTTTGCTCCCCAAATAGCAAAACTCCTTTACTACTTTAAGTGTCTCATTTCCTAATCTAATACCCTCAACATCACCCGACTTAATTCGACTACATTCCATTATCCTCGTTTTGCTTTTGTTGATGTTCATCTTATATCCTCCTTTCAAGACACTGTCCATTCCGTTCAACTGCTCTTCCAAGTCCTTTGCTGTCTCTGACAGAATTACAATGTCATCGGCGAACCTCAAAGATTTTATTTCTTCTCCATGGATTTTAATACCTACTCCGAATTTTTCTTCTGTTTCCTTTGCTGCTTGCTCAGTACACAGATTGAATAACATCGGGGAGAGGCTACAACCCTGTCTTAATCCCTTCCCAACCACTGCTTCCCTTTCATGTCCCTCGACTCTTATTAACTGCCATCTGGTTTCTGTACAAATTGTAAATAACCTTTCGCTCCCTGTATTTTACCCCTGCCACCTTTAGAATTTGAAAGAGAGTATTCCAGTCAACATTGTCAAAAGCTTTCTCTAAGTCTACAAATGCTAGAAACGTACGTTTGCCTTTCCTTAATCTTTCTTCTAAGATAAGTCGTAAGGTCAGTATTGCCTCACGTGTTCCAGTATTTCTACGGAATCCAAACTGATCTTCCCCGAGGTCGGCTTCTACTAGTTTTTCCATTCGTCTGTAAAGAATTCGTGTTAGTATTTTGCAGCTGTGGCTTATTAAACTGATTGTTCTGTAATTTTCACATCTGTCAACACCTGCTTTCTTTGGGATTGGAATTATTATATTCTTCTTGAAGTCTGAGGGTATTTCGCCTGTTTCATACATCTTGCTCACCAGATGGTAGAGTTTTGTCAGGACTGGCTCTCCCAAGGCCGTCAGTAGTTCCAATGGAATGTTGTCTACTCCAGGGGCCTTGTTTCGACTCAGGTCTTTCAGTGCTCTGTCAAACTCTTCATGCAGTATCGTATCTCCCATTTCATCTTCATCTACATCCTCTTCCATTTCCATAATATTGTCCTCAAGTACATCGCCCTTGTATAGACCCTCTATATACTCCTTCCACCTTTCTGCCTTCCCTTCTTTGCTTAGAACTGGGTTTCCATCTGAGCTCTTGATGTTCATACAAGTGGTTCTCTTATCTCCAAAGGTCTCTTTAATTTTCCTGTAGGCAGTATCTATCTTACCCCTATTGAGATAAGCCTCTACATCCTTGCATTTGTCCTCTAGCCATCACTGCTTAGCCATTTTGCACTTCCTGTCGATCTCATTTTTGAGACGTTTGTATTCCTTTTTACCTGCTTCATTTACTGCATTTTTATATTTTCTCCTTTCATCAATTAAGTTCAATATTTCTTCTGTTACCCAAGGATTTCTACTAGCCCTCGTCTTTTTACCTACTTGATCCTCTGCTGCCTTCACTACTTCATCCCTCAAAGCTACCCATTCTTCTTCTACTGTATTTCTTTCCCCCGTGCCTGTCAATTGTTCCCTTATGCTCTCCCTGAAACTCTGTACAACCTCTGGTTCTTTCAGTTTATCCAGGTCCCATCTCCTTAAATTCCCACCTTTTTGCAGTTTCTTCAGTTTTAATCTACAGGTCATAACCAATAGATTGTGGTCAGAGTCCACATCTGCCCCTGGAAATGTCTTACAATTTAAAACCTGGTTCCTAAATCTCTGTCTTACCGGCCCGCATCTTGTGGTCGTGCGGTAGCGTTCTCGCTTCCCACGCCCGGGTTCCCGGGTTCGATTCCCGGCGGGGTCAGGGATTTTCTCTGCCTCGTGATGGCTGGGTGTTGTGTGCTGTCCTTAGGTTAGTTAGGTTTAAGTAGTTCTAAGTTGTAGGGGACTGATGACCATAGATGTTAAGTCCCATAGTGCTCAGAGCCATTTGAACCATTTTCTCTGTCTTACCATTATATGATCTATCTGATACCTTTTAGTATCTCCAGGGTTCTTCCATGTATACAACCTTCTATCATGATTCTTAAACCAAGTGTTAGCTATGATTAAGTTGTGCTCTGTGCAAAATTCTACCAGGCGGCTTCCTCTTTCATTTCTTAGCCCCAATCCATATTCACCTACTACGTTTCCTTCTCTCCCTTTTCCTACACTCGAATTCCAGTCACCCATGACTATTAAATTTTCGTCTCTCTTCACTATCTGAATAATTCCTTTTATTTAATCATACATTTCTTCAATTTCTTCGTCATCTGCAGAGCTAGTTGGCATATAAACTTGTACTACTGTAGTAGGTGTGGGCTGCGTATCTATCTTGGCCACAGTTATGCGTTCACTATGCTGTTTGTAGTAGCTTACCCGCATTCCTATTTTCCTATTCATTATTAAACCTACTCCTGCATTACCCCTATTTGACTTTGTGTTTATAACCCTGTAGTCACCTGACCAGAAGTCTTGTTCCTCCTGCCACCGAACTTCACTAATTCCCACTATATCTAACTTTAACCTATCCATTTCCCGTTTTAAATTTTCTAACCTGCCTGCCCGATTAAGTGATCTGACATTCCACGCTCCGATCCTTAGAACGCCAGTTTTCTTTCTCCTGATAACGACGTCCTCTTGAGTAGTCCCCGCCTGGAGATCCGAATGGGGGGCTATTTTACCTCCGGAATATTTTACCCAAGAGGACGCCATCATCATTTAATCATACAGTAAAGCTGCATGCCCTCGGGAAAAATTACGGCCGTAGTTTCCCCTTGCTTTCAGCCGTTCGCAGTACCAGCACAGCAAGGCCGATTTGGTTATTGTTACAAGGCCAGATCAGTCAATCATCCAGACTGTTGCCCTTGCAACTACTGAAAAGGCTGCTGCCCATCTTCAGGAACCACACGTTTGTCTGGCCTCTCAACAGATACCCCTCCGTTGTGGTTGTACCTACGGTACGGCTATCTGTATCGCTGAGGCACGCAAGCCTCCCCACCAACGGCAAGGTCCATGGTTCATGGGGGGAATTAATTTGTTCAAGAATTGCCCCAATAATAATTTTTTATAAAGTAAATCTTTTAAAGAAAAGTAATCATTTCAGTTTAAAGAATTTTTCCACCTTTTTGAAGAAAAAGATTCATTTCAATTCAAAGAATATTTCCTATGCATTTCCTCCAATAATCAGAATTAAATATACGCCAGCATTGCACGAAACTGTGCCAAAAATAAGAGCAGATAGACATGCAGTTTTACTGTGGTAAGAATTTATCAGGTTTAATTATTGCTGTTCAGATGTTACATTCAGTTCATGCTTCATTATTTAATTAACATTATTGAGGGTTTTATGAGCAATGTTCATTCGTTAATGTTTGTGGGGAGTTTACATTTGAGCCATTATTATTCTTTAATTTTGCAACGAGGTTACGCTTGGCTCATTTTTATTATTCAGTTTTGTGGGAAGTCAACATTTGGCACACGTTTTCATTGACATTGATCTTATCAATATTTTTGCGGGGGAGGTTACATTTGTTTCGTTTTTTTTTCTCCCGTCTCTGCCATAAAGTCATGCATTACTTCTACATAGTATCATTATTTATGAGACACTGAAACATGTCAGTCGACCACATGACTGACATGTCTCACATATCATTGCTTTTGATTCATTTTATCGAAATCCGTATCATGTTTCTACCAGTCGTCGAATATCTGGTGCTGATGATGTGGGTGAGATCTGTGAGTGTAAAGGTCGAGTCGCTAACATATGTAATTTCCCTCTATCTGTGTAGTTTATTGCATTTGGTTTCACGCTTGGGGAGGGATTTGTGCGCTTATCCATGACCGAACAGACATTGTAATTAGAATGCGGGTCTCATGCGTCTTTCTGGTAAGATTGGGCTAATCATTGCACACCCGTCTGTCAATATGTATTTTCGAGAGTGACATCGAGAGTATAGTCGTACTACAGGCAGTTCCTTGCCGGAGTGTGTTTCAATGTTCGTAATTGGTAATTCCTCTCACATTGTAATTTATAGTTCACGTTAATGTGTAATTATTGGTTTCTTGATTACATACACTCCTGGAAATTGAAATAAGAACACAGTGAATTCATTGTCCCAGGAAGGGGAAACTTTATTGACACATTCCTGGGGTCAGATACATCACATGATCACACTGACAGAACCACAGGCACATAGACACAGGCAACAGAGCATGCACAATGTCGGCACTAGTACAGTTTATATCCACCTTTCGCAGCAATGCAGGCTGCTATTCTCCCATGGAGACGATCGTAGAGATGCTGGATGTAGTCCTGTGGAACGGCTTGCCATGCCATTTCCACCTGGCGCCTCAGTTGGACCAGCGTTCGTGCTGGACGTGCAGACCGTGTGAGACGACTCTTCATCCAGTCCCAAACATGCTCAATGGGGGACAGATTCGGAGATCTTGCTGGCCAGGGTAGTTGACTTACACCTTCTAGAGCACGTTGGGTGGCACGGGATACATGCGGACGTGCATTGTCCTGTTGGAACAGCAAGTTCCCTTGCCGGTCTAGGAATGGTAGAACGATGGGTTCGATGACGGTTTGGATGTACCGTGCACTATTCAGTGTCCCCTCGACGATCACCAGTGGTGTACGGCCAGTGTAGGAGATCGCTCCCCACACCATGATGCCGGGTGTTGGCCCTGTGTGCCTCGGTCGTATGCAGTCCTGATTGTAACGCTCACCTGCACGGCGCCAAACACGCATACGACCATCACTGGCACCAAGGCAGAAGCGACTCTCATCGCTGAAGACGACACGTCTCCATTCGTCCCTCCATTCACGCCTGTCACGACACCACTGGAGGCGGGCTGCACGATGTTGGGGCGTGAGCGGAAGACGGCCTAACGGTGTGCGGGACCGTAGCCCAGCTTCATGGAGACGGTTGCGAATGATCCTCGCCGATACCCCAGGAGCAACAGTGTCCCTAATTTGCTGGGAAGTGGCGGTGCGGTCCCCTACGGCACTGCGTAGGATCCTACGGTCTTGGCGTGCATCCGTGCGTCGCTGCGGTCCGGTCCCAGGTCGACGGGCACGTGCACCTTCCGCCGACCACTGGCGACAACATCGATGTACTGTGGAGACCTCACGCCCCACGTGTTGAGCAATTCGGCGGTACGTCCACCCGGCCTCCCGCATGCCCACTATACGCCCTCGCTCAAAGTCCGTCAACTGCACATACGGTTCACGTCCACGCTGTCGCGCCATGCTACCAGTGTTAAAGACTGCGATGGAGCTCCGTATGCCACGGCAAACTGGCTGACACTGACGGCGGCGGTGCACAAATGCTGCGCAGCTAGCGCCATTCGACGGCCAACACCGCGGTTCCTGGTGTGTCCGCTGTGCCGTGCGTGTGATCATTGCTTGTACAGCCCTCTCGCAGTGTCCGGAGCAAGTATGGTGGGTCTCACACACCGGTGTCAATGTGTTCTTTTTTCCATTTCCAGGAGTGTATGTGCTTGCAAGCAATGATGGTAATTAATTGGGGTTAAATAAGGTGAACACTTATAATTCAGCAGTTAGAAGAAATCCAGTTTTTATCCGTTACTGCTTTTGTGAGAACTAACACCTGGGACTCATTTACGAAGGCCATTCTATTCATATCGTTCAATCCCTTGCTCCACAATCATTTACGTACCTGAATTCGTGGAGAGCAATCTGTGTCTCGGTCAGTGCAGATCATTACAGCAGCCAAAAGGCATGTTAATTCAGTTGGTTTCTTTCAAAATTTCCGACTACACAGCTCATTACACTGAGGTGACAAAAGTCATGGGGTACATTCTAAAATAGTGTGGGACTTCCTTTTGCCCGACGTAGTGCAGCATCTCGACATGGCATGGGCTCAACAAGTAGTTGGAAATCACCTGGAGAAAAATTGGGCCATGCTGCCCCTACAACCACCCATAATTATGGAAGTGTTGCCGGTGGAGGATTTTGTGCACGAATTGATCTCTGGATTACATCCCATAAGTGCTCTATGGGATACATGTAGGGCGATCTGCTGGGCCGAATCATTCGCTCGAACTGTACAGAGTGTCTGTTGAACTAAATAAAAACAGTTTTCAGCGGAGACATGACGCAGTGTCATCCATAAAAATTCCATCGTTATTTGGTTGCAAATGGTCTCCAAGTAGCCGAACATAACAATTTCCAGTTAATAATCGATTCAGTCGGACAAGAGGGCCCCGTCCATTCCACGTAAAGACAGTCCGCGCCATTATTGAGCCACCACCAGCCTGGACAGTGCCTTGTTGACAACTTGGGACCATGGCTTCTCGTCGTCTCCGCCACACTCGGACCCTATCACCAGCTCTTACCAACTTTTGGGACTCACCTCTGTAGACTACGGTTTTCCAGCCGTCTAGAGCCGAACCGATATGGTCACGAGTCCAGGAGAGGCACTACAGGCGATGTCGTGCTGTTGGCAAAGGTACCCGCGTCTGTCGCCTGCTGCCATAGCGCATTAACTCCAAATTTCGCCGCAACGGAATACGTTAGTCGTACGTCCCACATTGATTTCTGCAGATCTTTCACACAGTGTTTCTTCTCGCTTAGCACTGACAACCTTCCGTAAACGCCGCTGTTCTCGATCGTTAAGTGAAGGCCTCTGTATTGTCTGTGGAGAGAGATAATGCCAGAAATATGGTATTCTCGGCACACTCTTGACACTGTGGAACTCGTAATATTGTATTTCCTCACGATTTCTGAAACTGAATGTCCCAGACGTCTAGCTCGAATTACCATTCCATGTCGTACGGCCATAATCACGTCAGAAACGTTTTCACGTAAACACCTCAGTACAAGTGACAGCCCCATCAATGCAGTGACCTTTTATATCCTGTGTACGCGGCACTACCACCATCTGGGTATGTGCATATCGCTATCCTTTGTGAACTAACGAGCACTGCTCTCTCATTTAAATATATGACCGAAAGAGTCAGCTTACAGGAATTGTGAAACGAACCCTGTCATCCAGGACCGCGTACCACAAAGGGCGCAGATCCACCACGAGATAGGGAAAGTCACAGGCATCTATTGTCTATTGAGGCCTAAGCGCTGTAGTGAGCGACTGACACAGACAGGAACCTACGTCACAAGGAAACCCAGCAGCAGCCTTTTGGGGCCAAGGAGATGTAGCAGTGTTAAATATGGCGGACCTAAGATCGGCCATAAAGGGAAACGTTTATGAAAACTATTTAATTCTGTAGTAAAGCATGGAATCAATCCACAGTAGTTTTAATATGCCATCCTCCATAAATTTTCATGGTGATACCAATAAAACTTGAATATCGATCATATCTATAATAGTTAAGGATTTACTGTTAAAGTAAAATTTACAAGTTTTGTAACAACGACCTGAATGCTAAAATCTGAACGCTTTAGTCGACCTTAACGATCGACATTTCGTAGGGAAGCGCATCATTAAATGAAAAACGTTGTAAATATCAGCTCTGTAACTTAATTTGTTTAAATGATACAGTAAATTTAAACTATCAGTATTTTCAGTTAAGCGCCAGATCATCATTTCCTCCACACGAAACACATTGAACGATGACAGCATGACACCTTATTGAATTATTAGGTAATAGACTATTTCTTGTGAAGTCTAGTGCATACTAATCACTTTTGTTGTTTATTTATTTATCAGAAAGCACACTGGCGCAAGGCTAATGGCTGTGGCATTCAAAGCTAAGAAGGAAATTGTATTGGTTCTATGTAAAAGAATTTAACATTTATTATGTAATGGGTATTGTCGTTACTTTACTTAGCACGTGAAAGAGGTCAAGCTTTGATTATTTAAATACGTTAAAATGTAAAATAATGTAAAATAAGCTGTAGCCAATCAGATGGACGGCTTCAGGAAAGAGAACTGCCCCAGTCAGCGAAGCGAGGATGTACGGCACGCGGGAAACACAGCCGTGGACGGGAGGGGACAGCGCTGGTGCAGACGCGAAAGCTGACGGTCGGTCTTTAGGCTGCTAAGAAGTGAAGCGACTTAGAAAATTTCACGTTGTGTGGTGTCGCGGGACTTAGGTTACCTAACCTAAGATCGGCCATAAAAGGAAACATTTATGAAAACTATTTAATTCTGTAGTAATTCAGGGAATCAATCCAGGTTAGGTTAGGTTAGGCTAACCTAACCTAACCTAACCAGTCTCTGAGTGGTGAGCAGCCGCGCACCTGTGTGAACACGAACTTTCCACTTAGTTAACGAGGTGGAGTATCGAACTTGTATCTCTCAATGAGAATGTGAATGATCGAACTTTGTCAAATGGATATTCGCTCGAGTGTAACAGTAACTCTAAATACGACCACTTTCACTATTAGTTGGCTTTCTGAATAAACATTACTGTAATAAAATCGCAACTGTGTGGCCTAGATCGTTTACGGGTCGTTAATGTAGTTCCCAATATTATTATTACTGTTAATAGACGTTATGTTAACTTTGTATTTCGCTAACTTGCCATCAGCCAGACAATTTAACCAAAGGGTCACAAGTGTCCAATTTAGGGCGTGTAATGCGACACGTCCGGTTCAACCCCTAGACGAGTTTGAGCCAAGACATTACGACGAAGAGGAACCGCATGTGAGAACGAACATCTTTGGGATGTTAGCTCGTACCTTCGAGTTTTGTCACCTCTTTGTATTTTTACTAGGTCAGCTGGACAAAGGCGGTGCAGGAAGTGAGCTGTGGTCTACCCAAAATGAAACGTCCTGTCATTCGCTTACACTGGATTAGGGTAACTACCAAAGACCTATATCTGGGTAATCGCGCAAGAATTTTAACCACGCTCCTCGTAAAAATCCATCAGGGACCTTCACCGCTGTGGCATATTCTCGGCAGGCTCGCCACCTGTAAGTGATTTAAGTACACTAATTCTTCACTGCTCCAATAGCGCCATTATTAAACTTTATTAGCTAGGTTTAGCATACTCATGATTTCACACACTGACGTTTATCTAATAAATTTTCAGTCCTATTATTGTATCTACTCAGTTCAGGTTATCAGTTCTCTGACGGATTCGTTCTCCAGTTCTAACAAACGAAGTAATGTAATCAGCATATTGAAGGGCGTTCAGCGTCAATCCACTTAAGTTTACCCCCTTTATTTCATTGTTGCTATTTGAACACATATTACAAGGCAGCATAAAAAGTTTTTGAAAGAATGACGTCGTAGTGCTTAACTCCTCCTTCCATCTTTAGGTTTCTATACCTCAGTCGGTGAAAACAGAACACTTACAGGATTAATTTTTTGTGCCTTCGTTTTTCTGTCTTCAGTCGATTAAAAACCGATTCTCTCACAAACGGGTGGACGTACCAAATGAAAGTTTGTCAGTCATTAAGATCTGCGGTTCCTTGAAACTGTAGAAAATTGAAGCTTCTGAGGTAATGCAGTCAAAAGATAAGGCCATTTATGTCAAATATTTTGTAACTCGCAAATTGACTGATAAAAACTTTAGGGAAATGGAATAATGAAATTTGGGAAGAACCAAGGTTTCACAGTAGAACTAGAGGAAAAATTGGAAATCTATTAATTTGAAATTACATCACACAAAAAATATTTCTTTTATCATTTGCTATCCGATTTCAAACTTACGAGTAAAACATCCTCGAAAGGTTTGGAAATCATAGGACCGATATCTCGCCAGGATCAATATCGACAACAGGCAAAAATCGTCGAGCTTCTCGATTCCCGGGATCAATCAACGTGATTAAGTTTGTATGCAACCCTCAGAGCACGGGTCGCCCTCTCGCCTGGCCAGTTTTTAATTTTTTCGCTCTGTTAGTATAACCGAATCGAAAGGCGAAAGACGATTTAACTGTGTTGACAATGTCCTGTACCTTTGTTCCACGAACACGAGAGGCAGACCGTGTGAGACGTATTTGCACCAGCGTGCAGGTGTTCTCAGTGCAAGACAGGTACAGCCCGCACAGGGTGGGGTGGCCGATGCGCAGGTTTCGTCCAGCGAACTGGGCGAGGTCATTCGTTTGTTCGAAAGGGGAGGCTGTCGGTGTCTGAAACCTTTCGGCCGGTCGGTGGTGACAGAATCGAGGCGCTCGCCCTGCAATCTTTCTAAAACGATTTTACAGAAACTATTCGGTAAAAAAATCATTTTTGCCTTACTTCTAGCTTTATATGTCAGGTTCATGATGGCGTGCCCATTATTTCGTTAATGGTCGTAGCTATTCAGATACTTACATAGAAGTAAGACTCTGCGCGACATTCGAAAAACTTTGTAATGAAAAATAGAGGTCGCTATAATTTTGCCTTTGGTGCGTATTACATGATATGGTGCAGCGTATGAAATTTAGCTAACATACTGCACTCTTTTTTAGACTTGGCTATCACCAATCTCGATCCGGCCATGGTGGCCGAGCGGTTCTACGCGCTTCAGTCTGGAACCGCGCTTCCGCTACGGTCGCAGGTTTGAATCCTGCCTCGGGCATGGATGTGTGTGATGTCCTTACGTTAGTTAAGTTTAAGTAGTTCTAAGTTCTAGGGGACTGATGACCTCAAATGTTAAGTCCCATAGTGCTCAGAGCCATTTGAACAATTTGAACCAATCTCGAGAAAATTTATGTGACGTAGCACACTCATTTGCGATCGCGCCGCGTCAGCGATAAAGCCAGAGTGAAATTTCCACAATATTCCTCATATTTCGTAAACGGTTTGAGATATCGAAATGAGATTTTGGCAAAGAGGAGAGTATTTTTCGATATGGTTACCATGCAAAACTTCGTTATGTACCTCATAATTCCACTAATTACCTTTTTCGATAAAAGAATGCAATTTTTATGGGCCATCGATAGCTTGTGAAACGATAAATGCTATAGGTTTTGGATCAACGTAAGTGAAGACGTTTATTTTGTACCGAGACTGTGCTTACTATAAGTTCCTGAGATTACTTTTCATCAGTTCTTCATTTAATAAACTTCATAAACCACTTCTTCAGAATTCGTTTGCAACTGCATCTGCAGAACAAGTTAATGAAGTGAGACTGTGTAAACTACTGTGTTTTGGCAAAAGATAACTTAAACATGACAACCAGTGAAATATGCAGCTTTCACTCAAACTTCGCCACTCTCGATGCGTCTCTGAAGGTTACAAATGGTTAAAAAGCCAGGCTAAAATCAATTGCCGCCTTTTTGGCGAAGTTCTTTGTAGCTACTAACCAAAGCAGAGGCGAGAGTTGATCTTCTTGATTGGCCACCATGCGAGTGTGGGCGTGGAGGGCCGCGACTTAATATTTACAGAAAATGTGAACGTAGGCTTCAGAGTTTAGAACGGCACTTCCCCTCCAGCGCTCAGCATTTCCCCTCCAGCACCCTCACCACTAACGCTCTCCTCACGTGTGCCCGGCGGTCTGCGCATCTGGTGCCCATGGCATTGACCGCACACTGTAAAACGGTAATTATGGTCGGCGCCATATTTACGTCTGTGCACCGTTAGGCTGCGACCTGTGAGATGGGCCCTGCAGAGGACATTTTGTGATATGTAATGCCAGAAAGTAGCACTTTATTGCAGTTTTCCAATTACTTGCGTGTGACACAGTATTTCAGGCTTGTTATTTAACTCAATATTTGTGGCGTTACTGTCACAATGTGACGTTACTGTCAAATATCACTATGCAACATTATTTCATTTTTCCGCAGCTATTTCGGTCATGTGATGAATACAGTGGAGCAGTGTGTCTGAGAAGACAGCCCTGTCTGGACTCGCCACAGTGGGTGGTGCGCCGCTGGAAGCGACTCTGTAGCCTTCTGTGTGGGCGGAAAGACGATCGCGAAATCTCGTTAGGTCGAGCGGACCTACTGTACTGGGCTGTTCGAGGCACTCCGGTAACGACCCGGTCTGCAGCTAACGAAGCCAGGCTGGTACATACAACCGCGGGGCCAGTGAACGCCACGGCCAATCAATGGCTCCCAGGAAATAATTGAGCGCGACATTGTTTCTTTTCTGTTCGACTTCAGAGGTTTAGCTTCTACGGCACGGTCTAGCTAACGTGGGAGAATCTGTTGCGTTCGCTCTAAAATTTTTGTTCTGCCAAGAGTATCGCATCGCTCTACATAGAATTCTTGGTCAATAAAGTTGACTAATTATGAAGACGCTGCTTTGCTGAATGCCAACTTCTCGTTCGTAAACGTGCATCTTGGACGCTAAAGGAGGAAAGTTACGTGCACTTTCCCTGCTTCTTCATGAAATTAGTACCAATGCTTGGTCGTCATATCGGCAACAGTATCCCCTTCACGTAGCTATTTTTTGTGTACTGAGAGTTGAACGCATTCTGTTCCAAGCCGTCGTAGGGAGAGCATTCTGTTCTGGGCTGATAGAGATGTCATCTCCGATCGCCGATTGGTGCTGGTTGGCGCACGCGAGCCATTTAACGGAATGTTAGAAGCGCAACAGAGCTGGCGCGATCCATATTCTGTACAGCCCGTTACTTGTTTACTTTACCGCGCAAATTGTTTTCCTTACCTTCATCATATTTGTGGCTTCTTGTTGTACTGCTGACTTCCATTACCCCAGCTGCCCTCCCAGATGAACGAATCTTGTTCCATACAGTCTTCCATGGTTTTTTGGTATCCCACACTGTGTTAGCGTCATTTTGTAAATTAATTTGAACTACACAGAGCTTAGCTCTTTGTCAGTATCATTGTGATTATGTCAGTCATTAGAGCAAATAAAAAACTGTTAATCTCAGGCTTCACTTATACTTCTAAATCCTTTAACTTATCCTACAACTTGGTTTGTTTAGGTGATCTATTAAAAACAAATATAATCGATTGTATTTCGAATTGGTCCACTTTACTACGTCTGCATTGCCCCTGTGCACAGTGACCTACATCAGGGATAACTGACTTCTCATGTTATCAAAGCAACGGGCATTGCACGCGTTTGACTTGCGTCACCGAAGCATAGGTGATGACGGTCCAGATTCAATGAATCAATGAGATTAAAAAATGAAAAGAACCGAATTCGTTGTGGTATACAACATGCTTTTTTAACATAATGTACATTATTTCTCAACGGTATTTTTCTCGCTATTCCGTACCCCCCCCCCCCATACTACTTAATAAAAATAAATGGCTGAGGCATCATTTTCAAGATTTCGTTCACCACTAATAACAAAAATCTTCAAATGTGTGTGAAATCTTATGGGACTTAACTGCTAAGGTCATCAGTCCATAAGCTTACACACTACTTAACCTAAACTATCCTAAGGACAAACACACACACACACACACACACACACACACACACACACACACACACACACACACACGCCCGAGGGAGGACTCTAACCTCCGCCGAGACCAACAACGAAAATTACACAAACAATTTAAAGTTATTGTTTTCGTTAACAAAATTTATTTTGAAAAGATTTTCATAAAATCAATATAGAAAGTTCCATCCTTTGACAATTTGTTATCTGTTTTAGTTGTTTATATTATTTACGCAAGCGTAGTCTTTTTGTGATAACAGTGACAGGTAAATTCTTAGAGGAACCTCGACAGTATGAAAACAATCTTAGTTAGGATGAACATTATTATGCATAAAATCAACTTTCCATGATGTTGATGATTGGTTTGTAGGGCGCTAACTCAGAGGTTATCAGCGCCCGTGCAAATTCCCAATTTTTGTTCAGTCCAAACTCGCCACTTTCATGAATGCTGATGACAACACAAATACCCAGTGATCTCGAGGAGGATGAAAATCCCTGACTCCGCCGGGAACCTAACCCGCGGCTCCGTGTTCGGGAAGCGAGAACGCGACCGCGAGACCACGAGCTGTGGACAACTTTCCAAGTATTCTACCTGATTTCAAACTACTGGAATTCCGTTTCCCCTTATTTTAAAAGCCTTAACGGTTTCACCAACTGCAGTACAGCACGTCTGATCGGCAGCCTCTGAGGATTTAACGCAAGGGAGCGCAGGATTTTGAAGATGACTCCTGACTTAATTCGTATGAGTTTTCCACTGAAAAATTCAGCCGATTTAGTTTATATTACATATTCATGTCTATGTCTTTTACGATGAGAAAGGAGTCCGCATCACAGCATTAAAACAAATACGTTTTCTATTTCAAATTCTTGTGGTGCAATCCTTAGTCTGAAGCCTAAATAGACTGCGATTAAGTGGAAACGACAGGATGACGGTCCAAAAAACTCGAAATTTTTTTTCATTACGGTATTCGAATGTATATACACAAAGAATTACTCCCCAAACTATTGTGCGTGAACTCCAAAAAGTAACGATTCTGTGAGCGTTCAAAGCCGAGCGTTTACGGCACGCCTCGGCATTAGAAAACCGGTTCCACGCTCACCCTCCCTATTTGTGCTGATTTGCTCTAGCGTTGTTTGGGCGGTTTGCTGAACAGGTGAACGAAAGTTTCAATAGTCTAATTTGGAGGTAAGCTCCAAAATTAACATCCAGCCGAAGTGAAATTGTCAGCATTGCTTCAAATTTGGCCGTATATCTGTTCAATGTGGGCCACACTGCATGAATGCACGTAGCAAATGCTCTTCAAATCAAAATCAGCAATGAAATTCCCCGATTCTGTGAAGACAGAGGCGCCATTGGGACTGCATTTAGCGACGAAAAGGGCTTTGAGGACGTAAATGAGGGTCTATCAGGTCAAAGTAGCAGGAAGCGGCTATCCGTAAGCCGGGGAGATAGTTGTTACGAACCAGGCATCGATGATGTGCCGTATGTTATTGGCCAATATTTTTATATGATGAATACTTGTCAAACTTTAACGCGTATTTCTGAAAACCATGTTTTTAGGCGTCGTTGTTGTCGCCCACGCTACAATTTTCATCCGATATTAATGATTTTTGGTCTCCCTTGAAGAAAACTTAATTCTCTTCAGTTCAACGAAGCCTTTTTTTATGTTGATATTTATTTTTTTTCGGCCAAAAAAGAGGGGTCCAAAAATGGACGTTTTTCGAATATCTATAATTCCGCCCCCCCCTTTTTTTTTTTTTACAAATCCCTACGATGGACTAAAATTACATCTGTAAGGAGCAGGGCGATATGTTAATTTCATATCTTAATTTCATATCTCTGATGTCCACAACCCAGGTTACAGCGACAACCGTCGATATACGTCCTTTCAGAGCTGCCTCGGGAAAACCCACTTACACAGTGAAAATATTAATATTCTTGAATAAAAATACCAATAAAACTTTAAAGTATGTTTTACTCATTGCAGCAAACCCGATTTGTCTACTACATTCCAGTACGGAGAAAAAATCCTAAATTTGAGGAATATTTTCGTCCGTTACCCTGTCGTTCCGCCTTAAATGCGGCTTTGATTCGAATTAGCAACTGAACCAAATCTCTCTGTAACGAGTCACCGGAGACGAAGGGCTCCTGAAAGTGCCGTAACCAGATACTAACCTAGGCAGGCCCTTGCCGCGGAGCATGTAGCATGAGGAGACGACGGTCCACGATAAGTCGGTAGCCGAAATCGCAGCAGAGAGCGAGCATTAAGATTGCGCTAGCGTGAGCCACTATCAATGCCGATGAACGACATCCAGAAGCGTCTTGCACAACCACACACACTCCAACGTAGTTCCGTATCATAGTCCGTTTGCAGAAAGCGACGTAATACGTGTATTCGAGAGTATTGAATATTCTTAGCATGGTGCAGCAGAATCAGCAACTGTAAAATGTAATTATACTAAATTTCAGCCTCCAGTTGCTTAAGAAAAGAAACTTTACCTAGGTTTCGGCTATAATAATGTAGCCTTCTTCGGAAATGTCACGATATAAAATTAAATTAAAACATGCCAAATATTGGCCTTGTCAAACTTAAAATGTTAGTTACGACTCAGCGCCCGCGGCGCACCTGTCTGGCCCGTTGGTGTGACCCAACGGCAAAACATTAGCAGAAGTGACGCAGTCTTATGACTACGTACTGTAGTACTAACATTTTGACAAGGCCAATATTTGGCATGTTTTAATTTAATTTTATATTGTGAAATTTCTGAAGAAGGCTACATTGTTATAACCGAAACCTAGCTAAATTTTCTTTGCAACTGGAGGCTGAAATTTAGTATAATTAGAAATAAAACTGTTAGATCCGCCAGCTGTGCCGAGTATTTATTTCCGGTAGAAGGCTAACGACTAGAAGGTTCTGTATAGGGTAAGTATGGCCCCACTTGCTGGAAGCAGAGGTAGAAGAAGGTAACCAACATTAGGTTGCAAAACATTACAGCTACAGAACACACCCCAGAATTCTGAAGCAACTGCAGTAATTCTGAATTTTCTCCTGTAAGGTTATGGAGCAATTTTCATCTCAGATTTGTTTAAGTTGAAACACTGTAGATGTTTGCTACGTGATAGAGTTGCCGGTGAATCTTAACATCGTATAATCGTATAATCGTTATGCATCCGACAGCATACGTACCTAACATGTACAAAAACGCTGCGTATGAAAGCAGGATTTTCCGGTGCTCATACCTCGCGTTCTGTTGGTGATAAAAAGATAGGACCAACTGCTTTGGGTAGCCCTTGGGCTCGGGACCAATTGTACACACAACGGAAGGATCGTCTTACTGTCACTACCCTACAGTACGGGGTCAAAGTACGAATATACCATACTTCCTCCTGCTTGGGCAAATGGAGCGAATCGGTTGGTTCTTTTGAATTTGATGTTGTCTACGGTGGGCTTGATGCGACTTATGGAGGTACCATTAGTTGATGGCCGGTTCCTCGGAAAACACCGCAAAACGGGCTTTTTACTGAATTTTCACAGTCACCAGCGGACAAAATCCAGCCGAAGACGGCTATGCACAGCAAATGGCTAATTTTTTTTTACGATGTGCTTCTAAGATCCTGATCTTGAACACTCTTAGAAGTTTTCTTTATATCTTTATCATTTTCTTAGATACAGAGCTTCAAAATTAATCTACTTCAACAGGTGAAATCCGATCTAAGTCGAAATTTAAAAGAAAAATAACCACAGCAAATTTGTCAAAATTTTAATGGCACATTGTATAGGCATTTACCTAGAAGAGCCATCTCTCCGTTTTCATAAAATCTTTATCCGTTATTGAGAAACAACCCAAAAATTTATTTTTTGCATATCAATACCCAGCCGTGGATTGCAAAACGGCTATGAACAATAAATGGCTGTAGTTTTGACGGTATATTCCTAAGATCCCGATCTCTGACAGTACTGAAAATTTTCTTGCTTTTCTTATCCGTTTCCGAGATACCGAGGTTCAAAGAACCCTACTTTCACAAGTAAAATATGCACAATAAATCTGGCGAGAGATGAAAACGTACTTTAAAAACTGACGTAGCACGGACAAATGTGCAGTAAAGTGTTTCCGTTATAATCTGAGAACCCCGTGCGTGTACTGGAAGATATGAGAAGATTTTTGCGCGTAAAATCCGGTCTGAGGTGTAAAATTATAAAGTTTTGCGTTATTTCAATTTCACATAAGTAAACTATCTTAATTTTTCTGACCAATACTTTTTTCATACGAGTGACTTTCCTGCTCCAGCATGGAAAAGAAGGGAACCAGCAGAAAAATGCTCCTATCTTAGCATAAAAATGAGAATATGTTTCTGTTTGTTTACAAGATTGACTGAAAACTGGGTACCAACTGCATTATTTTACATTCCGCAGCACCTTTACGAATTTTCGAAAAATTATGGTATTCAAACATATTCGCGCTTTTTTTAATGTTGAAATAGAAGACGACAGCGGCAGTGGGAAAGAGACGGAAAATTAATTAATACTGAAGATAGTATACAGTAATTGTGTTATAGAAAGAGCGAAGGAGACAATGGCATTACTCAGCACGAAACTTAGGGAACTACGCAACACTTCCTATGTTGTTCAAGAACCGCAAAGGCTCAGATTGGCGGAATATATCGCGTGACGTGTTGCAAGCCAATGACGAACTTCTGAGGGTGGTAAGCGGTAGGGAAAGAAATATCAATAATTTTCTTGTACAGCGCTTTATACATGATACGTTTCCTGTGAACTCTAGGCTTCCGACTGCTGAATCTAGAATGATGAGCCGTACAAAGAATATATCACCACTCTCCGAGTCCCTCTCCATATTCCAGGAGTGACGAGATGCTAGATCCTGATGTCAGAAAACACTGCGGACAACCGTGAAGTGGTAGAAGGCGATCGCAGAAACGTGAATTACATATCGGCCGAAGACGCGTGGTCGTGAAAACACGCCTTGAGGAGTGTCTTTTTTTCTTTTAGTGTTGTACACTGCAAGATTTTTAAATGGTAGTTTGCATAATATATCATTTATTGTGTAAGGGGAATTCCGAATTGCCTTTTTGCTTAGTTTAATGTGTGGTATGCAGCAGTTAAAGTGAATACCCTTCTTAAGTGTTTTCTGGCGTTCCCCAAGGTAGTGTTATAGGCCCTTTGCTGTTCCGTGTCTATATAAACGATTTGGGAACAATCTGAGCAGTCGTATTAGGATGTTTGCAGATGACAGTGTCGTTTATCGACGAGTAAAGTTATCAGAAGATCAAAACGAATTGCAAAACGATTTAGAAAAGATACCTATTTGGTGCGAAAGTTGGCAATTGACCCTGAATAACGAAAATTGGGACGTCATCCCGATGAGTGCTAAGAGAGATCCGCTAAACTTCGGTTACACGATTTAGCAGTGAAACCTAAGGCTGTAAATACGTTGGAATTGCAGTTACGAACAACTTGAATTGGAAGGTACACGCAGTAAATGTTGTGGGGAAAGCCAACCAAAGACTGCATTATATTGGCAGGACACTTAGAAAATCTAACAGACCTACTAAGGAGACTGCCTACACTAAGCTTCTCCGCCCTCTTTTAGAATACTGCTGCGCGATGTGGGATCATTACCAGAAATGATTGACGGAGTACATCGAGAAAGTTAAAAGAATAGCAGCATTCTTCGTATTATCGCGAAATAGGATAGGTGTCACTGAAACGATAAAGGATTTGGGGTGTACTCCATTAAAATAAAGGAATCTTTCGTTGCAGCGGTATCTTCTCAAGAAATTTCAATCACCAATTTTGTCCTCCGAATGCGAAAATATTTTGTTGACGCCGACCTACTTAGGGAGAAAGATCACCATAAGAAATAAGGGAAATCAGAGCTCGCACCAAAAGATAAAGGCGTTCGTTCTTTCCGAGCGCTGTACGAGCATAATAGTGTGTTATCGTGAAGGTGGTTCGATGAACCCTCTACCATGCACTTACATGTGTTTTGCAGAGTATCCATGTAGATGTAGATGTAATCACTGCATTGGTAACACCGTAATTTTCCGGAAAGTCGTTACGAAGGCTTTGCATTCTGCGTGAGAGTCTTCTTTCAGTTCCATTTATGTGGCTCAAATGGTTCAAATGGCTCAAATGGCTCTGAGCACTATGGGACTTAACATCTGTGGTCATCAGTCCCCTAGAACTTAGAACTACTTAAACCTAACTAACCTAAAGACATCACACACATCCATGCCCGAGGCAGGATTCGAACCTGCGACCGAAGCGGTCCCGCGGTTGCAGACTGAAGCGCCTAGAACCGCACGGCCACACAGGACGGCCCATTTATATGCTTTATATCCTTTCTCCCTATTGGCGCTAAGCTTGCCAATCGTTTCCAGGTAAATGTTGTCCTTTTTTCTGTCATTAATACTCGTAGAAATCAGGAAACGTGGTGGTGGTAACAACGTACAACAACTTTTCACCACATCACCATCGAACTAACAGTGAACTTCACCAACAACATCGAATTTAATCAATTTACAGCCTTTAGAATTCACTGAACTACGCATTTTTGAAACGACTAATTTTCGTCGTTGAAGAAGTCAGTTTTTCTGTTGCAGCGAATGGTCCATTACAGCATTAAAAATATTTCTCACGCTGTGCGTACTGGGAATTGCTAGGAAGAGGAGAGTGTTCCTTAAAAAAAAAAAAAAATCTACAACATTAAGCGAATGAGCAGAGCACAGCATAGGTCATAATTTCAGCTGTAACAACAGTTGTAAACAAAACGTAAGCTGTACCACATGGCAGTGACATCACAAATTTAAGCTCACTACGTGTGAGGAGAATGGGAAAGAATGGCAGAAATTTGTGGATTCACGTTTCGGCAGCTATTTCTGGACAAGTGTACAAACAGTCAGCCTTTCCGAATCCAAATAACGAAAGAGATATTAGCTTACGAAACAGGGACACAGCTAGACAGAAAAAAAAGTCCCTTAGACACTCCAACAGTAGCACATGCCACATTGCATTTGAGAAATTTTTATGTGAGAGTATATGGAAGTGAAGGAACTCTGCTACCTTACAATCACAATATAACTAGTGCATGCTGGACGAAGCAGTTAGGATGTAAGAAACAGATTAACACAGGGAAAGACAGCACTCCTCACCCAGAGAATTGTGCTATAACTGGATCAGAAGAACAAAGTGATTAACAGCTAGTTGTTTGTAGCACAAATATCATAGCAACAACCAACCCGAACACGAGTTTGGTCACCTATTGATGCGGGCAAATGCAGCCTGCAACGCAGCTGTTGTGGTTTGCTGTTATATAGTTCGTTTCTCCGTGTTGTATATTTCTTTTGCAGAATCTGTGAACCTATATGTGATAATGCTTACGAAAATGGTGAGAACGTTAAAAATCCTGTAACGTGAACGCACTATTGAACGTTAAGGGGAACACATGAATGTCCTCCGTATGGATCTGCTCAACTCCTGTTGGTACTGGAGTATACTGCGCTTGTGCTTCCCTTTACATGCTCAACTGTCAATCACTTTGTGACACAGAAAGTACGTCTGGTGCACAGCATTGTATGGAAGGTCACCTAAAACAATAGCTTACATTCAACAGTTGTTCACCTAACAGCACATAAACACCACCCAACGAACATAGAAACCGACTTAAAATCTTAAAAAATAGTAACAGCCTGTGCCAAAAACAACAATAGAAGAGAACTATCACATCCAAAAATCAATAGCCCAGGGGAAGTAAGTACTAAACAATACACATTACTGTGCAATAAACCCTCTTTGTCAAAATAGAACAGCTCATTCCAAAACTGCAAATGATCAGCCTCCACAATTAAATTCTCCCCATGCCGCACACCACTCTATATGCCGATCTCTCTCTCTCTCTCTCTCTCTCTCTCTCTCTGTCTCTCTGTCTCTCTGTCTCTCTGTCTCTCTCTCTCTCTCTCTCTGTCTCTGTCTCTCACGCTCTGTCGACACAAAGTAAAAACACTGAAACTTCAAAAACATTAAGTAACACGCTAAACAACACAATACATAGTGATTCTCCGTCGGAAATATGTAATAAACGGAACAACAAAGTAACGTTTTGCTTTTTGCAGATGACAAACTGTAGATTGTGATGGGTGACTGGAATTCGTCAGTAGGAAAAGGGAGAGAAGGAAACATAGTAGGTGAATATGGATTGGGGGGAAGGAATGAAAGAGGAAGCCGCCTTGTAGAATTTTGCACAGAGCATAACTTAATCATAGCTAACACTTGGTTCAAAAATCATGAAAGGAGGCTGTATACATGGAAGAAGCCTGGAGATACTGACAGGTTTCAGATAGATTATATAATGGTAAGACAGATTTAGGAACCAGGTTTTAAATTGTAAGACATTTCCTGGGGCAGATGTAGATTCTGACCACAATCTATTGGTTATGAAATGCAGATTGAAACTGAAGAAACTGCAAAGAGGTGGGAATGTAAGGAGATGGGACCTGGATAAACTGAAAGAACCAGAGGTTGTAGAGAGTTTCAGGGAGAGCATTAGGGAACAATTGACAGGAATGGGGGAAAGAAATACAGTAGAAGAAGAATGGGTAGCTCTGAGGGATGAAGTGGTGAAGGCAGCAGACGATCAAGTAGGTAAAAAGACGCGGGCTAATAGAAATCCTTGGGTAACAGAAGAAATATTGAATTTAATTGATGAAAGGAGAAAATATAAAAATGCAGTAAATGACGCAGGCAAAAAGGAATATAAATGTCTCAAAAATGAAATCGACAGGAAGTGCAAAATGGCTAAGCAGGGATGGCTAGAGGACAAATGTAAGGATGTAGAGGCTTATCTCACTAGCGGTAAGATAGATACTGCCTACAGGAAAATTAAAGAGACCTTTGGAGATAAGAGAACCACTTGTATGAACATCAAGAGCTCAGATGGCAACCCAGTTCTAAGCAAAGAAGGGAAAGCAGAAAGGTGGAAGGAGTATATAGAGGGTTTATACAAGGGCGATGTACTTGAGGGCAATATTATGGAAATGGAAGAGGATGTAGATGAAGATGAAATGGGAGATAAGATACTGCGTGAAGAGTTTGACAGAGCACTGAAAGATCTGAGTCAAAACAAGGCCCCGGGAGTAGACAACATTCCATTAGAACTACTGATGGCCTCAGGAGAGCCAGTCATGACAAAACTCTACCATCTGGTGAGCACGATGTATGAGACAGGCGAAATACCCTCAGACTTTAAGAGGAATATAATAATTCCAATCCCAAAGAAAGCAGGTGTTGACAGATGTGAAAATTACCGAACTATCAGTTTAATAAGTCACAGCTGCAAAATACTAACGCGAATTCTTTACAGACGAATGGAAAAACTGGTAGAAGCCGACCTCGGGGAAGATCAGTTTGGATTCCGTAGAAATGTTGGAACACGTGAGGCAATACTGACCTTACGACTTATCTTGGAAGAAAGATTAAGAAAAGGCAAACCTACGTTTCTAGCATTTGTAGACTTAGAGAAAGCTTTTGACAATGTTGACTGGAATACTCTCTTTCAAATTCTGAAGGTGGCAGGGGTAATATACAGGGAGCGAAAGGCTATTTACAATTTGTACAGAAATCAGATGGCAGTTATAAGAGTCGAGGGGCATGAAAGGGAAGCAGTGGTTGGGAAAGGAGTGAGACAGGGTTGTAGCCTCTCCCCGATGTTATTCAATCTGTATATAGAGCAAGCAGTGAAGGAAACAAAAGAAAAATTCGGAGTAGGTATTAAAATTCATGGAGAAGAAGTAAAAACTTTGAGGTTCGCCGATGACATTGTAATTCTGTCAGAGACAGCAAAGGACTTGGAAGAGCAGTTGAACGGAATGGACAGTGTCTTGAAAAGCAAAAAGTGCCAACAAAAGCAAAACGAGGATAATGGAATGTAGTCAAATTAAGTCGGGTGATGCTGAGGGTATTAGATTAGGAAATGAGACACTTAAAGTAGTAAAGGAGTTTTGCTATTTAGGGAGTAAAATAACCGATGATGGTCGAAGTAGAGAGGATATAAAATGTAGACTGGCAATGGCAAGGAAAGCGTTTCTCAAGAAGAGAAATTTGTTAACATCGAATATAGATTTAGGTGTCAGGAAGTCGTTTCTGAAAGTATTTGTATGGAGTGTAGCCATGTATGGAAGTGAGACATGGACGATAACTAGTTTGGACAAGAAGAGAATAGAAGCTTTCGAAATGTGGTGCTACAGAAGAATGCTGAAGATAAGGTGGGTAGATCACGTAACTAATGAGGAGGTATTGAATAGGATTGGGGAGAAGTTTGTGGCACAACTTGACTAGAAGAAGGGATCGGTTGGTAGGACATGTTCTGAGGCATCAAGGGATCACCAGTTTAGTATTGGAGGGCAGCGTGGAGGGTAAAAATCGTAGAGGGAGACCAGGAAATGAATACACTAAGCAGATTGAGAAAGATGTAAGT
Source organism: Schistocerca cancellata (assembly GCF_023864275.1). NCBI lineage: Eukaryota > Metazoa > Arthropoda > Insecta > Orthoptera > Acrididae > Schistocerca > Schistocerca cancellata. The sequence continues at coordinate 195,057,442 of NC_064634.1, forward strand.
TGCAGTAGGTACTGGGAGATGAAGAAGCTTGCACGGGATAGAGTAGCATGGAGAGCTGCATCAAACCAGTCTCAGGACTGAAGACCACAACAACAACAGGTAAAAACAGTGTATCTAGCAAATAAGCCCACTGAAGTTAGCTCAAAAAGTGCTAAAACATGTCTGGATGAAAACAAAACTAGAAAGGTGTCATGGAAAAGGCGGAGTTCTTCTGCAATTTTCTTAGCGAGCGCTGAGACAAGAAGAACTGCAACATTCACAAGATGAAAGCAGACAAAACTCAACACGATGTGGAAAAACTTTATAGAGCAAATTAAAGGTAAGCCGGGAAATCAACTATAATTAGAATAAAATATAGCAACAACATTGCAGCCGCGAGGGATTAGCCGAGCGGTGTGAGGCGGTGCAGTCATGGACTGTGCGGCTGGTCCTGGCGGAGGTTCAAATCCTCCCACGGGCATGGGTGTTTGTGTTTGTCCTTAGGATAATTTAGGTTAAGGAGTGTGTAAGCTTAGTGACTGATGACCTTAGCAGTTAAGTCCCATAAGATTTCACACACATTTGAACATTTTTGAACAACATTGCAAAGGAAATAATAAACGTTCCGTTCGTAGTTTACAGACATTCGATGACTAGTTTAAACAACAGTGTTTTATGTCTGTGTCACTTACAAGGAGAGACCACGACGATAGAATCACGGATTTACTTCTAACTTCATATACTTTTAGTATACCATTAAAACACCACGATGTGCAAGTAGTAAGGTGCAACAACTCTGCCAATTCCGAGAAAATCATAAGAGAAGTTTTACGCGTCCGTTATGTAACTAATGTATCTGTTCGTAGGTGCCGTATGTTAGAATTAGAGGTGATCAAGTGGTTAGCGTTCGAGCGTCATAAGGCGAACGCGTATGAGGCGATGGTTCGACTCCCGCTCAAGACTTCATTTTTGTAGTATACGTGTAGATTCTGTGATATTAAAAAAGTTCGCGCCTACGCTATTCGTTCTTGCTACATTAGTAACGTTTCACTGCTACGTTGGTTAACTGCCACATGACACCTACCTCTGTTTCTGCAGCTCGAAGCGTCGAGGTGCAAAGTAGTTTCCGGGTACCTTTCCAGATTGCATTTATAAGGGATTTCGAAAATCACGACAGGCATACATTTTCAAGAAAACTCAATGCGTTACTTCATTTACTAGTCGATCGTTATAAATGTTTGCTCTAATAATAAAATTTAATTAAAAATAGTAATTAGTCAAATACACTGCTACACCACGAAGATGACGTGATAAAGACGCGAAATTTAACCGACAGGAAGAAGATGCTGTGATATGGAAATGATTAGTTTTTTAGAGCATTCACACAAGTTTGGCGCCGGTGGCGACACCCACAACGTGGTGACATGAGGAAAGTTTCCAACCGATTTCTCATACACAAACAGCAGTTGACCGGCGTTGCCTGGTGAAACGTTGTGATGCCTCGTGTAAGGAGGCGAAATGCGTACCATCACATTTCCGACTTTGATAAAGGTCGGATTGTAGCCTATCGCGATTACGGTTTATCGTATCGTGACATTGTTGCTGGCGTTGATCGAGATCCAATGCCTGTTAGCAGAATAAGGAATCGGTGGGTTCAGGAGGGTAATACGGAACGCCGTGTAGGATCCCAACGGCCTCGTATCACTAACAGTCCAGATGACAGGCATCTTATCCGCATGGCTGTAACGGATCGTGCAGCCACGTCTCGATACCTGAGTCAACAGATGGGGACGTTTGCAAGACAAAAATCATCTGCACGAACAGTTTGACGACGTTTGCATCATCATGGACTATCAGCTCAGAGACCATGGCTGCGGTTACCCTAGACGCTGCATCACAGACAGGAGCGCCTGCGATGGTGTACTCAACGACGAATCTGGGTGCACGAATGGCAAAACGTCATTTTTTCCGATGAATCCAGCTTCTGTTTACAGCATCACGATGGTCGCATCTGTGTTTGGCGACATCGCGGTGAACGCACATTGGAAGCGTGTATTCGTCATCGCCATACTGGCGTATCACCCGGCTTGATGGTATGGGGTGCCATTGGTTACACATCTCGGTCACCTCTTGTTCGCATTGTAGGCACTTTGAACAGTGGACGTTCCATTTCAGATGTGTTACGACCCGTGGCACTACTCTTCATTCGATCCCTGCGAAACCCTACATATCAGCAGGATAATGCACGACCGCATGTTGCAGATCCTGTACGGTTACAGAAAATGTTCGACTGCTGCCCTGGCCAGCACATTCTCCAGATCTCTCACCAACTGAAAACGTCTGGTCAATGGTGGCCGAGCAACTGGGTCGTCACAATACGCCAGTCACTACTCTTCATGAACTGTGGTATCGTGTTGAAACTGCATGGGCAGCTGTACCTGTACACGCCATCCAAGCTCTGTTTGACTCAATGCCCAGGCGTATGAAGGCCGTTATTACGGCCAGAGGTGGTTGTTCTGGGTACTGATTTTTGAGGATCTATGCATTCAAATTGCGTGAAAAGTAATCACATGTCAGTTCTAGTATAATATATTTGTCCAATGAATACCCGTTTATCATTTGCATTTCCTCTTGGTGCAGCAGTTTGGATGGCCAGTAGTGTAAGATGAAATTTACTAAAACTTCATGCAAATATAGGTGTTTTTTAAAAATTATATTACCTCTCAAATGTCATTAAAATTAAATAATATGACTAGTGATGAAAAAATGTAGGTTACAAATTAAATTTGAGTGGGAGTCGAAACGTCACCTCATATTTCCGTCTTACGTTGATCAAACGCTCATTTTGTTCGCTATTGTTTGTTGGATTTGTTCGGCGCAGACGTCCCATGACACCCAGCCAAGTTCATCGTTGATCGCTTCACTCAGGTTTTTTAAATATTTTATTACAGAGAGCAGCTAACCCTCTGAGTGAACACGCTGAGCTACCATGCCGGCTCCACTTGACCACCAAGTGTAACGTCCGGCACCTACGCACAGATGCTTCAGTTACATAACTGACGTGTAAAGCTTCTCATGCGATTTTCTTGGATGATGATGATTGGTTTGTGGGGCGCTCAACTGCGCGGTTAGCAGTGCCCGTACAAATTCTCAACCTTTGCTCCGTCCAGTCTCGCCACTTTCATGAATGATGATGAAATGATGAGGACAACACAAACATCCAGTCATCTCGATACAGGTGAAGATCCCTGACCCCGCCGGGAATCGAATCCGGGACCCCGTGCTCAGGAAGCGAGGACGCGACCGCGAGACCACGAGCTGCGGATGATTTTCTCGGAATGTGCATCTTTCTACTTGCATATTATGTTGCTTTAGTGGCCTACTAAAGGTGTATAAAGTTTTAAGTAAATCCGTGAAACAATCGTCGTGGCCTCCCCTACTTAGAAGTGTAGTTCAGCAACTAATACACTCCTGGAAATTGAAATAAGAACACCGTGAATTCATTGTCCCAGGAAGGGGAAACTTTATTGACACATTCCTGGGGTCAGATACATCACATGATCACACTGACAGAACCACAGGCACATAGACACAGGCAACAGAGCATGCACAATGTCGGCACTAGTACAGTGTAAATCCACCTTTCGCAGCAATGCAGGCTGCTATTCTCCCATGGAGACGATCGTAGAGATGCTGGATGTAGTCCTGTGGAACGCCTTGCCATGCCATTTCCACCTGGCGCCTCAGTTGGACCAGCGTTCGTGCTGGACGTGCAGACCGCGTGAGACGACGCTTCATCCAGTCCCAAACATGCTCAATGGGGGACAGATCCGGAGATCTTGCTGGCCAGGGTAGTTGACTTACACCTTCTAGAGCACGTTGGGTGGCACGTGATACATGCGGACGTGCATTGTCCTGTTGGAACAGCAAGTTCCCTTGCCGGTCTAGGAATGGTAGAACGATGGGTTTGATGACGGTTTGGATGTACCGTGCACTATTCAGTGTCCCCTCGACGATCACCAGTGGTGTACGGCCAGTGTAGGAGATCGCTCCCCACACCATGACGCCTGGTGTTGGCCCTGTGTGCCTCGGTCGTATGCAGTCCTGATTGTGGCGCTCACCTGCACGGCGCCAAACACGCATACGACCATCATTGGCACCAAGGCAGAAGCGACTCTCATCGCTGAAGACGACACGTCTCCATTCGTCCCTCCATTCACGCCTGTCGCGACACCACTGGAGGCGGGCTGCACGATGTTGGGGCGTGAGCGGAAGACAGCCCTCTCGCAGTGTCCGGAGCAAGTATGGTGGGTCTGACACACTGGTGTCAGTGTGTTCTTTTTTCCATTTCCAGGAGTGTAGAAGTTACCTGGCCTGCCAGAGTAATATGCATATTACTCTCTGAATATCTCTCGTGTGATAGACTGAGGCAGAAGGTTCTTTGCTGCATTCCAGGAGACAAAGACCGAGACGATGATGTAATGCGAGGTAGGTAGATGACTTTAGAAAACATTCTGAGCAATGTGACTGCGTGGATACGAAATAGCGGTGCCTGTGTTACTAAAAACGTAGGATGCAGTGTCCCTCAGACATGCATGTATATCCAAAGGAGCATCGCACCGTACTTCTTACTAACGCAGGCACTGCTATTTCGTATTTACTCGCCTATACCAGGCATTCTACTCTCTATAAATATGCCCTTTCTCGACTATTGCAGGTTGAAACACAGACGACGACGTATGGAAGTTTGGGGGTCTGGCCCTGATTCGTGCACGGATAACCGAAGTGGTTAAGGCGACCTTTCGCTTAAAGTGGGAAATCCCGGTTCGAGTCCCGATACAGCACAAATTTTCATTGTGATTCCAGTATACGGCCGATGGTGGTTCATAATCGCAGTTGCGAGTACATTACCTGTGTGGAGCTGAAGACCGCCATTGACGGAAAATTCTAGGGGAAGATTTGATCCTGCCTTCAATGCCAGATGACATAATGGTCTTATAAACTACACAGAAATGGCACATAGCTAATCCTGAGAAGGGCTCTCTACGTACAGGATGAAACAGATTTATAACAATAAACTATCGCTGATTATTTGGAGATATTTTCTGAGTATTTTGGCATAGTGGACTCATGATCTCCAATGGCTCGTTAACAATGTAGTTACGGTTTATTACATCTGTTAGTCCAACTACCTCTGCTTCGTAGAAAGTATTTTTTCGCAGGAGTGAATATATCTCTAGTATGCAATCACCAATAAGTACGACGCAGAACACAGAGGAACGCCACAACCCTCAATGCTGTGATGTGGTGGCGGCCGCTGCGGGAACAGCACAACATTGCGCCACTGTGTCGCTCAACTATGTTATGTGAAGCCATACGCGAGCTGCGTATCTGCCACTTCATCAGTAAATCTATTAATATCGCTCTGCATCACTGTTGAAGTACAATTAACACTCTCGGAAAAACTGATCTGCGGCAGCACCGACCAGTACTGAATGTAAGATTGGGGGCTAAGAGCGAAGTATGCTTAACTGTTGCCAACAGCAAGTACCACGAGCCAAATGAATAAGTTTAATTCCTAGCAAGACGTACAGAGCGTACCAACAAACTAAGTTATAAGGGGTAGCAAATCATACGAATGCAATTAGTCTATAACTAGAACCGTAGACCACTAGTGCATTATACTAAAACACGGAAAAGAAATCCCTAAAAAACATCCAAAATTTTGTCAGTCGATTTAGGGATCACACTGTATCCATCAGAAGGGAGATGTCGAAAGGAGAGTGTTTAAAAAATATTTGCAGCACATTTAATAATAGCAAGTTTAATGTTATTGGAATTGTTTTGCACAGCGACTGTGTTGTAATTCAAACAGGAAGGAAGTCAGAAGTCAGCAATCACTCACGATTCAGTCTGTACGTTGATGCAGATCTTAAATTTCAACTACAGTTTAGGTATCATCAGTGCTAAAAAATATAAGAAAAACGAAGGAATTAGACACTGAATTGCATAAAACAACATCTATATCAAAGTTATCCTGATCTATATTAACGACATAGGAGACAATCTGAGTAGCCATCTTAGATTTTTGCAGATGATGCTGTCATTTACCGTCTTGTAAAGTCATCAGATGATCAAAACACCTTAAAAATGATTTAGATAAGATATCTGTGTGGTGCTAAACGTGACAATTGACCCAGAATGAAGAAAAGTGTGAAGTTATTCACATGAGTACTAAAAGAAATCAGCTAAATTTCGATTAAGCGATAAGTCACACAAATCTGAAGGCTGTAAATTCAGCTAAATACTTAGGGCTTACAATTACAAATAACCTAAATTGGAACGATCACATAGATAATGTTGTTGGCAGAGCAAACCAAAGACTGCGATTCATTGGCAGAACACTTAGAAGGTGCAACAGGTCTACTAAAGAGACTGCTTACACCACGCTTGTCCGCCCTATTCTGGAGTACTGCTGTGCGGTGTGGGATCCGCATCAGGTGGGACTGACGGATGACATCGAGCAAGTACATAGAAGGGCAGTTCGTTTTGTATTATCGCGAAATAGGGGAGATAGTGTCACAAACCTGATACGTGAACTGGAGTGGCAATCATAAAAACAAAAGTGTTTTTCTCCTCTGATTGCGAAAACATTCTGGTGCCACCCACCTACATAGGAAGAAATGATCATCACGATAAAATAAGAGAAATCAGGGCTCGCACAGAAAAATGTAAGTGCTCGTTTTTTTCGCGTGCCATTCGAGAGTGGAACGATAGAGAGATAGCTTGAAGGTGGTTCATTGAACCCTCTGCCTGGCACTTTATTGTGAATAGCAGAGTAGTCACTTGGATGTAGATGTATACTTAAGTGACACTCCTTTGTAAGTAACATAACGTTTGTGGTGAGTTATGTAGACTTAACAGTCTTGTAAGTGCACATGTTATTACACAACCTTAGCACATACACAGCGTAATTCTAAGATGTTTACAGACCTGTACATCCATTCACGCTACACGTCAAAGAGGATGAACAATGCCCTCTATAGCCCACCAACGACATATGTGAATGACTAGCCGTTCAAACACACTTTTGTATTAAAAAAGTTGTCTCATAAGAGTTACAGTTTTGCATTGAACAGATGACAATAGGGCAAAGTGAGACCAATATAATGACTTAGCGGAACAACCCGCTGATGCAGATGTGAAACATGTGACTTAAAACTAATGTTAAAACATACAACAACAAAAAATTTATATCCATGAGTAAAAGCCTGGTGTAAGCAAATCACATTTATTATTTCCGTTTTATTTTGTCTTGTATAAAAAATCAAAAGCGACATGCTAACATCCTATGTAGAAGTTATATGAACTACACTGTCGTGGCTGTTGAGAAAAGTGACGTATAACAAAGCTCCCAATGAAAGATTTACTGAAAATTCAGTTAAATACATAATGACCCGAGTTGACGTTGATAACATTATTATCGAAAATAATGCCTATAGTTACATGAAAAATTACATAAATTTGCAAACACAATTTTTGTCCTCATTTGATAAACTATGAAGCGTTGCTAAATCGAGAAGAACGTTTAAGGCAGACTACCAACGTAAAACTATTATTATTTTAATATAATTATTTGTCTCAATTTCAATTAATCTATGTACATGCTAAGGTCATGTAACAACACGTGCATTTGCAGGCCTGATGCCTCTACATGAATGACTTTGTAACGTGTGTTGCTTACTATGGATTCTCCAGTTCCCGTATATTTATGATATAAATCTCGTATTATGTCGTTCAGTGTCTGAGTACTTTTTATTTCTTATATTTTCTAACACTGATGGTAGCTATACTGTACCTAAAACCTAGATCTGCAGTAAAGTAGATTGAAACGTGACTGACTGCTGAGTTCCTTCAAATTTGGACGTTTAACAATAGCTGCCAACCACTGAACTAATTAGATATTTTAAAAATATTTCATTAATATACGTCCATTGCATTCAAAGGATGAATTACTATCCAACTGTTGAATCTTTCAAGTGACATAGTGCCAATAAAAAGTTCCTTGCATTTTCGGAAACTTTTTTTCGTGTAACAACAGACATGGCGGCGATGCACTTATTGTAGTCGTGGGTGCCTTTGTCAGCACAATCACAACTCCCTCGATCTTTCAACTTGGACAAATAGCTCAAATGGCTCTGAGCACTATGGGACTCAACTTCTGAGGTCATCAGTCCCCTAGAACTTAGAACTACTTAAACCTAACTAACCTAAGGACATCACACACATCCATGCCCGAGGCAGGATTCGAACCTGCGACCGTAGCAGTCGCGCAGCCCCAGGCTGCAGCGCCTAGAACCGCTCGGCCATTTCGGCTGGCCAACTTGGACACTAAATAGCTTAGTATGGTGACTGTGCCGCCACCCTTGACTGTGGTAACTGTCTCAAAGTCAGATTTTGCGCTAAATGGAGAATGAAAGTTTTCAGAAATAAATCAACATTTTTTTCTGACATCATGGCAATGAAAACGTTAAAAATTGATTAATAACTGGCGCTTTAAATGGAATGAAGCCAACTGGTGAACAACATGTTCGAAACTACTATTGAAAAAAGTCAGTAAAATGTTTTAAAATATGTTGTCAGTTTAATAGCTAGTAGCTGTTATAAAAGGTATTTCACCATAGGACCATGGGAATGCTTACTCTCATCTCCTGACAAAATAGCACATCCACTGTTAGCCAAAAATATTACAATAGGCTAATATACAGAAAATAACAAAATTGTACTTTGTATGTATACAATGCTGTTCATGAAATACATGATTCAATATGCAGATGATTATACAGAGTACAAAATTTAGTACACAGACCTGCCACAGTAACAGTGGCTCTGAACCACTAAGCATCATGCCAAGCCGAGCTGTGATGACAGATACACATACATCATTTCATACTGATTTAGCTCTACATCAGAGTCTGTCAGTTGTAGTGGCTAGCGAGTGGCTGCGTGGCAGTTTATTGGCAACACATGATCAGATGTTTCCAATAGAAAAGAGATCTGGAAAAAGTGCTGGCTACAACAACTGCTGCACAATCTATGTGTCGAGATACTCAGGGCAGCATGAGCAATATGCAGTCTTATGACATCTCATAAAAGATAACATCACACAGACCTTGAAGACAGGCACAGCCACTGCAATCAACATGTCATAAATGTAATACCTCCTTTCCAGACTATGAGCTATACAAACCAGAGGTCATAGGATTATATATCCAGTGCCATCCTATATCATCACACCTTATGTTAGATCTTTACATCAGTGATAAATGCAGCCCAGCTGCCAAAAACCTACAGACACAGATATGTCTACCATTATGCTGTTCAAATGAGTGATCTGAATATGTGGTGCCATTCCTGTGTCCACTGCTGTCGCCAGGCAGCCGCTCCCGTGTCCACTGCTGTCGCCAGGCAGCCGCTCCCGTGTCCACTGCTGTCGCCAGGCAGCCGCTCCCGTGTCCACTGCTGTCGCCAGGCAGCCGCTCCCGTGTCCACTGCTGTCGCCAGGCAGCCGCTCCCGTGTCCACTGCTGTCGCCAGGCAGCCGCTCCCGTGTCCACTGCTGTCGCCAGGCAGCCGCTCCCGTGTCCACTGCTGTCGCCAGGCAGCCGCTCCCGTGTCCACTGCTGTCGCCAGGCAGCCGCTCCCGTGTCCACTGCTGTCGCCAGGCAGCCGCTCCCGTGTCCACTGCTGTCGCCAGGCAGCCGCTCCCGTGTCCACTGCTGTCGCCAGGCAGCCGCTCCCGTGTCCACTGCTGTCGCCAGGCAGCCGCTCCCGTGTCCACTGCTGTCGCCAGGCAGCCGCTCCCGTGTCCACTGCTGTCGCCAGGCAGCCGCTCCCGTGTCCACTGCTGTCGCCAGGCAGCCGCTCCCGTGTCCACTGCTGTCGCCAGACAGCCGCTCCCGTGTCCACTGCTGTCGCCAGACAGCCGCTCCCGTGTCCACTGCTGTCGCCAGACAGCCGCTCCCGTGTCCACTGCTGTCGCCAGACAGCCGCTCCCGTGTCCACTGCTGTCGCCAGACAGCCGCTCCCGTGTCCACTGCTGTCGCCAGACAGCCGCTCCCGTGTCCACTGCTGTCGCCAGACAGCCGCTCCCGTGTCCACTGCTGTCGCCAGACAGCCGCTCCCGTGTCCACTGCTGTCGCCAGACAGCCGCTCCCATGTCCACTGCTGTCGCCAGACAGCCGCTCCCGTGTCCACTGCTGCCGCCAGACAGCCACTCTGCCTCTATACTCTGTTCATCATCAGAATAATTTTGATGTAAACAGTGCACTATGTATTCTTCCAAATTTGCTTGAATCTCATTAGATTTCACTTCATGTGGAGCAAAAGCCAAGCTGTGTCCAGTACAGCCAAGTATGATCATAAGTATACATTTTATGTGGCATTACGTGCACATAGACTGAGCAATAATGTGGGACAACACCTTTGCTGGTGCATTTAACTTTGACAGCACTGGCCAGCCAGCTGGTGCAACTAACCTTCAATAATGTGAGCTGTTGCAGTTCAGACGTAAAAAGAGACTAGCAGAGAAACAAGATAGCTCTGAATGTTAATTAATTTTTAAAGAGAATGAAATAATATTCGGCAAAACTTCAGCACTACCGCATGCATCTTATGTGCCCAGACCGTAAGCATAAAATTCTTTCATTCTCATGTAACACAGTATTCTGTTTGCAAACAAGAGTGATGAAAATTCTTAACTTAACACAGGGTAATTTTTCTAAGCGTGCTATGTGTGAAGGAAAAGCATGCTGCAGGGATTTCACCATATTGTTGAAAACTGAAGCCATTGAAGTCATCTGGTAATCTCTTAGCTCCTTCCTTATCTGAATTTGAGAAATATATTTCAGTTCTGGAGCTGTCATCTGCTATGTTGATAAAGTGTCGATCAACAACAAAATCCACAAGCCACTCAGGTGCAGCATCTTCTCCTCTGGTGTGCCGTTCTATATAACACCAGCGTTCGGTAGTGATATGTAAAAAGCAGCATGTGTTAGTTCCAGTATGTCTGACAGCTTCACAGTCTTGTCATTTCTCGCTTATTTCTGGATCCAGATCATTTCTGTTGGGTTCATATTTTAATGATACAGTGGCAAATGTAAAAATTTAGCACTTGTATGGTGTGCTCGATGCCGTCAAAATTTTTTTTCATGTTTCTACGACACTTATCTGTCCGGTTCGTGTGAGACTACGTCTGTGGTATAAAGCAATGGACGTAGTACGAAAAAAAGGTATTTGAATTTTCGTATTTGTCCCAAAAATTAAATTGCTACATTTACTTAATTTAAGCAACCTTAATGAACAATTTTTCATAAAATATCGATAGTTAAGAATTTATATTTGTAATGAAAACGAAGTTCACTTGCAATATGTTATTAGAAACAAGAGGACGTGCATTATTCATACAAAATGATGATGAATTTTACAATTACAAGATGTAGGTATTTCAAATTGAACGAAAGAAAAGGATGACCAAGACGAGACTTGAACCAGCAATCCATAAATTAGCACCAGATAATAATATTGTTCCACACTGCCGATTCCGTTATACATCCAGCGTGCATTTGTAGCTCAACTGTATCTTCTATAAATTTATGAAAAAACCTTAAGAACAATCTCTTTCTCAGTACATTTTAACCGGCTTCACAGGCGTTTTTCGTCGCAGAATAGGAAGCAGCCTCAGGCATTTTCACGATGTGTACTGACAGGGCGACGATCACAGCACAACAGTACAGAGGCTGCGACCGTACACGATTTTTGAAATAAAAACTGCATAGCTAACGCGTGATTACGCGAAAGACGTTGAGGGCTGTTAATACATTAAAATATCTTAAACTTCGATTTGACGTAACTTACTAATAACATATTTAACACAAAAGTAGGATCTACTTCCAAGAGTGTAGCAACACCAGTGTACGTGTGCTATGGCTTCCGCCCAATCATCACATTCGTGTTTGTTTACATCAGGTTTATTCTTGTGACGAACAGAGTATAGTGAACCTATCGACTCAGTATTCACAGGACAGTCGTTGCATTCCGACCAAAGCAGGGAGTAATACGCTGAACAATAAACCACAGTCTCAATGCCCCACTGCCCTTTCGCAATCCAGTTATGACATGTGCTGACGGACGTTTCCTTGCTTACAGGAGGTACACAGTCCTGACGACTATCGCGTGCGTGCGGAATCAACGTGCAATACCACTCACAGGGCGGCGGGTTGCAGCAATAGCAGTAGATGGTATATGAAACATGGCGGGACATGAAAACAGTATGTTGCTACAATGCGGAAATGGAGGAATTTATCTGACATCCTGAAGGGCAAGGTCATAGACTTTTGAGATAAGGGTGGATCATTCTCAAAACGGCAAAGTTTGTAAACAGTTCACATGTCGACCTGGTTAAAATATACTGTGCTTGGCAAAATGTCGTTATCCAAAACCGGCACAGAGGCAACTGCGGTGAACCACGGGCCATAGATGACAGGGGTGAATGACGACTGCGGAGATGTGTATGGGGAATAGATGTACAACTGTTGAGCAAATGACTGCTCAGATGGACCAAGGTGCCAGCAACAGTGTCTCCTGAAGGACTGTTCAGCGAACATTGTTGCATATGGGCCTCTATAGCTGGCGCCTCGTTCATGCACCCACGCTGACTGCTGTTCGTCAACGACGAAGGCTGGAATTTGCACTCCAGTACCGCAGCTGGACATTCACTGAATAGCGATGGATGGCATTTTTAGAGGAATCACGTTTTGTGCTCCATCAGCGTGGTACGTCTGAAACCGAACACTCTGCAACAATAGTTGGAAGGGTCCAGGTCAGAGGGTGGAGGGCTATGGTCTAGAGAATGTTGTCATGGCATTCCGTGGGTGATCTCATAATTTTGGAATGCACAGTGGATCAACACAAGAGTGCATCTATCCTCGGGGACCATATCCTCCCATTCATGCAGTTTGTTTATTATCCTCAGCACAATGGCAGTTACCAGCCGGACAGTGCAGCGTGTCACACAACTTATAGAGTATGTGCGTGGTTTGAAGAGCTCCAGCATGAGTGTACTGTACTGCTCTGACCATCGAACACGTTCGATTTAAACCCAAAAAATCTGTGGGAACACCTCGATCGTGTTGTTCGTGTCATGGTTCCTCAACCGAGAATCCTAGCGCACCTTGGCAAGGCACTGCAGTCAGATGGCTCCAAATCGCTGTCAATACCGTCCAGAACATCAGTGACACACTTTCAACTCGTCCACGCTGCAAAAGGAGATTTTGAACCTTTAGAAAGGCGGTCACATTAATGTGACTGGGTCATGTGTAACACGGTATTGTCACAAATAACCTACATTCAAATGCGATTTCAAAGTGAGAAACCACCTCTGTAATCGTTTCTTGTATTCATAATTATTCAGAATACAGTTGGCGTTCCTCCAACTTGGAAATGAACCATTTACGTATCCAAACATGTAGTACACTTAATACCAGTTTGACACTTGCTGCATGCCAACATTTGGTGCTGCAATTTTGATGGCCAGCAGCGTCTACACACGGTTTAAGTGGTAACTGTTCACAACGTACCACAGGGATGTAGAGGAAGTCGTGACGGATAATTTGATACAAGGGATCTGTGGTCATAAAGTAGGTAAAATACTTCAGATTGCTCTACAAAAGCCTCCTACGCTGCAGTGCATGTTTGCCGTGCGAGATTTTCAGTATCCCCATGTCCTCTTCACGTAAACTCTTAGTCCTAGAGAAAAGCTGAATACGACGTCTTTTGTAGGAAACTTAATGTATTTTAATTTTGTACTGGAATACGTTTCCTTTGGAGGTCGGAGTTTTCGCGCTATTTAAGAAGAACGGAAAAGTGACTTTCAAACGTACCCCCACTCCGACACTGACATCTCCCCCCCGCCCATCCCCCACTAATCCGGATTTTTAGAATGTTGTTCAGAGCACTTCCGGCTAGCAGTGTAAAAAAAATTTTCCACTACTGAATTATTTCCGATTTTCGACATTCTATTCTCAATTGATTCGGCTGTTACGCCACCTGCTTAATCGGCTTTTTCATTAACATCATTAATTTAAACTTTCCAGCGACGGTACTGAAAGAAGAAAGACTTTTATAAAAGTTATGCAAAAACTAATTACCTTTACAAACTGAGGCCATGCAAAGAAAACGATTCAACTGTTAATTTCATGTGTTAAAATTTACCAAACTGTGAGGCAAAATTTACACAAACCTCGCTTTGCCAGTGGTCAATGAAGCCCGAAACTGGACGAATATGGGAAAAAAAACCGCGGACTCTTGAGTAACCCTAAAACCGCGGACTCTAGCGGAAGCTTATATCAGTACAAAATTAAACTACATTTCCTATAGAAAAAGGTTCTATTCATTTTTTTGCACAAGGACTAATAGTTTGTACAAAGAGAAGAGAGCGAAAGTCTCATGTAACGCATGTGATGTAGCTTGGGTGCTTTTTGTAGACCAGTTTGAGGTCATTTCCCGACTTGATACACCACGTATGTCCTGTACCAAATCGTTGATCTCGACTTTCTCTACACCACTGTGTTACGTTGTAAATGTTTATCCTTTGCACCCTGTGTAAAGGATAGTGGTGCATAAAGAAGAGCTCAACTTCAAATCAGGGTATTTGTTCTGTATACAACTGGAAACACATCAAATGTATTCGCATTTGGTGATACAGACAGCCATCAACTGTGTAATGGAATGAGCCGGCCGCTGTGGCAGAGCGGTTCTAGGCGTTTCAGTGCAGTACCGCGCTGCTGCTACGGTCGCAGGTTCGAATCATGCCTCGGGCATGGATGAGTGTGACGTCCTTGGGTTAGATAGTTTTAAGTCTAGGGGTCTCATTACCTCAGATGTTAAGTCCCATAGTGCTTAGAGCCATTTGAACCATTTTATAGGCTATCGGAGCATGCTTCGCCGGCAGACGTGGTTGGGGGGTCTGGCTGTGAAGCGTGCTCGGACAGCCTAAGAGGAAGGCGAACGCTCGCGATAAGCGGGAAATCCGAGTTAGAGCCCCAATCAGTACATGTTCATTGTCCCCATTCCATTATACATCTGATAGTTGCTGTATTCGCAGCTTTGAATATATTTCACGTATTTCATAATATCTCTAGTCGCCGCAGCGCCTGTTCCTTCGGACATACATGCATGTCAGAAGCAATGAACACTGCATCGTACTTCTGAATAACACAGCAACTGCAATATGGTAAAGCTCGAAATCTTAATAAGTATGGACGCTGTATAGTTCGTTATGTTGCCGTACTGGTATTCTGTTTGTCCGCTGGTAGGCAACAAAGAGGACCCGCTGAAAAAAAACAGGGGCAGGGTTTTTCGATCACACCTCGCCTCGGCAGGAATCGGCCGCGCGCTATTGCTGGAAGGTGCAGATGGAGCCGTCAGGCGCACTACGCCCCCGTGAGCTGGTGGCACGGGGGATGAGCGAGTAACGAGCTCGGCGCGCCCGTAAATGCTCGATTTATGCGGGACCTGCCTGCTGGCTCCTGCCGGCTGCCGGGCCGTCCTCCCACGCCTCGTCAACCACTCCGCTGGCGACGCGGCATTCCGGCGCTCTCCGAGCAGCGCGCCACTCAGCGACACAAAAACACTCGTCACTCTCGCCAGAGTAATGGGTTCCCGGCCCCGTGGCGTAAATCTGCTTGTCGTAAGGCTATTACCATCCGAGACAGGTTTAAGACGCCAGTCTCCACTGCATATTTAACCTCGAGGAAAGCAAGCTACTAAACTGCGCCTAGAAAAACAGAAGGGACCACTACAAGAATCACTCTTTTACCAGGGGACTCGTGCGAAGCATTCGCACTTTTATATACACGTATCAAACAAAGTTTTGCATCACCTCGGTTCAGAGAGTTCTGGGAACTGTACAGAAAATTGGAATAGAGATCAACATAAACGTCATTTCCGCCCTTTTTATTGCTCATGAAAATAGCACATTCCATGTTGTATCATCATACAACGAGACCTTCAGAGGTGGTGGTCCACATTGCTGTACACACTGGTACCTCTAATACGCAGTAGCACGTCCTCTTGCATTGATGCGTGCCTGTATTCGTCGTGGCATACTACCCACAAGTTCATCAAGGCACTGTTGGTCCATATTGTCACACTCCTCAACGGCGATTCGGCGTAGATCCTTCGGAGTCGCTGGTGGGTCACGTCATCCGTAAACAGCCCTTTTCAATCAATCCCAGCCATGTTCGATAGGGTTCATGTCGGGAGAACATGCTGGCCACTCTAGTCGAGCGATGTCGTTGTACTGAAGGAAGTCATTCACAAGATGTGCACAATGGGCGCCCGAATTGTCGTCCATTAAGACGAATGCCTCGCCAATATTCTACCGATATGGTTGCAGCTCGTGGTCTCTCGGTAGGTATCTCGCTTCCCGAGCACGTGGTCCAGGATCGATTCCCAGCGGGGTCAGGGATTTTCACCTGCCTTGAGATGACTGGGTGTTGTGTTGTCTTCATCATCATCATTCATCTCCATTACGGTCGGGGACCTTGCCTAGTACAGCGGTGCGGGTCTCCCGCAACGCCCCCTATGCTCTGTCAAGGAGTATGTGACATCATCATCATCATCATCCATCATCATCATCATCATCATCGTTGCTCTATCGGTAGGAGGATAGCATCCAAGTATCGTACAGCCGTTACGGCCGTTTCCATGACCACCAGTGGCGTACGTCAGCCCCACATAATGCCACCCCAAAACATCGGTGAACGTGCATCTTGCTGCACTCGCTGGACAGTGTGTCTAGGTCATTCAACCTGACTGGGTTACCACCAGACACGTCTCCGACCATTGTCTAGTGGAAGACATATGCGACACTCATCGGTGAAGAGAACGTGATGCCGATCCTGAGCGGTTCATTGAACATGTTTTTGGGCCCATCTGTACCGCGCTGCATGCTGTCGTGGTTGGAAAGATGGACCTCGTTATGGACGTCGGGACTGAAGTTGCGCATCATGCAGGCTATTGCGCACAGTTTGATTCGTAACACGACGTCCTGTAACTGCACGAAAAGCATTATTAGACATGGTGGCGTTGCTGTCAGGGTTCCTCCGAGCCATAATCCGTAGGTAGCGGTCATCCACTACATTAGTGGCCCTTGGGCGGCCTGAACGAAGCATGTCATTTACAGTTCCTGTCTCTCTGTATCTCTTGCATGTCCGAACAACATCGCTTCGGTTCACTCAGAGACGCCTGGACAATTTCCTTGTTGAGAGCCCTTCCCAGCACAAAGTAACTATCCGGACTCGATCGAACCACGGTATTGACCGTCTAGGCATGGTTGAACTATGAACTACAGACAACACGAGCCGTGTACCTCCTTCCTGGTGGAATGACTGGAACTGATCGGCTGGCAGACCACCTCCGTCTAATAGGCGCTGCTCATGCATTGTTGTTTACATCTTTGGGCGAGTTTAGTGACATCTCTGAACAGTCAAAGGGAGTGTGTCTGTGGTACAATATCCACAGACAACGTCTATCTTCTGGAGTTCTGGGAACTGGGCTAATGCAAAACATTTTTTAATGTGTAATTTTATACAATGACAGTATCTGGGATCAGTTAAGTCGTTGGCATAATGATAGTTGTGGAAATGAAGAGAAAATATCTTTAAAAATGAACCAAACGACGTGAAATAGTAATCGTGAATTTATGATACGTTGAAAGACGTATACATTGCCGGCGATGGGCGAGGCATGACAGAATCTCTGACCAGAGAGCAGTTTATCGTTAGCTGTTGCTAGTCTGCGCTTGACCGCGCGAGTCGACAGTAGTAGTCTGGTGTAGTCTGCGGGAGTCGGCATGCGTCGGCTGTGCGCTCTGCTCGCGACTCTGGTCAGGACTCTGGAGGATGAGTATTGTTGTAGAAGGTAAAGAAGCAGCCTTGCGCATATTTAATAATGTATGTTAATTGTAATTTAATTTGTTCAAAGAAATGCCCCAATAATAATTTTTATAATATAAAGAAATTTTTTTAAAGAAAAGCATTCATTTCAATTTAAAGAATATTTCAAATGCATGATCATTCCTTCCAATAATAATAATAAAAAAAATACGCCAGCATTGCACGAAGCTGTGTCGAAAAATTTCAACTTAAGAGCAGATATAATTGCGGTTTTTATTGAGGTAAGAGTTTTTGCTTTTTTATTCAGAATACAGGGCCGAAGGTCAGCGCTGCTGTCCTCATAAAATTTATCAGGTTACTAAACTTTTTTAATTATTTTTGGTGTTTAGGAATTTTTCTATTTCGAACTTGACATTAAATGAGAAAAGAATTTTGTGGGAATATTAAGTGTGAATGCATTCTTTGCACAGAGACTATAAATGGGACCTAATTTTGTTCAGAGGTTATATTAAAATCAGTTTTGTTCAGAGATTACAATATTTAAAAATTCATTTAATTTAATAATTGTATTGGGAGGTTACACTTGGCTCATTATCATTGACGTTAATCTTTGCTGGGAGGTTACAACGTTCATGTATATACATTTCCATGTGTCCAAAAAAGTGTTTCTCATTCGCAGTGTTTGTCATGTCTTGTAGTTAGACAGAGACCAGGGACAGCCAGTAGGGCCACACAACCTTTAACTCGACAGACATTTTCAGTTACAGCAAGCACCTTTGGCTGTAGCAGGAATAGGTAAATCACAATTGAAGGGTGTTGCTTACTGCTTCGTGCCCGCATCTCGTGGTCGTGCGGTAGCGTTCTCGCTTCCCACGCCGGGTTCGATTCCCGGCGGGGTCAGGGATTTTCTCTGCCTCGTGATGGCTGGGTGTTGTGTGATGTCCTTAGGTTAGTTAGGTTTAAGTAGTTCTAAGTTCTAGGGGACTGATGACCATAGATGTTAAGTCCCATAGTGCTCAGAGCCATTTTACTGCTTCGTACACAACGGTAAGGAGCGGTAGGCTACAGAGTGGTGTAGCAGCTGTCGTCGTAGGGCAGATGGACAGGAGCGAATTATTAGCTAACACGTAAATACGGTAAACAGAAGTTTTACTAACTTCTAGCTTTCTCCCAGCCTTGCGAACAAACATTACAAAAGAGCCAACTGCAATAAAGTCCTCCTATTACAAGAAGCAACTAAAGAGCATCGTGCAGTCTGCTACTAATGGAAGAGCGAACTGACGAAGCCTGACGAAGACGGGAGACTGTCAGAGACTGCGACTGGCGTGTAGCTGCGGCCGGCCATCCTATGCTGCGGCTGCAGGGGGGCGCTCGCAGTCGCAGTCTCTGGCACCGTGGCTCAGCGGGTGCACATTGTTGGATACACCGGGTTACCGCTTGACCGCTATCGACGTCTGTCAAAAATATGCGTTTCCACTTTTAACTGTGAGAAGATGGGGTAGTATCTATGTACGACACCACAACTGCGACAATGCTAAATATGAAACTTCCTGGCAAATAAAAGCTGTGTGCCGGACCGAGACACGAACTCGGGACCTTTGCCTTTCGCGGGCAAGTGGTTCGCAGGAGAACTTCTGTAAACTTTGGAAGGTAGGAGACGAGGTACTAGCAGAAGTAAAGCTGTGAGGAGGGGGCGTGAGTCGTGCTTGGGTAGCTCAGTTGGTAGAGCACTTGCCAGCGAAAGGCAAAGGTCCCGAGTTCGAGTCTCGGTCCGGCACACAGTTTTAATCTGCCAGGAAGTTTCATATCAGCGCACACTCCGCTGCAGAGTGAAAATCTCATTCTGGAATGATAAATATGTTTGTCGTATCGGCAATTATATTCTTTTACAAATGTCAGTTTGTACAAGGGGCAGAAAAAATGGAATTTCATTGTGGACACGGTTGGTATCTACAACTATGCCTTATACAGATTATCCACTTAATACGTGCTTTAAAACAAATAAAACAGTATTTGTATTAGGATAATATGAAAAGGAGGTCTCTTATTTGTGATTAAGAAATTAGCTTCGTATAATTTAGGTATGAGGCTGCGCATCTGTAATTCCCTTTCATCTGTGATAGTTGAAAGTCTACCTTATGTAAAAATTTTCCACAAACAGTAAGTTCTAGCGCAAAATCGTTATGAAATATCAAAAGCCGGATAAAGATCCTTTCTATTTATATCTCATTTATTCCTGTGCGATTAGCACGTGTAGAGAAAAAGGTATGTAGACTTGAGAAATAACATATATGATTACTCAAGGAAAGAAAATAAAATTCTCGTCCTAGTTACCGGTGTCAGTAATTCAAGTAATTCAGAGTATGGGGAGAGTGAACTGAATAGTTGGAATATGTGTGTTTGTATACCGGTTGCGCAAAAGTGAAACCACGAACAATATTTGGCAGACCTGACTCTTCGTCGTCTGCACTCCAAACTGAAGATATTTTTATATCATTTTCCACCAAGCAAGCTAGTTGCAGAATGTTCAGAGAAGAAGGAAAGTTTACTGTCATTTAATGTCTCCAAACTGCCTCCTTCCAAAGGTATTTCTTGTTGAACCTAGTCTCTAATGGCGTCTGTGTTAGTAACGACGTCTCTCTTATTGTCCAGTTGTTACAATAAAATAAACTGTCTGACAAAAATAAACAAATAAAAATATAAAAATAATATACAAGAAGAACCCAGAAGACATGGTCGGATGTGACTCACTTCATACACATACACACCATCAGCAGATATGTACATTGGGACAGATAACATTCGCTGTAACAGGTATAATGCAAACTATCGTGCATTAGCTTTGTTCGTTTTTAGTGTTGTTACCAGAGGGGAGATAAGGGCTGTGAACAACGTCACATATCGAGTGATTGTATTGTCTGTTAACCGGGGATCTAGAAACGACGGAGAGGCTCCGTCCCGCCGCAGCAGCAGTGGTCCAGAACCCCACGACGACTATCGCAGTCCATTTCACCCCTCCGCCAACCCACACCGAGCCCAGGGTTATTGTGCGGTTCGGCCCCCAGTGGACCACCCTCTCCCCCCCCCCCCCCCCACACACACTCACAGGGAACGTCTCACACCAGACGAATGTAGCCCCTATGTTTGCATGGTAGAGTAATGGTGGCGTAAGAACCAGTCCGCATTTGCTGAGGCAGATGGAAAACCGCCTAAAAACCATCCACAGACTGGCTGCCTCACCGGACCTCGACACATGACCGCTGGGCAGATTCATGCTGGGGACCAGGCACTCCTTTCCATTCTGGAAAGCAGTACGTTAGACCGCTTGGCTAACTGGGCGGGCTTATCGAGTGATCACTGTGAAGGACATGTCTGAGGCAGCGTTATCAGCACTTAGCAGAAAATTGAAAGGGGTCTCATTGTGGGTCTCCATCTGGCCAGCTGGTCGAATAATGCGGTATCCTGTTTTATGGCATTCAGATATGGCAGTGACTATGTTGGATTCCATGAGAATGAGATGGCGAGCATACTCGTCGTCAAGGCTCCAGTCTACCACGTCTGACCACCACAAAGGGCGGGGGGGGGGGGGGGGACGCCGTAATGTGCATCAAGCAGATCGTAACCCTTCACATCTGCGCTTTCCATTCGAGAAGAAGTAGAAGATTTCCTGCAACAGTCTGTGTCATCACGCACCGTTGGTCAGATTCTACCAGCAGCCAGACTAGGGAATTACTGGCCCATGCTTAAGCTGCCATTAACAGCACAACACAAACTCCAGTAATTGGCGTGGTGCTGTGACTAGGTAGGATGGAATGCTGACGAATGACTTCGCATTGTGTTCAACAATGAATCGCGTTTTGTGCACGTCCCCAGATGGTCATTGTTGGCGAGCATGGCGGAGAGCGTCCATCCAGTGCATGGAGATAAAAAGCGTCGTGGCAGCAGTCGCGATCACTGAATAACAAACAAAATTACAAGACGTTCTGCCTGCAGTGAGCCATCACATAAGTCACGTTTGCTGCCAAAGGAGTGGACTAGCGGCAGGCGCCAGTGTCCATAATTTCGACTCTCTAGCGCCGTTGGATCATGTTTCCTGACGTGGGTTCCTATCCTCAGTTTTTTCCCCGATACATGCTCTACAACCCCTCAAAGTTCGCCGGTATTGCTTTTGTAACACCCAGTATATTACAAAGCCCAACGGCATTGTCGCAATGGTAACACCGATTCCCCTCAAATCACCGAACGTAAGCTCTCTCAGGTGGGCGAGCACTTAGATGGATCCGGTCTGCCGAGCGCTGTTGGCAAGCGGGATGCACTAAGCCCTTGGGAGGCAAACTGAGGAGCTACTTGATGGAGAAGTAGCGGCTCCGGTCTCGGAAACTGACATACGGTCGGGAGAGCAGTGGACTGATCAGATGTCCTTCCACATCCGCATCTAGTGACGCCTGTGGGCTGTGGATGATACGGCGGCCGGTCGGTACTGTTGGCCCTCCATGGCCTGCTCGGGTGCAGTTTAGTTACTATATTGAAAGACAGTTTCAAACAGAAGTTTCACTACTGGCTTGCTGCATCTCCGCAGTCGGAGATTACGATTTTCTGATCACAAAGATAGTGTTCCAGTCCTGTTTTAGTTGTCTTTTACCATATAGCTCCCGAAACTACAACAAATCGGCCAGCACAGTGTTGGAAATTGCAGTAGGCAACTGTAGTGGTATTTAATGCTTGGTGCGCACTTATTTTTAACAGACAACTCCACAGTCGGATACGTCAAGGAGATTCACGAAGACAGACAATCTTACCAGTCAAATATTTGGGACGCTTTGTGAAACACTTCCTTATTTAAGATGAAGAGGTTTTGCCTTTTACCAGAGCAGACAGGCAAACTTTCTGCAATTGGAGGCTGTAGATGTTTATGACCACAAGGGACTTAATAAGAGAACGTGTACGTCGAATGAGGAAAAAAATGGTCACTTAAATTGGATGCCGACGTAAGAAAGAAAGCACAATAAAATACATCCTTGCTATTGGAAACAGGAAACGTCTTGGCAACAACATTTCCTAACAGATATTTTGTCTGCCGCGACTAAAATGCTATTTGGACAGTCACAATGAAATAGACACCAGGAACATATGTAATGCACTTCGTTGACAATAAGGGAAAATGATTTCAGTTAAAACTTACTGTACGTTGGGCTTGGAGGCATGTGCTGTGGGCTATTTGTTATTCTGTTCCGTGCTCTGCTGATGGAGACACACTGTTTTGAACTACCATTACAGACATAAAAAGGAAAATAGACTGCTGCAACATACTAACAGCCACGAGACAGCTTATAACATTATATATATTAACTACGAGATATATGCAATGTCCAGGAAGTCTCGTGAAATTACAAGTCATAAAATAATTGTATACCCATCAGAATATGTTAATTCTATAAAGAATGTGAATTTCCTCCTGTGTGTGAAGTATTTAATGTCTTTAACACCAAAAGATAGATATATTTCGTCAGAGACTTTACAAACGATTCAAGATTACTGAAATTGAGTCAAGATTAGTGAAATGACTAAAATCTATGTAATCTTTTGTAAGCACATGAGAAAAAGCTTACTTAAATTATTCTCGCCATGTTAAGAGCATGGAGGCAAAAAAAAAAAAGTAAGAGGCTCTTTTATCGCCTGGAAACTGTAACGTGCCTCTGCCAGGCACTTAAATGTGATTTGCAGAGTATTCATGTAGATGTAGATATTCATGTTTCTATGTGCCTGAATTCTGATTTAAAGAGAGAGTGTTGTTTTATCTGTGTACATGGAATTCGTTTCATGTATTACACCTGATTATCTCCAACATTAGTAACCATTATTTTGTTGGAGTTTTGGGAATTTTTAGAGACCGTAAAGAAAGGATTGGTGACAAATTGTTCGAGGGCATAACGGCCGAACACATTACATGTTCTCTCGTTATTTATATCGTATCACTAAGCAGAATTTCCTTGAGACTGATTTTCCGACCATTTCTTTTAGTTACATGCGTATATTTTTCACGTAAGTATCTTGTTAGGTTGATCGGTCAATTGCTTTCGAAAAATAATGTTGACAATCGCTTCACTGGCTTGATATATCGTGCCTCGCCAAAATCAACAGGCAGCAACCTGAACTATTTCGTGAATGCGTAACAATCATCTTTGAAAAGCAATCATTAATTACATTTACCTAGAATCTTAGATCAGTCAAGCCACTTTCCAACGTTTCCCTTTCTCGTCACGATATTACATTTGTTAGTATCTTAATAATCACGCTGTTTTCTCATCATGACTTACTGGAAAAGTTTTCATTTAAATTAACTCAGGCTTCTGCTTGTAGTAAATTCAAGAGCGAAATGCTTCAAGCTGCAGCCCATCGACCTTTGTTAATCAGGTCAACAGACAAGCGTAGGTTACTAAAATCCATCTCAAAACTAGAGAGAAGATCTAATTATACCGCCAGTTTAAACAAACATTATCTCATGAGCTTTTACGTAAGCACAATGCAGAGGAAGTTATGCGACTGTAAAAACACTTATTCATACTGATGCTTTCCCACCCTTCAAATTGGTGCGTCCAATCACCTTTTGTATGTTCAGTTGTACTTGCTACACTAAAGTGTACATTTTCATTAATTACATTATAAATGGCAAGCAAAATGTATAAATGTCTCTTTCAGTAACTGTCTAAAGGGAATTCTGATTTCTGTTTCATCTTCAAATAAGTTGGCAGCTTCTCGGACGACACACTAGAAATCCAATTTTTATCGCTTCTTCCAGCTCTAGTAACGATTTTTATGTTTTTAAGGTGCCTAGTTGTTCAGTGGTATATCCCCTCTGTAAGTAGTTGATAAATTAGTTTATTTTTTGGAAAAAAAGCAATCAACATTTCGGTGGACAACTGCTTTACCTTTATCTTACCTTCCATAAGTGTAATTTCGCTTGAAGTCTTTGCCTGTGCAGTTCACTAGCAACCTACCCACATAGAAAGAAGAAGCTATCCCAAAAAAATGCCAAAAGGTAGAGAATGAAAATTTTTGTTGTGAAACTTGGGTGGTATTAAGGACAGAAAAAGAGCGATTGGAGAGTTCTCTTGTTTTTCTTTCTCTACACGGAGAATTAGCTGGGAGGAAACTCGCCAGAAGGACTGCGCAAAGTAGACGCAGTTAAGTTGAGCGCAGGAAACTTTGGTGCAGCAGATAGTTGGCGGCCACTGCAGAGGCCGCTGCTGTCAGCACTAGCTCTAGCGTCGCGTGACGTCACGGAAGCCAGTGTCACGTCACAGCCGCTCGCCGACTAGCTGTCTGCGTACAAAATTCATGTGATTCAATACAGCACGGGGGATCTATGAACGAGGCTATTTTAAAGTAACTGGTTCCACATTACACACCTTAAATTACTGGGAACCAAACACCACACAAGTCGTGGAAATAAAATGTGCTCCAATAGTTTTCGTAGAGACATTGATGAGGCAATAAGTAACGCGGAGAAACAGACTTGTAAAATTATTATTATTATGGCGCGTAGCTAGAATGGAAAAAGACTTGTCAGGTTTGTTTTCACTCTTTCTGTCGGGGCACGGTCGTAGGCTTATGAAGAGATAGCTGAATAATTAACTTGCTGTGAATATACGAGGATCGTTCAATAAGAAATGCTCCACATTTTTTTCTCAGAACATATTTAGCGTTAAGAGTCAGAATTTGGTGATAATATACATCAAAATGTCTTGCCCATGTTCTATTTGTCTACGTAGTCTCCATCACGCTTTATGGCCGTACGCCAACGTTGTGGAAGAACATGTATTCCCTCAGCCATGTTTTCAGTGCATGAATGACACTCTCGGCGTCTTCAAAGTGTATTCCCCGTAGAGAATTTTTAAGCGGCCAAAAGCGTGTGCCACGTCTGGACTGTAGTGTGCAAGAGTGAATGATGTCCAACCCAATCTGGCGAAGTGTTCCCGGGCCCTCAGGCTTGTTCGTGGGCGTGCATTATAATGTTGAAGCAAGATTGCTGCTGGATTCTTGTCCGATCGAACACTTCGAAAACGGCTCTTGAGTTTATTCGGTCTCTTCATGTATGCCTTTGAATTGATGACTGACCAACTTGGCATCATATCCACGAGAATAACGCCATCACAATCCCAGAAAACTGACACCGTGACTTTTCCAACATAGGAGATTGTCTTGAATATCTACTTTTGTGATGAATGAAGATGATACCACTCCATGGACTGCCTTTCTGTTTCCGGCGCAAAGTGATGCACCCAGCCTTCGCCCCCGTAACGATCCGTGAAAGAAAGGCCTCTCCGTCGGTCTCAAAAAGCTCCAACAATTCAGATGAAATGGTCTTTCTTTAAATTTGTGATCCGCTGTCACGGCGTAGAGAATCCGTGGAACCCATTGTGAGCATCTCTTTGACTATCCGAGAGTCTCTATCATTGCAGAAGCACTTCCAATGCTGACCGACAACTGTACAGCCAATTGTCGAGTTTTGATGCGCCGATCGGCCCGAATAATGGCATCCGGACGATTCAGCATATCTGGAGCAGTGGCTGTGACAGGACGTCCCGAGCGTGGCTGATAATGGAGCTCCGTTTCTTCATTTCCTGAGGCTGTAACTTTCCTTACCCATCGACCAAGTACAGCATAGCCCTACACTGCACACAAACATTTATGTACGTTCACCACGGTTTCTTTTTCTGCACACAAGAATTGAATAACAGCAAGCTGCTTGTATCGTGAGTCGTATGTAGATGCCATTCTGACGCTGTACTACGGCTCTGCCATCTGCCAGAACAGCTCGAAGATTCGTCGGCGCACAGAACAAACATGAAATGTGAAGCACCAACAAGGACGTTTGTCTATGTATATAAATGGCTTTTTAAAAAAGTGTGGAGCGTTGCTCACTGGACGACCCTCGTACAAGGTCCAGTCACATTAATAGGACTACCACCTACGTTCGTCGTCGGAGTGCAACAACCACTCACAGACACCAGGTGGCAGCACTAGCAGTGGAGGGTGTATAAAGCGTGCGGAGGGGACGCTGAAAACAGTACAGTCGTCGTCGTGATGCGGAAACGTAGCGATTTATCTGATGTCCAAAAGCGTACGATCACAGGCTTTTGGGATAAGGGTGGAAGCAGATATCGAAACAGCTAAGTTTTTAAACAATTCGTGTACAGTCGTGGTTGAAGTATACCATGGATGGCAAGATGGCGTTATCCAAAACTAGTGCTGAGACAACTGTGGTGCACCACGGGACACTCCAGGCGGGTGTAAATTAGGATCTTTTAATTCTATAAATTACAGACTAAACATAAATGAATAATGAAGGCAACTAATCCTACTAAATGATAAACTTTTTTCCTGCTTATATATTTATTGTAGATTAAAAAAAACATTTAGACTACAAGGTTTACATTTCCTTAGTAAAATTACTAATCAATTGCCCAACTCTGCCCCTTATTATGACTGCGCAGTCTAATATCAATAACGCGAAATGACTGACATCATCTACATACCAAACACTAGAAGACACTACTTTCATAAATGATCTACGATGGTGTGGAACCTAACGTGATCACAGCTGTTTAGCTTTTATAGTCCTGATAAGTAGAAGCAATTTGCGATATCACCGTATGTACTGCGTCTGGTGCGTCGAAGTGATGGTTCTCTTACTCATCTGTGACGATGGAAGAACTCCAGCCACAATTAAACTCTTTCAAACACTAGGACGGCAGAAGGCGTTCCTCTGACTAACATACTCTACCTTCGTGATCGTTCAGCGGAAGTTGGTGCCTATTGGCCTTCAAGCAGGCACCTCGTTCATGCACCCATGCTGACTGATGTTCATAGCTAACGAAGGCTGGAATTTTCACCCCAGTGCCGCAACTGGATGTGCAATGAGTAGCGACATGTATCCTTTCCATACTGATCACGTTTTATGCTCCATAGGACAGATGGCCGTTGGTATGTACGTATGAAAGCAATCACCCTGGAACAGTTGTCGGAAGGGTTCAGGCCGGAAGGCGTTTCCTGAATGACCTCGTTGTTCCGGAAGTCTCAATGGATCGACTCGAGTACGCACCTATCTTTGAGGACCCTGTCCGCCCCTCTATGCAGTTTGTTTTTGCTCTGCACGATGGCATCTACCAGTAGGACAATGTAACGTGTCACACAGCTCACGATGTGCGAGCGTGGTTCGAAGAATGCTAGGACGAGTTTACCGTAATCCCCTGGCCACCACACTCCCCCGATTTAAACAGAGAATCAGTGGAAGCACCGCGACCGGGCTATTCGCGGCATGGATCGACAAAAACCTAGCGCCTCTCGGCACGGCACTTGAGTCGGCATGGCCCTACATCACCTCGGGTACCTTCCAGAAACAATTTTTAAACTGTACAGTTTACAAGTGAGATTCCTCATTGAACTCCCTTCACATCTAGTGGTAAGAGCGTCCAGTGGATAAGCCTTCAACAACCGAACACAGATGAAGCATGTAAACAGGAAGAAGGTGTACTGAACTGTGAAAAAAGAAGAAAAATAGAAAAAATGAACGGCCCAAGCCTAAGATGAGCAACATCTAGCGGAACTGAGTAGCCACCGTATCGTTGTTATATGGCCACGGTATTGGACTGTGAAGGGGGGAGATTCGTGCTCAAATCTCCCTCGTACTCCCTTTTTTTCTTTTTTTTTCGCACAAAATTATGAACTGTCCTGTCACTGACTTGTCTCTTCTCCTTCAGTAGCCTCGGGCAGTTGTCATACTGTACATTGGTTATAGATGTGAGTTATGTGGTAAGTACATATTACAGTCGCAAGTAAATGTGATGAATAGTGAGAGCAGGTGAGATGTCGCATAGATGTCTCACAAAAAAAAGTACATTGTCGCTTTTTGTCTCTTCGAGCTTAATTGTTTTGTCTGAACAACATGGGACACACACCCGTTGCCATCAAAGCAATATCCTTTCTGTCCCACTCTATTGTTCAACCATGTACTTCTCAGTAGCAGGAACCCAACTCTGAAATAACCTCCCTTACTACATTAGATAGCTGAATAACATCTCTGGCTGCAGATGACAGTTAACAAGATACCTACTGAAACAACAATAATTTCTACTATTGTCTCTCTATGTACTCGTTATCCCCGTATATCTTTCTTCCATCAGATCGTCCTCCTCCAGAACTCCCTATATCGGAAAACGTATTTTTTGCACCTATTAATTCTTTTTATGTCCGCCACTACTGCTACTGCTACTACTACTGCTACCACTACTATTATTGTTCATAGTCAATATTATTTACTCAGATTCTCTCTATAGAGACTCAAATCATTTTAATAATGTTGCCATTTAAAATTCTTATTGCTTATGGAACTATGGTGTAAGAAACGGTACTGTATGTCTGAAATCCTGGTCCAATGTAAAAGAGGGCCTTATGGCCCTTATCAGATCAGATCAAATAAATATATAAATGAATAAAACAATTACTTTTCTTTGTAAGCCGAACTGAAGTTCCCGCCGGTCCGCCTGTACCAGTCTTTCCATCAGTCTCTTGTTTGACGTTCGCAGCTGTTTGTAGATATGAAGCTGAATATTATTGTTCGAAACTATCTCCAAAACTATTGTTATCGCTCAAAGCTATTACTTTTTCTTTCAGCGTCTTTATACCGTTCTTTATTCTTTAACCGCAATATACCGGTTCCGTAAGTGGCACTGTTGTCCGACGCTCTCCACGTAGAGCTTGACGTAACGGCGGAAAGCCGTAGTCTCTTGGACAGTCGGCAGCCATCCCGATACAGACAACGAAAGAAATTTTCGAAAACTGGAAACTTTTTTCGAGTTTCATTCGACACGTTGTGTGAGAATATCTGACACAACGGCAGCGGCCCCGCTGCCGGCCACCCGGACGGCACTCCAGCCATTGCTGACAGCGGACCACCACATGGTCTGCCGCCCACGGCGCGTTGCGAGCGCCTGGCTTTTCTGGAGCAGCCAGACTTGTTAGCCCTGCTGCTGAGCGACGCTTCCTTCCGGACGGGCAAACATAGCCCCCCCCCCCCCCCCAACCCCGCCCCGAACCCTATACTCGCACTTACACCGCCCTCTCCCCCCCCCCCCCCTCTCTCTCTCTCTCGGAGAGTGTATTTGGGCGTGAGCGCAACATCCACGTCAGCTCACTGAGCTTTCTCGTTCTCGTAACACCCTGTGTCTACTAAAAGCTTCCAGCAGCAGCAGCATTGTACCTTCAATTCACAATGTTGGCCGGCCGCTGTGGCCGAGCGGTTCTAGGCGCTTCAGTCTGGAGCCGCGCTGCTGCTACGGCCGCAGGTTCGAATCCTACCTCGGGCATGGATGCGTGTGATGTCCATTGGTTAGTTAGGTTTAAGTAGTTCTAAGTCTAGGGGACTGATGACCTCAGATGTTAAGTCCCATAGTGCTTAGAGCTATTTTTTCACAATGTTTGTATCGTGTTACCAGCCAGTGTCACGAAACTGCTAAGAATGTTAATATATCATAAACCGGAACGCTAGCGATAGAATGCGCTATGACTCTTGTTTCGAAAGAAACGCGCTTGGTTCTCGACCTGTAGAATGCATTCAATACCGCTCGGTTATGTCTAGAGTTTTGCTTTTCCGTAACAGTGGTACGCTGTAGTTTGGATAGGCTTACTGATGAAGAGTTTGCAGATATGCACATAGCGTGTGGGCTCAGCGAACGTAATGCAAGAGCGACAAAACGACGCTATGTTGAGCTGTTCCTGCGGACGCGGCAACCACATCAAAGTACTTTCCCATCCGTACATAGAGGGCTATGAGAAACCGGATCTTGTGTTTCGTGTTGTACTTTTTGATGACTGCACATTATAGGCTGTGAAGGTATTTTCTCCGAAGTAAAGTAGGAAACTTAATCAGTAGTGCACGGTACCAGTATGTTCCAAAGAGCCGCGTGGGGGAATGCTATTTTTCAGTGCCTCAATCTCGGGTCGTATTGATCACAGACATAAGGGGTCAAATGTTTTGGATAGCTCTTGGCATAGCAGCTGTTTGTATACCTATCGGAATAAAGGGAATACTGTATTATCCTACAGCAGAGAGTCAAAATTTAAACACTACGCACCTCCTCTATCCCAAGCAAAATGAGTAAATCGGTTGAACCGCATTAGGTGCGATTTAGGGTGGACATTACGCAGCGTAAAGCACCATCTTTTCACGGTCGTTCCTGAGAAACAACAGAAAAAAATTGATTTTTAGGTACGAAAAGTACCAAGTATGGGGGATGGACATTTATATCATTTCTCTTCACGACAAACCTTTACTCCATATGATATTCTCGGGGAACTTCGAAACGTTTTTCGATACAATTATCTGTTACCGCCATCGAGAAGTTCGAAGTTCGCGTACTTAGGCAAGCAAAATATCCTCGTAATTTCTGTCCTGAATCGTAAATGCAGCTTTAACTAACATAGTGAAAACAAGAGTCCCACGGTCATCACAAGCGTTCTGATGTCAAAAACTCTGGTTTTAGTCAGCATTTTTTTTACCAAAAACCTGTATGATGCACTGTCTCTGTATAATGGGCATTTGTATATACAAAATGCCCAGACCGGTACTTCAGTGGCATGAAAGAACTAAAAGGAGTCTTAACATGGCTGAAAAGAACTTACAATGACTTCCAAACACTTTATCAAACTGGAAAGACTGAAGACACAAATAACGAGCAGCACGCTTTCGATCACCTGTGATCAATGTGTAAAATATCGAGAGAACATGTAATGCAAACGATTTTGCGCAACCTTGTATTTTGCGTACTTTTTTGATGTTCTTATGGGTCCAAGTACATAAATGTGTCGAAGTACAGAAATTGAGTACCAAAACATTACTGACCTACAGAATTCGCTTTATTTAAGCGGAAAACCTTGATCTAACGGGGAAAAGAAGGGAACCAGCTAAAATATGTCCTGTCGAAGCACAAAAAAGGCAACAAGATTTTTTTTTAAAGACCTTGACATTAAAGTGAGGGAAGTACCTCAATCCTCATTCCGACTTTCTCAGTAAAAAATTTGGGATGCAAAAGTATTCGCGCTTCATTGTCTTGAAAGAGAACAACAGAGAGACAGTGGCGGCGGAACAGAGAAGGGATAGTGGCAGTGAAAAAGAAAGAGAGGTAGGTGGTGATAGAAGCAGAGGGAGCAAAAGAGAGAGGAGACTGTGTAAATGAAAAGTACAGGTGAGTAGGGCCTCTGTTTCTGTCAGCTACTCCGCCTGGTATGCAACGTATTTGAGACTGGCGAAACAACCCCAGACTTCAAGAAGAATGTAATAATCCCACTTCCAAAGATTTCAAATGCCGGCAGCCGTCAATACTACCAAACTCAGACTAATAAGTCCTGTTTGACAAATGGTGACACGAATTATTTACTGAAGACAGGAGGGATTCGTACAAAACGACGTCAGGGGCTATCAGTTTCGGTTCTGGGGAAATGTAAGAACACTCGAGGCTTCCCTGACACTACGACTTATCTTAGAAAATAGATTACAGAAACGCAAACATATGTTTATAGCAGTTACAGATTTACAGAAAGCTTTTGACAAATTTTATCGGAATACACTCCTTCAAATTCTGAAGGTAGATGGAACAAAATACACGTAGCGAATGTTATTCATAATTTGTATAGAAACGAGACTACTGTTATAGGGTTTCAAAAAGAGAAGGCTTTCGTGCCGATTGTTAAACAACGCGTTTCATCCTTTTGGGGCATTACCAGATTATCTACAAAGAAGGGGAAAAATAAAAATATATTAATACGAAAAGGGGTATCATTCTGTCATTCACCTCTCCAATGAGTAAATGAGTAATTTAAAAATCGTCTTAAGGAAAAACTTACGTAGTATTCTGTAAATATGCATTCAAATGGTTCAAATGGCTCTGAGCACTGTGGGACTTAACTTCTGTGGTCATCAGTCCCCTAGAACTTAGAACTACTTAAACCTAACTAACCTAAGGACATCACACACATCCATACATCCATGCCCGAGGCAGGATTCGAACCTGCGACCGTAGCAGTCCCGCGGTTCCGGACTGAGCGCCTAGAACCGCTAGACCACCGCGGCCGGCTAATAAGCATTCCCCAGAAAATGTGCGAGATAGGACGTGGGCCTATAAGGCAAATATCGCAGTAAGAAGTTTTCAAAAAACAGGAAAAAGGACAAAAAACCAAAAGAAGCCAGAGCATAAACCGCAAACTTTACGTTACACGTACCACCATCCGTAGACACAGAAGCGCAGAAACAGAGCCACATTTAGAAACGTGGCATCTTCTGCATGCACAGCATTAGTTTCTTTAAAACAGACATGTAACCATATCTGGAGGGAAACAGTATGCAGCGCGAAGTTTAGTATGGGAAAAGTTCACCTACGTGGCGCGGAAAGATGTAACGTAGAAATTAATGCATTTAAGGTGTAATGAACAGTTACGTAGGGAAAATGAAAACTACAAACGTTTAAAGAAATTATAAAAAAAAGTACGCCGGCCGGAGTGGCCGAGCGGTTCTAGGCGCTACCATCTGGATCCGCGCGACGGCTACGGTCGCAGTTTCGAATCCTGCCTCGGGCATGGATGTGTGTGATGTCCTTAGGTTAGTTAGGTTTAAGTAGTTCTAAGTTCTAGGGGACTGATGACCTTAGAAGTTAAGTCCCATAGTGCTCAGAGCCATTTGAATCATCAATAAGAGTACAAAATTGTTTGCTTGGTTGATTCTGGGAGAAGGAGACCGAACATTGAGGTCATCAGTCCCATCGGATTAGGGGAGGATGAGAAAGGCAGTCGGCAGTGTCTCTTCAAAGGAACCATCCTGGAATTTGCCTGAAGCGATTTAAGGAAATCACGGAAAACCTGAATCGGGATGGCCGGACGTCATCGTCCTCCCGAATGCGAGTCCACTGTAAAAGTACAAAAGATGATTAAATGCAGCACA
This sequence comes from Schistocerca cancellata, assembly GCF_023864275.1. NCBI lineage: Eukaryota > Metazoa > Arthropoda > Insecta > Orthoptera > Acrididae > Schistocerca > Schistocerca cancellata. The sequence goes on from NC_064634.1 coordinate 195,091,371, forward strand.
TACTGATCTGCAATTTGGATGTATGGAAAGAGTGCTGCCGTAAAATTAGCAGCGTACAGCGTATGCCCTAACATTTATCGCCAGATGAGATAAGGTATAGTTGTCTGATAGGAAAAAAATTGTAAGGAGGATTAAAATTAATGTGGAATACTATGTCGTTTTCCCTCACGACGATTTTTAAGTTACTTATTTACTTACTGTAGAGGTGTACGAAGGGACCGTACTCCTTATCGTTTTAATATTTTTCTCTTTACCCTTTCTACATTCATTCTACATTCATACTCCGCAAACCACCCAACGGTGTGTGGCGGAGGGCACGTTAAGTGCCACTGTCGTTACCTCCTTTCCTGTTCCAGTCGTGTATGGCTCGCGGGAGGAACGACTGCCTGAAAGCCTCCGTGCGCGCTCGAATCTCTCTAATTTTACATTCGTGATCTCCTCGGGAGGTATAAGTAGGGTAAAGCAATATATTCGATACATCATCCAGAAACGCACCCTCTCGAAACCTGGACAGCAAGCTGCACCGCGATGCAGAGCGCCTCTCTTGCAGAGTCTGCCACTTGAGTTTGCTAAACATCTCCGTAACGCTATCACGCTTACCAAATAACCCCGTGACGAAACGCGCTGCTCTTCTTTGGATCTTCTCTATCTCCTCTGTCAATCCGACCTATTACGGATCCCACACTGATGAGCAATACTCAAGTATAGGTGGAACGAGTGTTTTGTAAGCCACCTCTTTTGTTGATGGGCTACATTTTCTAAGGACTCTCCCAATGAATCTCAACCTGGCACCCGCCTTACCAATAATTAATTTTATATGATCATTCCACTTCAAATCGTTCCGTAGGCATACTCCCAGATATTTTACAGAAGTAACTGCTACCAGTGTTTGTTCTGCTATCATATAATCATACAATAAGGGATCCTTCTTTCTATGTATTCACAATAGATTTGTTTATCGATAATCGGATGATGCCCCAAAAGAGCCAAAAGCATTGATAAATAAGCGTTATTTTACAACCAAAGCTGTTTTCTGTTTGAAGTACTTTGTAACGGTTGCTGTACCAGCTAGCCAATGGAGTGGAAAGATCTTACTTTGGTAAGAGTCGAAATACATCAAAGGAAAGCATTAGTAGAGAGAAGACTAAGTCAGGAGTATAAAAGATCCCTGATGTTCTTCAGTCTGAACGTTGAGCTCCAAACCGAAATTTGGGAAGGGAATTTAAATTCAGAAAAAAACAAAATATCTTAATTGTGTCAGAAACAGCAAAGGACTTGGAAAATCATTTGAATAGAGAGGAAAGTGTCTTCGAAAGATAACACAAAATGAGCATCAACAGAATTTAAACAAGTATATGGAATGCAGTCAAATTATATCAACTGAGAGAAATTAAACACTGAAAGTAGTAGACAAATGTTGCTATTAAAGGTGCAAAATAACCAATGAAGCCAAAGGAAAGAGAACATAAAATAAATTAAACTATTATGAATTCTTTCTGAAGGCGTTTGTCTGAAGTGTAATCCTGTGTGGAAGTGAAACTTTGACAGTACACAATGCAGACAAGGGAAGATTAGAAGCTCTCACACAGAGTTGCTACAACAGAATGCTGTAGATTTAATGGATAGATCGTGTAACTAATGAAGAGGCACTCGATCGAATGGCGGAAAAAGGGTCTCATTGAACTAAAGGAAGGGTTAGGTTGATCGGAGACGTTGTGAGTCATAAAGTAATCGCCAGTTTGATAATAGAGCAAAGTGTGGGGGATAAAATTCTTAGCAGGATACCAAGGCTTGAGTAAAGTAAGCACATTCAAATGGATGTACTGTACGTTACAGTAGCTATGTACCGATGTAGGCGTCCACAGTATAGACTAGCTTGGAGAGCTTCTTCTTAAACCAGTCTTGGGGATATCATAATCATCATCATCATCATCATCGTCATCAACAACAGCAACGACATGACCATCGATATTTATTCCCATCCTTTTCAGGGGTGTAGACTCAACAATGACTTGACTTCTTATACTTAACAAGATCCACAGTAAAACAGAAATGGTTTTCGTCCATCAGTACCTTAGTAAATTACAAAACATATACCATCCACTTAAAACGTTAATTCGTGATGTGTATGTTTGTGGCCGCAATGTAAAGCTGTTTCCATAGGTGCAGACAACTTGCACATACATGCCCACCACTGTTAGCGCCTCGGATGAAAGTAACTGTCTCTTCAGCTATGTAAATACCTAGTAACGTGGGAAAATATTCTTATACTCTGTCATATGAGTGTAATCCTATGATTCATCAAATCTTTTTATTCATTCTTTACAAGTTAATTAACACAGAATCGTCTCCAGGAGTGCAATAAATTTGAAAAGTGCAGTAAATAAGATTGCTATGATTCACATTACTGCATAAATGTAGATATTTTAAAGGTATTTTAACTTCAGAATAATGATAATGAACTTTTGCTTTCGTCATTAAGTGTAAATATCACAATAAAATGGAAATGTTAAATCTGTTTGTGCCTTCAGATATTTATACCTAGTGCTCATTTGAAATGAAATTGTATTAACATAATTGTCTTCTTATTGGCGCAATGGCACATAATGGTACAAAGTTTGGCATCAAAAGAAATCATCAGAAAATTTAACTCTCAGAACTCTAGCTTACCCTAAGAATAGAAACGAAGAGGGAAAGTTGGAGGCAATACCATTGTCGTTGGATGTACATTCAGGGTATTGTAAACAGCAGCAGCATTTCAAGCAAGGACTTAGAAATTGTGCTTTTGGTAATGATGTAAGCACGCTACAGTAACAGTAAGAACGTCTCCAGGTGACGTAATGTGACATGGCAAGATATCACGCATAAGTGTACCTTAATTTTATAACAGGGAAATATACAGCTCGAAATGAATTTTAAATTAGTTTCACTCTTTCGAAAACGATTTCTTAATGATAATTCGTCCCGTGTCAGTAACTCTTCTGTCAGCTAGTTTGAAGGCAGCAAATCATTTCCACAAGAAATACATTTTCCAACATTGAGGGGGACCCTTTTCTTTTTATTAGTGTTAATAAAGTATTTTTCGCTTCGTGTCATCTGACTATCCATTATACGCACATTTACCTGTTTTATGAACATTTCGTCATTTAGACGTGGGCTGCCCCGGGAACTATAACCAAGTTCATCATTCACCCCAGTGTAGTACAAAGACCCTTACTAACATTGTACGAAATACCCAACTGGCTACAGAGAATTGTTCCAACCTTATCTGTAATAGAATTCTCGTCCATCGTCATTATTTATTAAACTTTTCACAAACAAACATTTAGTAACCGAAGTGTTATCGCGTGGAATACCAAACGAAATTTATTACTGGGTTGAGGATTTAATTGCACGAAAGACATAGCATGTTTTCTTGGATGAAGATTTAGCCACAGATGTAGAAGTTCCGGTGTTCCCCAGGGTACTATTTGTGTGTTGGCACCTTTTCTGTGCATATTGTATCTTAATGGCATGGCAAACAAAAATAAATTCAGACTTACTTGCAAATGATGCAGTTATGCTTTTATAATGAAGTTGCGTAACAGACAAAGATGCGCTAATAACAGAAGAATCTGGACTGACGTATATTTTAATATAAAAATCAACTATTCAGCGAAAGCATTTCTTAGGTTGCAATAAAAAGAACTAAATGAAGAATCGAGGAATGTATACCGACTCATTACGTATCTCCCGCGTAACGAATGCGAAGACAATATTTGATTAATTACGTAGTGCACAGAGAAATTTAAGCTGTCAGTCTTCCTGAACTTCATACACTAATGGATCTGGAGGAAAATTGAATATACGATGCAGTGGAAAGTACCCTCTGATTGTGTTCTGAGGATGTAGATGTAGCTTTAACATACAGTTGAAGGCTGAAAAAAATTTTGCAAACAAACATTTAACGACTCATCCGTTAGGAAAGAAAGTAATCTCCTTTATTTTGCGTTGAGGCGATACACGCTTGTACACTAACTATGGGTATTGCTCAGGATGAGCTTAGTGGCTAAGTTTTGGTCCCTAGGAAATAGAACTCAATACGTCGCAGAAAACGGGGAAAGTCGTAAGCTGTGTAAACAGTTTCTCACTTATCTCCAGGAAATATTGAAATACTAGCTGACAAACCCGGTATTTCCTGGGTATTCATTAATTTACCAATTTTCTATTAGAAAGGAAAATAAAAAAGAAATGTCTTTGTAGTGTAACATAAAAAAATTAATTTACATGTATTAGTGGAAACACCTTTGAAATTATGAAACATTCTTACAAAGAAATATGCATAGTGTGCAAATGTCTCAGTTCAGTTCAATATTCTAATTAAGAAACATACAATGAAAATACAAGTTCTGTTGATGTATTGTAGATATGTCGCAACGGAGTAAAATTCTTCGGACACGAGGAACACACGAAAAGTATCTTTTTTATGGATTTTCAGCATGCTATATTAACTGCAGGACAGCAACTTGTGCTATACAGTTCGATACAGAAATAGCCAAAGTTGTGAAATTCTATTTTCAATTAACTGATGGCTTGTTTAGGGTACCTAAACTCATTTTCAAATCGTTCACATACACAAAACATTTAATTTTCGAGACAGCATACAAACCATGTGAAGGTTATTCAAAAGAGTAAAATGACTAGAGCTTTCCATCATGAGTGATTTAGGAAGAAGTACTACATATTACTAGTTGTGAGAATGGCAGATATAATCAAACAGAAACTCGTACTACAAAGGCAGACGCTGCACGATAGGCGTGATGCACAATCGGGAGGCTTGCTATTAAATTCCAAATGCGCACGTTACAGGAAGCGCCAATAATATAATGATTAAGGCTTATTCAAAGCCGCCTATTACACACACCAATCACGATTGGAATGGGGGAGGGAAAATGGTTGTGGTAGCAAAAATGTCTACCACCACGTACCATAAGATGGTTTGTGGTGGACGAATATAGATGAAGACATAGAGGTATGAAGACAGCCTGTTAATTTCGTTAGTGTTTCCAAAAATCACTCCTTACAGATTTACTTGTATAAAGTTTTGTAGAAACAAATTTCTAGCTCTTCCTAAAATGTTTAAGAAATTAATCATTTATTTATACATACAGTAACTGCAGAACAAAGTGAATGTTAATGTACGTATTTCACTCAGGCTTTGTTTATGTTAGCTAATCAAGGCAGACGTGATAGACTCTGAAAACACTGTTTTGTGTCCCATGAAAGCAACATTCGCTTACTGAAATTTACATCTACTTCACAGTTTTTATTAAACTGAATTATACTACGTAAAATGGAAGCCTTGCGGTGCCTAAAGCAATATTTCAGCTTATGGAGTAGTTTCCAATCAAAGACGCCCGTCTATTTCCATTAAAGCGTGAGCTTTTTCTCCGAACAGGTTGCCAGGGCTACAAGTTCTGCACAGGGAAACGACTAGAACGGCAAACGAAGGAGCTTCGAGACTCTATTTGCTTCTAAATGTCTCCAGAAATTCGCCCTGAGCGGCGCTTGCCGTGTGCAAAGAAGCCAGAAGGCCATGGGTAATTCAGGGCCAATTACTACGCCTTGAGGAACTCCCCGACTAAGCGAGTCTTTGCTGGACCGGCATCGCCAAGCGGCGGATGGTAGGAAACAGTGCGATGGTGGGGGATGGGGGGGAGGGGGTAGGTTAGCAAAGGATGGCGGCAAGAATAGGCCCGTGGGTGAAGGAAACAGAGTGGGAGGGGCTAGGGTAGCGTAGGGGTAGGGGCCGTCGGCTTGTTTGCATTCCAGGCTTCTCAGCACAGACGAGAAATATGCGCCTCTGGAAACCGGTGCACTCAGACTGCCAGAAGATGTCACAAAGAGAGACCAATCCAACGCCAACAGGAGAAGCACGCGGATTACTTATTCATTTGGCACTTCGCTGTAGAATTACAAACCAGCTGTTGGTTCGTCGCAGTGTTAGTTACTATTAGTGGAATAACAATGTTCCATATCCTTTTTGCTTGGGGAGAAAATTCCACTTCAGAGCCTGGGTTCCAAAAGACATTTAATTTTTGATACCGCAAGAATTTGCTGCTGCAATGCCTGTTCCTGTTACCTTAATTTCGATCGTACGTGACGCATTTCGAAGAACAACTTTTGCTGTCAAAGGCGCCTTTTTAAGCGCAACAGGAATTCTTAAATTCCATGGGTGTCTTGGCTGTAATGTAAACATATAAAAATTTATGATTATTGATGTTTATTGACCTATATTGTTCTTCCAGACGTTGGAGTTTCCTTTACCTAGAAAATACATCACTATGACAGATGATTTTTATATGCTAAAGAAATGAAATGTAAAAAAAAAATAAAGACAAAAATATGAAGTTACGAATAGTCAACAAATCATAGATATTACGATGTCAGTATACAGAATTTTTTTAGTAACGTGAAGAACATAATTACTTAGCAGGTTACATTCCTTGCCCATCATACTTTTAAACTTGTTCAGTTTGAGAATTTTATTCAAAAATATAAAGAAATTCATTAAGTCACTCTCGAGATTTTCAAGTATTTGGTGTTCGTGTTTTTTATAATGCCATTATATATCCCGTCAATGAAGTAACAACACGTTTTGATGTCGTTATTTAACTGCTAGTAACCTATTTATTCTACTAAGTTTTCTTGAGCGAGCGTCGCAACTTTGCGGATACTTTTGCAGGCCGACGTTTTTCGTCGTTGGCTATCGGTTTTCTTTCAGTCAGCGTGACTGCAGAATCGACAGTAATTTTCAAGACGAAACATAGGAGAGTGTGGGCTAATTTGGCGCACTTAAGGCATTTTGACTATAACCTTTTTTTCTATAATACCTAGAGGCTCCACTTTTCGATTAGTATTAACTGCATGTGTTTACTGTAACATATCTTAAAACCCGAAATATATAGCTACAAGTTTTAGGAAAAAAACTGATAATTATGACATCACTGCTCGGCATCATTTGAGCCGAGACACGAGGTAAAATGACACAGTAAGTGGGATCAATTGGCGAAAGGATTAGTTTAAGGTACTTAATGGTATGGTAGTTTAATGGTATAAGATAGTTAAAGGTATGAGATATTTAATTCCGCAATTCTTATAATGTAAAACCGCACAGTGGAGCAAAGACGTGAATAAGCAGGAGTAACCTGTTTGTTCAACATGAAAACTCCTCGGCGGGAAAGCCTGTAGAATTACAAAATATATGTATTGAATATTATGTTTATTACACAACACAGTTTAAAAAGGGAAAATATCGAAAATAGCAGCTTAATTAAATGTGGAATAGATAAAAAACGATAGCAATAGTTTTCTTATAAAGTAGTGACAAAAATGAAGAAGAGACTCGAATATTAGCGCATTCAGTAATTGATCTCTTGCACGTCTGTAAAACAACTAACGGTTCTTCAGACAGGAGTCACAGTTATAGTTTTGAGGACTGTCTCACCCATTGCAATCACAGTGACAGCAAAAAGCACAGGAAATATACCAGTACCATTTCTAGCCACCCTTGCGAATTCGCCACATACTATGTACAGATATTTGCCTGTGGTATGGTATATAGGATGGCGCTAAGCCTAATAAAAGACCCATTATGAAAATCAGTGACGGCATTTCTTAATTCATCCCCCGTCCAAAAAGCTCTGTTTTACGGATGTACGTCTTCGGCATCTGAACAGACGAACCTATTCATATAAATATTTTCACTTTTATTACATATGCAGTAAGTATCTCATTCAGCTACCTACTTTCATTACTGACAAACTGAAGTAAAGTAAGATGACACACTCGGCCTCTATGTGTCAAATTACCCCAACATGCATGGCTTATACAAAACTATAGTTAGACACTCGCGCTTTGTTTAAGACGAATAATACTTATAATCATGAGTGTTGATGTGCAGAGAGAGGCGTAACAACAAAAACTTGTGTTTTAACATAACAGCAAACGGTTTACCTCTTAGAAACTAAAGATCAAACATTGGAAGAAACAAAGACAAAACATACTCTTGCTTCTTGGGCAGACCGCTGGCAAGTAACGGTTCCCGCGTTTTGTATGCTTATTTGTATAACTGAGCACCAGATGGCAACGCCGATCACATAAGACTAGCTCTCACAGTTAATGACATACCGACATGCGTCATTTTATCCACCATGCCAAATTTCTCCACTCCACCCTACAACACAAATGACCATGACGTGAAACGTTAGGTTAGAGTTTTTGCATATGTGTAGGTACGAAACGTCAGTGTCTTGCTCCATATTTAACAATACGTAATACTTCGGCATATATTTCATGCTAGTGAAGAGGTATAGTTTATAACACACTATTGGTTCAAACAACATTAGGATTCTAAGGCGAAAGAGCTCGACTTCAATAAATTTTACTCTCTTACCAAATGAGTGCTCGTAATATGTCAGAACACTGACATGTCGTAAATAACTGGTGTGGGTACCTTGGAAAGTTCAGCAATGTTATATTCGATATATGAGTACCTGAAAATCCTTTATTTCATTCGGTATTGCGACAAACATGATGAATGGGAAGTCCTGATCTACCGAAATCTATTTCACTATGTTTATTTATTATTCCAATTTTTCATTAATCGTAGTTTTTCTCGTTTATATATAGACGACTTACATGCTGTTTTTCAGATTTTTGGGTTTCTAATACGTGGGGGAAGTATTTTTTTCTCAACCTAAGGAAAGAGAAGACCAGTGACATTGCTTTTATCGGTTCATATGTGAACCATGACGAGAATATCAGACCGTTCTACGAAATTTTTATTTTAGTGTGCTATATATTTATTTAATACGTATGTATTGGCTTTACTCAGTAATAAAACTGAGTTTACTAATTTTCAGGAATATTTTTCTCTAGATATTTCAAGTTGACTAGAGAGGAGATTTAAGGCGCGTTGCAATTAAAGAAGTTTTCAACTATTTTAATGAAATGGCTTCTGTGAAGATACTAGACAATTTGTAGCGGTGTTTAAGAACTGATTTATTATTTGGTAGGAGCGGATTTAAAATACTCTTTCGAGCTTTTGACCTTAATCCCATTTCCTTACGTGAGAATTATAAGAAAAAAGGCGAGTCAGTCACGTCTTTTTTATCAGCTTGAGAATAAGTTGTGGAAGGAAGTGATGTGAGCTGATGAATAACATGGCGAACAGTGCCACCAGAGATAGTTATTCTACGATATTTTTAATTTCTTTACTATCTCTGTCAATTACAGATCAGTATTAAGACAACGCTGCACTGAAATCATGTTTCTTTCGTTTTTCCATGTGACGCGCAGGACTACACGGGAGGGATGCACTCTGTCAAAACTGCAGGTTAATCCGCAAAGCGACGTTAATCCTGCGTATGCTCAATGGATGGTGCCAATATTTCAATCCAGTTCAAAATTTTAACAGAGTCGCGCTCGTTCAAACGACGATAAACGTGTACATAATTTATTAGAATCTGTGTAACTGTTTTACTGCGAAACAATGAATGATTGTAAACTACATGTTCCAGTCACATTAATGTGACCGCCGCCTGTGTTCGACGTCGACGTCCAATAACCACTCATTGACGGAACGTGGCAGCTCTAGCAGTGGAGAGTATACAAAGCGTGGCAGGGGGATGTGGAGAACAGTGCAGCTGTTGTCTAATGCGGAAACGGAGCGATTTATCTCACGTCCAAAAGGGTGTTATTACTGGTTGACTCTCGGACCAAAGGTGAAAGCATTTCCCAAAAGCTAATTTCTGTAAACTGTTCACGGGCCGCTGCGGTTAAAGTATACCATGCATGGCAAAATGGCGCTATACAAAACCGGCTCTGAGGCAAATGTGTTGCAACACAGGCCATAGACGCCAGTGGTGAACGACAGCTGCGGAGATGTGTAAGAGCGAATAGACGTGCAACTGTTAAGCAACTGACAGCCAAGATGAACCAAGGAGCTACCAACAGTGTCTTCTCCATAAATCATACCTAAATGGAAGAGTGCAGAAAGTTGAAATAAACATTTCACATAATACGCAAAAAACTGGTGATTTCTCAAACTGGGGAACAATCAAGAATGGGGTACCGCAAGGTTCGGTCTTGGGTCCTTTGCTGTTCTTAATATATATTAATGACTTGCCATTCTATATTCACGAAGATGCAAAGCTGGTACTTTTTGCCGATGATACAAGTATAGCTATCATGCCCAACACACAAGAATTAACTGGTGAAATTGTAAACGATGTTTTTCAGAAAATCATAAAGGGGTTCTCTGCAAATGGGCACTCATTAAACTTTGATAAAACACAGTATATACAGTTCCACACAGTAAATGGAATGACCCCATTAATAAATATAGACTTCGATCAGAAATCGGTAGCTAAGGTATAATATTCAAAATTTCTAGGTGTATGCATTGATGAGGGGTTGAACTGGAAGATAAACGCACTGAGGACCTGCTGAAACGTTTGAGTTCAGCTACTTATGCTATTAGGGTCATCTGAGTAAATTAGCTTACCACGCCTATTTTCATTATCTGGTTTCGTATGGGATCGTATTCTGGGGTAACTCATCGTTGAGTAAAAGAGTGTTCATTGCACAAAAGCGTGTAATCAGAATAATTGCTGCAGCTCATCCAAGATCATCCTGCAGACACTTATTTAAAGAGCTAGGGATCTTCACTGTAGCCTCACAATATATATATATTAACTTATGAAATTTGTTATTAACAATCCGAACGAATTCAAAAGTAATAGCAGTGTACATGGCTACAACACTAGGAGAACGGATGATCTTCACTACTCAAGGTTATATATAAATGTGGCTCAGAAGGGGGTAAATTATGCTGCCAGAAAAGTCTTTGGTCACTTACCTAATAGCATTAAAAGTCTGACAGATAGCCATATAGCATTTTATATTAAAAGAATTTCTCAATGGCAACTCCTACTCATTAGATGAATTTTTGGATATAGTAAGTGGGTAATTTCCCAACCCCCACAATATATATATATATATATATATATATATATATATATATATATATATATATATTGAGTGTCATGTAATATTTTGTCTACTGTAATATCTTGTATAGACACCTTTTATTAGCCTGACACGTTCCACATCATTACGAAGTGTCGTATTTATGATCTATGGAACAAGTACTAACCTAATCTAATCTAATACCATCCAACCAACGGAACGTTGTTGCGTATTGGTCTCCGCAGTAAGCGCCTGATATGCACCCATGCTGGCGGCTGCCCATCGGCGGCGAAAGCTGGACTTTGCACGCTAGTACCGTAGCTGAACGTCCACTGAGTGGCGGGCGACTGGCGACCTTTCCAGATGGATCACGTCTTATGCTCCATCGGACAGATGGCCGTTGACGTGCACAGCCCTACAATGACTCGAGGTTCCGGGCCGGAGGAGTGAGTGTTACGGTCTGGGGAATGTTCTCGTGGCATTCCCTGGATGCTCTCGTGTTTCTGGAAGGCACAGGGGATCAACACAAGCGTAAATATATCCTCGGGGACAATGTCGAACCCTACACGCAGTTTTTTTCTCGGCACGATAACCAGCAAGAACAGGCTACGTGTCACAGATTAGATTAGATTAGTACTTGTTCCATAGATCATGAATACGACACTCCGTAATGATGTGGAACGTGTCACGTTAATAAAAGGTGTCTATACAAGATATTACATTAAATAAAATATTACATGACACTTAATATTTTAAATTTTTTTGTGGGGTTGAGGAAATTACCCACTTCCTATATCCAAAAATACATTTAATGAGTAGGAGGAATTGCCATTAAGAAATTCTTTTAATTTCCTTTTAAATGCTACATGGCTATCTGTCAGACTTTTGATGCTATTAGGTAAGTGATCAAAGACTTTTCTGGCAGCATAATTTACCCCCTTCTGAGCCAAAGTTAGATTTAACCTTGAGTAGTGAAGATCATCCTTTCTCCTAGTGTTGTAGCCATGTACACTGCTATTACTTTTGAATTCGTTCGGATTGTTAATAACAAATTTCATAAGTGAATATATATATATATATTGTGAGGCTACAGTGAAGATCTGTAGCTCTTTAAATAAGTGTCTGCAGGATGATCTTCGATGAGCTCCAGCAATTATTCTGATTACACGCTTTTGTGCAATGAACACTCTTTTACTCAATGATGAGTTACCCCAGAATATGATGCCATTCGAAAGCAGAGAATGAAAATACGCCTGGTAAGCTAATTTACTCAGATGTATATCGCCAAAATTTGCAATGACCCTAATAGCATAAGTAGCTGAACTCAAACGTTTCAGCAGATCCTCAGTGTGTTTTTTCCAGTTCAACCCCTCATCAACGCATACACCTAGAAATTTTGAATATTCTACCTTAGCTACCGATTTCTGATCGAAGTCTGTATTTATTAATGGGGTCATTCCATTTACTGAGTGGAACTGTGTATACCGTGTTTTGTCAAAGTTTAATGAGAGCCCTTTTGCAGAGAACCCATTAATGATTTTCTGAAAAACGTCGTTTACAATTTCAGCAGTTAATTCTTGTCTGTTGGGTCTGATAGCTATACTTGTATCATCGGCAAAAAGAACCAGCTTTGCATCTTCGTGAATATCTAATGGCAAGTCATTAATATATATTAAGAACAGCAGAGGACCCAAGACCGAACCTTACGGCACCCCATTCTTGATTGTTCCCCAGTTTGAGAAATCACCAGTTTTTTGCGTATTATGTGAACTGTTTATTTCAACTTTCTGCACTCTTCCACTTAGGTATGATTTAAACCATTTGAGCACTGTCCCATTCATACCACAGTACTTGAGCTTATCTAGAAGTATTCCATGATTTACACAATCAAAAGCCTTTGCTAGATCACAGAAAATCCCAACGGGTGACTTACGGTTACTCAGAGCATTTAATATTTCATTAGTGAAAGTATATGTAGCATTTTCCGTTGAAGCTCATAATGCACGTGCCTTGTTCGCAGAACACCAATTTACCGTACTCCGCTGGGTACCAGACTTCCCGGCCTTAGCAGCTGGCCACGGCATTGGAGTTATCACAGCTCTGCCTCCGCGGTTCGCAGTGGTCCGCGCTGGCTTTTTGTCAGGTGGTCACATTGACCTGATCACATATTGTAACTATAAGCAGAAATATATCTATGGTAACTGTTTTTTTTTTAAGTTTTCGCAATGAATTGTAGCTCGCTTTTTACTTATCCTTCGAAGACTGGTCAGAGGTAATATTAATTAATTATCTCTGCAAGAAAGTATAGAGGGTTTTGAGTAGCAAAGAGCTGTTAAATAGAAATAAAAAAAATCCTATATGTAGCACATTTATTAATAATCTTGGTTTGGAAGGGTGAGAATTGTTTTACGTGTTTAAATGTGGAGAACTTAGTTTTAAATGTTGACATGTGTAATCATAGCTTACTGTACCCCACAGACATACTTTCTCGATTTTTTCCCAATGTCTATTAAAGTGAAAGTTCAATAGAAACTAGGCGTTGGCTATAGCTTTCTTTTTTTCATTTACATTACTTCAACAGAAAAAATAAAAAGAAAACTGTGATAAAGTATTTGATTTAGACTGAACCGTTTTAAAGGAACTGTCTTAACTGAAAGAGCTCTTTTAAAAGACGAAAAATCTTCTAGTCAATTTTTACTCATAATTCTCACAGAAGGAAATTATAAACCATTAATCAGGTGAGAAAAAGGAGATAAAAAATATTTCTTTTAGTTTGCGAGTGAGATTCGTACTGTGAAGTTAAGAACGATGGTTTCGGCGTGTAGGGCGCCATATTGCAATAATGAAGGAAATTCTACTGAATAAATCTTGAGAGAATACGTTAGTGTAAAAGACGAAAGTAGTTCCACACGAGAGCGCGCTGACTGTGAGTATTAATCTATTTGTTTCCGAATTTCTTACGATCGTCTTCTACACAGACGAGGTGGCACACTGAATTTTAATGTTTCCGATTTGCTGAAAGTCTGATTGAGACTTACAAACCGTATGCCACTACGGATTAATGTTACTACTGTGTAACTGACGTTCGTTTGAGGAATAGATGTGTGTGAGTGCCAAGATTTGATACAAGATTTCTAACGCAACACTGTTCTTACTGCGGTTTGCATAAATAACTTGACGCATACTTCACGCTAAGTCTTTTGAGAAATACTTGCTCTGATAACGTTAGACAAATAATCGTTCGCTCTGTCTCTAACGTCCTAGACGATTGGAGTCTACCCTCCCCTCCCCCTTCCTTCATTCCTATAAAGTGAATAAAAGGTTTCTGCATTAGAAGCTTTGTAATACTAAAATATTAGTTACAGTTCTTAACAACTTCTAGAATGCAGTTCGCAGGAATGCACTCGTGTAACAAGTCATAGTGCGGTCTTGTTGTACAAGGAATTATTAACACCTATTTTCATGAATAAATTAGAAAATATCATGAGGCTTGTAGCCTGATGCAAGCCTTTCGATTGTACGCCACTTTAGTTGCGTGGGCTTCAATGTCAATGCTTATTTGCTCACAACGTCTCATTTATTTGGATTCAAGGGACTAGGTAAACTTCGAAGCTTCCCTGAGATTGAAACTTCGTGCCAGAGTGGGACTCGGACCACGGACCTCTGCCTTTCGCTGGATAGTGCTGTACCAGCTACCAAATCACAACTGACGATTAGCCCTCACAGTTTTACTCCTGCCATTACCTCATCTCCTATCTTCCAAACTTCACAGAAGTTCTGCGAAACTTCCCGGACTAAGGCTCCTGGTGGATATAGCGGAGCCATGGCTTTTGTACACAGTCCAAGGGTTTGAATTCTTCACTCTGCTGTGGGTCGTGAGTCGTGCTTGGGTAGCTCAGTTGGTGGTGCCGTTGCCCTCGGAAGGCAAAGGTCCAGGTCCGGCACACAGTTTTAATCTGCCAGGAAGTTTCATATCAGCGCACACTCCGCAGCAGAGTGAAAAAAAAGACAGGCGATTCAGTTCTATCCCTGAAGTGTAATTTTGGCTGACCTGCAAGATACCCGCCCATTATGCCCATAATCTCTTCACTAGAGCCGGCCGGGATGGCCGAGCGGTTCTAGGCGCTTCAGTCTGGAACTGCGAGACCGCTACGGTCGCAGGTTGGAATGCTGCCTCGGGCATGGATGTGTGTGATGTCCTTAGTTAGGTTTAAGTAGTTCTAGGTTCTGGGTGACTTATGACCTCAGGAGCTAAGTCCCATAGTGCTCAGAGCCATTTGAACCATTTTTCTTCAGTAGAATAAACACATTTTCCTCCAGCTTTAGATGCAGGTCAAGATGGCAGTCACAACTTGCCGAAATTGGTGTAAAGAGCGGATTTTCCATGAATTCACATCTTACGACCCTCGGTTATCCTACTGTTACATCCCTTTTGTAGACATATTGCCATGAAAATGATTCTTTTGCATTTCAGGTCCCTCCGGGCATAATTTTTCACCCATTGATTCCGCTGCGTATGCACAGAATTCGTTAATTCTTGCTCTACCAACGGAAGGTAATGACAAAGACGAACACTTCACTCTTCATTTAGAATTCCGATACGGATAACTCCTTCTTCTGGACTCTTCTTAACTTTGCTGGAGCCATGTATCTCCGGGATACATTTCGTTATATTACATCTAATACACACTGCTTGCCAAAAAATGCGAAACACCAAGAATAAATGGGTGGGCGTCACTTTAGCTTCGTTTTGTACACACCATCGGTGGCCATGCAAACTATTAGAGTTGCGGTCTTCTGTCGCAGGTAGAACAGACACCAGTGGGCGTTAGTACTGTTCCTGTTTAGTGTTTCTGGCAGGCCTCGCAGGGTTTATAAGACGAGTGAACGGCGTCAGATGTTGGGCGATCACTGAACGACACGAAGATGCCGCGTATTTGTCTTTGACTGCGTTATCAGTATCTATCACAATTTGAAAGAACCTTTTTCGCGTCACCATTTGGCCGGCTTGGTAGAATTGTATAATATCCAGACTTGTGGGGCATTCGTATGTGATAGTGTCCTGATGTTGGAATGCATGGAAACTTGAGGGCAGGCAGTATTGTCGTCAAAATTCTGGTCGACCACGCTTGACCATGACGAGAAAGGATCGTCGTATTGTGCACCAATACCATCGTGATCGCTTACACCTTCACCTGCCATTAGAGTAACGTGTCCCATGCAACACGGTGTGCATCTCGAACCATTGGTCAGACACTACAGCGCCAGGACTGGAGTATTACCAACCCGCGCATAGGTTTGTGTCTGGAATGATACCGTGACTGGGAAACATAATCTGGCGCTGCTGGTGCATTGTGTTCAGCGACGACTCGCCGTTCTGCACAATTCCGGATGAGCATCGTTGGCGAGTACGGCGGCGTGGTGGTGAGAGGTCCCATTTTTCAAATGTTTCGTAGAGGCACAGCAATATTAAACCTGATGTCATGGTGTGTGGAGTCATCCTGTACGACCAGGTTCGGAGTCATACCTCGATACAAGCGATTTATCATTCGGGGCCCTCCTCCCCTCCTTTTCCTTCACACACTTTCATCCGTGTCATTTGCCGTTACTAACAGTGATACAGACAGTATAAAAACGTTTCATTTCGGTGCCAAAGGGGCTGTCTGAGAGTGGTGCCTCTAGAGACAATTACTAATTGTGATACTACGTCTTCCTAGTAATTTCACTACTGCGGCGGATCTGCCGCCTCTTTCATCTTGTGTCGTGTGCGTCTTAAACCCTCCGGGGGTACGACTGAAGAGAACGACTGGTACTGACTGAGGGAACTTTCACAGCACAACGGCACGTCACGGACATCGAAAGTTCCCATGTCTTATCTCTCATACGACAGTACCGTGGTGCCATTTTCCAACTGGACAATGCTCCTCCAGACAAGGAATGTGTCTCTGTGAGATGTCTAAACGATGTTGAGGTACTCCAGTGTCAGTAAGATCCCCAGGCCCCTATAGAGTATGTGCTGGAGCCCCACACCCGTCCCCAATCCACCACGCGTATCTCTTGACATGTCACTCAATGACAGTTTACTCTTTCCTCGGATGAAGACACCACTGCATAGCAGGATTTTCAAGAATGACAACGAGATGTTTTTCGAGATACAATGTGTCCTGAATACAGACGTCTACAACTGAGGTCTCCAGCAAGTCATACATCGTTGGCACTGAAGGATGAATATGTGCAGAAGTTTTAATACAATTCCCAAAGTTCAAGACCAGGATCGAGGGCATCTTGGCCGTATACCGAGCGAGGTGGCGCAGTGGTTAGCACACTGGACTCGCATTCGGGAGGACGACGGTTCAATCCCGTCTCCGGCCATCCTGATTTAGGTTTTCCGTGATTTCCCTAAATCGCTTCAGGCAAATGCCGGGATGGTTCCTTTGAAATGGCACGGCCGCTTTCCTTCCCCATCCTTCCCTCACCCGAGCTTGCGCTCCGTCTCTAATGACCTCGTTGTCGACGGGACGTTAAACACTAATCTCCCCCCCCCCCCATCTTGGCCGTATAGATGCATGAGGTAGAGAAACAAATGTTCGACTGACTCAGGAATACATATTTGCTGACGACAGCTAAATGTCTGCGTGGTAAAGCGTGCATAGAAGCGTAACACTCGTAGCAAGCAATAGAAATCCATAACGCAACTGTTATAAAGATTAACAAAAGACGACTTTACTTTATTTACTGTCTGAGTGTACAGCTTTTCTCTGTAATACACGTAGATTTATACTTTTATGGTGTGTGGCGGTGGGTACTATGGTTGCCACTCTCACTCCTCCCCCCCCCCTCCTCCCCCCAATTCCACCGACGAAAGGACCATGTGAAGAACGATTGTTGGTAAGGCTCCGAGTGTGCTCGACTCCCTCTAATATTGCTTTTGGGTCTTTACGCGAAATATATGTAAGAGGAAGCAATATACTGATTGCTCTTATAGAAACACACGGCCTCTGAATTTTAACAATAAACCACAAACTGATGCACAATACCTCCTCCTGTAGCGTCTGCCCATGGAGTTGGAGGAGCCTCTCCGTGACGCTTTGGCGCTTAGTAAACGAACCTTTAACTACATGTGCTGCTCCTCTTTGGATGCTCTCGTATTTTCTCTACCAGTCCTATCTGGCACGGATCGCAGACTACAAGTACCATTCAAGTATGAGTCAAATTACGTTCTTCGTGGATGGGCTGCAGTTACTGAGGATTCTTCCGATGAATATCCCTCTGGTATTTCCCTTACATGTGGTTAATTTTACAAGATCGTTCTACTTTAAATAGTTCTGTACGCAAACTTCTAGCTATTTAATTGATATAGAAGTGTGCAGCGGTTTTCTGCACTCGTATAATCACTGATGTTTTTGTTGTCTTCCCTCCCAGCAGTGTGTGATGCAGCTGCCCGCGTTGCTCTACCATGCGCAAGCACCTTCATCTCTGAGCAACTGCTACAGCCCACATCCATTCACACCTGCTTATTGTGTTCTCCTCGTGGTCTCCTTCTGCAATTTTTACCTCTCACACTTCCCTTCAGTACTAACTTGGCGATTCCTTGACGTCTCAGAATGTGTCCCAACAACCAGTTCCTTCTGTTAGTCAAGTTATGTCAAGGATTTCTTTTCCCCCCCCAGTTCTGTTCAGTAATTCCTCGTGATCTATATGATCTACCCATCTTATCTTCAGTATTCTTTGGTACACCACATTTCAAAAGCCTCTACTCTCTTCTTGTGCTTATCGTCCAAGTTCCACTTCCGTACAAGACTTCACTCCAGGCAAATGCCTTCGGAAAAGTTTCAAAGAATAATCGTACAATAGTAAGTAATGAGCCCTTCTGTCTATTTATGCATAGTACGTTCATTTGTTTATGTTGTCGGTCAACTGCTAGTCTCTGGAAAAAATATGAATCCTCTGAAGGTATTCCTGCATTTCAGTACAATTTTAAAAACGAAATGCTTTACAGACTAAAAAAAAGTTGCACTGCTCTTGCCTGACAGAGGAATTTTAAAACTGGTTTGTTTTCCCCCTTTTTTTTTTTTTTTGCCAGTTCACATGATACTGGAACGGAGGAACGCCGCATACATATTGTGCAGTGTGCTAGTCGGATTCTCCTACAGGTTACATACTCTCGTGTTCATAATATACTGCGATGGTACAGATGTATGCGAGCATATGCGGCGTAATCCGTGTATGATGCAGCGGAATCTGTAAATGGAGGCCACAGAGCTACTCGAATGCGTTTCATAGAGCGGCGGTTGTGCAAATCCCACTTAACGCTTAGCCACACCTGTACCCTGGTATCAAATTGGCTCTGTGCGATGCTCTTAAACACAGCGACGAAGTGAGCCAGCGCAGAAACAGTTGCTTACTGCACCAACGTTTAGAATTTTCATTCACTGGGACTGCTACACGAGTTTAAGACTATGAAGTGACATACCTTTTGAGAAGTAACTTGATATTTCATCTGGCAGTCATTAAGAATTAAAATGCCTTTTTTTAGGTAAAACTTCTGTTAGTCTATTTGCGCATCCAGGTCTTATCTGTTTTATATTAACGAGGTGAATGAATGTCACATTTTATCAACAGAGATGGACGATCGTATTCCCCACGCGCACTCCACCTCCACAGCCACCCTGACAGCGTGGCATCGGATAAGCTAATGAAAAAAACAAACCAGTTATTGATGTAACACAATCGCAACTTGTTGGGTTATGCGGTGAGAATTACTAACATATTTCCAGACCCTTTTTAATATTTCAGATTACGAAGAATCTCTACGGTGTAATTCGGTAGACTTGCACTGCGAGTCAGTTAACATAAAACATTCCAGCGTATGTGCCATGTCATGTTATAATGTAACTATCAGTGAAACCGTCGTTTCGATCACGGTTTCAATGACCTTCTTCTGGATTTACTGATGTATGCTGAAGTTTAAGGTCCCTTGTACAATGTCTAACAAAGCTTCCAGAAAGCGTGGTTGATCCTTAATGTCACTTCCTGTACGTACACTACATCAGCGAGTATGTAAGCGGTTACTGCTGCAACTCTCTGTGACGAGTAGAATGGCTATCAGACAGCATTAGTGCTCTTCGTACACGGTGATAGTTATTGAACTATATGAAAAAAACGTGTATTAGTTACAAATTACGGCATGCACACAATTTTTTCAACATGTAAACGTCACTACAGTTATTCAGATTTACGTTCTGACATGTTCGATGTGTCTGCCGCCATTGGCGATGATGTGGTGCAGACGAATAGTGAAATTCTGCATGACCCGGTGAAGTGTCGGAACATGGATGGTGTCGTGACCTCTTGAATGTGTTTTCAGCTCACAAATGGTTTTGGGGTTGAATGGTTCAAATGGCTCTGAGCACTATGGGACTTAACATCTGAGGTCGTCAGTCCCCTAGAACTTAGAACTACTTAAACTTAACTAACCTAAGGACATCACACACATCCATGCCCGAGGCAGGATTCGAACCTGCGACCGTATCGGTCGCGTAGTTCCAGACTGAAGCGCCTAGAACCGCTCGGCCACTCCAGCCGGCTTTTGTGGTTATTGCTGTACATCTTGTCTTTAATATAGCCTCTCAAAAAGGAGTCGCATGTGTTCAGATCCAGAGAGGATGGCGGCCAATCGAGGTCCATGCCAGTGGCCTCTGAGTACCCCAGAGCCAGAATGCGGTCCCTAAAGTGCTGCTCCAGAACTTCACTCTTCTACTTCGATGGGGTCGATCTCCGTCTTGGGTTAACCACATCTTGTCGAAGTCAGGGTTACTTTGGAAAACGGGGATGAAATCATCTTGCAAAACCTTCTCGCACCGTTCGGTAGTCACCGTGTCATCAAGGAATCTCGCAACGATTATTCCACGATTGGGCATTGCACACCACACAGTCACTAGCTGAGGGTGAAGAGACTTCTCGATTGCAAAATGTGGATTCTCAGTGCCCCAAATGCGCCCATCCAAATGAAAGTGGGCTTCGTTGCTAAACCAAACCCATAATGCACACTAAATCCCATCATACCGGCGGGCAACCCTGCAGTTTGAAAGTCCTAGCGCAAACCGTTCAGAATTTATGACGATTTTATTTCATATAGTTCAATAATAGACACCCTGTATTTAATGTTGTTGCTAGAAATGGTAGCATATATAAGAGGCGTGAAAAGAGTCAGGTGTTGGATGATCGCTGTGAAGGAAACGGATACGCCACGTAATCGTGTGAGGCACTGAAAATTTCAAAATGGCCAAATTGTGGGTCTCCATTTTTCCGGCTGGTGGAAGCGTGCTATACCCAGATTTCTCAGACATTAGGATTTGACAGTGGCCCGATGTTGAACTGAATGGGGCGGCAGGCATACTCGTCAGTATGGTTCCGGTCGACCAGTCTGACTACCACATGGGAGGATCACCGTACTGTGCATCAAGCACATCGTAACCCCTTCATATCTGCGTCTGCAATCAGAGAATCATCGATGGTCCCCTTGCAACATTCTGAGTCTTCCCACGCCATTGGTCGGCGAAGTGGCAGGAGCCGGTCTACGATATTACCGTCTCGAGCGCAGGCTGCTGGAAACACCACTACAAGAGTTGCTGCGTCTGGAGTGCTGCCGTGACCGGGAAGCACGGACTGCTGAAGAATGCTGAGTGATGAACAGCGGTTCTGCACTACCGCGGGTGACCATATACGGCGTGTATGACAGCGACATGGACAGGAGTCAAACTTCCAATGTTTTGGAGAAGACTGCAGGGTTACTCATGGCGTCATTGCACGGGGAGACATGGGATATGACTTCATGTCACGTCTGTTAGTCACTGGATGAACTCTGACGAGCAAGGGTACGTCACGGACGTCTTGTGGCCTCATGTGTTACCTCTCGTGTGACAGTACCGCAGTGCCATTTTTCAACATAAAAATGCTCGTATAC
Source organism: Schistocerca cancellata (assembly GCF_023864275.1). Classification (NCBI taxonomy): domain Eukaryota; kingdom Metazoa; phylum Arthropoda; class Insecta; order Orthoptera; family Acrididae; genus Schistocerca; species Schistocerca cancellata. Next base: position 195,113,347 of record NC_064634.1, read on the forward strand.
ACATGGAATGTGCCTCTCTGAACTTTCTGTGTGATGTTGATGTACTCCAGTGGTCAGCAAGATCCGCAGATCTGCCCCCTACTGAATATACGTGGATAATCTAGGAATTCCGTCTCAGTGCCAGTATTCAAATTATCAAGGACCAATTACAACAGCTGCGAGCCAGATTGCCTCAGGCGAAACGGTTTCCTCAGATCTGCCCCCTATGGAATATGTCTGGACATCTAGGATGTCTATTCCATCTCAGTGCCAGAATTCAAGATAGCAATGACCAATTACAACAGTTATGGACTACATTGCCTCAGGAGAAGCAAGATCCTCATATTTGTACCCTACAGAATGTGTGTGGGCATCTACGACATCAATTCTGTCTCAGTGCCATTATTTAAGATATCAAGTACCAATTACAACAGCTGTGGGACAGCTTGTCTGAGGAGGTGGTACAACAGCAAAGAATTCAGTGCATGAATCCATGCCAGAGGGGCTCGTACTGCCAAATTCTTTGTAAATTTGACTCGAATTTGAAATCAGTGAAATATGCCACACAAACTGCGAAGTCACATTTCGTTTCCCACTTCCTTCATCGTTGCTTCACTTTCCTTGTCAGTGGCAGTGTGTCCCGTCGTGACTCCTCTATAAGCATGACATTACTTCACAATTTTGAACCCTCGATATTATTGGTCTCCTGTAACGGAACAATTATTGTAATTAGTTTCCTGTGCTGAAGAAAATGGAGATCTGCTGTTGTCTATTGTCCCTTAGAGGACTGGCAGGACTCTTTTTCTCCTCATGTGGCACATGGGTCGCGCGGTGGCAGTTACTCGCGCCTCAAGTTGTCTATGCGGCCTAATGGGAAGTATGCAGATTTCATTGAATTTTATTTTCTTGCCGTAGTCTTCGTGATGTTTTGCAATACGATGCTGTACCAAAGGTAGAAAACTTATGTTCACCTCCGCATTAGTGCAGTTATTAACCTTTCCCGTTACCACGCAGAATGTAAGACAAAAGCTATTCCAGGGCAGTATGAACAGGTGTCTAAATTCTGTGCAGTACAGTTACTTTAATACTTTCGTGAAAATTAAAATCATTAACTACAAAATGAAAATGTCTAATTCACGAAGAAAGGTATGTCCGACAGAATGTTGTGAATTTTTTATGTGATTACGATGTAGAGTGTTTCTGCGGTAAAAGCACGCGACCGACTTGCTACACGTTGTTATTTGACATTGTCAAATAGGGAGACAGGCGATCTGTTATGTTAATATTTGCGGACGATAATCCTAAGTCAAGATAGCAAAAATTCTTTATTGCCAAGTAGTGTCAGCTCGATGACGAGTCATCTTCAAATAAATAAAAAGTATCTGCAGTGCAATTAACTGTGTCAGCCACCAAGTAGCACACATCGTCATAATCTTTTGAGGTGAATCGCTGTTACTGTCATGGGCATACTAAATTAAAATGTCGTCATGATTACATGAATAACGATGTAAATTATGTATCCATGAAGACATTTTACTTTAGTATGTACATGGCAACAAGAGCGATTAAGCTCAACAGATTATGACGATGTGCAATGTGTGGTGGCTGACACCCTGAATTAAGTAATAATTTTTCTTGATCTGAAGATAGTTCGTCAATGAGGTGAAACCAGTTTTCGATAAAGAATATTTATGATCTTCACTTAGGATTTTAATTCACACATTTCGACTTATTATATGATTCAGTGGAAAGTCAAGTGAGTGGGGCACAGTTTGTAAGATCATCGGTGTCACGAAATGGTCGTTCCTGCAAATGACAGGACTGAAATGCATTAATTCTGACGTTCAAAGACATCCAACGATCGATGGGAAGTGAACATTGCTGATACTTATAATGTCGTCAAGAATGCAATGTTTTACATACCATAAGTCTCGTACATTGTTGCCAAGGAAGCGTTTTTTCAGAGCACATGAGCCTAAGAAATGAAACTTTGGAAATCATTTTGCGTATGCTTTTGTCATGTAGTGGAATTTGTCTTGCATTTGATCTCGAAGAATTTAGCAACCTCATATTTCGAGAAAAAAAAATTAAATAAAAACAGCCTGAGCGCGGTGCTGCTGTTTAGAACCATAACTACGAGAAGAATGAGTGCAATTGACCAAAATTTCATCAAATGAACAACTTATTTATTCGTGAGAGACGGTCATACAATTTTAATTACCACATCTACAAACAAGGTTGCGTAATTTATTTGTTTTTTCGCAGGTACATGTCTGAAGTCCTGATTAGTGTTGCAGAATATCGGGACTCAGGGTCTCGTGTTAAAAAATCGGTGGCACGAGGACCTGAAAGACGAGACGAAATATACAGTCAATATGTTAGCAGTTCCTTAAAATACAAAGTTGCTACATTATACAGCGGTAGTCGAAAGCGCTCTTCTTTTCTTCGTAAGTACCACCTATAGACATTTAATAAAAGAATTTCCGCTGTGCTGCAACACAAGTTAACAAAAAACGAATTGGTGCGACAAGAGAAAACGTGGCCAGTCACTGGGCGAGAAGCGGGAGTAGTTAGAACGCCTAAGAAAGCAGTCCCAAAGTCGTAATAATGCAACAATGGAAACTATGCCGCTGAGTGTTTTCGAAACGTGCAGCTCGGATATGCGCTAAGGCGTCCCTTTAGTTCAATGTCTGAATCCGACCTCCTAGCTAACGTTACTCTTCGTTACCGTCATTGACTCATTCAGAAACTCATTTTTGAACTTTCATGTGATTGACCATTTTTGAAATGAATACGCGCTATATTCCGAATTCTTTGTAGTGTCCAAAAGACGGGACATCTGGTATCTCAGAAAAGGCTTATGCAGGACGGGTCATGACACCCCTAAAAATCGGGACATACCGCGAATTGTAGGACACCTGGCTGTAATAGTCTTGGTACAAGACTAGATGAGCCAAAAGAAAATGGCTCGGCCAATGGAAAGTGTCAGGCTAACCTAAACACAGATGTAAGATTTTTCGCTGCTATCGAAAACGAATTACCCCACGCTATGTCACTTTCTCAATGGGCCGCACTATTTCGTTTTGGCTGGTCTAGCGGCAAGCTACAGTACTGTGGCCTGGAGGCTTCAGTGTGTGTCAAGACCATACACATGTAGCTGCAAACAAACAAAAGAATGTTACACAAATTTATTTTTTGTGGGTAATAATTATGTGTCAGAGTCAGCTAACATAGTGTTTTGTTGGATCATACACCTTTTCTCAGGCTCGTCCATTGTGGATTATTATCCTCACTTACAGGTGGATGGCGCACTGGAATCCTTGCACTGATCAAACAAACCTATCACGTCAGGCGCAGTGCTCCTTTGAGATCTCCCTGCGTACTCTATCAGGCTTGTACGGTAACGCAGGCCTGGCATTACAACGCTCTGGCCGCGTCCAGCCTAGCGGTCCGAGCTCCGCAGCGAGCGTGCTCAGGGGTGAAGGGAAACGAAGGCTGCATGCAGCCGGACGCCGCCACAGCTACGCCGTCGCCTTGTCACACGCCAAGCAGTTTGCTGACAACACTGCTTGCGTTAAGGAGAGTTTATAGGCAAAAATAGACATTTTTGACAATTTATGATACAATTCCTACAATTTTCTTCACTCTGTCTTGCACAAAGTGGTATATAAATTATATTTGTGTGACGTTCAGGATTATTTTATTTTTAATTTTATAGTGATGATGATGTTTGGTTTGTGGGGCGCTCAACTCGTGGTTATCAGCGCCCGGTAATTTTATAGTGTTGTATTGTATTGCATGTTAGCCGGGGCCTAGAAACGACAGAGACGCTCCGTCCCCCCCGCAGCCGCAGTGGTCCACAACCCCACGACGACTACCGCAGTCCACTTCACCCCTCCGCCACCCCACACCGAACCGCTCTTTCAGGGTTATTGGTGCGGTTCGACCCCCGGTGGACCCGCCCCAGGGAACGTCTCACACCAGACGAGTGTAACCCCTATGGTTCAAAATGGCTCTGAGCACTATGGGACTTAACTTCTGAGGTCATCACTATCCTAGAACTTAGAACTACTTAAACCTAACTAACCTAAGGACATCACACACATCCATGACCGAGGCAGGATTCGAACCTGCGACTGTAGCGGTCGCGCGGTTCCGGACTGAAGCCCGTAGAACCGCTCGGCCACCTCGGCCGGCTGTAACCCCTATGTTTGCGTGGTAGAGTAATGGTGGTGTACGCGTACGTGGAGAAGTTGTTTGCGCAGCAATCGCCGACATAGTGTATCTGAGGCGGAATAAGGGGAACCAGCCCGAATTCACCGAGGCAGATGGAAAACCGCCTAAAAACCATCCACAGACTGGCCGGCTCACCGGATCTCGACACAAGTCCGCCGGGCGGATTCGTGCCAGGGACCAGGCGCTCCTTCCCGCCCGGAAAGCCGTGCGATAGACCGAACGGCTAACCGGACAGGCTTTATAATGTTACCTGCATATCTCTTGAAACGATGTAATTTCAGATGTGCCCCTCTTTAAATGTGGATGCCTTGGCAATGGCGATTCTAAAGCCCATAAGCATGTAGCTGAATAAAATCCACCAGAAAATTTGGAAATAAACTAAACATTTCCAACATGTATGTAAAACATTCTCGGTTTTCTTGCCGCGTTAGTTCGGGATAAAATCTCAAGCTTTTGACGATAGCCTGGTGCTGTGGTAGCCTTATATCGCCCGTGGACCGATTGCGCTATGTCCAGCAAAATAGGAAGAGTCCTTGTTAGACGAGGTATGAGACAGATTTTTCTTCCTCCTAAGAAAATTAAGGAGATGGTGCGCCCTGTTAAGGACAGTCTCGGCCTCGGGATCCCTGGAATTTATGTCATCCCCTGTGAGTGTGGAAGCAGTTATATAAGTCAGACCATTTGTAGCGTTTCCGACCGCTGTGCAGAACACCACTGGCATATTAAAAATAGAGAACTGGAGAAATGGGCAATTGCGGAGCACAGCCTCACGATTAAACATAAAATACTGTTCGATGAAAGAAAAATGTCTCCACATACTGGGATTCTGTTACTAAGGAGGCTGTTGTACACAGCTCGTGGTCTCGCGATAGCGTTCTCGCTTCCCGAGCACAGAGTCCCAGATTCGATTCCCGGCAGGCTCAGGTATTTTCACCTGCCCTGAGATGACTGGGTGTTTGTGTTGTCCTCATCATTTCATCGTCATTCATGGAAGTAGTGAGATTGGACTGAGCAAAGGTTGGGAATTTGTACGGGCGCTGATAACCGCGCAGTTGAGCACCCTCATCATCATCAACAACAATAAGGAGGCTGTTGAAATAAGGATGAGCGAGGAGAACTTTAACTGTGATAGCGGATACTATCGAGCGGTGCGTGGAAACAGCAGACACATTCCTTGCAGCGTTCCGTTCCCACGGAAGTGGTGACGCCACCAGCGCAGACGTTGTCACCGTATGTGACAGCAGTACGTAATCGCCGACCAATCAGAAGCCGTCACCTGGCTCTATAAGGCCACTACACTAGCAGTGAAGAGAGACAGTTGCTCCTGACTATGACGATGGAGGCTATCGTCGAATGTTTGTGATTTAATCCAGAACTGACGCTGCAAGAAAAGCGAGAATGTTTTACGTATCAGTGCCGTCGCGAAAGACTTCGTTCTCGTATTTTCAGCATGTACCAAAGAGGATTGGCACATGCCTCAGAAAATTAAAACCAACTCTTCACGCCACATCATTATCGGAAGGCAAACTACTAGGAGATTGACAGACTGCTAACACAATCGATCATCTTCAGCAGTATTGAGGAATGATCATTAGGAATAACGGAAATAATTTATAAAGTATGAATAAAGTAGTCTGGGCCTCGGTGTTCCACAAAGCTTCAACTGACAGAAAACTGATACATTCGTTTTGCCCATGTGGACCTGAATCACAGTGTAAATTCTGGAAGGCTGAAGTTTCATGAGCGTATTTTGAACACGAGAACTCTGTCCCTGAAGCTCTTATGCAAGCCTTCAAGCCAATTTAGAGGCACCCAGCTCACCTAAACTCCTCTAAAAGTGTCTACATGGATGGATTTATAATACCAATGAGTCTTTCGATAATATTAGCCGGCTGGAGTGGCCGAGCGGTTCTAGGCGCTACAGTCTGGAACCGTGCGACCGCTACGGTCGCAGGTTCGAATCCTGCCTCGGGCATGGATGTGTGTGATGTCCTTAGGTTAGTTAGGTTTAAGTATTTCTGAGTTCTAGGGGACTGATGACCTCAGACGTTGTCCGGTAGTGCTCAGAGCCATTTGAACCAATAATATTATCTGGACAAGAATGCCCAAAAATGTGTTTGTAGGGCCTAATTTCTCTACTTCTTCTATATCTTATTTCTTGATTTTGGTTAAGTACAGTTAAGTAACATGGATAAGCTCTCTGTACAAAATTTCCTTTGTTATCTTAATTGGTTCCAGAGAGAAACGTATATAAACTTCGCTTGTTTAACATTGACCGCATCGGCCCTCTAAACTCCTTTTACGTTAGATTTACGTTCCACATTTGGAATAATTTGGCATCTATGCAACTGACCAAGAAAGTGGGGAAGCCACGTCATTCACTGCGCTGTGGGAATTGCTTAAATATTCGTGTTGTTTGAAAGCCATACAATGTATTTAATATGCCACCGCACTGTAATGAACTGAAATAACCACTAATTTGATCGTCATTGCTACAGAAGTCTCAAAGGCCATATGATGTGCTCGTCTTCTGACGAACGAGAGTGAATGCTGGCTGGATTGAAGGCGGCCTTAGCGAAAAGCTGAGGTGAGCGTAAGTAGAATAGTAAGAAAGTCATACGGCCGACATCACCAATTATTTGAAATCAGTAGGTCTGTTGATACAACGAGAGAATCATTTTGTAAGGGAAATGATGAACAAGACTGGTGATTCCAAGCAAAAATTAATACTGTGGAAAAATGGGAGTCAGACCCATTACAGGGGACACAAGATAGTCATTGGAGGAACAGACAGGACTGATAATGTTTCACTAATGAAACAATTCAACGATTTTGCACGACCGAAAACTGGTTTCGACTTATTTGTCAGACCATTCTCGGCTTTGGCTGCTTGTGTGGCTCACTACCTCCAACTTGAACTGACAGACGTACTGTGTAGCACACGGCTCAATGACATGTTTATCAAGTCCAAGAATTTACAAGGCCTTTATAAAACGTCATCCCAAGAGCAAAATCCTTGTGTGTACTGACAAGCCGCTAAAGTAATTTCTGTGTCTGGTTCAACGTGTGTGCAAATGTTTCTTCTGTTATGAAACTGACAAAGCTCCGCCATCGTTCGGGCTTAACAGGTTTTAATCTGCGTAACTCCGTGAGCTTGACTTTATTACGAGTCATAGTTCGAGGTGTATTTAATATTCCAAAATCGAAATGTGTATAAATTATTAATGTGACAACTTAATGTTATTTGCCCATATGTAAAGCTTTTAGTAGTTCTGCTCACCGTACTAGCAGTGTCTAGTGTACTTTATTTAATTACACAATGAAAATGTTGTTTTGGAACAAAGACAAAAATTCGAAAATAAACGCTAATGGCACTAATGTTAAAATCCTGTTTAGGGAAGTGTGGTGAAATATTCGCTTCTTAGAAGTAGTCACACTGTTTTCCAAACACGTCTTCAGAAGTTTCCCTCGTGTATAGCCTTTGGCATATATAGCCGCCTCGCTCGTTCACATGCCGACTCAAGACTAGCGCAGTGGTGGGGGAAACCAGAGCTACGCTCCGAGAGCAGCGACCAGGCCTGCCGTTACGGTTCCAGTCTGACAAGCAATATTCAAGAGCTGTTCTTACAGGATCCTTATAAGAGACGACACGTGCCTTTATGATTGTTTCAATGAAACACAGTACGGAATCTGTCAGTCCTGGAACTTATTTTATGTCATGATTCTACCTTGAATGGTTCAAATGGCTCTGAGCACTATGGGACTTAACTTCTGAGGTCATCAGTCCCCTAGAACTTAGAACTGCTTTAACCTAACTAACCTAAGGACATCACACACATCCATGCCCGAGGCAGGATTTGAACCTGCGACCGTAGCGGTCGCGCGGTTCCTGACTGTAGCGCCTAGAACCGCTCGGCCACCCTGGCCGGCTTCTACCTAGAATCATTCGTTCCAAAAATCCAAATATTTTTACGTTCGAATCTGTTATTCAGCGACTGATCATCAGCTGCGTAATCAAACAATAAGGGGTCCTTTCGGTTTTTTAAAAGGAACTTCTTACTTTTCTTTAAGTCAGGGTCCTTTTACTAAACACTGATTTTCTGTAGATTGTAAATGCATAGGTATCGAAACCGTTACGATGCAGTCGAATCTTACCCTAACCCATCTCAGTTGCACCCCACGATCAGAAGCTGCACAGGGATGCCTCGACAGTTAGGAAGTGTGATGAGGTTCTCATGTCTGGACAGAAGGCGCGTAGGTAATTAATGAACAAGTACGACGCGAGGCGTGGAAACGATGGCGCGATTTGTCTGTAATTATTATTGTGTAGTGTGGAACAGCGTAATTTTCATCAAGGTGAACCAAAAAGGTCAACGGATAAATTCCGCGAAAATGCTGATACTGTTGTTGTTGTTGTTGTTGTGGTCTTCAGTCCTGAGACTTGTTTGATGCAGCTCTCCATGCTACTCTATCCTGTGCAAGCTTCTTCATCTCCCAGTACCTACTGCAACCTACATCCTTCTGAATCTGCTTAGTGTATTCATCTCTTGGTCTCCCCCTACGATTTTTACCCTCCACGCTGCCCTCCAATACTAAATTGGTGATCCCTTGATGCCTCAGAACATGTCCTACCAACCGATCCCTTCTTCTGGTCAAGTTGTGCCACAAACTTCTCTTCTCCCCTATCCTATTCAATACTTCCTCATTAGTTATGTGATCTACCCATCTAATCTTCAGCATTCTTCTGTAGCACCATATTTCGAAAGCTTCTATTCTCTTCTTGTCCAAACTATTTACCGTCCATGTTTCACTTCCGCACAAGGCTACACTCCATACAAATACTTTCAGAAATGACTTCCTGACACTTAAATCTATACTCAATGTTAACAAATTTCTCTTCCTCAGAAACGCTTTCCTTGCCATTGCCAGTCTACATTTTATATCCTCTCTACTTCGACCATCATCAGTTATTTTGCTCCCCAAATTGCAAAACTCCTTTACTACTTTAAGTGTCTCATTTCCTAATCTAATACCCTCAACATCACCCGACTTAATTCGACTACATTCCATTATTCTCGTTTTGTTTTTGTTGATGTTCATCTTATACCCTCCTTTCAAGACACTGTCCATTCCGTTCAACTGCTCTTCCAGGTCCTTTGCTGTCTCTGACAGAATTACAATGTCATCGGCGAACCTCAACGTTTTTATTTCTTCTCCATGGATTTTAATACCTACTCCGAACTTTTCTTTCGTTTCCTTTACTGCTTGCTCAGTATACAGATTGAATAGCATCGGGGAGAGGCTATAACCCTGTCTCACTCCCTTCCCAACCACTGCTTCCCTTTCATGTCCCTCGACTCTTATAACCGCCATCTGCTTTCTGTACAAATTGTAAATAGCCTTTCGCTCCCTGTACTTTACACCTGCCACCTTCAGGACTTGAAAGAGAGTATTCCAGTCAACATTGTCAAAAGCTTTCTCTAAGTCTACAAATGCTAGAAACGTAGGTTTGCCTTTCCTTAATCTTTCTTCTAAGATAAGTCGTAAGGTCAGTATTGCCTCACGTGTTCCAGTACTTCTACGGAATCCAAACTGATCTTCCCCGAGTTCGGCTTCTACTAGTTTTTCCATTCGTCTGTAAAGAATTCGTGTTAGTATTTTGCAGCTGTGGCTTATTAAACTGATTGTTCGGTAATTTTCACATCTGTCAACACCTGCTTTCTTTAGTATTGGAATTATTATATTCTTCTTGAAGTCGGAGGGTATTTCGCCTGTTTCATACATGTTGCTCACCAGATGGTAGAGTTTTGTCAGGACTGGTTCTCCCAAGGCCGTCAGTAGTTCCAATGGAATGTTGTCTACTCTGGGGGCCTTGTTTCGACACAGGGCTTTCAGTGCTCTGTCAAACTCTTCACGCAGTATCGTATCTCCCATTTCATCTTCATCTACATCCTCTTCCATTTCCATAATATTGTCCTTAAGTGCATCGCCCCTGTATAGACCTATATACTCCTTCCACCTTTCTGCTTTCCCTTCTTTGCTTAGAACTGGGTTTCCATCTGAGCTCTTGATGTTCATACAAGTGGTTCTCTTATCTCCAAAAGTCTCTTTAATTTTCCTGTAGGCAGTATCTATCTTACCCCTAGTGAGATACGCCTCTACATCCTTAAATTTGTCCTCTAGCCATCCCTGCTTAGCCATTTTGCACTTCCTGTCGATCTCATTTTTGAGACGTTTGTATTCCTTTTTGCCTGCTTCATTTACTGCATTTTTATATTTTCTCCTTTCATCAATTAAATTCAATATTTCTTCTGATACTATGTGCCTTAATGTATTCTGAGTGGACTTTAGATCGATTTAGGGACCTTTTATGAACTAAAGACATGATAAACCCAGTGATAACGATAAACTGCTTTCTTTAAGGATCCCTTTATATTACATTTGTTCACTGACTCAGTTACGTTGAAGATTTGCAATAGTGGATCAAAAGATCAAGCTCTACACAGGGACGCGTTTAATAGTCCCATACAACATTTTTCGCTCGAAATACGACGATCTAACCTTCTACCAATTTCCCCACGGAAGCTATACACATTGGTTACTCACAGTAACTGTTTCCTGTGTTCCGTGGTTCTGGTATTACTTTTAATTAAAGTTTACGTCTGTTCTGCTGGACGACAGCAAGCACAGTACGAACTAAATACTGATACTCTATCGTCAAACAACGTCTGCTGTCTGAAATCTGGAGGTGTATGGTTCAAATGGCTCTAAACACTATGGGACGTAACATCTGAGGTCATCAGTCCCCTAGAACTTAGAACTACTTAAACCTAACTAACCTAAGGACATGACACACAGTCATGCCCGAGGCAGGATTCGAACCTGCGACCGTAGCAGCAGTGCGGTTCCCGACTGAAGTGCCTAGAACCGCTCGGCCACGACGGCCAGCTCTGGAGGTGTAGGTGTCAAAAAGTAGACAATAAGAACAATAGCAAAAGACTTCACGGCTTTAGTCGGTCAGGATAGAACTTTTCGTTTGCCGTTTCTTGGCTGGCCTGTATGACAAACGAGCCACTGGCTCACTCGGCTGTTATTCCGAACACCTTTCCGCTGCAGGCTGCCGCTGAAGTTGACGAGACAAAAAGGTGTAATTAGCTCGCGTGCCTGGGGAGCCCGGCGGTTGGTAATCAGTTAGGCCGCGGCTGTCCTGGTGACGCCAATGAGCGGCTGTAAGTACAAGGAGGAGTACAAGTACCAGGCCCCGCTGGCCGCTTTGTGCTCGCGCAGTGCTCGTGAAGCGGCTGCGGGCGCGACCGCCGCTCGCCCGCCTTAATTAACTCGTCACCGTCCGACAGTGAGCGGCCAATTTCTATTTCAGACAGAGTGCCACTCCCAAGGAAACACCACAGACCCTTGAGCAGGGTTTCCCACACTGTGTTCCGCGGCGAAAAGAAAATAAGTGCGCCTCGAAGAAGTGTTAATAACATGGCGTCATCTTGTTACAAATTCTGACAATGCTAATTACTTTTTAAATTTTACTATGATTCCCGTGTTATTAGTTATGATTTAAAACAGAAGTAATCGCTCGATAAAACAAGTTTCTCATTTTTTAAAATTTTATTAATGTTCAAAATAAACAGTGTTCCGTAGAAGTGCTACGTCAGAGGAAAAGTTTGGGAAGCACCGCTCTAGAGAATTGACAATGGGGAGAGCTCCGAGTTCTTGACAGGCAAAAGGCAGAACGCCTTCCGAGTGAAGCGCACTGGCCGTAAACAACGATAGGATTGCTCATTGGAAACATGTCGGGACATCTGCACTACACGATGTATGTGTGCATAATCAGTTTAGTGCACAGGAGGTGCAAGAAGAAATTTGTAATTTTTAAATGATACTCACAAGGGAAATTCCCCTGCACCCCCCTCAGATTTAGTGGTAAGGTGGCCCAGTGGATGCGGTTCAAATGGCTCTGAGCACTATGGGACTTAACATCTGAGGTCATCAGTCCCCTAGAACTTAGAACTACTTACACCTAACTAACCTAAGGACATGACACACATCCATGCCCAAGGCAGGATTCGAACCTACGATCGTAGCGGTCGTGCGGTTCAAGATCCCGGTGGATAGCTCGTCAAAAACTGAACATAGATCAAGCACGAAACAGGAAGAAAGGTGTACTGAACAGTGAAAAAAGAACTAGAATAGAAACAGTGAAGGGTCCAAGAATAGAAGTGTAGCAAAGAACAGTGTGGATAAGTAGACACGTTGTTGGACTGCCAAACGGACGGGCCGTGTTCAAAACTCACTTTTATCATTGATTTTTTTCACGTTATGAACTTTGTCTGGTCACTGAAATGTCTGTTCTATTTATTTAGTCTTGGCAGTTCTCATACTACACATTGCTTACAGAATATGAGTCATGTTGTAACATTCCCTCGTTCGATGTACCACTTTGTAACATCCCCACTGCAGAATGACAAACCCTAACTTATAACGTACTGGAGCCCTTGGACTGTCGGCTATCGTAAGTGGTAGATTTAGAAGGGTACGTGGCAGGTACTCTTTGTGACTTACCTGCGCAGTGGCAGTGTAGTCAGCCTCCGCACTTTCTCGATTTCCATTATCTCCAGTTCAGCCATTCGTACGTTATTCGGCAGCCTGTGGATTCTGGACTTAGGAAATACCGGGTGATCAATAAGTCATTATAAATTTGAAAACTTAATAAACCACGGAATAATGTAGATAGAGAGGTAAAAATTGACACACATGCTTGGAATGACGTGGGGTATTATTAGAACAAAAAAAAACAAAGTTCACAAAATGTCCGACAGATGGCGCTGGACAGCAAAACGTCAGTGACTGCTACCGTGACGGGTGAGAGGTACGCCGATATGTTACAGAATCGCATCATCCCCAGCCTGGCTGATAAACACCTGTTGGAACGTACGATGTTTATGCAGGATGGCGCTCCACCCCATATTGCTAGACGCGTGAAAGATCTCTTGCGCGCGTCATTTGGTGATGATAGTGTGCTCAGCCGTCACTTTCGTCGTGCTTGGCCTCCCAGGTCCACAGACCTCAGTCCGTGCGATTATTGGCTTTGGGGTTACCTGAAGTCGCAAGTGTATCGTGATCGACCGGCATCTCTAGGGATGCTGAAAGACAACATCCGACGCCAATGCCTCATCCATAACTCCGGACATGCTTTACAGTGCTGTTCACAACATTATTCCTCGACTACAGCTATTGTTGAGGAATGATGGTGGTGGACATATTGAGCATTTACTGTGAAGAACATCATCTTTGCTTTGTCTTACTTTGTTATGCTAATTATTGCTATTCTGATCAGATAAAGCGCCATCTGTCGGACAGTTTTTGAACTTTTGTATTTTTGTGGGTCTAATAAAACCCCATGTCATTCCAAGCATGTGTGTCAATTTGTACCTCTCTATCTACATTATTCCGTGATTTATTCAGTTTTCAAATTTGTACTGACTTTTTGATCACCCGGTACATAGAACTATAGTTTGGAGAGGAATTTCGATGATACTAAATAATGCAATGCAGCTCTGATAACAGCAGTTACATTCTAAAGACACGCTGGCCTCAAAATCCTTTGATACAATTTATTAAAAAAAAATCGAAATCTTAGTTTACACGCCAGAATCCAGGCAGATAGTGGTCAGGCGGATATGCCCCTCTCAGTGAGTTCAAGACCACTGTCGGATACTGATGGCATGTAGTAGTTGTGTCAATTAGGCTAATCCCAATTGTGATGGTATTAATATAATTCACTCCGCTGCCACGTGGGTCTTTTAATGCACAAGGCCAGGATCTTGTATTACTGGACGCCACGGATTCGGTCTTTACTTACACTTGATACCCCACATACAAATAAACACGATCGTAACCAATTGGTCATAATGAGCCTTGGCAGAAAACAAAAAAACAAAAAACAGAATAGCAACAAGAGGAGCGAGCACAGCAGCTGACTTACCGATTTCAATGACTGTCGTGTTGTTGCACGCAATAAGCTTCACTCAGTTGGCTACTTGCGACTATGCCTCAGTAATTGTCACATATAAAGATAAAAATTCATTCACAGTCAAAATAACTTCACCAACTAGGCGAACGTTGCTTTTTCAGGGTCTTATTCAGATCTAGCCAAAAAGCAAAACTTAGTTTCTAATCTTGCGGGAGCGCAACCGCCAGCCTTTCGTACTCCTTCCTGGTCGAAAAGCTAGTCCTAAAAACAATGGTGTGCCGTGTGCCCTCCTCCCCCACTAAACCGCTTGTGACATCAGCCACCAACCGAGCAAGCGCGAGGCTCAAACAGCTCTACCCTCTGCTCAACAGGCGTAGCACACTGAACAGAAGGGTGTCGAGGTCCATGTACATGACACTTATTCAACCCGTGACGACGTACGCAGCCCCTGTGTGGGGATACGCTTTGCCCACACGCCTACGACGTCTGCAGATCATACAAAACAAAGGTCTCAAAATAATAAGCACTGCTCCACGATGCACACGCATCGCGGACCCTCAACGAAAATACCGACTTGAGACTCTCACGGAGGTAATCCACAAACTCACCACAAGACTTTACAGAAACTCCAGACATTTGCAGAACCCGTTTATTCTGAATCTGGGGAACTACGACCACAACCATATATGGAAACATAAAAGACCAAAAGACATACTTGTAAGGACCTAACATCTATGGCCAAGTACACGCAAACACAACAATCAACCACCATTACTGGGTATCCAGTTGGAACACACTTGCCGAATAACTGGCACCACACAGGGAAGCCGTACCGTACACTACATGCAGACAAGCTTCACACACCCACACACAGTGAGATGATCTATGGCCTATCTCCCACTACTATATAACGATCTTGACTGTTCCAGGAATGTAGCGTCTGCAGCAACTGGGATACATCGTCATCGCTTGCCACAGTAATGATGCATGATACCAATACTAACAAACCCAACCTTGCATGAACTATAGCAGCTAGTAAGCCACTACTGCTCTTACTATCCATCCCACTGTCGCAGAGGTTTTTTTCCCACGACACGAGCCTTCGCACTTTTTTCCCTCTGCACTTCAAATTGCTGCCCTCATTCGCGTTTCGTCCACTATCTTATCACCTGGTGGACCGTGTTAATGCGTAGTCTTACCCAGACGCAAGGATAACATCACAGCCCAGCATCCTGTGATCCACATATTAGATAACTAATATGTTGACGGAGGTGACAGTAGAACTTTTGGTCTGGTCAACACGTTGGTGCGGGCGTAGAGGGGCCCCATCTCTATTTATAGCCACCATCTTTTCCCTTAGAACAGACACATTTTACCTCATACCTTCCCTGTTGCTTTTTGCGCATATACACTTTTGATTTACACTCTTCTGCAAATTTTACTCTGCTCCCCGCTCTAAATCAACGTTTTTTCAAACGAATTAATTTTTTTTACCCTTCGGCAGCCTCTGGTCGGACCTGTCCCTCTTCTCCATCCCAAGGGGCGTCCGCCTGTGGATGCTGCGCCGTATTTGTAAGCTACCCCTGGCTTTTCTGTGTCTTTCCGCCTCCACGTTCTTGCGAGTCACCGTGCCGCCCTACCGCGCCAAACTCGGCTCTTACCGGAACCCTTCGGCACGCTACCTCCACTCTGGCCATCAGCCTGTCTGTTGTCCCGCTGCATTCTAATCGGCGCTCGCTTAATTAGAAACGCTATAGCTTTAATTTCATTGCCTGTACAACAACGGGGTTTCTTTCTGAAGGCACCTCATATTCTTAACTATCGAAGAAGTTCTTAAACCTATTGCTTATCTGAAGTGTGGTCATTCGTGCACAGCACATAGCCACGTTTCAGTGTGATAAGAACACGTTGCCGTCGCAAGTAAATGTGATTAACAATGAGAGCCGGCGAGGTATCACACTACGAACTGAGACCTCTCTGAGAGGAAATCACGAATCCAGTCACACAACTGAGACGATACTCCATATGGACGCAATTTGATTAATAGTCGCTTGCGAGGAAAGGTATCAAAAGCCTTCTGGAAATCTAGGAATATGGAATCGATCCGAGATCCCTTGTCGACAGCACTCATTACTTCATTGGAATAAAGAGCTAGCTGTGTTGCACAAGAACAATATTTTCTGAATCAGTCATGGTTATGTATTAATAAGTCATTTCCTTCAAGGTGATTCATAATGCTCGAGTACAGTATATGCTCCAAACTCCTACTGCAAATTGAGGTCAGTGATATGAGTCTGTAATTCAATGCGTTACTCCTATTTCCTTTTTTGAATATTGGTATGACCTGTGCTACTTCCCAGTCTTTAGGAACAGACCTATCGTCAAGTGAGCGGTTGTATATGATTGCTAAGAAAGGCAGTGTGCGATTGCTCTGTGTGGGGAGCCCTCGTGTCTAAGGTACAATGTCGCAACGGCCTTCATAGTCTTCAAGCACTGCAGCGGAACATTTCGAATGAGACTGCAGCAACTCAAAATAGTCCGGCTTCGATCCGCCTTCAGCAACTCGCTGACCACGGCCCAGAATTGCCAACAGATGAATGGTCGTCACTTTCAACATCTTCTGTAGTCAGGTTAGTACTTTATTTCCCTTCCTCCGCTGTGTTTCTTTGTACCCTGGAAGTTCTCCGGGACGCTGTCGTGCTTACACATATACAAAAGTTATTACACATTACAAGAAGAGTTTTACGAAGTGTCAAATGCAAAATGCCCTTTTTTAACACATTCGTCTCTAAGCATCATCACGGCTGTTTTACATTTCACAATACATTTTCGAATATCCCACCGTAAACTTCATTGCATTTGCGCGCTTTCGGGAGAACATATTCTGTTTGCTTGTCTGAATGCCTCTGCTCGCTTCTAATGCGGACAGCAACACCTCAGACTTCATCCAACCACTTAGCAAAATTATAATGGCGTAAGATCTGACGATCTTGGTGACAATTTAATGGTACTACTACTACAACCAATCAAGCGATTAGGGTAAGAGCGTTTGAGATGTTCCCACACACGTCTGGTAAAATGTGAAGGGGCTCCCTCACGCTGGGAATACACTGAAGTCCGCGTGGACAAAGGATCGTCCTCAAGGTGTACAACAAATGAATTTTTCAAAAATTGCAAGTAATACCGCACCGTCATTCGCTCTTTTAAAATGACTGGACCTGTCGACATGTTACCGATCATGCTGCATCAAACGTTGTTCGAAAAACGAAATTGGAAACGTGTAGCACGTCGGTTTTTCTGCGACCATCTCGTATTATTATGTGTGTATGATTTCATTTCATGTAAGAGTGGCTTAATCATTGAACAGTATTAACGGAAGCAGGTGTCTATTGTCATTTAACTAGTGGCAAAATGCAAGTCGTGCGGCATTATCGCCAATGTGAAGATTATGAACACACTTTATGTGAAATGGGCACTAGTTTTCCGCATGTAGTGTTCGCCATACTCGTGTTCGTGAGACACTGATATGTTCACAGATTCGCAGTGTGGTGGTAGTAGAACTACGCCGCACCATTTCAACAATGTGTTATTGTTTCTGCACAGGTGTCTGAACTACACGTTCAGAAGAAAACTACGAACTTGTAAGAATATCTGTTTCACGCAATGTGCTGAAAACGCTGGTAAACACTGTACTGCCAGGATTTCGACTTGTCTGAAAGCGCCGACGGTATTCTTGGACAGCAGCAGGAGTAATGACATCGTAGTAGCTGGAAACATACATCATGCCTGCACAGTCCTGATTGACGTAAATGTGTGGCGACACAGTTAACCGGTGCTTCTCTCAGTCACTCTCATTCGCTCTATTTCAAGCATAACACACCATAGGCTACTGGGTGTTCAACAGGCTACTTTAGTGGCAGAAAGACATTGTAACACTATTATCGATATACTATGAAAATTCGACGCTAAAAAAGAGTTTTTTCAGAACTTCTTACACAGGAAGAGCCACGGATACTTTTTTCGCCTTTTGTGAACTGCAAAGGTGATCAACGCTGCCACCACCTTCATCTCAAATTATCAGTTGAGTACTGTATAATTGGGCGGACCTGTTATGCGGTTAGAATGCTAGTGCGAGCCACTGTTGAGTGCTGTTGGAGTGTTTGGGATCCTCACTATGTCGGTTTAAAGGGAGACATCGGTGCAACTAACAGGCGCGCTGCTAGACTTGTTACCGGTAGGTTTGATCAGCACGTGAATATTACGGAGACGCATCGTAAACTCAAATGGGAATCCCTAAGCCGGCCGGAGTGGCCGAGCGGTTCTAGGCGCTTCAGTCTGGAACCGCGCGACCGCTACGGTCGCAGGTTCGCATCCTGCCTCGGGCATGGATGTGTGTGATGTCCTTAGGTTAGTTACGTTTAAGTAGTTCTAAGTTTCAGGGGACTGATGACCTCAGAAGTTAAGTCCCTTAGTGCTCAGAACCATTTGAACCATTTTTTTATTATGTGGTTCCATTTTCAATAATAAGTTTGCATTCTGTAAACTTTGCGTTGAGCCACCGTAATTTATCCTTAGTCGTTTACCTAGAGAGGGTACTATCTCAAGTGTTACAATGAATGCGGTTATTCTACTTTAATAAACTGAAAAGCAGTTATCTTCTTTAACAGAAGTTAATAAACTATGGACAGTTGTAAAGTACGTAACCATTTAGTGAGCATAAGTTTAGAAATAATCTACGTACTTTTCATAAACGGACAGTTAAAGTTTCATTGAAGAGTTGTTACTAAGAGAAGATGTAAAGTTCAAATGGCACTGAGCACTATGAGACTTAACTGCTGAGGTCATCAGTCCCCTACAACTTAGAACTACTTAAACCTAACTAACCTAAGGACATCACACACATCCACGCCCGAGGCAGGATTCTAACCTGCGACCGTAGCGGTCGTGCGGTTCCAGACTGAAGCGCCTAGAACCGCTCGGCCACACCGTTCAAAGATGATTCTTATTGTAATGATAGTGTTTACAATTTCATGTATTATGTAGTTAACAGTGTTTCCCAAATTGCGTGTCATATTATAATGACGGCGATCAAGAATAAGCAACTGGTAACAAAAATTCGAACTATACTAGATCCAGGTATTACATGTCCCACTAGAGCTAAGTAATATAAGGAAGTGAATGCTTCTTGTAGATGTTAATAATAATGCAAAAGATGCAATTACTTCATAATTATTTCAATAGTAGCATTTTCCTGTGAATAAAGTGACAAAAGGACATCTTGCCCAACTCAGTAGTGCTCCACCGTTAATAATCATTCACCTATAATTATCATTGTGTTCCTACTGTAATGTACACATAGTGTTACTGAGAGTCAGTTGTCGGCTAGACGCATTAATACTCCTCCTGTCTCTTCAAGTCAAATCATTGGTACATTACTTGCTAGATTGTGCTGCTGCCTTGTATGTTATCTGCAAACCAGTAGTTCAATATCAAGTAAAGCCAACACCAAGAGTTACTTTCTTTATGAATCATGCTAGTGTTGGGTACAACATAGCCTCATCAGGCTAGCGACCATTTCTTTTTACGTAATTACAGGTTACTTGATTACTAACAGAACCTTGGTTCGAGTCCGGTGTATGTTGCTACTGTCTCGTTACAGTAGAAATCTCTAGGAAAACAAAACTAGTCCCATATCTTTCCATTATGCATGATAGCGGTCAAAGAAACATCCTTTCACAGAACGAACATTAACAGAAAATCACTAATTTAATACTAGCCGGCTCTGTTGTAGGTGGCGGCCGTGACAGCACTAAGTTCAACTATCCAACTGTGTGTGAATTCCTAAGGGACCAAATTGCTGAGCTCATCGGTCCCTACACACACACACACACACACACACACACACACACACACACACACAACTTAAACTGACTTATGCTAAGAAGGGAGAGGCCCCGCAGTCCGTGACATAGAGCCTCAAACCTCACGGCCACTCCGCATGGTCAGGACTAAGTGGTTCTGTTACGGAAGAGTGTTACAACATCTCGAGAAAAAGAGGTTGAAAGCTGAGAGTTGGGCTACAGTATGACGTGAAAGAGGTTGTGGGGGTAAGACTCGTAGGAGCACACCACTAGCTCAAGAACAAATGTACATCACATTTCGGAAACCATTCAAAATAGGCGATACGGTACGTTCTTATGACGTTTTTTGCTTCCAGTTAGCGTTCCTGCCATATCCCTGAATATTGACCATTCCTCCTGGTATACCCTATGTAATGCAGATTTTCGCAGCTTCCGTTTAGCTACTGACATTCGCTACTCGGAATTTAGGTCGCGCTTCGGCCATTCTCATCCGCACCAGTAAAATTATCGAATTATTTAGATTTTTGAAGCGGTAAAGTCTCTTTATTTAAGTGCCTGCATAACTTCTGGAGAGGACTCACCAGCGCGTGACAAACGTTAGGCAGAACGATATGCTTTAGATGTTATCAAGCACCTATAAAATACATTCAGTCAAGATGGTGTACTCAGTAATAAAGCAGTAGGTTCTGCCATAAATAACGACTCTTAGACAATGTGTCTAATAACGTATTTTAATACGACAGTATGCCATCTTAGGCAGTTTATACCACTTAAAACATTTGATAATCGCACTTTGAAGCCGAAATCATGATTGTGTAAGAGTAAATATAACACTGTAAATAAACAACAGTCTAATGGCGGTACTGACTTTAAAGAACTATATTAAAATCGTGGCCCCGCATTATGAAAAAAAATTATTAACCTATAAAAGCGTTTTTATCTGACAGATCTTGACCAGAACTGCACTGTATTCTCGTCAGAAAGCGGAAACAGTGAAGAGATACTAGCATACTTCCGCGCTCATTATTGCCTTCCATAAATTGTGTTCTCTGGAACACCGACTTAACTGGTGTCCAAATCAGTCAATAATTCTTACATATTACACTCTCAAGTCATATAGCCTAAAACCTCAATATTTCGTTTACGTTTGACTGAAATTTAGTTCATGTAGGGGAGTCTGAAATGAATAAAGAAGTTATTTAAAACGTCTGATGCTCTGTGCTCGATCCCAAATATATTTCATTTAAGTCGTCGTTCCAGAGAACGCCTCAAACCGCACGGTGTTGTCTACATATAGAGGCATCGTCGTTGGACGCCAGTAAGAAAATAAAGAAAGGCCTGGATAAAATTTTTGCTTCGTGTAATGAATAGCAGATCCTTTTAAATGTGAGTGAATGAAAGATAATGCTTCTAACAACAAGAAAGAAGCCACTCTATTCAGTTAGATTAGTGGTGAAAATCTTGGTAGTGTCATATCACACCAGTGTTTGGGCTTACTACTAAGAAGCTCTATAAGACGGGACGATCACGTAAAAAACAGTATTAAGGACGTCGAATGGAAGACTTAGATTTCTCGTAAAGCGCTTTGCATCTCTAAAGTACAGGGTGTCCATACTATCTTTACAAGTTAAGACTTTCATAACTTTAAAACTATACTAGTTATTAATGAATTGTTTTTAACAAGTGATAACTCAA